>NC_137148.1:22218036-22828869 GCF_951394435.1 Stenella coeruleoalba
CCTAATATTACAATTATCCACATTTTCACCTGAGAAAATTGAAATTTAGGAAGATGAAATAAATTCATTGAGACCACACTAGAGGCAAGAGATAAAGCTGGTGTTTCTGGCTCAAGAATCCAAGCTTTTAACCATTACAGTTAGTATTTAAGTAAACATGATTTCTTCCCTTCTCTGTAGCTCAAAAGAATGGCAGGCAGTTTAACACTGGGAAGGGAAGAAGGAGGGAGTTAGGAGATATAGAGTTAGCATCAGATCAAAAGTTATAAACACCACACCTTCCAATGTGGTGTATGAATCAGTTTTATAATTAAGCAGTGTAGAACTTACTGAAAGAATTATTTACCAAAGCATGATTCACCCAAAATACATAGACCATTGTGTTTCCTTATTGAAAACATCCAATAACCAGTAACGATTTATGATATAATCTTAAAACTCCAAATTGGGCATATTTTCATTTTTGTTTTATAACTGTAAATTACATTTTAGCCAAAATGAACACAATTTGGTAGGATAAGAAGCATATTATCTACATGTTATTTGGGGTGAGAATATTGTCATTATAATTGTTTATTTATGCACAAATGGTGTAGTCCTATCAATGTACATTGAGTACTGTGCTGACAGGTGCTTTTAAAGAAGGGTATCCAACCAGTCCTTGTGAGGTCAAAGGTCACTTTTCCAGCAAATACATTGTATATAAGGATGTAAGAGAATATGACTAGGGTCACCTAATTCAGATATGGTAAGGAAAATATTGAACACCAACAAAAAGACTGTCTACAGTCCTGGGACAAAGAGTTAACAGTTAGACTAATACAAATGTCTCTGAAACTTTAACCAAAGATCATCGAAAAGAGGAGATCAGAAAAAAAGAAAGAGAAGCTGTAAAAGTGCCAGAAAATAAAGGTAGGCATAACATAACAAACAAAATGATGAAAGTGGAACTTGTAGGACAGCAGATCCTTAGAAGTAGAGAAGAACTGTAATCACATAATTAGACTCCTTCTTTTGGAAACTATAAAAAAGTATGAAAATTATGTTCAAAATATAATCACACAGATAGGAAGGAATCAACATTTGGAGACATTAGAGACAATTCTAGAACAGATCCTGCTGTCCCTAGTGCCTTCAAGAAGGATAGAACCTCCCTCAACATTCAGGATAAAGGAGGAATTCTTTTTCATTTTTTCCTTTGGAGAGTTGTAAGACAAACTGTCCCTTATCATTACACATAATGATACAGAAATATACAGACATATATACAGGTATATATGTCCTCGTTACAATAAGATACGCTTTCCTGCCTTAGCTTCAGTGAGTCTTCAACTTACAACCAGGAGAAACTAGAAAACTAAAAATCTTGGACACTAAGAGTTGATATCTAAATATTCTATAGTAGCTGTCTGAAATTCCCACCACTATATAAACAGTAACATTTAATAAAATGCTAACTTTATATACATACAAAGATGAATATTATATTAGAACCACTTGTTTCATGAAGCAAGAAAAAATGCAAGAATGCACGTTGTTAACATTAAGGTGAGAAATAGAAAGTGTCCACTTCACATTTTTATTAATAAGTTTATAAGTATCTAAGTAAGCATAATATAACAATCTAGTTTTTATAAATTAAATTACTTTTAATTAGAATATTATATAGAAAAAGAGCAAAATTTATTAACATGCCAGAGCTTTTGAACTTGCCATTTCTTCTACCTAAAATGATGCTTTTCATATTTCCTTCTCTCCATTCAGAACCAATTTAAATATCACCATCTCAAAAAATGCCCCCTAACTACCTTGATAAAGTCCACCCACCCCTTCAGAAACTCTCCACTCCACTGCCTATTTTCTCAGCATTCATCAGTACTATATTTGTCTTATTTGTTATTTGTATTACTCCCCAAGAAAGTATCTTCTGGTGATTAGAAACACTTGGTATCATGTTCACTGCTGTAACCTCAGCACCCAGAAAAATGCTATATCATAGTAAATATTTACTAAATATAACTTAAAATAGTTTCTATATTTTATGAATACTAACTCATTTTACAAAGATTAGGAATAAACAATCAAATCATTCACCACAAATATAACTTCCAAGTTAATTTTAGTGAATGTTACAAGCATGCAATCTTTATTATCTTTTTTTTTTTTTTTTTTTTGTGGTACACAGGGCTCTCACTGTTGTGGCCTCTCCTGTTGCAGAGCACAGGCTCCGGACACGCAGGCTCAGTGGCCATGGCTCACGGGCCCAGCCGCTCTGCGGCATGCAGGATCCTCCCGGACAGGGGCATGAACCCGTGTCCCCTGCATCAGCAGGCAGACTCTCAACCACTGTGCCACCAGGGAAGCCCCATTATTATCATTTTTGTTTGAACTACATTTTTCAAACCACAGTAAAATTCTTGTACAAATAAACCATCTTTATAAGCTCTATTCACTTTAAGTTCAAGAATACCATTCACTTTAGTTATTAATGTAATTCAAAAAATAAAAGGGAGAAAACCATAAAAATGATAGAAAAGGAAAGTTAAATACCCAGCATTAAAATATGTGATGATAGGAGATACTATGAAATTTTATTACCATTGATTTCAAAGACTTTCATAACTCATTCATATCTCCAAGATCCATGTGTAATGTACTCATTCTAACTTAAAGCAATAAACTTTATCGTATTCTACCTATGATTGTAAATATTCTATATTAATTTCAATATGGTATAAATTTACACCACAAAATTTTTCAGAATATAAAATATTTTCATTGTATGCTATGTCAACTTAAGGAACCACATGATATGTATGAATATTTATATTCATAATGTTGTAACTGACTTCCAGATTTACCTTATGTAATTTCAAGAGCAATGAGAGTCATCAAATTAAGCTAGGTGTCTCTTACGCTACATGAAAAGTTTCAGTGCACTTTACCTAGTTATAATGAACCTGAGCAATAACATTCTTAATAAGAGCAGTTATTATAGGATCAGAAGTGTCTCTTCATAATACACTGTAATGTAGATATTGTTCATATCTTTTCTCAGGAAGCTTCAAGAGCTCTGAAGCATTAAAAGACTTTCTCAAACTCATACATTAAGTAGATAGTAAAACTGGCTTTTCTGCTTTGAATGTCTGACTCCAGGACTTTACTTGACCTTCCAACCATAAAATATTACCTATCTACACTTCCTGTTCATTGCATTTTATTATACGTGAGACATTTGCACCCAGAAATGAAGATAAACTACTAATAAGACAACTAGTATATACAGCTGGGAAGACATTGTATGTCTACTGACACCACCAACCAAGTGCATTTTTACTATTATTTTGATAAACTTGTTAAGTACAAATATTTTAACTTATAAACTGTTAAGCAGTCCATACTTTTTCAGGATGATATGAAAACTCCATAAATATCATGAAAGCTTTGGCCTTTCTTCCAGGGAACTTACACTAAATCATACCTAAACTATTTTTATAAAGATTTCAAGATAGGAGAGGGTGTGGAGAAAAGGCAACACTCTTGCACTGCTGTTGGGAATGTGAATTGGTACAGGCACTATGGAGAACAGTATGGAGTTTCCTTAAAAAACTACAAATAGAGCTACCATATGACCCAGCAATCCCAGAACTGGGCATATACCCTGAGAAAACCGTAATTCAAAAAGAGTCATGTACCAAAATGTTCATTGCAGCTCTATTTACAATAGCCAGGAGATGGAAATGACCTAAGTGTCCATCATCGTATGAATGGATAAAGAAGATGTGGCACATATATGCAATGGAATATTACTCAGCTATAAAAAGAAACGAAATTGAGTTATTTGTAGTGAGGTGGATGGACCTAGAGTCTGTCATACAGAGTGAAGTAAGTCAGAAAGAGAAAGACAAAAACCATATGCTAAGACATATATATGGAATCTAAGAAAAAAAAAATGTCATGAAGAACCTACAGGTAAGACAGGAATAAAGACACAGACCTACTAGAGAATGGACTTGAGGATACAGGGAGAGGGAAGGGTAAGCTGTGACAAAGTGAGAGAGTGGCATGGACATATATACACTACCAAACGTAAAATAGATAACTAGTGGGAAGCAGCTGCATAGCACAGGGAGATCAGCTCAGTGCTTTGTGACCACCTAGAGGGGTGGGATAGGGAGGGTGGGAGGGAGGGAGATGCAAGAGGGAAGAGATATGAGACCATATGTATATGTATAGTTTATTCACTTTGTTATAAAGCAGAAACTAATACACCATTGTAAAGCAATTATACTCCAATAAAGATGTAAAAGAAAAAAAAGATTTCAGGATAGTTTTTACAGGCCAATATCACTGATGAACATAGATGCAAAAATCCTCAACAAAATATAGCAAACAGAAACCAGCAGCACATTAAAAGGATCATACACCGTGATCAAGTGGGGTCTATCCCAGGAATGCAAGGATTCTTCAATATACGCAAATCAATCAATGTGATACACCATATTAACAAATTGAAGAATAAAAGCCATATGATAGCCAATAGATGCAGAAAAGCTTTCAACAAAATTCAACATCCATTTATGATAAAAACCCTGCAGAAAGTAGGCATAGAGGGAACTTACCTCAACATAATAAAGGGCATATATGATAAAGCCACAGCCAACATCGTCCTCAATGGTGAAAAACTGAAACCATTTCCACTAAGACCAGGAACAAGACAAGGTTGCCCACTCTCACCACTATTATTCAACATTGTTTTGGAAGTTTTAGCCACAGCAGTCAGAGAAGAAAAAGAAATAAAAGGACTCCAAATTGGAAAAGAAGAAGTAAAGCTGTCACTGTTTGCAGGTGACATGATACTATACATAGAGAATCCTAAAGATGCTACCAGAAAACTACTAGAGCTAATCAATGAATTCGGTAAAATAGCAGCATACAAAATTAATGCACAGAAATCTCTTGCATTCCTATACACTAATGATGAAAAAATCTGAAAGTGAAATTAAGGAAACACTCCCATTTACCATTGCAACAAAAAGAATAAAATACCTAGGAATAAACCTACCTAAGGAGACAAAGGACCTGTATGCAGAAAACTGTAAGACACTGATGAAAGAAATTAAAGATGATACAAACAGATGGAGAGATATACCATGTTCCTGGATTGGAAGAATCAACATTGTGAAAATGACTGTATTACCCAAAGCAATCTACAGACTCAGTGCAATCCCTATCAAACTACCAATGGCATTTTTCACAGAAGTAGAAAAAAAAAAAATTAACAATTTTGATGGCAACACAAAAGACCCTGAATAGCCAAAGCAATCTTGAGAAAGAAAAATGGAGGGCTTCCCTGGTGGCACAGGGGTTGAGAGTCCACCTGCCAATGCAGGGGACACGGGTTCATGCCCTGGTCTGGGAAGATCCCACATGCCACGAAGTGGCTGGGCCCGTGTGAGCCATGGCCTCTGAACCTGTGCATCCGGAGCCTGTGCTACGCAACGGGAGAGGCCACAACAGTGAGAGGGCTGCGTACCGCAAAAAAAAACAAAAAAGAAAGAAAAATGGAGCTGGAGGAATCAAGCTCCCGGACTTCAGGCTATACTACAAAGCTACAGTAATCAAGACAGTATGGTACTGACACAAAAACAGAAATATAGATCAGTGGAACAGGATAGAAAGCCCAGAGATAAACCCACACACATATGGTCACCTTATGTTTGATAAAGGAGGCAAGAATATACAATGGAGAAAAGACAGCCTCTTCAATAAGTGGTGCTGGGAAAACTGGACAGCTACATGTAAAAGAATCAAATTAGAACACTCTCTAACACCATACACAAAAATAAACTCAAAATGGATTAAAGACCTAAATGTAAGGCCAGACAGTATCAAACTCTTAGAGGAAAACATAAGCAGAACACTCTATGACATAAATCACAGCAAGATCCTTTTTGACCCACCTCCTAGAGAAATGGAAATAAAAATAAACAAATGGGACCTACTGAAACTTAAAAGCTTTTGCACAGCAAAGGAAACCATAAACAAGACGAAAAGACAGCCCTCAGAATGGGAGAAAATATTTGCAAATGAAGCAACTGACAAAAGATTAATCTCCAAAATTTATAAGCAGCTCATGCAGCTCAATATGAAAAAAAACAAACAACCCAATCCAGAAATGGGCAGAAGACCTAAATAGACGTTTCTCCAAAGAAGATATACAGATTGTCAGCAAACACGTGAAAGAATGTTCAACATCATTAATCATTAGAGAAATGCAAATCAGAACTACAATGAGATATCATCTCACACCAGTCAGAATGGCCATCATCAAACAATCTACAATCAAGGGTGTGGAGAAAAGGGAACCCTTTTGCACTCTTGGTGGGAATGTAAATTGTTACAGCCACTATGGGGAACAGTATGGAGCTTCCTTAAAAAACTAAAAATAGAACTACCATACGACCCAGCAATTCCACTACTGGGCATATACCCTGAGAACACCATAATTCAAAAAGAGTCATGTACCACAATGTTCACTGCAGCTCTGTTTACAATAGCCAGGACATGGAAGCCACCTGAGGGAAGGGTAAGCTGTGACAAAGTGAGAGAGTGGCATGGACATATATACACTACCAAATGTAAAACCGATAGCTAGTGGGAAGCAGCTGCATAGCACAGGGAGATCAGCTCTGCGCTTTGTGACCACCTAGAGAGTTGGGATAGGGAGGGTGGGAGGGAGGGAGATGCAAGAGGGAGGAGATATGAGGATATATGTATATGTATAGTTGATTCACTTTGTTATAAAGCAGAAACTAACACACCATTGTAAAGCAATTATACTCCAATAAAGATGTTAAAAAAAAAAGATTTCAGGATAGTTTTGATCATGAAATGTATACTTTGGGCCCTTTAAGTATGTGGTCATATTTTTAAGACTCATAATTTAGCAGGAAAACATTAAAATATAAGATAAAAACCAATGGCTGAAGACTTGGATCCAAGGCTGAGATGTACTTGATGTATTTCTAGATGTGATGGGTTGGTGATAAGGGAGAAATTGTTATTGAGTATATTCTTAATTTATAAAATTATACTTTGTGGAATGTATTATTAATTAAATATACTGTTGGCTAGGTGAGCAACTAAACGGTTATTATAACAATACAGCAAAGAGATATGAAGGTTTTTATAAGAAGAGTGGTTGAAGGACTAGATAGTAAAAGACCAATGTAAGATGTGACTAGTGTATATATGTAAGGATTTGGCATTTTGTCTTACAAGACACAATTACAAATCATAAAGACATTTTTTTTTTCTTTGTATGTGTTTTGGAAGCAGTGAAGAGGAATAGAAAAACGGTCTTGGATTAATTTGAAAAGTAGCTTTTAAAAGGGAGTTATAGTCCCACTTATTGTGTGCTCCCTGTTACGTATTAGGATTATTGATTTCAATTTTAGGGACAATATCAAACAAGAGTTCAATTCACACAGGACAACTAGAATGGTAGAGCAGTCTGTAAAATGTTACTTACTTTAAAATTGAAGTAATGAGTGTTGTTTATACTGAAGAAAAAATATAGGCTGGACAAAGTTTTCTTTGAATGCTTTTCTTTTAATACTATTACATAGGGGTGAAATAAAGATTAGTACCAAGCAAAACTAAGACAAAATAAAGAGAGAATTTACAAACAGATAAATGTTGTCACTTATGGCAAAAGGAAAATCTCTAACAACTGAAGCTGTTTGGAAATAAGAGTGGTTTCCATGTGAAGGTCTTCTCAGCACATGTTCCACAACAGCATAGAGCCTAGGACGTGTAGCAGGTGTTCAATAATGAGTAAATTCAAAGGTAAGAAAATGAAATAATCAGCCAACAGATAAACTAATTAACTACTACAAATAATCCGAAGATCTTTTTCCTGATAGTGAGCTTAAAAGAAAAGAATACAAAGAGTGCCTATAGGATTCTGAACAGACTTCTGCACACATTTAGGGCACTACATTATTCTACTGATGTTATGAGAAGCACTGCTTCTACCAACACCTGCAAACTGTAAGATGGACTGTCATTTCTACTACATGAAAATGGAACACAAAATCAGCTTCTTAATGTAAAAAGTTTGTATGTATCCATTTTGGGATTCCTGAGGCCAAGCAGTCAATATCAAAACACTCTGCCAACTTGTCGCCTCACACACACAACTTATGAGTATTAAAATACAAGGATACAAGGATAGCCTTAGATTTTCAAGTCCCAGTTTTTCTTAACGATCCTCCAAAATCCTTCTGCAGCTGTATACGTGACAGGGCTCCATTCCTGGACCTGCAGTCAAATCCACTTGTCAGTAGTACCACGTCTCCTTGTTCTACTTACCTCTTTTTTAATGAATTGTGACCTTGGTAATATTCAACTCCCTATAAGACCCATTTTCAGTCAATTAGAAAATAAAAGTTGGGAGAGGTGGAACAGAGGAGAAGAGTTTCTAAAATTGCCCACAAATATATTGACTAGTTTTTATTAGCACCTCATCTAAGGAGTTTCTCATGTTAGAAAAGCTACTTTTCTATTACAGGTCACTGAATCATCTCCCCAAAGTGCAAGCCAAATTAAGGAGGAAAAGCACTGGTAGTTAAATATATTCTGTCTTGGATGTAGAGGAGGAGTGGGGCTAGGGAAAACTGATATGGAGTTAGAAGCAAAGCCATAAGTATGGAAACAGAAGTAGCAGCAAAGCTAAAGCTGTAGTGAAGGTAAGAAAGCACAAGTAGTTAAAAGTAGCAAGAGAAATAAATTATCACAGTTCATTGCATGGAAAAAGAAATCTGCTTTCTGTGAATCACTATAGACTTACATTCAATTTGGAAGACGTCAGTGGGCAACATATAACTTAAGTCTATTTTAGCCACCAAACAATTCAGAATTCAAGCAGAAGGGAAAGGATAAAAGAAGATGGATGTGGATAATTTCTTTCCTCATAGATTATAGTTATAGTTAAAGGAGAAGATAACATTTAACACTTTCAGCACAATACGTCACCTAGCATATTAGAAATAGTAACTTATTAATGAATTATATAGTTATATGTTACTAGTATATCATTTGATATATCTTATCAGTATATTTTTATTGAGAACTTTTTAATCACATGTTAAAGACTAAAAATTCCTTCCATAATCTTACTGTATGCTTACTTTCTTATATATTAAATTGGTTAAAAATCTACTTTTAGCAAATTGACTATTTAATACTTTAAAATTTTTCTCACCATGGAGATAAAGATTAGTTTCAAATGGGTTCCTGTTGACATATGTAAAAATACTGGATGAAAGGTAATAAAAACATCAAGTAATTACATTTAGAAAAATGATATAAAATTGTAATTTTAATAAAATGTATATCCCTGATAGTTTATAAAACATCTCTTATTTGTAGAAAGCCACTGTAATGTATGACTATGTATAGAATTCTATAATGATTATTTTCTAAAATCTGCTTTCAGTTCCATATTTTATATAACAAAACGTTACTTATAAATACTTAAGGGTATGTTTGTCCAAACCCACAATCTAAATAAAATTTTCATTCTGGGGTAGAGTTTCCTCAACGCTCTTTCCATAGGGGCTGTTTACCTACATTTTCTTGTAATTTTAGAAGAGTGCAATTTAAAAATATGGTCATTGAAATATAATGCAAGACATATACAAGTGACATATTTATCCTGAAATAAAATTTTATTCCTCCTTGAATATGTTTAAAGCTCAATTTCAATGTAAGACTTTGATAAACACAGTTTAGTCTTGGGTAAAATGGAGCGCAATCTCCATGCTTGTGTTTAAATAAAGGGTTGCAGTGATCTCAAAGCAATGCTTCATTTGTCAGCAACAAACCACAAGAAGCATAGATCTGGGGAGACACCAGACATCCATGATAGCATTATTATTAAATTATTGTGTGACTCTGCTACTGAGTCTGCAATTGAATCTCACTACTTTCTTAGTCTCCATTCTGTCATTTGGTCTCCGTCAGTTTCAGTATTCATCTTTGGGTATAAGGAATTATAAACTCAAGCAGTTTCCTGATATATATTTATTTTTTAAAATTCTATTAGAACGATTATCCTCTTAACTTTCTAAAATCGCAAAATAATTTCCAAAATTGGAAGTTTATTTCTTATTTAAATAAAACAGTCTTCCCTATTTATCTATTGAAAGCAAAATTTAACACAGGTCTCAAGTCCAAAGTAGTGAGCTCGAGACACCTCATACATATATGCGTATATATATATATATATATATATCTGTCTATCTGTAATAGATATAGAGAGATAAATATATAGATACAGACAGCACTGTTTAAAAAGTCTTCATTGTAATGAACTAAAATAACTGCAATATTTAAAACTGTAAGCTTATTATTGGTATTCACTATTTGTATTTCAATAGAACTTCCTATTCTAAACTGACCAAAGTTAATTTTAATTATAAAGAAAAATATATTTATTCCCGGTATGATAATAACTTTCTTCACTGTTAATGATTGTATCAGGTACCTCAATTCTAAGCTAAACAGAAAAGACAGACACATATGATTTGCATACAAAACCATATATATTATTATAATAGTGTATTAATTATTTAGTCATTGGAAGAGTAATATTGTCAGAAATACAAATCTGAATCTTATTTAATGCTATTGTACGAAAAAGCATAACTGAATTGAAACTATATATAAAATGTCACATCATCTAGTTAAACTGGCACGATTAGGGGAGAAGAAAAAATATTGTTTCTCTTCTAATAGTTAAACCTATTTCAATCCCTGCTCAGTACATGCATGGTTGATTTATAATGTTCTAATAAGTTATAACATTTACCTGGTGAGTGGAATTAATACAAATATTTATCCTTGACTGTTTTATTAAATTATTATATATATGTTATTAGACATAAAGCAATGCTATTTAATCTTAGTATGTTTTTAATATAAAGAAAATTTGGAATTAAGCAAATAATTAACTTACCCAATAATACAAGAAATATAAAATGCCTATTGACTGACCCTCGGCTATGGAAAATGACCAAATAAATAAAATTCCATCATGAAATGTGCTCTCTCTGTATTTTATATAACAAATAAAAAATAATAAAGATCTTATTTTCTGATAATAATAATCTAATTTTTACCTAATATGGTTTGAGATAGCATTATGATTCCTACTTTACTTTCCCACCCACCATAAGAGTGGGTAAAGAGATTATAATTTTATGAGGTCAAGACTTTTAGACATTCAATGGAGAATGATTATTTCTAGTTACAGTTTTAAAAAATGCAAGTCTAATTCTCCCTATTCAAAAAATTATTCAAATCAATCATAACACATGAACTTTAAATTTTTCCAAAATTTAAAAATAGTTTTAATTGCCATTTTATTATTTGTTCATAATATAATATCCATAACTGCCTGACAAAATAGATTCTTAGTGTCTAATGTTACACCATTGTAACAATTTAAAGGCTATAATTAATTTATACATTGAAATAATTGATTGTGTTATTCCTTTCTATTTTCCATATATATTTTTTGGGTACATACACACACATACAGATCTACCTGTAGATACAGATACACAGAAATACATATGGATGCAGATGTATAGATAAATACCTGAAGATATAGATATGTAGATGTTACTTTGTAATTTGACCTGTAAGTTTTCTCCAGTGTTTCATCTGTGGCTTAATTACCATTACAGTGAAAAAGAGATTTGAGTTTCTTAGATTTCTGATATATTCTTTGCATTGTGAAGTATTTATAACACATAAATGTGAATATTTTGAAAAATATTTTGTGCAATTACATTAAATTATTTAAGTAACCTGTTTGGTAGAAAAAAATAGATGATAAAGAAATTACTTGTCTGGGGGAAAACCCCCTTTGAAAACTTTTAGGATTGATGGCCTAGTTTATAAAAGCAGTATGATTTAAATTATATCTTTTATCATAGGAAGTGAACTGTTGGTGTTTATTTGCTTAGATTACACATTGTTATGCTATACATTGTTATCATCCTTATTATACTTCCTTCCTATAAATATTGTCCCTTGTTTTTTATGACTTTCCTAACATCCTGTTTCAAGTAAATATGAAGGAAAAGTCCATTATGCGTTGGATACTCTATTAATAATACATAAACTGTAGTGAGTTTAGCATATTCCAATATAAATTCTGTCGGGTATATCTATTTCTTACAGTACATTTAGGAACACGTTCATCTTTAAACTCAAAAATCAAATAATAACTATTAGCCACTGCTATCTCCTTTCTTAGCAATTGTAGGATTAATCTCAAAGAGTGATATGTAGAGCAGGCTTTTTAATTCAACCTTACAAAACAGTCATATGCTGTGGTGTTTCATTGATTAATTAGAAAGACCAAGAATTATCTTGCTCATGAATAGAAATAGAGACTATGAGAGCACTCATTCCCCCTGCAATTGATTTATAATTTAGCAAAGTAATGGAATAAGGGGAAAAAAAGAGAAAAAAGGAAAACCTTGAATATCACTTAAAGAAAATATTCAGGTCTTCTCCTTTTCCCCACCTTTTCTCTTAGAAATAAATAAATATGTATTATACACACACACACACACACACACACACACACACACACACACACACACACACACCACAGCAACAACAATACCTCGTGAGGTTTCCATTTTTTTTTCATAAGCAGTAAGATCCATTATTAGGACTTTTGTGTTTTGGGAGGTGTTTCTCAGTAGTTCTAATATAAAATGTCTTGGTTAGGCTCCAGAGATCCTGCTTTTATTCAGACACTTTGCATCTTAATGAGGCTGTAAGACCATCTCTTAGTAGTGCTAAATTTAGGGATAAGTGCATTAACATATTAGAACTGCTATGAAAATATTTAAGAGTGCTATAAAGACACTCCTCACTGTGCATTCCTTACCTTATTTTAATGATGAGGATAATGGTGGTTCCAGGCAGAGGAATTTGAAGTGAATCATAGGAGAAAAAACTTTTTCAGGATGTTTAAAACTATCTAGTAGTCAGTGTTTTCAACTCATCACTGTGTGCGTGTGTGCGTGTATACATTCCTAATATGATTCTCATGACTCAACTTTCACACAATGTTTCCACATGATGATATATTTTCACACAACGTTGACAATTTTTCATATATAATTTGACAGCCTTGGTTATGTAATCTGATTTTTCTAAACCTCAGTTTTCCTGTGCAACATCAAAGTTGGAGGTGGTTAAAACCCCATTTCTAAAGTTCTAGAATTTTATGTTAACACCTAAATAAGGTAATGTCATAGACATTAAGAAGCTTTTGGGGATATATTTTAAGACACAACTCATTTTTGAAAACAGATATGCAAGATACGAAGAAAGAAATTGCTTTACCTTAGGAAACGTCTCATGTTCTACAATAAAAATAATCATATGTATAAATTTACATCAGGTAAAAACAAAGCTAATTAAAACCAATGTCCTTTGGTCCCATTTAGCATGTTTTCTTCTAGAAAATTTCATTAAATAGAAAAATTAAGTAAAATGCCTAAGAACCTAAATAGAGTTTTTATAATAAAATACCTCACCATAAACCAAACTTACTCTACTAATGTTACTATTCGATAATACATATAATAGGATCGTATATTATATATATATATATATATATATATCTCCTTGAAGTCAGAAGTATAAATATTTAAAATATCACATTGGACGTTCTTAAAGTATCACACTCGGTTTTTTTTAAAATGTTAAATTTATTTATACTTTAAATTTACCTTTGAGGGAACAAAATTAGTCTTAAAGAGTATAGCAAACTAATGAAGCATTTGTATTATTGCAGCATTTGTATTAACACTAAGTAATGATCCATTCTAGGCTCTTCACTTTCACAGAGAACAAGTTACAGCCAATGTTTATTTGTGACACACTCACATGTATTTTTTAAATTAACTCTCAACTTAATTTATACTTTCTTGCATACAATATATTGCCATATTACTCACATATTTTGTTATGTAATTTTAAGCACTGTCCAAAGCATTCTGATTAGCTGCACCTATACATTGTGTAAATATTGTATGGAATGCGTGTCTGTCTCAAATCACTAAAGAGAGGTAACCCAGCAGAAAAAAAAAATCTCTGATTATTTTTTTTTATTCCCATTTGGTGTATGTACCAAAGAATCGATATTAAACTGGCTAAACTTTGCATGTATGAGGGGCACAGTAAAATACCAAGTGAAATCTTTTCATGCAAGTTAACATTCAGAAGAGCTTTTGATCTAACATACAATTGATCAAGTCAAGCAACGTATCATTTAAAAATGTAATTTCAAAGCCAACTTTGATATTGTGATATTTTACACGTAGGCAGTGGTACAAGACATTTTTATTTCAATTATGCAAAGGATACAATAATGGTGACATAATTATGTGAACCATTTCACAATTGTTTTTTAAGCTGTCAAATTGTGTAATAAAGGGAAAACTTATTTTTCCACCCTAGAAAATAATATTATCTTATATGACTTGCTTTATTAGTCCTACCAAATCTTTCTGACTTAAAGTTAGAAAAACTGACACTACCTGCCTTCCTCTGAAGCATTTTTCTATTCATTGTTTCCAGAATTAGATTTGCTCATATCATGAGCTTTATCTTACATTTTCTCATTTTTCAAAGCAAATACAGAGATGACAGTATTTCAGCATCTCAGCATATATCTATTAAGTGCATACAATTATTTTGTACTCTTCCTTTGTGAAAACTTCAGTTGAATCCATAATATGCTTGATGACAAGACCGCAAATGCATGTTGTTCATGTTATGTCCAAGTTCTTTGCTGCTATGTGCTGGAATAGCATGTTATTTCATTTTCTTTATTTTTCAAAAAAATCTACCATTCAAACCTGTATTAACCGGTTTTGTAGTTCTACACTTGACACAGCATTGTCTAGGTAATGAAGCAGTGTCTGAATCTGAAAATAGGATTTATCCTCTCTTGAATCAGTTAGAGGTTTTTAAATCATACTTTTTTCCAAGTTAAGAACACTGAGTGATCAAGTTCATTCTTAGCTATGGCTGAAAATAGACGACACTGCTAATTTTACATATAAGTAAAGAGAGCCAAATGAAGATTTCCTCCTTTCATGAAAAGGTTACCACCTTTTGCTGTTATAAAAATCACTTATTTTTTCATGCTACATAGATTTCAAAGACCTTGTGAAAAAATCTTGATTATTAATCTCATAGATATATAACACAATATTAAATTACAACAAATCTCCAGAAAAGACCTCCAGTTTCTCCTCAAATCTATAGTCCATTACATTCTCATCTAAAGTTATTAATACAAATAAATGTGAACTCATCTACTACAGGTGATCACTTTTATGCACTTTTGTTATTTAGAATAGATTCTGAGAACACACACTGTTAACAGTATCTAAATGTAAACACTGTAGAATATTGATAACCTTTTAGTTAAAATTCGACATGCCTTTTTAGAGATTAGCGTGCTTGAAAATACAATTGATGCGAATGGTTATTTTAAGTATGCAAAGTAAAAAAAAAATGCTCCATCAAGTCATTACATTTTCCATATCACTTCAAATAAAACACAATTTTGCCTTTGAAACTCTCTCCCTCCTGTGGTTTTCATCCACAGTCTTTATTACATTAAGATACATTTGCCTGCAATAATGGAGAGCAATTATAGCCAACAGATGTACACATTCAGAATATTGACCTGAGTGAGAACTACAAATATGTGAAGAAACCTCCTTCACCAGGTAAAGTGATCACCATAATCCTGACATCCTATGTCCATCTATATATGTGTTATTTTTACTGTTTATGTATCATTTCATTTTAATATTAAAAATAAATCATTTCTTATTAAGACATGAAAAAGGTGTCTTTTATTTTTGACAGTTCTGAGTCAAATTATGTAAACAAAAGTTATGAGAAAACCAGGAGTCCATTTAAAATTGATATAATAGTATACACAATCACAATTAATATGTGAGTAATTCAAAGCCACCAAAATCAACACAATGTGAAGTTTAGTTTTATTTTTATAATAATGCTCCATATGCAAGTCTGAGCACTATAAAAAGAGCTTTGGTAGGTATCAGTTTTGTAAAAGTAAAATAAGAAGCAAACATTGCAAGCTTTTTCACTGAGCATTTTAATATCTTATTCAAATACTATAAAACGTTCTCTTACCTGCTTTTAAATGTTGAGAGAGAGAGGGGGAAAGAGAAAAATATAGCAACTAGGAGAAAAGCAATATTTGTATTACTACATTACAGGAAAGCAAAAATTAAAGAGCTTATATTGTCAAGCAAAGTAAATAACATTTACCTTGTTTAGCAATGGAATCGAGTTTAGCCCTGCTCAGCGCTGACAATTCTGGTGTTGCTTCTCTCTCATTCCCTCTCCTCTTTTTATAGTATCTTCACAGCTGAATCTCAGTGTGCCTCCCTCTTCCAGCGAGCATCACTTTTAACTCAGACAGGCAGGAAGCTGAAGCCAAAGGAACTCTCTATCTGATTGGTTTCCATTCAGCGTTTCTGTTTAATAAGAGACGTCCCTCACATAGGAAGATATTGCCACTGATGGCGCTGCAGGGCTCCAGGTTTGGGCTGGGGGAGGAAAGACTCTTTAGGCACAGTGATTTGCAAGCGAATAAAGTAGGAGGGCTCAGAGAAGAGGGCTTTTTCAAAGACCCCTGTAAGAGAAAATAACCCAGTGTTTTTCGTCTCCGTTAATCAGCTCTGCTTAATATGTTTGCAATTGGGAGAGAAAGGTCACAGCCTGTCTGTAACCTGTAAATCATCTGTAGAAAATATATATCACATGGAGAGTGCTGTTTCTCAAAAGGAATTTTGTGTATAGTCTCTGAAGAATTCACAACTACCTATTTCAATTTCAATATCAAAATTCCAAGTTCAAGGAAAAGAAAGAATCCAGATTATATTTATCAATGATCATGAATTTTTATCTCTGAGTTTATCGACTAAATAATCTTTCAAAAACAATAATTTAAAAACATCTAATCATTGATGTCTTAACATGATCTTTTTCAGTGAAGAGAATGATTTCAAGCATAATTTCAAATTTCTGCAACACTTTGCTTTTTACTTGATAATGCAATTGAGGGATTTTCACCTTCCTTGGAAACGTACAAATATAATTGGGACGATAGCAACATCACAAGAACTAGATGGTCCACCTGTTACATTTGCTGTTGTACATTGTACAGCTATTACAGAGGGTAAACCATAACAGAATCAAATCCTGTTACAGAAGAGAAGTCTCTTTAGTACTTCTGGAAATGGCACAATAAGAAAAATATTGATTAGAAGATAAATCCTTCTGAAAAGAAGTTCTAGTAATAGTTGTATGAAATGCACGGTGGGAATATGGCTCACTTTATAACAGTTCGTTAAGTCACAGTAAGTAAATAGCTTAAGTGCCAAAAAAAATATCAATATCCTATTTGATGTTTCAAAGGAAAACTGACAATAGAAATTATAAATAAAATTGCACTTCTGCCCCCCACCCCCAGTGGTGAAGCTTATTCATGAAGTGTAGATAACAGAGCTGCCTATCTGAGGCATTATTATTATGTGCATTATGGAAATTCATTTCTTAAAAGGGAAAACAAATACTTGGAATATACAGTTTTACATGTCCCCAAATAAAATGTGACACAGCTAATGCATGGTAATATAACTTGTAGTACACAGTTTTTAAATACTTGTGAATTTGAAGTGTAGGAAATGGACCCACACACACACACACAAAAGGGACTTCACTTTGTTCATCTACAAATGAAGGAAGAGAAAGAAGAAATAAAGCAAATTGTTCAGAGCTGGTTAGATCCAAGTGGTTAAGAAAAGCTTAGTGAATTCTTCATGGAGGCTAAGAGTGTTTTCTTGAAGCAAAGACACTTAATATAAAATTCACATTCTCCTTTATATTCATTTCTTCCAGTTCTACTTGTTCCTTTAAATAAACATATTATAGAAGTCTCTCTGTTAATGCTGAGATAAAGTAATGCATGTAAAGTGGGAAAAAGGAACCAAACAAAATATTTTATCATAGTTTAAGGTAAATATTCACAAATAAAAGCTTTGAATCCCTAAAGTTGCATGCATTTCATTTCCCACTGAAACCCAACTGTAGGGAAAGGCTGTTTTGTACGAAATCCACAATCCAACAAAACATTCTATTGTCTGATTTGAAGTTATTTTCACTACTTCTAGATAAAAGGGGAAGGGGGATTTGCCAACTAAAAAGTGGTTACTGTCTTACTATCTCAGGAGTCCTCTGCCTTTCTCTCCTTTGTCACAGTGATTATGGAGCATTTGAAAACAAGGGGCCTAAACCTTGGAATTATTGAAAATTATTTTCTATCATGTGTATAGCTACTTGTAAGTTTTCAAATGTAAATAGCATTCTACATCATATAAAACAGTTTTTGATACTTAGAATACTGTTTATAAATATTTAGCAAACAGGTATGCATAAAACTATTAATCATCATCATTATTTACAGTAGTAGGAGTATATTTCCTTTTCTAATGTATTTAGACATGAAAATTAATTTACAGTAAATGTAAAATATTATTTGAATTATTCTTTTCAAAGTTACTTTAGCTTGAATTAACTTTTCTTAATCATTTGGTACTTTAAAAGTACTACCTTATGGCAAAAACATGCCATGAAATTTTTTTCTTTTCTTTTTCTTTGAATATAATGTGTCCCCATACCTGAGGACTCCATCTGTGTAATACTGTTCAAGACAGCTGGCTTATTCCTGTGTGATATTGTGATTTATAATAAGAAATATATATATTTATTTATTTACTCTTCATCCCGGTTTCTGGCACAGAGCTCCTAAAACCATTGGGATTTCCTAAGAGATAAGATCCATAAAGGTATCTTTTCTTAAGTTAGTGAGGTGACTGTTGGACTGCACCTAAGGATGGGGGCTGAATGCCGGGAGAACTGATGCCGAAAGCTCAGCCTCTGTACACCAGTGCCTAATTGAATCTCTCGGAGAAGGAGTTTTGGGTGAAGTAGAAAAGAATAGCTTTATTGCTTTGTCAGGCAAAGTGGGACAGAGCAGGCTTCTGCCCTAGAAAACTGTGTGTTCCAACCCAGGGGAGTTTGGTGAGGAGTTGTATGGTGATGGTTCAAGGGTGGGCTTGCTGGTAAGATTAGGGTGTGTGAAAGGCTTTCATTCCTCTAATCTGGTCTCAGGTAATCTTCTTGATGAGCTTCTCTGGTTCCATTAATGTAGCCTCAGGTGGTCTTTCTCTGGTATGAAGAATGCTGACCTCTTAAAAGAATTTAAAGACATTGTTATATGTATCCCTTGAGGTCAACCAGGACCCTGCCCCAAGGCTGCACTCTTGTTTCCTGGCTGCCCTTCCCTTGTCTTTGCATCCCTTCCCTTCCTGGATTAGCAACTGTTTGAATCTGCCCTTTGGAACTCAGGGAAGATCATGGAGGCTGGAGTCAAGAAAGGGACAGAAATGCTTCCATGCTTAGGAGGCTCACAGGGTCCTGCTCAGGTTTAGAACTGACCAGGTGATTAGAGGTTTGGAGCTTTCAGTCCCACTCCCCTGATTTGGGAAGGAGAGAGTGTTGGAGGTTGAATTAATGGCCAATGGCCAATGATTTAATCAATTATACCTATGTAATGAAGCCTCCACAAAAAAACCAAAAAGACAGGGTTTGGAGAGCATCCAGTTGGTGTACCAGTGGAGATTTGGGGAGAGTGGTGCCCTTGGGTAGAGCATAGGAGCTCCAGGTCTTTCCCCCATACCATGTCCTATGCATCTCTTTCATCTGATTATTCCTGTTACATCCTTTCATAGTAAACCAGTGATCTAGTAAGTAAAATGTTTCTCTGTGAGTTCTGTGGGCCACTCTAGCAAATTAATCAAATCCAAAGTGGGGATCATGGGAACTTCTGATTTATAGCCAGTTGGGCAGAAGTACAGTAGCATATGTATGGCTGATTCACTGTGTTATAAAGCAGAAACTAACACACCATTGTAAAGCAATTATACTCCAATAAAAATGTTAAAAAAAAAAGTACAGTAGCAACCTCATCTTGAAGCTGAGAAGGCAGTCTTGTAGGACTGAACCCTTTAACTTGTGGAATCTGATGAATTGAGTTAAATTATAGGACACTCATCTGGTGTCCTGAGACTTCTCTGTTGGTGTGAGGACCCACCCACACACATTTAAATTGGTACCAGAACCTATTTACCATGCCACATAGAAGACTCCAATATTTTTTGCATTTTATTATTAAAATACTATTCTATTATACAGTAATTATTTTACAAATTGTTGATAAAGACATTGAAAAAGTTAGTCACAATGCTAGTTTATCTTGCAGTGAAGTGGAAATTTCTTTTAGAAAAAGATGAATTTATGAATAAAATAAACTTTATACTCAAGTTAATTTTTAAGCATACAATTTGTCCTGCAGTGTTTAAGGAGGACCATAAAGACATGGACGTTGCACTGGGACAACTGTGAGACAAAAGCTTCCTGTGCTGTGACACCACACATGGGACTACCCTGGAATTTAAGACCACTAGCTGGATTTAAGACCACTAGCAGGGAAAGAATTGCTCACTCTTTCCCAGCTAAAACGGAAATGCTTTGCACAAGAGCTTTTGCATACCACTATCATGAATATCCCCTACCAGACCTCAGCGCCAAGGATTTGCTCCTGCAATGAAGATTAAACTATACTTAGGAATGGAGCAAAAATTATAAATTATTCTTTTTCCTCTATAGTAATCCCATCATTGCTCACATTCTTACTTACATCAGGCCCTCTCCAGAGTTGAAGCTTCTCCAGTCATCTATCATCACCTTGATTCTTATCACTCTATAACTTGAGGTATCCCCAAATCTCATCAGAGTTCCCTCATTCCAAATATGCCCACTGGCAAATCTGTTTAACATTAGGAAATCCTTTGCATCCTCAGCCTTCTCTTTGAACATTCCCTTCAGTTCCCTGCTTTAACTCAAGGCTGGCTACTGTCTGAAGATTCTTTTCCATTTCATGTTTCTCACTTGAGAGATGGTGTTATTCCCATAGCCTGGAGTACCACAGGCCTGGAGTTAGGATAAATGATCTCCTTGCTTGTCTTTGCTAGGCCATTTTTCCTCACTCCTTTATCCATGCTTGACATAGATTTTATCATACCTATGGTCAGTTAATCCATGACAAAGGAGGCAAGAATATACAATGGAGAAAAGACTGTCTTTTCAACAATTGTCATCATTTTTAATAAATTCAGCAACCACTTAGTTGATCTACACAACACACTGACTCCTTGCTTTGATTTTCCTATTCTGACTTCTCCTTTCAAGTCATTCTCTCTGGGATCTTACGCCAGCAATTCTATCTCCACTTCAGGACCTCTCCCCCATTCACCTCACATCTTCTTTCAGTGTTGTCACTCCTCTGTGATTCTAACTTCTCGGCTCACTCAGGTTTGATCCCAGGGCCCATTATCAAAATGACTCCCTTGCATACTCTCTTGTTCTACTCTTGATTCACAACTGCACACACACTGCTTCCTCTAGAGAGCAATACTTTTGGAAAGAATGGTGAAAAAAAGATAAAAGAGAAGGGGCTTTATATCATGTTTGTGGCAATGAAATATGAACCATGGACAGACTCTGGGATCATGAAATGATCCACACACAAAATAATGCAGCAGAAGTAGAATTTTGGAGTCAATATTCTTAGTTGCTCTTTGTTTTTTCATCATAGTTCAAAGCACTTCAACATTTTCCAGTCTTTATATAGTTGATGAAAATTTAGGAAGTTCTCAGAATCCTTGAAATCTTTCTTTGGATATTCATAAACCATGCAGAAGATGGATGGCTTATACAAGTCCTCTGTTATTTTTTAAAATTCTGCTTATAGTTGTAATTGTCACCTGAATACCACTGTTATTATTATTGCAACTGCTACTGCTATCAATAGTAATAATAATACAACTAATTATAATAATAGCAATGACTTTAACCTATTGTATATTTGCATAAATAACTACAAGCATTTTACATATGTCTCTACAAGATGGATTTTGTTTTCACTTGATAATAGTATAAGGATACTGACGATCAGTGAAGTTGTTTGTCAAAATTTACTTAGCTAGACACTTGACAGAACCAGGAGTAGAAACCAGTCCTATTTAAATTTAATGCCCATTCTGTTAAGCACTATACAGCCTCTTCAACTGCCTATTGGCAACAAAGCACATCACAACTCCAGGCACTGCTGGCCAAAGGTAGCTGGAATATTGTGTATCCCCTGGAGAGATTTCTCATCCACAAAGTTTCTATAAAGTAAAGAATTATACCTAACATGTTTATTCTTACTAAAGAGATTTTTTATATGATATAGAACATAAGAAATGTGTATCTGGATTTAGAATAAGTTCTAGTAAGGAATTAGGTAGAAGGACATGTCAATTAATAAATGATTGGTAAGTATTAAACATATGTTAAAGCTTTTTCTTTCTGGCTCATGAATAAATCTTTGGAAATACTTATAAATGCTTGTCCAGATTATGTTAATCAGATAAGTATTCTAAAAATAATATAACAAAAATTCCACTGACACCTACATTAAAGATATATTTTAAAAAACCCTAGAGTTTTACTCATCTTTGTATCCTTTTAGCACATGAAAGAAAACCAGAGTAGTTAGCCAGTAAATGGTATTTTATGCACTTTATATGTTTCAAACAAAAGAAAATTTAATAAAAACAGTATCATTTATTTTCTTTTTTAATTAAATTATGTTATTATATCCTGGTACATAAACACTATATGCTTATCCTAAAAGTCAAACAGAGAGTAAAACCACTTGATAGCACTCAAATATAAGAAAATTTCTATTGCTATTATTTACCATGTAAATTAAATCACTCACACAATTAATTTTAAATAAATGGGATTATATCCTGTATATTATTTTTATCATAGAAACTTTAAAACTTTTAACACTTCTTCTTTTTCCTTTATTTTTCCTCCTTTCTGTCCCTCTTTTCTTTTACTACCCCTTCCTTCAGTGTAGGTACTGACATTAACAGCCTCTTACACAATTTTTTGTACCTTATGTAATCAAATTTAAAAATCTATTCATCTTTTAATCTGTGTATCTTTGTATCTATGCATCTCTGTCTCTGTGTCTCTGTCACCTATGTATATCTATTGATCTCTCTACCTATATTGCTTATATGTACCCTTAGTGTTTTAATTAAAAATAAACAGCATATTTCATTACCTTCTCTGAATCCTGCTTTTCTATCTAATATATTGTGAACATCTCTACAAGCCAATTGATAAATGTATTGTTTCAAAGGCTGCTAAACATGTTATTTTATGTAATATTTATGGACATTTTCTTTTTTTAAAGTTTGTATCAGCTTTTTCAAATGAAATTTTAGGATTTACTTGTCTCGGTAAAACAATTCAGTCATCTGTTTTCAAGCTTTTTTTTTTTTGGCCGCTCTGCACGGCATGCAGTATCTTATATCCCAGACCAAGGATAGAACACATGCTCCCTGCAGTGGAAGCTCGGAGTCCTAACCACTGGACTGCCAGGGAATACCTTGTTTTCAAGCTTCTGAAGCTTACTGACTACATTCTCCTTTTATGCTATTTTCTTCCTTGGGATATAGTTAATTTGGATATCAGGAAGGAGGGAAATTACGTATCTGTGTTCAATTTTCAGAGTTAGGCAGATTTTATGTATAGGTTTTAGTTTATTAATTAATAGAAGAACAAAAAATAATGGCATTTGCTCCACCAAATTTGAAAAGAAAATATAATTGAGAAAGTTTGATATTAAAAAGACTGGTATTAACAATTTAGATTCTAAAAACGTCGATTCTTAAATCAAAGAGCTTTGTAATTAACAGTATCTCAAAGCTTCAAAAGAGGAGCCTACCCATACAAATAGCAGAAATTGTAGACAATTGAAAGAAGAAAAACATTTCGCAAAAAGTAAGCTAATACATATCTTTATGTGTGTGTCATGTTTTGATTTATTTAATAGCAATTTCTAATAGGTGCCTTTAATATAAATGTCTTGCAAATCTTTCACCTGATGATGTCCTTTTTGATTTTTTCCCAAGTCTTTTAAAGATAGAAATATAATTTGTATGGTCAGTCTTTTCTTTTTTTAGAATTAAAAAAAATTTAAAATATTGTTAAATTTATTTATTTAACCTTTGCAAATTTTTATATTGTGTTTTACAATGTGTGTAATATATCAGCATATATTGTAACATTTTACAATCATAGTAAATATATTAGAAATTGTACAAAAACTATTGTTAACATATTACAAGACGATATTCATATATCTTAAGTGCACAGCCAAAAAAAGATTGAAAGCTCTGAGCTAAACAGTGTCTTTAACATCATCTCCATAAATAAGCAAACCTTTAAAGAATATCTTCACACACAGTACTTTGCTAGAAGCACTGAAACACCACAGTAGAAAGTCTGAGTTTCTTCTCTTAAGACACCATAGGGATAATTTATACCGTGCAAAGTGAAAGTGACCTTGAGAAGTTTTCTTTTTAAACCAACCAAAAGGAAAGACTTTTGACTCTTATCTACTGTCTGTTAGCATCTAACCCTGGTTGGAGTAACTAGGTCAGTGGCTCTTGGCCCCGGTGACAGATGAGAATCACCTGAGCCTAGGTTTCTCATCCTGAGATTCTGACTCAGTTGTTCTAGGGTGTGTAAAGCCCAGACCCTGGCAATTCCCTTGGCTTCCCTGGTGATTCCAATGAGCAGATGGGTCAGATAACAACCACAGGCTTGGGAGTTGATCTGAGAATGACCTTGCACATTCACCCTGTGGTTAAGTTCAGGAGAGGGTCTAAGCATTTGATGTCTGGAGGGCTCCAAAGACTCTAGCTTCCAGTGCTTCCAATCCTGATATGTAGTGCTCAAGGTGAATGGAATTTTTCATACTTCCTTGAATGTAATCCTTTTTGTTTGTTTGTTTTGCATTCTTCGCACACACTGTTCCTTCTGCCAGGGAACTCTTACTGCTTTCTGTACTTTGTTTTTTTAATCCTTCAAGACAGTGTAAGGGCCATCTCCTCTGTGAGGGTGTCCCTCATGCAAGGGTAATGATTTACCACTCTTCTTCAGATATCACTAATGGGCATACATTTCTTTCTGTCTCTTGGCGGGAGGCAGGTCCGTTTCCCTCCATCAGAGAGTAAATTCCTTGGAGGCTAAAATCTTGTCTTATTTACACATTGTGATCTTACCAGCACATACATTATTACATGCCTGGCGTATAATAAGGTTCATAAAAGGGACCCCTAATTTTGAAATTGGCTAATTGGTTAATATATAAGACCTCAATTTTTTTCTCTAAAAGAAAGAGCCATCTGCAATTATCACATTATCTGTAAAATATAGCTAACCTTATCTACACAGCAGCATATTTTAACAGGCAGAGCTAGAATAAGTTATTACGAATACGTCTTAAAAGGAAATGTAATATTTTTCAAACTTTGGTTTTATAGTTTCAGCTATTGTGTATAAAGATTAATATCTTAGTACCTATATATTAACTTCTGGTCTTAAAATGAAAAATGCAGACAGAAGAATAAAATTGTACCTACAGTTTGTTTTGCTTTAAATATAATTGGTGTTATTTTTTAACAGTAGTTTGAAAACTAGCTATGATGGTATTGCACTAGGTACCTCCTACATTTACCTTATTGTATCTTCTCAATAATATTAAAAAAAGGCATGCATGCATTTTCTTACCTTACAAATAAAGAACATTAGGCTTGGAAATGGTCAAATGTAACAGCCAAATCACACAGCTCACAGGTGGCACAGCTATGATTGAACCCAGGTCTGTTTTACTCTGACACCTTTGTTATTTTTAGTGCGCTATACACAAGAACATCAGATTACATATTCTGAGTACATTATCAGATTTATTTTCATAGTCCACCCTTCAAGAGAATGGGTTTGATAACTTAGATAATAATTCTGTGTTTTCCTGTGTGAATCTAAGCAAGTTATCCAACCTCTTACAGCCTCGGTTTTCACACAACAAAGGGGGAAATAATCATAGGCTCTCTGTGAAGGCCAAATGAGGCAATGGCATTGCTGTAGGGAACTAAGTTTTAAGGGACTGGTGTCAAATTTGGAATTTTTGCTTTTAAAACAGACAGAAGTACACCTACAGGGACAAGGCCCCGGTCTAGTTCAAGCATTCTTCTGGTCCCAGTGGCCTACTTACATCATCCTATTTGACACTGGCTATTTCTGCAGTTTGGCTACTGGGTATAGAGAAAAGCTAAAGGAGGAAATACAGATTATATTTACTGAACCTCTGCAGTGTGCAACATGAGAGCACATCTCCTGACTAATGGGGAGAAAAGCACAGTAGTAAAAAAAATTGTGGTAGTAGTGTCGTCAGTGTTAGATTTGTGCTTTATGTAATATATATTTTTATAGTAGCGCATGACTCTACTGGGTGTGTCAGCTTCATATATAATTAATTACGTTTAATGTGTGTATGTGTTTAAAATAGTTTGAGCTTTTTAAAACTCCTGTGTGGCAATCTTTATGTTTTAAAGTGAATGTTTATATAATTCACATATAATAGCTAATGTAGTTGAGTTCAAATCTACCATGTTGCTCTTTGTTGTCTGCTTGTCATTTTCTCCTTTATTCTACCTTTCCTGC
Source organism: Stenella coeruleoalba (assembly GCF_951394435.1). Taxonomy (NCBI): domain Eukaryota; kingdom Metazoa; phylum Chordata; class Mammalia; order Artiodactyla; family Delphinidae; genus Stenella; species Stenella coeruleoalba. The sequence goes on from NC_137148.1 coordinate 22,244,875, forward strand.
CATTCTTTATATTAAGTACTTTTTAAAAATTTCATTTATTTCCTTTTCCATTTTCTACTAGCTGTTTTGTTATACCGATTGTTACTATCTCCCACTGGTTATCTTAGAAACTGAAAATGCAGCTTTAACATATGAGACAACAATATATATTTTTATTTTCAGAGGCAACAAATCAGTATTTTTACAGCATATAAAACAATGGAAAATATAATGATAATGGAATAACCTCATTTACTGTGCTTACATTTTATACAATTATTGTTATATTCCACATATTTTTATAAAACACAAGACATAGTGTTTAATATTGTTTCACACAGTGAATAGAATTTTATATTTAGTCATATTTTACCATTTCCAATATTATTCACTCCTTCTTAGATTTATCTGCTTCCATTTGAGATATAGCATTTCCCATAGTGAAGGTATACTTGAAAACAAATGTCTTAGCCTTTGTTTTTCTGAGACTATGTTTATTTCATCTTCACTTTGAAGGGTATTTTTGCTTTATATAGAATTCTTTGTTAACCATTCTATTTTCTTTCATTACTTAACATATCTTTGCCTTCTGCTGAGACAGAGTTTCTGTTGAGAAGTTGGTTTTCTTATTATTGATCATGAAAGATAATATTTCTTTATCTCTGGCTAATTTTAAATTTACTCTTCATACTTCTTCTTTGAGGTTTGGTTATGTTTGTCCTAGGCGTAGTTTTCTCTGTGTTTCTTCGTATGGTTTATTTATTTACTTTCTTGAACATGTGGCTTAATATCCTTTTTATATTTGGAAAATTATTTTTCATTTTCCTTTTAAAAAATTGCTTCTGTTCCATTCTCCCACTCTCTACTTCTTCTAGGACCTCAATCACATGCTTGTTAGTTTTTTATCATATGCTACATTTCTCCTATACTCACTCTCTTTTCCTTTTTTTTTTTTCTCTGTTTTCAGAAAGGATATTTTCCCTTGAACAGTCTTCAAGTTTTCTAATCCTATTTTTTTTGTTTGCTAATACCAGCCTGGTGTTAACTTATTAAACCATTTTGTCAACTATTTTCTCTGTTTAAAAAATTAGGGGCGTCCCTGGTGGCGCAGTGGTTGAGAGTCCTCCTGCCAATGCAGGGGACACGGGTTCATGCCCCGGTCCGGGAAGATCCCACATGCCGCAGAGCGGCTGGGACCATGAGCCATGAGCCTGCGTTACTTCAACATCTGCATTATTTCCAAGTATGGTTCTGTTGCCAGTTTCACCTCCTGAATACCACTTGACTGTTTTATCTCCTAACATGTCAAGTTATTTTTATGATGTACTGAACATTGTGGGTAATGTCCTGAGAATTGGGATTATGCTGTCTTCTTCTGAAGGGTACTGATAGTTGTTCTGATAAGCAGTCGAAACCTCATGGAGCACCTTGATCCTGTTGAAACTTGATTTTAGGCCCATTAGGGCAAATTTACTTCTGCTTGATCTTTCAGAGTCTCAACTGAATACTCAGAATCTTCACTGTTATCTCTATTCTGGCTGCGTTCATACACCAGTATACTTCAGCACTGTGATAACTCTGACATTTTCATTTGGCTCTAAGTCTGCCAGCATTTGTTCTATCCTAGGTATCCCAAAGTTTTCCAATGAATATCTATAGTCATGGACCCAGGGAAATTTTTATATAGATTTTGGAGAATGCTTGTATGTAGTTTTCACCTGTCTCATATCTTTTCTTCAAAACTTAGTTGCCCTGACTACCTTGGTGTCCAATCTGTGTTTCATCTATGTAGTAATATAGCTACTTCCTTTTTGTACTCCATTTTCCTATGCACCTTTGGAAAACATACCCAGGAAAAAAGCTAAGATAAATGTGGAGATCACTTCTTATACTTTCCTTATCTCAAGTATCATAGCATTGAATTGGCTATTGTCCTAGAGAAAAATTGGTGTCTCAATTAAATTAACCTTTAGTAGGGAAGAGGTAACTCACACATCTGCTACTGTTATCCCCCTTTTTTTTTTCACAGATGCCTTACGTGAATCTTTATGATATAAAATCTCATCCCTTGCACACATGCCTGAATTTAAGCCATGTTCTCTTACTTTCAGGTAGCTGAATATGGCAGTTTATTTTTTACTTCCATATGTTGGTCCCTCTGCCTAGAAAGTTTCCAGTTCAATTTAGTCTCTCCCTCCCTGCCCATTTTACCTTCAAACTCAATCTACCTAAAGAACACATACTCAGTTCTCAAATATCACCTTTTCTTTTAACTCTTCTTCTCCATGTTCAAGTAGAATTAAGAGCTTCTTGCTTTATTTTTCAGAAATGACTGAACATGATACTATATTAGCATTTTTATGTTTACTATCACATACTGGACTATATGCTTTTGAAACAGAACATACTTTTCTCTATTATTTATATTTCTCTCTCTTCCACTGTAACAGGTACATGGAGGTGAGGGTGATTAACAATTGTTAGGTAAAGAATAAATGACCATGTGAATAAACTGTGTAATAATACATTTGATTCCTTAAGCAATACTGGTATGATATATTTAGTGCATTAGGTAAAATATCTCTGATTATTCTAACCACATCCCAATTAAGATTAGACAAACAACAACTGAGGAAGAGGAATTTTCCATAATAGGTAGTCATGAATCTAGTACCAGGAGCCTGTTTTTCTAAGACTCTAGAATCCATATTCTTTCCACTAACCAAAACTATGTAATTCTTCATTTGAATCGAGGTTTCAGAAAAAATTATTATGAATTATGCAGATGACATATTATGGCAATAAGAAATAAGAGAAAAGCTTTTAATTCTGTGTTATTATCCAGATTAATAGAATAGAATCATTAAAATGAATTAAGTGTAATCTCTTAATACACATATACAGATATACACACATATATATAAATTTTAGAAAATATATACCACTAATTTCTTAAAATATAACTCATAACCTCAAGAAAGAAACATAACACTCTGAAAAAGTAAATAATATATTCAGAATTTCCCAGCATTAAGAAGCATGTATGTAAAATGTGTTTGTATAATTTGAAGTAGTAAGCATGTGACTAATTTAACTTTTACCACTAAAATTTATAAAACTGTAAACTATACAAGCAAATGATGTCTTATAAATCTTTATAAATATGTACACTTAATTTTAATCAAAATTTTCTTTAAAAGTTAGGTCTGAATGGTTTATATATACAAATATAAAGTAATTATTCCATTTGAATAGCAATTTATACCATCTAAGTAAAATCATTCTTTTGTTAATCACTAATTCAGAAACAGAAAAGGCACTTGTGACAATGTATTTAATTATGACTGTACAGTGAGACAGATTTAGACAGAATTATACATCTCTATTGTTCTACTATGAAAGTGGAATTAGGCTGCTCGCTGATGTTGGATTTGACGATTGACTTAGGTCTTCTGTTTCAAACAGATTTTATCAATCACACAGTTAATAAATTAAACAGTTTCTGATTTCAGCACCCTGAGACGTTTCTCCTGCCATTATATAATACTACTGATTAAACCAAAAATGCAGAAATGTATTTTACAAGTGATTATCTAAACTCAAACTACCAAACACACTGAGACTGGACTCACTATTACATTTATTTCTCAAGTAATTGACACAGTTTCAAATTTCTTCATGCAGAAGTGTCATTGTCCTTCTCTTTCTCTCTTTTATTTCTTTCTATTTCTCCCCTTCTTCTTCACTCGGATTGATTTCTAGTTTGGGACACATTATTGGCAAATAGCAACTAACCATGAAATCATTGTATCTATGTTGGCAGTTTAATTTTGATGTTCAAATAAAAGAGCTTTTCCCAATTCCTTAGGTATACAAATTTTTGTACTAAGGTACAAAGTGTCACAAAATTAGATTACATAATCAACTACTTGGAAGCTAGGAAACTAAAAAACTAGAAAAAATAAAATTTAGTATCTTACTTTTCAATATCTTACTGAAAGGTCACAGTCTATGTAGAATTCTGTAGAAACAGCTTCTAGGATACAGATAAAGAACGAAAATACAATGAAAATTAGCAGATATGAAAAGATGAGGTTGTATTAGTTCTGCTTAGTTCCTGAAATAGCAAAATACCACAGGGAAATATCTGCACATCTGCCTAGCTGTGGGTTCTCTTGCCCCCAAGCAAACAGGGAAGCCTTTTTTTCTATATTGTGTTAACTTATTTCTTTCCAAAATTGTATCTGACTGACCATTAAATCAGATCAATTTATGTATGACTATTCCTTTCCATTGTTTTAAAATAAGTAGGCATTGAACAGTGTGAGCTATCAAAAAGAAAAAATGTTTTTACTTTGAGTTTCCTTGTAGCAGAAATGAATAATGAACATCAGGATGCTAAGAGCCTGTCAGCAATTGCATTATACACCTAACTTTGTAAAGACTTTTAAAATTCAATTGAAAAATAGTTGAAATTTAACTTTATAATGCTGTAAATTGAAAGTGAATTAGAGAACCTAGGAAATGTTTCTCTTATTCTAGATCAAGTAAATTTTCAAAGTGGAATTTAAACACGAGTTTAGCTTTGAGTATGAACTTCTACTTTTATTGAAATCCCAAACTTTCCCAAGATTTTTTAAACAATGGTATTGAATGATCTGGTAACCATTTAAGTACTAAAGGAAAAGAAAGGTGATTTTTTATTTCGTTGTTAAAATGCATTTTATAAAATGGTTTCACAGAGAGTTTTGAGTTCACAGAGACTTATTTTTTGGAATATGTAATTGCTGTCTACCCAAGGAATTTAGGAGGAAAACATTACCAAAGCTCTCTTTATTAATTTATTAAAGTGAATAATATATTCTACGTGGATAATAAAAAGGTCCCCCAAAACAAGGATTGATGGATTTTCAGGGGTTGAACATGTTAAATGTTGACTATGTTTATAATTATATAAACAGAGGAAGAAGCTTATTTGCTTCCCTTATTCAAATTCTATATTTAAATGAGGGTTCTTAATACCTTCATTAAGAAATCTGTGTGTATGTTCTATTTACACTCCTGTTTTGCTTGTCTGTTTTTAGATTTTTTTAAGTATGATTATGGTATAGATTTTTAAAGAGTCTTCTGTCAGCCTCTCATTTTGACCCTGAAGGTACCAGTGTGGGTGCTTTAGTAGCTATCTCTTTTTTTTCTTTGATTTTTTTTTCAATTGTCTCTCTCCTCACCTCTCCTCCCCTTCCACCTCTACCCCGCTCCTCATCCCTTCCGTCTCCTTTCATGTATGTAGTTGTGCAACCTGCTTTTATATTTAGCTATGATGGCTTGACCTGAATGTGTGGCATTACAATTCCATTGAATGGGTATAGAAAACGTCAACTATTCCTCACTGATGGACATTTAATTTCTTTCTCATGTTCTCCCACTACAGCTTAACAAGGTATATGCATAGTGTTATCATGTATGTTAGAATTCTAAAATCAGGTTTAATGTGTAAAGGTAATGCACATGGTTTGATGTGTAAAGGTAATTTACACTATCAGATATTTTCTTAAAAGTTTGTCACAATTTATATTCCCACCATGCACAACTGAATTGTTTTCCAACACCACTGCTGCTACTAGAAATTATCGTTTGTGTGTATGTGTGTATGCATATGTGTGTGTGCATATCTGATCAGCAATTCTGATCTGCCTCCTAAAATTAGGATGCAAGCTTCATGCATGCTTAAGCAAATTTAAATCAGAAAGGTCAGAAGTTCGGACCTTAAAACTGGACACACCTCACTTGCCTTAACCCTAAGCAAAATTTAGAATTTGGATACTGTATTCAAAGGGCTGTTTTTATTTAGCTATAGCTAATAGAAAGGAACAAATTGAAGCCTTAATTACCCATCTGATTTTAACAGAAAAAAGTAGATTTCATTTTTTAAGAACTGTAGATTTATTTCTTTACTTATTTCCTTGATCTGCTTATAATTAGTAAACCAATTTTCCTATGACATGTGTTATCAAGATATTAAGCTAATTTAGTTAAAAATAGATTTTTTTTCAGATTTTTGAGTTACAGAACCTTAGGGAATATAGATATTTATTCTTTATCACATTACATCATCTGGCCCTCTGTATCTGTGTGTTCCCAATCTGCAGATACAGATACAGAGCGCCGACTTTACCAAGTCATTTTATATAAGGGATTTGAACATGCACAGATTTTGGTGTTGGGGAAGGTGTCCTGGAACCAATATTGCAGGTACCAAGTGACAACTGTATACTGAAAATGCGTTGTTATCTGTCAGGTTACCACTGTGAGTACTTGGCACCTAATCCCACTGGGGAAGTCCAGGAGACAGAATGAAACATGTACATAGGAATTGTCCTGCTGAAAGGGAGTGAGCTACAGTATGCCTACCCTGTCTTCCTTCAGTCTTTCGTTGAGGTCTGCTCCTGAGGAATGAGTGTCAGTTCCACAGTATTTTCAGGCTGTTGAATGTGCAGCCAAGCGTTCTCAGAGAAAGCATTCAGGCTAGCAGTAAAAAATTAGATAGGTATGCAGTGAAGATGTGGCAATGTTGATTAGACCTGGTGACTGAGAATTAGTAAATACCTTATATGCCTTATTTAGAAACAAGTATGAAAAAGAGTGAGAAATATGACCCACGAATCAGAAACCAGTAACGTTTCTGTGCTTCCAATGGCCTGGGGTGAGTTTCAGATTCTGTATTCTTCTACTTTTTTCAAATCTAATTTTCAATACTAAATGATAACTCCTTATTTTTCACTTAAAAAACGGGTATCACCTGCCAAATGAATATACTCAGTAAGCATTATTAGACTTTTCCACTCTATTAAATTAGTATTTCATTTCATTATTCAAAAAAAATTTAATGAACTCATATTTTATGCTTGGAACTGAGCTAAAATCTGAAGATACAAAAATGAATAAGACATCCCTTGTCCTCAAGAAGATCACATTCTACTAAACAAATCAGGGAGAAAACAAAGCTAACACCCTGGGCTTTGTGCAAGACCAATGATAAGCAGAGATAATTATCATTTGACACAAAGGTACTGACACTGCATTCATTAACCAAACAACAAATTAATCATTTAATAGAGAGAGTCAAATCAGGTAATTCATCTGACTAAAATAATTTGTTGCCTATTCCTGGCATATAGAGTAAAATTAAATTCTCCACCTAAGCCTGCAGGAAACTGAGTAATCTGCCTCCTTCTGTTTCTAATTTTTATCTAGTATTCTTAACTTACACTAGTTTCTTCTCAGTTCCTAGAGCCTACCAAACTCTTTTTCCATTTCATGACTTTCCATTTGTTTTTTTCATATGGTTAGAGCTTTTTTTCCCTTGATCTAGCTATGCCTGGTTTATCTACATAATTTAGTCCTCATATTAAATGTCACTATCAAAGAAATAATTTTCTAACCACTCAACTCAATAATACCTATAAATGTACTGGAGTTGTCTGTTTATTACTAAGGTACATTGACACTTTCCAGGGGGACAATAGAAATTGAAGGCGGTTATCAACCAGTAAAAATGATTTTTGAAAGAGCACAGAACATTTTCTATATTATTTCTCCTAGTAGCCCTTATCTTTTGTAGTAGGAGGACACCACTGATGACATATTCAGAATTTAATAGTTATAATTTCAGACTTTCAAAGATTGATTTGTCAGCTGAGACAAGCCTGTTATGCTAAAGTCAGAGCCATGGTAGAGAAAACCTGGGACTCTTAAATATCAGGTGGAAACATCTGGATGGATCCCAATATGATTGTGGCTCCAGTGATTCCTCTGAACTCAAGAGGAAGTTCAACTCTTGCTAATAAGAAGTAGCACTTACCCCATGTGGAAATACACTGTAAAGAGAGACCTCTCATGCACAAAGCAAAGCTGCTCTCACCTTCCCTCCTAGTTTCCAGGCCAATAACTAATATTAAAACAAAGATATGCAAGCTGGACATATTCTGGGCCTAATAATGTAAAGAAGAGATTACACATCAAAGTGGCTAGCAAGTACCAGCAAGGATGTGGGTAGCACCAGTGGGTTTGAGAATGCTTGATCAATGGATTTAGTACATAAAACTAAATGAGCAAGAGTTAATTGATTTGGGAACACTCTTTTGCAATAGATGGTTTACCTCCCTAGCAGGAACCCCAGCAAATAAGGTAAACTCACGTCTAGAGAGGCTCTAAGAAGTCTGGAGAAAGTAATGGCCTATACTGAAAGAAGTTGAAATGCTTAAGTTCTCATCTCAGATGGAGGAGAAAATGGCCCAGGGATACAGGCATGCAGGAGTGGATATATTATGTAGGGTCAGAAGAAACACCAGGCTCAGAGGATATATCATTAAATAAGGCCATGAGGATTATGCTGGTGGGAGGACACCAGCTTCACTAAGAAGTTCGGTTTTGGATCTCTTCTGCTGCCCAGGGTTGAAGTTGGGAGATACAGTTTCTTGGTTCATTAATAGCCGTGGGGATTTTTGAGTTCTGAAGCAATTGAGGCTACATTGTAGGCTACCGAAGTCAGAGGGCTTCAGTTACTTTAACCACATTGGAGGGACAGCCAAATGGTTTCAGAAGTCCAGCTCCAGATCGTAACTTTCTGTGTGATCAATCAGCCTGACTACAGACAATTACAAAGGCTTTACCTTGAAAGCCTCACAGGGGAAGATGCCCTTCCCATAGCAGACTTGGTGCGCAGCTAATGCACTGCAGTCTCTAAGGAGAAATACAGTCAGAATCATGGGCCCTTCCACAGAGTGGTAGAGATTAGCACCAACATTAGTCTGAAGAATGCAAGGCTGATGATCTCCATCATATGTGTATTTAACCTACCAGCCTGGTTACAATGGCAACGAGATGAATCCTGGAGAATGATTGTAGACTAGAACAAGCTAAAACAGTTAGTAGTCATGATTACAGCTCCATGCTGAATGTGGCATCATTGCTAATGTAAATTAAAAGGGCTTCAGGTATGTGATATATGGCTGTTGATTTGGCAATTATTTTCACTTCTATTCCAACCTGCAGAAAGGATCAAATATAGTTTGCATTCATAGAGTAGTCAACAATGTTCCTTTACTGTTTTGCCCTATAGCTATGTAACTGTCCTGCTTTCAATTCAAAGTAATCTGGGTGTCTGGACATCCCAAAGAATATCACATTGCTCAGTTACATCAATAATATTAGGATTATAAGGCAGGATGAGCAAGAGGTGTCGAACCTGCTAGAAGCATTGATGAAAAATGTGTGCTTCAGAGATGAGAGATAAATCTGACAAAGTTTCACAAGCCTACCACTTCTATAAAGTTCTGGAGGACATGCTAAGATATTCCCTCCAAAGTAAAAGACAAATAGTTCCTTGCATCTTGCATCCTCTAATACAAAGAAGGAAGCACAGCAGTTACTGGGCCTCTTGGTTTCTAAAGCCATCATTTCATACCTAGTAATACTGCTCTGACCCACAGTCTATGTGGCATGAAAAGATCTGAGTAAGACCAAAAGACAGTAGGTTCAGGCTATGACCCAAGCAGCCCTGCTGTTTGGAACATGCAACCTGGCAGAGCCTATTGGGGTTGTCAGTAAGAGGAAATATTTCAATGTGGAGTTTATGAAAAAACTGTGGCAGAATCACAACAAAGGTTCTTGAAAATCTGGAGCAAGGCCTTGGTACCTCCATCAGAGAATTATGTTTTTTGAGAAAGTTCCTGGATGCTACTGTAGGTAGCATGGACTCCTACTTATCAAAACTGAGCTAGCTATTGCCACAGATATGTGACAGATTTACCAGCCAAACAGACTAATGCCAGGCTCCTAGTTGGCACCATTCCTGAAAGAAACCAATTTGGCCACATGGTTGCAAGTCAAATACATCAAGTTCCTTCTATCCTGTATGAGCCAGAGGTTCATTCTGACAAGAATAGATAAATATTCCAGGTGTGGATTTACCTTTCTGACATGAAGAGCCTCAGACAGCACCACCATCCAGGAGCATATAGAATATCTGACCCACAGCCATGGGATTCCACACAATATAGCACTTAAACAGCAGACATATTTCACAGAAAAGGAAATGCCACACTATCCAGGAGTAGGTGGCTCCAGAATGGTCTACTGAAGGAGCTGATGAGGCACAAGCGTAGAGGCAGTACTCTGTGAGGGTGGGGTGTAATATCCTCACAGAATCAGAAACATTTGAATGGAGCAGTGTTCCCAATTGGAAGAATAAATGAAGCTGAGAACAAACGGATGGAAACAAGAGTAACCCCACTTATCATTACTCTCAAAGACCCATTGGAACCTTTTTGCTTCCCGTTGCCACAGTTGTGTATTTTGTAGGGTCAGAGTTCTGGGTCACAAAGGGGGTGTACTCTTACCAGGGGACACAGCAAGAGCCCTATTGAACAAAAAGTTATAGTTGTCTGCTATATAAATGATACAACAATGGATCCTGTATTTTGGCCCCTAAATTATTTATTTATTCACAGGCAGTTGAGACATATCAGCTCAAAAACCACCTGCACCAAATAGATATTTTTAAAATCTAATTTTTAAAAATGGCCCAATTTGTTAGTTATGTTAGAGTATGCTTGCTTTGCCTGTTCCACTAAATTACACCCAGCATCTGCTGGTCATTGAGAAGAAAGAGTCTGGGATTATAAGACTAAACTACTACTGCCCTTTGGAGCTCTCTGACCCAGAGACTCCTTGCTCTGCTGCTGTGACATCACCTAGACATGTAAGCCCTCTCCGATTCTCTTCTTCTTTTGTATGGTCTCATGCTGTGAGAGACGTTCCCTCTCATGCAGCCATCTGTCCAAACACTGTCCAGTAAAACTTGTTATACATTCCTACCTCTTGTGGTTATATCTATTTCACCCGTCAGCCCCCAGATCCCTTGAACTCCCTATACTCTCTACAGTGCCCTTTGGACTCCCGTGTCAAATGACCAGCTGGTGAGAAAAGGAACCCTGTTGTGGCAAAGTTCACTGACTCTCATCAGCAGGACAAGCAAAGCTGCTGTTTTACAATGAGGACAAGGAGGAAAATATGCAGAACTCAGAATCAACCAGGGCTTTCTTGATACTCATTTGTCAAATTTTGATTGTGAACGGAAAGTGTGACAACACTAGCCTGAGAAGGTTATGGTTACTACAGGCTCAGATTCCTTAGACATGAGGGTTTGGGTCACATCCCCAGAAAAGCTGCCAAGATCTGTTAAGGTGATAGTTGAGTGTGATGTGAATTTAGAATGGGTAGTAGGTGTGAGAAGATTGAGTACCAGTTAAAGCCCAAAGGCCTTGCAAGATAAGGTCTGCTGTTCTTTTCACTAACCTACCTCTTCTGAGTTTGCCCTTGGGAAAAGAGATCCATGGGAACCTTGGAGGAGCTGCACCCTAAACATGTATATCGAATACGGTCTACAGAGCAAAAGGGGTTATTCTGGCAGCATGGAGAGATACAGCTCAGATCCCACATAAGAGAATTTATAGTAAGGAAGCCAGTGATCTTCCAGCTGCCTCAAAATCCACTGTAGCCTAAGAGCTAGGTCTACTTTCTCCCCAGGTAATTCCCTGGCACCTGAATCTGTTGGGAGTACTAATTTCTTCCCAAAACAGGACTCCTCTGAAGGGTCATCTTTGCTCTTGAAGGTTCCATCAGGTTGGCTCAGATTTTCTCAGAACTTTACTGCAGCCCATTCTCCCTCTCCTATCACATGTTTTTCAGCTGCATCACAGCCTGTGGGATTTTCCAATCTACTCTTACTCCCCCTCCTCTAAAGGAGTAAACCAGGTGTTACTCTCAATAAATCTTTGCACTTCCTGTAGAACCCCAAATCACATACCTTCACACACACACACACAAACACACACCCCCCCCCCACACACACCATAAAGTAAGCAGTAATAAGAGGAATAAAATAATATTCAAATTGTTGTAGCATAGACTAGGTAAGAGACTATTATCATCACTTATCAGAATGCAATACAGAAAGTTTTAATTTAAATTAATTAATGTTAGACAAAACCCCAAATTCATTTCCTCCATCTCACCAGCCACATTTCAATAGTTACAAGTTATTGACTACTGTATTACAGCAGAAAGTTCTACAGGACTGTGCTGCTTTAGAAGTGTTGAAATGACCAATCAATGTTGGAAAACATTTCAAAAAACATAATCAAAATACTAAAAATTATAAAAATTCTTATATAGTAAACAGTTACATTAACTAAATCAAAGAAAATCACAATGAATTCAAATTGTTCAATTAAAAATTTTTAATGAAGAGAAAAATGTCCTATATTTTTCACTTTTTAATAGATTTAATATTACCAATATTTGATAACATTGCTCGGTTGGCATATGCAGTACCTCACTGTCTTTTCCTCTACTCTCTCAATTGTATACTCTGTCTCTCTCATAGATATCCCTTTCTCCTTTTTCTCCCTAAATACCTGCTACTTTTTTTTTCAATAGCCTTTTATAGTCCCATCAGCAATGCAATTTTGAGTAAGTTGACAAAGCCCTCTAAGCCTCAGTTCCTGTATCAATAAAGTGTAGTTAATATTAACCCTTGTGATATTTTGAGGATTAAAGTTAAATTAGTATTATTTTTCACTGGATAGATTCTTTATGAAGAACTGGAGTCTAGACCCCCACAGAATATTTCAGTGCAGATCATAGGGAAGGTTAATTTTTTTTTTTTTTTTTTTTTTTGGCGGTACGCGGGCCTCTCACTGTTGTGGCCTCTCCCGTTGCGGAGCACAGGCTCCGGATGCGCAGGCTCAGCGGCCATGGCTCACGGGCCCAGCCACTCCGCGGCACGTGGGATCTTCCCGGACCGGGGCTCATGAACCCGCGTCCCCGGCATCGGCAGGTGGACTCTCAAGCACTGCGCCACCAGGGAAGCCCGGAAAGGTTAAATTTTTGAGGCTCCTATAATTGTTGTTTGGACTTGCCCTAAAGGAAAACTTAACCTTTCTAGCCTTACTTATTAGGAGATAGGAATGCTGAGAGAAAGGAAAATTATGACGTCAATTTTTAAACCTGTTCTTTCTGTCCTTCGATACTTCTGTAACTTCCCATCATGTTCTGTTCTCCCAGCAGGCCTCATTGTGTGCAGAAACTGGTGGGGGTTGTGCTGTATCCCCCACTCCTGCTTCCAGTGAGTGTTGTGAGAGTGTCACTGCTCCTGAGTCTTTTTGACCCAAAAGCTTATGGCAGGTAGACACATAGAGTTGGATCACTTTTTTCTTAACGGTGAAATAAATGGTTTTTCAACTTTAAAAAAAAACAAAACAAACCAACAGAGAAATGGGCAGGAGAGAGGAAAGAAGAGGTGGTCTGAACTTAACAAGGTAAATTAAAGTCCATGGTTCCTGGGGGACTGAACGCACAGAGCTGAGAACGTCCCGGAGATGGGGTACTACAAAGGGTGTATTCTCATGCACAACCGCAGCTCGCAGATGGGAATTTCAGTCCCCACACATCCCACCTCAAGCTGCAAAAGGCTGAATACCGTGCCCCAGGTACATGCGCTTCGAGGCAAAGGCGGCACGTTCAGATGGAAATAGCCTATAAATTGCTTGAGAGATAGGAAACTAGGACTCATATATAATAAGGTCAGGGCTGGAAAGTTGGATGGAGTGCCATAGGAGTAAACATCGGGCAGTCGTAACTTGCGGTTGTGCATCATTAAGAAACTTTTTGTTAAAACATAATTAAAATATAGTTTAATAGACTATATTAAATCTTTGTTTTTATTCTTTAACGTTTCTGGCTATTGTTCATTAGCAATGTAAGGTATAAATAAAGGCTTTATTTACCATAGGTCTAAATATGCTACTATGGAAACAAATTCGGAAACCATAATGGTTAACATTAGACAAGTCCAGTTAGCTTACTGTACTTGAGGAATTTACCTAAAGTAGTGGATCCCCGTTGACATTAATGAAATCCACTAAGATATCTGCTTGGATATTCAATGGCCATTGCAGAGACTTTGGCCCAAGAATTTTTATCATTAGTCATTTGTATTGCTTTCTCATGGGCAAAAATGACACCAATAACTATAGTAATTTTATAATCCACAGAGAAGATATTGTATTAATTTTTAGATACTCTTTGGGCTCCTGCAAGCTCCATGATTATTCTCATATTCAATAATATAAGAATTAAAGATTTTACAGTGTAAATTTTAATCATAAAGTGAAACTTGGTATGCTAAGAAAAATTTCCATTTTCTAACTGAGACATAATAATTTATTAAAATTAATTTTATTAAAAGTAAAACTCCCACATGATTTTTATAAACTGGTATTTCTCATATGTATCTGTTAATAAATAAAATTATAATCCATAAATATAACTTTTCCTGAGCAAAAACAAAACTCTTCTAGATAATTTCCTATTTCTGATTATCTATACCAGTATGGCTCTCGGTTCCCACAAGAACAAAATCCTCCTTTCAGATTGCACTCTCAATGTGCTAAACATTTTTTTCCCATGTGATTTGTTAACGGGATGTTAACAGTGAATACTAACAAAGGTTTGCATATTCTGTTAGAATAAAGAATATCAGCAGGCTAGAATGAAATATGAATATTAATACTATAATTGACTACTAAAATAGACTGTAATTTACAGAAATAAATGTGCTTCTAAATAACTTTATGCAGACATTTTGAAATGCTAAATTAAAATATGAAATAAACTTAGTTTTCAGAAGAAACCTCTCACTGATACAACAAAATTTACTGAAAAATGTCAGCATTGTATCTTATGTTTGGCTGAGAGTATCTACTTCAGAGGCATGAGAAACTTGTTTATATAATATGTATTTTAGCTAAATGTATTTTTCCATTACAAATCTTACATAGAGTCATCGGTATTAAACATAGAAATTAAGGTTACCTAATGGGAATAGTATCAATATTTTTCTTCTTATGTTATAGACCCATCAAACTGTACAAACTATTACCAGTAGTTGTGGATGACTGTATATATTATTCACAGAGAAATATGCAATAATAATCTTCTCACTGAGAAATATACATTAATCATTAGCTTCTATAACCAAAATCCTTTTAATGAAGTTTAAGCTTTGCTGAAGACAGGATCTGCACTACTAAATTATAAGTAAAATATCATTTTTAAGAACTAAAATATTAATAAATGTTTCCAATGAAAAACTATTCTTGTATTTATCTCTTCACCATACACTTATTAAGTCCACACTAGGTGCCAAGAACTTTGTTTGGTACCAGTTACAAGGTAGTAAACAAAACACATATGGTCCCTTTCCCACAGATGTTCCTGCTGGTGAGGAAGTCATAGTCTAAAACAGGGGTTCAGCAAACTGTGGCCCTTGGACCAAATCTGGCCCAGCACCTGGTTTTGCAATCAAAATTTATTGTAACACAGACGATCTATAATTCATTTATATTTTATCAAAGGTGCTTTCACTTGAAAAAGCAGAGTTAAATAGTTGAGACAGAGAACCTATTGTTCACAAGCCTATAATATATACTGTCTGACTCTTTAGTAAAAAAGTTTGCCAATTCTTGCTCTAGAATATAAAATATACCTGAAAAACAATTCTCAGTCTGTATTTTATTAAATTAGAAAAAGAAAACCTTTCCCAACAGAATATTAAAGGAGAAGAAAAAAGTCAAAAACTTGACACCACCCAACTTCGAAACTTACATAAATCTACAGTAATCAGGAAAGTGTGGTATTAGCAAAAGAATAGGAAAATAGATCAATGGATCACAATAGAGAGCCCAGAAATAGACCCACATAAATATAGTTAACTGATCTTTGAAAAAGAAGAAAATGCAATACAATGATAAAAAGATAGTCTTTTCAATAAATGGTGCTGGGACAACTGGACATCCATATGCACAAAAGTGAATCTAGACACAGACTTTACATCCTCCACAAAAATCAACTCAAAGTGGGTCACAGACCTAAATGTGAAATAGAAAATGATAATACTATTAAAAGATAATATAGGCTAAAATCTAGGTAACTTGCAAATAATGATGACTTTTTAGGTACACATTAAAGGCATAGTCCATGAAAAAAGAAATTAATAAGCTGGACTTCATTAAAATTCAAAATTTTTACTCTGTAAAAGACATTGTCAAAAGAATAAGACAAAAAGCTGCAGACTAGAAAAAAATATTTGCAAAAGACATATCTAATAAAGGACTGTTAACCAAAACATACGAAGAACTCTTAAAACTGAACAATAAGAAAATGAACAATCCAATCAAAATATGGGCAAAAGACTCAAACAGATACCTTTCCAAAGAGGTATACAGATGGCAAATAAGTGTATGAAAAGATACTCAAGATCATAAGTCATTAAGGAATTGCATATTAAAACAATAATGAAATAACACTACATACCTATAAGGATGACAAAAATCCCAAACACTGGGCAGTACCAAATTTTGGCAAGGATATGGAGTAACAAAAACTCTCATTTATTGTTGGTGAGAATACAAAATGGTGTAGCCATTTAGAAAGACAGTTTGACATTTTCTTACTTAACTAAATGTATTCTTACCATATGATCCATCAACTGTACTTCTTGATATTTACCCATAAAAGTTGAAAATTTATGTCCATTCAAAAACCTCCACATGTACATTTATCGCAACTTTGTTCATAATTTCCAAAGCTTGGAAGCAAACGAGATGTCCTTAAATGATGAATGAATTACCTTTGGTACATGCTGATAATGGAATATTATTCTGTGCTAAAAATAAATATGATATCAAGGCATGAGAAGACATGGAACAATCTTAAATGCATATCACGAAGTGAAAGAAGTCAATCTGAAAAGGCTACGTATTGTACAATTCCAACTATATGACAGTCTGGATAAAGCAAAACAATGGGGATAGTAAAAAGATCAATGATTGCCAGGGTGTGTGGGGGAGGGAGGGATGAATAGGCAGAATACAGAGGATTATATGATACTGCAATTGTGGATACACGTCATTATACATTTGTCAAAACCTACGGAATATACAATACCAAGAGTGAACTCTGATGTAAATCATGGGTTTTGAGTAATAAATTTTTTTTTAATTGGAGAAAGAAAGTAGAATTGGTAAGAAACCCCATGTAACAATAATTACATTATAGAAAAACAAAATTTCTTTGATTTCAGTTGAATTATTAATAGTATACTACAGGTACACTTGTAAAAGTAAAAATAGTTTTTTCTGTGCATTCATTTGACAACTGACAGCTGTCATCTTAAGCAGGATCCATCTATCACAAAGTATATTAGACTTCTCAAAAGCCCCTAACAAAAACAAAAACAAAACACAGGAAAAAAAATCATGATGTCAAAGGACACTTTTCAATAGAAACTATTAACATGCTTATCTTCGTTTTGTTAATATGGCGTATTTTCTTTTTCTATGTATTTATCTTTTGGGGGGCTGATATTCATGTAGTTTCTAATAGTTCTCACTTATTGGCAGTTCATACTCGACATCTATTTTGATTTGATCATGCCCAATATCTTACCAGTCACAAAATTTTTAGTTTCACCCTATTTCATGGTGATTCATTAGTTATTAGTTAATTATCATAAAAACTAACTTAATATTGGAAGTAAAAATATCTTCTCCAATTGAAGAACTAACTATAATTGGGTGAAAAGCAAACACCCCTCTGATAAATCTTCATGATTGTGAATTAGAAAGAGATTTCTCTGGACTAGTCAGTTATAATTTCATTAAATCTAGAAAATTATCTCATACAATCATCATAACAGTTTCACTATATCATTATGATGTCATTATCCTACTTTTAGTGATCAAGAAACAAAATAGAGGGGCTAGATTACTTGGAAAAACTTATTTGCTGGTGCTTGATAGGTAGAACTAAAGACATTAGTCCAAGTCTCTGTAGCTCAGAAATCTATGTTCTTAACCATACTGTTAATATTCTTTTACATCAGTTGGAAATTATTTTAACTATCCAATTATTGGAGAGCTATTATTCTTGCTATAATTTTTTTTGTAATCCGTATAACAAATTTCTAAGAATACACTATTATCTTGTCCTCATTTGGTTATTACCTGAGAATTACAATATCTGTCTAATAGAGATCTCAAATAAACACATAATTTGCAGATGGATATAATAGTCTGTGATGTGAATATTTCAGAAGGACTATGATTAATTGCTTATTTCATTAAATTTGAATTTTTGTATTATATCTTAGGATAATAGGAACAAGAGGTAGTTTTATAGGACTATATCTAAAAATCTAACAATTCAAAAAAGCATAATCATATAAAATATGTTCATTGAAACAGTCTTCTTAGTTTAAATGTGACAGATTTCTTTTCTTGGAGTCTTTTGAACTATCATGTAAAGTTCCTAAATCTTCATATCAACTTTTGTCTAAAAGTAGCAGAATGAGAATAATAATAATGTGACCTCAGGAGGGTTGTCACCATCACTACATTCTACTATTTACACTTCTAACTGAAAATAGAATAAGTTCAATTTTCCAACTTTCAGAATAACAAAGTTATATTCTCTTTTAAAAAGATGACCAGTTTATGCAATGGAAAGTCATTTTATTGTTTTTCTAAAGGAACTCATTAGAGACCCTTGAATAATATTACTATATGGAAAATGACTAGTCGCACTGTTTATATGTCACCACTTTCAGCTTCACATTCCTAGTTCTGATGACATTAACAGTTACCTCTCCACTTCAGCAACCTGGGGATTGGGTTTACTATGTTCATCCAACAGAGAAAATCCTGAAACCAGTGTGTAATTGTTCACTGAAAAGGTGAACCCAAACAAATAAAATGAATAAAAATGACTATCAGAAAGATTTCTACCCTGGAAAATTACTTTGATACACAAACCAAAATAGAATCTATATCCATAATTTCTAAAGAAGTGGAGTATAAAAATATACTACTATATTAAAAGAAATCTCTTCATGTTCTTTATATTTTCATTGTACAACACCCATGAAAACTATATCCTTCCCCCTGTGTTTGGATAAAAGTTTTATAATTAGTATTATTAGTTTCCCAAATGTTAAGACTCTATCTTTTTATTGCTATTGTTTCTAAAACATGATAGCAAGTGATCTCATTTGATTGACACAGGAAAGCTATCTAGAAGGATAATTCTACTAAAAGAAAAACACAAAGAGTAAATGATTATTTTCAAAATGGTTTAGAAATGAAAACCATCAAGATACTTAAGTTTTTAAAGTATTTTAAAGAAATACTGCTGCTTAATTTATAAAATACTAACAATTTTGTATTACATATATTTGGAGTCACTCAAAAACAAGGAAGTAGGTATGCTTAATTTAGCTGCAGGTTTCATTAAATGAGCTAAGAAGGATCCTTTAGTGCTTACTATGTCTTAAGTACTTGTATAAACACATTAGATTATCACATCAGCCATATTAGATATGGGCTATTATTGTCTTCCATTTCTAGTTGAAAAATTTTTACACAGAGGTTAGCATCTTTCCCAAGGTCATACAACTTACAAGTGGCAGAGCAGGGATTTGAACCCAGGCAGTCTATCCCTGTAATAAACTTATTTCACCACTATAAATTACTGCCTCTTTCCAAATACAGCAAAAACCATTGTCGAAGAGATATACCGTATATTTCCAAACCAAAAGCTTAAAATACACTTCTCAAAGCCAGCAGGGCAAAAAATATTATTTAGTATCTCATTACCAAACATTTATTAATTACTATGTGGTAGGAAAGATAATAAGTGCCAAGGACATAGCAGTGAACAAGGTGATGCTTCAGTCCTTAGAGATCCTAGGTTTATGAGATGCATTCTCCATCTTTATGTTTATCCACACCACTGTCCAGATTGAACTATTCCAGTTCTAATTTTATCTGCCATCACCAGGGCAAGAGAGAAAAAAAGCCTGACACAGTGGTATTTTAAAAAAATCACCATCTACAGTGACAGGGTCACAATCATGACAAAATTTACAAACTAATTAATAGGCATGGCTTGAATATAAAAGATAAATAACAATTCAAGGTTACATATAAATTCAAATATTGTTTGGCATTCTTTGTATAGATGGAAATAGTTTCTCATTTTGTTTAATTACATTTGACTCTATCAGAATTCTTTGCTGCAGGAAAAAATAACAAGAAGAAACTGAACATCAAGGATAGTAAAACTCTGCTTCACCTGAAGGTTTTTTCCCCCTGTGAGGAAATCTTTGAAAATTAAAGAAAAACTTCTTTTATTCATGATATTTTTGTTTAATTTTTAAGTTTCTAAGACCTTCTTTCTTTATAGATACACACAATACAATGGGTACATTAGATGTTTTAAAACACTATATAGAATAAATATGCATAGAGTAGATCTAAAGAATTGATTAAATTGTTCTTTACAATGTATAACAAGTCAGTTATAATTATGGTTGGTCAAAAATGATCACCCTCACTCATCTTATTTTTAGCAAACTAGTTGGAGAAATTTGTACTGTTCTGTATTTTAAATAAGTTTATTATTTATTTTTTAGCTTGTTTAATTTACCTTTCAAATGTTAAGTTTTAGGCAACTATTCTATTTTGTGCTTTCTGTTCACAGTTGGGACAATCTAGAAGCACCACAGTACAGATGGATCACATTCCTCAATTCCCTGGGCCCTAGACACAACCATGTAACTAAACTCTGGCCAATGGAATGATAGCAAGTTGGTGTACACCACTCCCAGTCCTAGTCATTAAATCATCTCACACTGGGCCAAAGCAAACCCTAACAGCCTCACATTCAGAGGCTTTGGATTGTGGTAAATTTATGCATTGCTTGTGCAATATGACTCTATGTAATAATACTGATCATAATATACAAATAAAATGATGTAGAAAGATAATCACCAAACCCAACACAAGATGACTGAGATTATGATTGCTCTATATGTTCTTGTTGCATCTGTATTTTCTGATTTTCTTGTAAGGAGTTTGCCTTACTTTCTCAATAAGAGGAATTTATGAAGTTAGAAGTAAAGGAAAGAATAAAACAGTCTGTAAGTTTTTGTTCTCTGATTTGTTTGATGGGGTCTTTAAGGTTTTGGGCAGTGATTTCATGATTTTTTTTTTTTTTTTTTTTTTTTTTTTTTTGCGGTACGTGGGCCTCTCACTGTTGTGGCCTCTCCCATTGTGGAGCACAGGCTCTGGACGCACAGGCTCAGCAGCCATGGCTCACGGGCCTAGCTGCTCCATGGCATGTGGGATCTTCCCGGACTGTGGCACGAAACCGTGTCCCCTGCATCGGCAGGCGGACTCTCAACCACTGCGCCACCAGGGAAGCCCTTCATGATTGTTTTTAACTCTGCAAATTAGTGAAAAGTACATCATCATAGTTATCAATTTTTATAATCTTTGCTTTTAGTATATATACACTGTTTTTTTAACCAATCTAATTTCCTCAACAATTTTCCTGTTGTAGGAGGTATAAATTGTTTCTAACTATTAACTATTATGAGTGGATTTTTTAGCAGAACTACTGAACTGAAAATAAATTAGACACAATTTTTAGAATTTCAAAAAGTCACAACCAAGAGTGAGAGGGTCAATGTCTGATGGATATAAATGCATTGAAATGCCTAAATTTTTAATGCCATATCATAACCCAATATATGAGTGATACAAACGAAATTGAGCTATTTGAGTAAATCTCTGCATAGGAATGGATCAAAATAAATATAAATCAGATTTTTTAAGTGAAAATTAATGTAGCTTTATATGGAGGATCTCTCAAGAGAGGAAAATGATAACACAAGATATACAGCAAAATCTCTTTAAAAGTCCCCCTGCTGGATGTTGTTCCACATCAAGTTAGCTCTTGCATTCATATCTCATTTATTTATGTTTCCCAAACCCCTCTCTCAGCCACTTATTAGGTTGCTTCTTTCCCTTTGCTCTCACTGTTTCCTGATTCTTGTCTCTTCCTGTCTTTTCTTCTCACCAAATACTAATCTATGCAAAGTTGCTACCTTCTATTTCTTAATTTCTTCAAATCTGTAGCTCCCTATCCAGGACAACAGCAGACTGTCATCTATAGTAGTACAAAAAAAGAGGCGAGGAATGGGAGGAAGAATTTTGATAATGGTCATACACATAGACATTAATATTTTTACTGTCATCCCAGGTAAAATCTCCTAATTGGAGATATTTATTGTTGACGAAATTTATTTTGACCAAATCAAAAGCACAACCAATTTTCTGTAATTGTTTTTGCTCCACATGTTTTAGCCAAATCACTGTTATAAGAAGTGTCACATACCACAACATGTGGTAATCCTTGAGACTCCAATAGTTTAAAAAGTGGACAAAAGTAACACAATTTAACCACAGGTCGAAGAATTCTGTCTTAAGTTTATAAATACAGTTTATATAAATAAGCTTATAAATAATTTTGCTGTAAATACATAGGATAATCAAAGACCCAAAGTAAAATATTTACCTGAACAAAACTTATTTGTTCTTGCATATAACTACTGGTATTAAGGTTTTTTTCCCCTTGTCTAGAGCTTTACAAAGATGGTAATTATATAAAATGTTTCTATTTTTGCATCTGACTTCTGCTTAGCATAGCGTTTTATGTGAATCAGTAGTTTATTCCATTTTTTTGCTGAAGAATATCTCAGAATGTAAAAATTTTCTGCAACTCCATATTATAGTGTGCATGTTTGTGTATTGCATATTCTGTATGGAGGTAAATGGTGTGGATTGTGTTAGACATGGGTAAAGATTTCTGTTTTTATCACATGGTATATAGTTCAGTATGCTTCTTTTTTTTTTCTTTTGTAAAGAATTTGTCCCTAACTGAGTTACACTGGCACCTTAGGAGAGTATTGAATGATTATGTATGTGAATGTTTTTTGGGTCGTCTATTTCTATATCTACCTTTATATTGATGCTACATTCTCTTGATTACTGTGGCTTTACAGTAATTCTTGAAATCAGGTGGATTAGGTCCTCCAACTTTGTTCTTAATTTTCAAAATATATATATTTTTTATTCTAGGTTCTTTTTTTTTAACATCTTTATTGGAGTATAATTGCTTTACAATGCTGTGTTAGTTTCTGCTTTATAACAAAGTGAATCAGCTATACATATACATGTATGCCCATATCTCTTCCCTCTTGTGTCTCCCTCCCACCCTCCCTATCCCACCCCTCTTAAGTGGTCACAAAGCACTGAGCTGATCTCCCTGTGTCTTTATTCCTGTCCTGCCCATAGGTTCTTCAGAACCATTTTTGGTTTATTTTTAGATTCCATATATATGTGTTAGCATATGGTATTTATTTTTTTCTTTCTGACTTACTTCACTCTGTATGACAGTCTCTAGGTCCATCCACCTCCCTACAAATAACTTAATTTTGCTTCTTTTTATGGCTGAGTAATATTCCATTGTATATATGTGCCACATCTTCTTTATCCATTCATCTGTCAATGGACACTTAGGTTGCTTCTGTGTCCTGGTTATTGTAAATACAGCTGCAGTGAACATTGTGGTGCATGTCTCTTTTTGAATTATGGTTTTCTCAGGGTATATGCCCAGTAGTGGGATTGCTGGGTCATATGATAGTTCTATTTTTAGTTTTTTAAGGAACCTTCATACTGTTTTCCATAGTGGTTGTATCAACTTACATTCCCACCAACAGTGTAGGAGGGTTCCCTTTTCACCACACCCTTACCAGCATTTATTGTTTCTAGCTTTTTTTATACTGGGCATTCTGACCACCATGAGGTGATACCTCATTGTAGTTTTGATTTGCATTTCACTAATAACTAGTGATGCTGAGCATCTTTTCATGTGCCTCTTGTCCATCTGTATGTCTTCCTTGGTGAAATGTCTATTTAGGCCTTTCACCCATTTTTTAACTGGATTGTTTGTTTTTTTGATACTGAGCTCCATTAGCTGTTTGTATATTTTGGAGATTAATCCTTTGTCTGTTATTTCATTTGCAAATATTTTCTCCCATTCTGAGAGTTGTCTTTCTGTTTTGTTTATGGTTTCCTTTGCTGTGCAAAAGATTTGAAGTTTAATTAAGTCCCATTTGTTTATTTTTGTTTTTATTTCTGTTACTCTAGGAGGTGGGTCAAAAAAGATCTTGCTGTGATTTATGTCATAGAGTGTTTTTCCTATGTTTTCCTCTAAAATTTTATAGTATATGGTCTTACATTTAAGTCTTTAATCCATTTTGAGTTTATTTTTGTGTATGGTGTTAGGCAGTGTTCTAATTTCATTCTTTTACATGTACCTGTCCAGTTTTCCCAGCACCACTTATTGAAGAGGTTGTCTTTCCTCCATTGTATGTTCTTGCCTCCTTTGTTGTAAATTAGGTGCCCATATGTGCGTGGGTTTATCTCTGGGCATTCTATCATGTACCATTGATCTATATTTCTGTTTTTGTGCCAGTATAATACTGTCTTGATTACTGTAGCTTTGTGGTATAGTTTGAAGTTGGGGAGCCTGATTCCTCCAACTCTGTTTTTCTTTCTCAAGATTGCTTTAGCTATTCATGGTCTTTTGTGTTTCCATACGAATTGTAAGATTTTTTGTTCTAATTCTGTGAAAAATGCCATTGGTAATTTGATAGGAATTGCATTGAATCTGTAGATTGCTTTGGGCAGTATAGCCATTTTCACAATATTGATTCTTCCAATCCAAGAACATGGTATATTTCTCCATCTGTTTATGTCATCTTTGATTTCTTTCATCAATGTTTTATAGTTTTGTGAGTACAAGTCTTTTGCCTCCTTAGGCAGGTTTATTCCTAGGTATTTTATTCTTTTTGTTGCAGTGGTAAATGGGAGTGTTCCCTTAATTTCTCTTTCTGATTTTTCATTGTTGGTGTATAGGAATGCCAGAGATTTCTGTGTATTAATTGTGTATCCTGCAACCTTACCAAAATCATTGATTAGTTCTAGTAGTGTTCTGGTGGCATCTTTAGGATTCTCTGTATATAGTATCATGTCATCAGCAAATAGTGACAGTTTTACTTCTTCTTTTCCAATTTGTATTCCTTTTATTTCTTTGTCTTCTCTGATTGCTGTGGCTAGGACTTCCAAAACTATGTTGAATAAGAGTGGCGAGAGTGGACATCCTTTTCTTTTCCTAAACCTAGTGGAAATGCTTTCAATTTTTCACCATTGAGTATGATGCTTGCTGTGGGTTTGTCATATATGGCTTTTATTCTGTTGAGGTAGGTTCTCCCTCTGTGCCCATTTTCTGAATAGTTATCATAAATGGGCGTTGAATTTTGTCAAAAGCTTTTTCTGCAACTATTGAGATGACCATATTTTTTTATTCCTTAATTTATTAATGTGGTGTATCACATTGATTGATTTGCATATGTTGAAGAATCCTTGTATCCCTGGGATAAATCCCTCTTGATCATGGTGTATGATCCTTTTAATGTGCTGCTGGATTCTGTTTGCTAGTATTTCATTGAGGATTTTTGTGTCTATGTTCATCAGTGATATTGGTCTATAATTTTCCTTTTTGTGATATCTTTTTCTGGTTTTGGTATCAGGGTGATGGTGGCTTCATAGAATGAATTTGGGAGTGTTTCTCCCTCTGCAATTTTTTGGAAGAGTTTGAGAAGGATAGGTGTTAGCTCTTCTCTAAATGTTTGATAGAATTCACCTGTGAAGCTATCTGGTCCTGGACTTTTGTTTGTTTGAAGATTTTTAATTACGGTTTCAATTTCATTACTTGTGATAGGTCTGTTTAGATTTTCTATTTCTTCCTGGTTCAATCTTGGAAAACTGTACCTTTCCAAGCATTTATCCATTTCTTTGTGGTTGTCCATTTTATTGGCATACAGTTGTTTGTAGTAATCTCTTACAATCCTTTGTATTTCTGCATTGTCTGTTGTGATTTCTCCTTTTCCTTTCTAATTTTATTGATTTGCATCCTCGCCCTATTCTTCTTGATGAGTCTGGCTAAGGGTTTATCAATTTTGTTTATCTTCTCAAGGAACCAGTTTTAGTTTTATTGATCTTTGCTATTTTCTTCATTTCTATTTCATTTATTTATGCTCTGGTCTTTATGATTTCTTTCCCTCTACTGACTTTGGGTTTTCATTATTCTTCTTTCTCTAGTTGTTTTACGTTTAGGGTTAGATTGTTTATTTGAGATTTTTCTTGTTTCTTGAGGTGAGATTGAATTGCTATAATCTTCCTTCTTAGAACTGCTTTTGCTGCATCCTGTAGGTTTTATGCTGTCGTGTTGTCATCATCATTTGTTTCTATGTATTTTTTTATTTCTTCTTTGATTTCTTCAGTGATCTCTTGGTTATTTAGTAGCACACTGTTTAGCCTCCATGTATTTGTGTTTTTTACAGTTTTTTTCCTGTAAGTGATTTCCAATCTCATAGCGTTGTGGTGAGAAAAGATGATTGATACGATTTCAATTTTCTTAGATTTTCCAAAGCTTGATTTGTGATGCAAGATGTGACCTATCCTAGAGAATGTTCCATGTGCACTTGACAAGAAAGTGTATTCTGCCACTCTTGGGTGTAAAGTTATATAAATATCAATTAGATCTATCTGGTCTATTGTGTCATTTAAAGCTTGTGTTTCCTTTTTTATTTTCTGTTTGGATGATCCGTCCATTGGTGTAAGTGGGGTGTTAAACTCCCCTACTATTATTGTGTTACTGTTGATTTCTCCTTCCATGGTTGTTAGCATTTGCCTTATGTATTGAGGTGTTCCTATGTTGGGTGCATAAACATTTATAATTTTTATATCTTCTTCTTGGATTGATCCTTTGATCATTATGTAGTGTCCCTCCTTATCTCTTGTAAGAGTCTTTATTTTAAAGTCTATTTTATGTGATATGAGTATTGCTACTCCAGCTTTCTTTTGATTTCCATTTGCATGGAGTATCTTTTTCCATCCCTTCACTTTCAGACTATATTTGTCCCTAGGTCTGAAGTGGGTCTCTTGTAGACAGCATGTATATGGGTCTTATTTTTATATCCTTCAGCCAGTCTGTGTCTTTTGGTTGAGGCATTTAATCCATTTGCATTCAAGGTTATTATCAATATGTATGTTCCTAGTACCATTTTCTTAATTGTTTTGGATTTGTTTTTGTGGGTCTTTTTCTTTTCTTGTGTTTCCCACCTTAGAAAAGTTTCTTTAGCATTTGTTGTAAAGCTGGTGTGATGGTGTTGAATTCTCTTTGCTTTTGTTTGTCTGAAAAATTTTTGACTTTTCCATCGAATCTGAATGAGATCCTTGCTGGGTAGGGAAATCTTGGTTGTAGGTTTTTCTCTTTCATCACCTTAAGTATATCCTGCCATTCCCTTCTGGCCTGCAGAGTTTCCACTGAAAAATCAACTGATAACCTTATGGGGATTCCTTTGTATGTTATTTTTTGTTTTACCCTTGCTGCTCTTAATATTTTTTCTTTGAATTTAATTTTTGTTAGTTTGATTATTATGTGTCTTGGTGTGTTTTTCCTAGGGTTTATCCTGTATAGGACTCTCTGTGTTTCCTGGACTTCGGTGACTATTTCCATTCCCATGTTAGGGAAGTTTTACACTATAATCTCTTCAAAGATATTCTCAGACCCTTTCTTTTTCTCTTCTTCTTCTGGGACACCTATAATTCGAATGTTGGTGCATTTAGTATTGGCCCAGAGGTCTCTGAGATTGTCTTCAATTCGTTTCATTCTTTTTTCTTTATTCTGCTCCTCGGCAGTTATTTCCACCATTTTGTCTTCCAGCTCACTTATTCATTCTTCTGCCTCCTTTATTCTGTGATTGATTCCTTCTAGTGTATTTTTCATTTCAGTTATTGTGTTGTTCATCTCTGTTTGTTCTTTAGTTCTTCTAGATCTTTGTTAGACATTTCTTGTATTTTCTCAATCCGTGCTTCCATTCTATTTCCGCGATTCTGGATCATCTTACTGTCATTACTCTGAATTCTTTTTCAGGTAGATTGCCTATTTCCTCTTCATTTATTTGACCTTGTAGGTTTTTACCTTAAACTTTCATCTGTGACATTTTTTTTTTGCCGTCTCATTTTTTTTTTATGAGTGGGATTGTGTTCCTGTTTTACTGGTTGTTTGGACTGAGGCTTCCAAAACTGGAGTTTGTAGGCTATTGGGTATAGCTGGCTCTTGGTGTTGAGATGAGGAACTCTGTGAGACCTCACTCTTATGAATATTCCCTGGGTCTGAGGTTCTCTGTAGTCCAGTGGTTTGGACTCGGAGCTCCCACTGCAGGAGCTTGCGTCCGACCCTGGGCTCACAAATCAAGATCCCACAAGCCGCATGAGGCAGCAAAAATAAAAAGAGAGAACAATGACAAAGTAAAAAATCAAAGTAGACTGGGAAACTAACAGATATGTTAGAAAGAATGTAAAAATAAAAATATAGATGAATGAAGAACCAGAAGGTACATCAGTACGTCAGTAGTAAGAAAGAGGAGGAGGAAGAAGCAAAAGCGAAAAAAAATAAAGGGTGGTGTGGGGGGAAGGCCTTGACTGTGGAGAGTGGGGCCTAAGCAACGGTGAGGTTTGGGTGTTGGGCAGGGTCAATGCTCAGGACCCACAGGGCTGGAAAAGGTCCTAGGGGCTGTGGGGGTTGAGGCTTAGGCTCAAGGAACAGAAGGGGCCCAGGCATGCTCTCCACCCCTGGTCTCAAAGGGCAGGAGACCTCACCTGGGAGCCCAGCAGGCTTCCTGGGCTCAAGTGGGTGGGGTAAACACCCTCATCTCCTCTCCTGCTCCTCCAGTCTGGGGTCTGAGAGGGCCCCTCCTGCCTGCCTCTCCTGATCTCCGGGGCCTCCCTTCTATGCCCCCAGGACCAATGCTGCTGGGGCGTGGGAGCCTTGGAGGGGAGGGGACCAGCCTGGGAGCCCCAGAGATCAGGAGAGGCAGGCAGGAGGGGCCCTCTCAGACCCCAGACTGGAGGAGCCTAGCAGGTTCCCTATGCCCAGTTGGGCAGGGCAATCACACTTTGGCTCCTCTCCTGCTCCTCCCACAGGGCCCCTCTCGCCTGCCTCTCCTCATCTCCCCAGCCTCCCTCCTATGCCCACAAGGACCCATGCAGTCTGCAGGGGGCATTGGAGGGCAGGGGACTGGCCTGAGAGCTCAGCAAGCTCCCCATGTCTGAGTGGGGGGGACAATTGCCCTCTGTTCCTCTCCCGCTCTTCCTGGAGGGCCCCTCTCACCTGCCACTCCTGATATCTTCAGTCCCCCTCCTATGTCCCCAGGACCCACGTAGGCTGGGTGGGGCTTTGGAGTGGGGGAACTGGCTTGGGAGCTCAGCAAGCTCCCCAGCCCGAGTGAGCCAGGAAATCCCCCTCCATCCTCTCATGCTTTTCCCGGAGAGTTCCTTCCACCTGCCTCTCCTGATCTCCCCAGCCAAGATCGACCTCCCCAGACCGATCTTGTCTGGCTTCCACTTCTCCTCCCCAGCTCAGTCCCCCCTACATCCTACTGGTTCACTCTGTGGTTCATCCCATCCTCTTGGGGGTCAGAGTCCCCTACCAATGGCCGGCAGGTGCCCTAGTTGTGGGGAGACACTAACTCCATGTCTTCCCACACCGCCATCTTGACGCCTCCCTTGACCTCTGACTTTTAATTGTATCATAGGGTAGCAAATATAGATGTGTTATGGGTAGAAAATAAACCTGAAGGAAAGATATTTCCGTTAAACATATAAAATTCCCTGTCCTTTACATGTTTGTGTATTCAAGAAGAGCTATATGGCCTTTTATTTTCAACCAAGTGGTAAATTTAATATTTCAAATGAAAATGCTTATAAAATTACTCAGTTCATAAAATAATTGAGGTGCAATATCAGTTTAAGGATTTTTTCAGTCCAGAATTCTGTTTCCCATTTAGTATAAAAATACAAGTTGCAGAGTAATTTGAAGGTATTCAAAATGTCAACCTCAAATAATTCAGCTTTATATAATCAACATTTCTTACTTCCCATAATTAAATGTTCTTATTATTTACTAAAACTCTACTAAAACTCATTCCTAAAACATATATAGAGTTTTGGCTATACAGTATAATATTTTATAATTTATTAATTACTTATAAAATATTCTTTTCAATTGTCCTAAACTGATATTTGAGCATTACAAGTAGAAAAGTTAATGGAAATATAAGTATAGTTTTGTGTCTAGTTATAGAAAAAAGATAAATTACTTTTAAGTGTAGTAGTTTTTGAATTCAGTGCACCTTTAAAAAGAGCTTAGTAATGTTGCCTTTGAATCATTTGTATAAACTAACTATTGAACCACATTTCACAATTGCTATTGTTTTCTGACTTATAAAATGTGTCTAACAATAATTCATAAATAACTGAAATATATGAAGAGTCTTAATGTGTGTAATGATAATGCACAATTATCATTAGTAAAAGGGGAATGCCTGTGTTTTCCTTAGCAACTAGAGGCCTGATGAAATAAGTTTATTTGAGCAAAAATGTATCACTTGTAGACTTTTATCCACATTCAGTATGTAGATAGGCAGCACTTTCTATTTGTAATAAGGAAATCCATGTATTCTTTCTAATTAAAAGTCTTTCTTATGAACATCTAATTATGTCTCTCTTACTAACAATATATGTTCTTTTTCTAATTTTTTTTTTAAATTTGAGGTACAAGTATAGCTATTTAAATGGCTTTATTATATCCCTTAATCCTGATAAACAAACATGCTATTCTCATGTGGAAAGTCCTTCATATATTTTTTTAATTAAATTAATCTTAAATTAATTTAACAAAATAGATTCATATGTTTTTATTTGCAATATCCTTTAATTTGATATTTTCACGTTAATTACAAGCAGCTAAAAAGTAGTAAGCAAACCACTCAGATAAGAAAACTAGGTGTATTTATCAGTGATAGAAAGGACTATAAATTTGAGAAATTGGGACAATCTAGAGTATTTTCCCCATTTTGAGTCATATCTTTTTCTTGTAGATCTATCATGGCTTTTGAATAACTATATTTAAGGACCAGTTATATTAATTTAACTCCCTATGTGCTTAAATACTTTCTTGATGCTAGCAGTATGAGAATAAATAGTGAAGATACATTTACAGTTAAAAGTTTGAGGTGTAAGCTTTGATAAGCACTAACACTGTAGCTATTGAGAAAACAAAGCTATAAACTCCCTCAGAGCATTGCAGAATTAACATGTGATATTCCCAAGGCCACCTCTGATTAGAAGTCTAGGAAATCATCACATCCTTACTATATGCAAGAACTGCTGGCCTCATGGCATGTCATTGGCTGGACTCTGGTGTCCTAAGGGCTGTTTGGCTTTTGCAGGATTTTCTGAGTTGGCAGTTTAATTCTAATGGATAATAGGAGTCAACTTTAGGGTAAGGACTATTATTTTAATTTCATAAACATCTTTTTTTTTATCAAAGACATGATTTCTTACAAATCTCTACTTCAAAGTATAATAACATGATACCCAGTGATATTATCAGTGTCAAATTAATGATAAATTGTCTGGAAACTTGACACCAACTACCAAATTCCCCTGTGGTTAAAACTGTTAGCAATTACCGGTCTGAATTCCTCGCGTTTCTTATATTCATATTCAGAGTCAAATACAGATTATAATATAGAATGAGAAAAAAAGGCAAACTTAAATAAAACACTTTTCTTTTGCATAATACAGAAATACCAATGTTTATTTTCAAATAG
The DNA here is from genome assembly GCF_951394435.1 of Stenella coeruleoalba. Lineage (NCBI taxonomy): Eukaryota > Metazoa > Chordata > Mammalia > Artiodactyla > Delphinidae > Stenella > Stenella coeruleoalba. The sequence continues at coordinate 22,276,622 of NC_137148.1, forward strand.
AAACCTATTCACAAATACCTAGAAATACTATGAAAGACTTAGGATTGAAGAAAAAATGTATTCATTACCTAAAGATAGAATATTATGAAAGACTTAGAGAGGATTGAAGAAAACATGTGAGTATTCATTACCTAAAGGTAGAATATTTTGTATCCTAAGAAGCATTTTACTAAGCATCAGAGAAATTAATCCAAGTTTCATGACATGCATTTTCATCTAACCTAAAAATGTTTCTTTGTTGTATAGGACGCTTCAACAGTAAACCTTATTTTCTTTAAAATATGTAAATTAGTACAAATTCCAGATCCAGAGCTTGAAAAACACTTCTGAATCTGGCCCCCAAAATGTTAGGTAATCAGCAAGTAATTATTTAAAAGAAAAGAAAAACTCCAACTCATTGCTCTTGTATTGAACTCTTCTAAAGACTGGTTTGTGAGTGCATAAAAGGCTTCTGTTAATATTTGTCTTTGATTTTAACTTAATCATCATTGATGCTCAAAGCACCCTTATGGGGTGGGCCAACCAAGTGGTATTATCCACACTTACAGATGAAAGAGAGGCCCAGAATGGGTAATGTTTTGTTGAAGGTCATACTGTAAAGGGCAGAATCTGGACAGTCTGCTGCACATTACCGAAAATGGCCAAACAAGAATTTCTGTGTTTGTGAATGATGGACTTTCTCTTCAGTAATGGTGAAAATGCAGAAGAGAACATAAAAACTAAAGGTTAGCTAATATAAAGATTTACCAATGGGGGAAGGGTGTTATAGGGTGAAGTGATGTATGAAAGCTTTTTAAGGCTCATCTTTGTTTCTTGTTAAAGAAACAACAACAAACCTTATAATCAACAATAATTGCTAACTAGAAAATATGCTTACTTGAAATATTGTATTCTGCAATATTAGAAAAGTTGATCCAATACAAATTAAGCTCCCACTTCTAATGCAGTACCTTGAATGAGCTGAAAGAGCCAAGTTCAGGACCTTGTTTAAGTACAAGAGAAGAAACAAAAAATAAAACATGGTCACCATCAGGGCTGTGATATTTGGAATATTTGTCATTTTTTTTCTGACAATGTCTTAAGAATTAACTTGGTTCTGTAACATTTTCCCAATTCAAGTATTTTTTCTAGGTCTAGCTATTGTTATGAACACAAAGAATCACAAGCAGCCAATCTATTCTCCACATCTATCTGGTGGGAGAGTATCCTGCCTGTAATCAAAACTAGGCATTTAGTCCAGGCAAGTGGTTGATTCTGCTACAGATATTTCCTTCTTGGTTTACTAAAACCTAACAAATTGTACTCTACCTAATCACCTGTCTACTGATAACAGTATTAGTTACATAAGATCCTGTACCTATACTGAGATTAGAACTAATCTTGATGGGTGACAAACCAATCTTAAGAATTGACACAGTGACATGGTTTCCCTAATACTCTTTTAAAAAGCCTATGTCATAGGCGATGCAATCTCATTGGCCTGTAAGAGATAAGTTAATAAAAAGTAGTGAAGCAGAACAGTATGAAAGTTAAATGGATCCTTAAACTGGAGAATACCCTCCAAATGCAAAGTTTATTCCTGCATCCCCCCAAGCATCTATGTGAGGATAAGGCAGAAATTCTGACTGCTAGATAAATTCTCCCAGATTTTAATTATCATTACCTTTTTAAACATTGAACAGAGCAAACAAAACACTTGTTAGAAATGTGGAACTTCTTTCCTCCTATTTGTACCTGAATTAAGTCTTAGATACTCTGAGCCAGTTAACTAAAACATCTAGAACAATGAGTCAAGTTGACTCAATTAAGAACAAAATAAAAATAAATTTCCATGGAAATAGAGAGCTGCATTCACACAAATGCCAAAATAATGTCTTATGAATAACATTATTACAGTGAATACAAATGAAATCATGATTTGCCATTTACTTAATTTGTGCTATTTAATGCTTGAGAAGAATGTCAGAACTGTTTTTAAAAATGCTCATTAAAATGATTTATTATAATGATGAGGTAGAATTAGTATTAAAGGATTAATATGAATCAGGCATGTAATGGGGAAGAATTACAAGGGAAAATTGTAAGGAAAAAAGAGAAAATATGACCCCAAAATAGAGATCATGAATATACTTTTCTGAGAATGTCATAGGGTAACTGTACGTAATTTAAGAGTATAAGGTTATTGATAAAAATAAAGCATATAACATTCTTTCCAATAAATGTGTATCTAACCTAAGGAATAAATACCGATAAATAGTTTCATATTTTCAAGATTTAAACTTTAGATTATAGTAATGTAACTATAGAAAATGTGTATTGCTATATAAGTGATTTATATTATTTTTTTGAAACTTTATTATTGGCTGGGTTTTTTTATGCTTTAACAATGTAATGACATTTATCTTTGCAGTATTTTTTTTTTTTTTTTTTTTTTTTTTTTTGCTGTACGTGGGCCTCTCACTGTTGTGGCCTCTCCCGTTGCAACGGAGCACAGGCTCCGGACATGCAGGCTTAGAGGCCATGGCTCACGGGCCCAGCCGCTCCACGGCATGTGGGATCTTCCTGGACGGGGCACGAACCCGTGTCCCCTGCATCGGCAGGCAGACTCTCAACCACTGCGCCACCAGGGAAATCCTTTGCAGTATTTTTTAAAAGTATTTTATATTAAAGCCATAATAAACACTCTATTTATATACATATTTTAAATTTGTGATGTTCAATGTTCATTACCCTTGAATATTATGAGGAAAGATACTATGAGGAAAGTCTAAATTATTCTAGTCTCTAAAATTGAAGAGTTTTACTTTCAGGAGCCATCTTCACAAGGAAAGTTAAAAAGAGAGAAGTAAAAAATTATCTGCTGAATTTGGCTTATGTGTTTTGAAAAGCATTTTATGCAAGCCAGTTCAAAATTCTTCTATCATCTGCTGGAATAACAAGCATGTTTTCACACATTGAATGTTTTACTCCTATTTGTCAGGTTGTTAGTTTGTGTTTCCAAATCTCTGATTTAAACTGGCCCACAGAATCTCTGGTTAACTAAAGTCTAGCAAAAGGAAATGAGTCTCTGTCACAGGCTGTTAAAAGGTCAAAGAGTGACAGCTTCACCATCTCAATTGCAGATTTGCAGCTAAAAGCCAGCTGATGTCAAGATTAAGTCAAAGCTGAGACCTCATCATAATAAACAGATTGTCAAAACAACAAACTGCACAGCTTAAAACTGGAAGCATAGGAGCCTGGCTTTGTGTCAATTTGAGGGTATGACAGAGAGTAGGATGGCTATCAAAAACCCAACCTACTGCTTTGTCATTCTAACACTACTATTTTGATCTTGAAAGTTTGTTGGTCTTCCATACATAATTCCAGAGAGAGATATTGGACAGGAAAGACTATATGTTTATATGTCTCTTGTTTTCAATTACCATATTAATTTTGATATCTCTGTTAATATAGAAGTAGTAGAAACAAGTAGTAGAAATTTGACAATAGGTAATAACAGTATCAACAAATGGAAATTAAACTGATGGTGGACATGAAAACGGAGAATGAAATCAGTTTATCTGCCATTATTCTTAATTAAAACTATATCTTGGAAGTTAGATCTCCAGGACAGAGACATAAATTTAGAAGAAAATTTTTTAAAGTTTTTAAATGAATGGGAGACATTTTTGGGAATTGGCTTGTGGATCAATTTGCAGAGTTATATAAATATCTTAAAATCATACAATTACAAATGGAATCTTGAAGTTATATACTATAAACTTGAGGATACTGTGCAATGAGACATATTGGGTTGTCCCATATATACACAAGAAAGTGCAAATAATATATATTGAGGTCTTATTATGCACCAGGCTCTCTTCTAGGGTTTTGAAATAAATTAGATCTTAAAAGACAGAAATTCCCACCTTTATGGTGTTTACATTCTCATAGTTAACTGGGAAGTGGTAAGGGTTATATAAAAATATAGATGTTGTAATAGGAATTTGGATGCCTTGTTCGGGGGGAGGTTGGGAAAGTTGAAATTTTAAATAGAACAGAGTGTTCAAGGCAGGATTGATTGAGAAAATATTTCTGCAAAGATTTGCACAGCTATCATAAAAATCTTGACTAATAATTTAAAAATAATAACATGATTAACTTTAAAATAGATAAAAAAGAAGCATAGATGGAAAAGGGCTGGATAAATGGGCAGATATATGTTAAACATATTAAAATATTAATGTAAAATATTAATGGTAGGTGATGGGTACTCAATGTAAATTTCTTTCACCTTTACAGAATGTTTGAACATCTTAAATAAAATATTGGAGAAAATATAGAAGAATTTTCTCTGTACACGTATATTCTGTTTTATACATTTATTCCTTTTCTTTCTTTCTTAGCTCTCAGGCCCATACCTCTAAAAATTACATATGAGAAGTTACTTTAAACTTTATTCTGTTCTATTTTGACAACTATTAAGTTCCAGAAGTAGTTTAGTTTTTTTCATGTGACTTTGTTTAGAACTTCACATCTAAACATTCATTAACATTTTATGTAACTTTTTTTGCTAAAATTTAGAACATGGATAAACCAGAGGGGAAGCCTCAGATAAAGTCATACTGGAAGTTACATTAGAATTAAGTTTGTATATCAAAAAGACAAGAACATGGACTCTAGAAATGCACTGTGTCTTTTGAAAGATGTACAGTAATATCTGCCTAACCACTACCAAATTATTAGCTAATTCCATAAAATAGAGTGACTTCAATAAGTCAAAGATAGATTTTTCAAATTCTAAACTCATAATTGCTTCTCACAGCTTATTGAATGATATCCCTAAAGTTACATGCATATATATTGTTATCAATTATCACGTGATTTTTTTTCAAGGAAAACAACAAAACTCCCTTTTTGTTGAAGCTCCCTTTTTAAAAAAGAAAACAATTTTTTTTTTCCTATACCAATGCATTTCTTAAAAAGGCTCTAATTAAAGAGAGGAATCCCTAATTTCCAAAAGTTGGCTCCCATGAGTGCAAGATACTTTACGTGTCTGTCCCTAGTGCATAATAGGTGCTCACTTTTGTTGAACTACTTAACTAAGTAATTACAGCTCAATATATGGAGTATAGAAATCTATCAAGTCAATGCATATTCATGTGTTTCTCTTTCGTTACCATATATATGTTACACTATTATAGTGTGCAATGGCAGTGTCTCATCTTTATGTCTTCTTTTCATGATTTTTTTTCTCTCCACCCATTCTTCCTGTTAGCACAATGGATTTCACTGATTTTAATGATGGAAGCTTCTCAGGTGTATATGGGGCATGATCATATTTTCATGTTTTTTGCTAAATGGCAAATTTCTTTATCCTCTTTAAACCTCAGTTTACTTATCTGTAAAAAGTAGATAATTACATTGACCCTGTGAAAGACTGGCAAGAAGATATAAGGAGCCGTTCTAGGAATTCTGAAGTGTGAATGGTTTTACTGAATTCTATTATGTTATCACATTGCTAAACACCAATGTGGCATTTTTATTTAAGTTTATTGGGTGATTTAAATTATAGCTTTTTTTATTTTTAAAATTTACCTAGCACAATTTTCATAAGAAGATATATTCAGAAATTTCAAATACTATATTTTCTCTAAGACTTTGTAGAATCTTTTTTTCCATATTAATATGTATTTACCTACTGGTTAAACATGTGTTCAAACTTCAACAAAATATTTAGGTGCTTTCTTACCAAAAATTGACTTTGTAATGTTTTTGGACAAATTTCAATACCCCCAAATGTAACAATACACATATTTATAAGACATCAATATCATTAGCAGCATAGAAAAGTTAATAAGTAGCATTTTTATTAATTAAAATGGATAAAAACGTTCTGATCTCTTCCAGTATTTAAGGTAATATTATACATTGTTAATTATGAAAACAGTGCTAAATTTTAAATAATAGGCTGAAGTTTTGAACATGCGTAAATTCATGTAAAGTAGTGTTGATAAATAGAAACTCGACAGGGTAGTAAAAGCTGAGACCCTCACTGGGAATTGCTCTTAGAGGAAGAAAGTCACCTTGCCCAAGGCTGTCCTGTTCTCAGAGCAGCCCATATCCAGTAAATAATTCTGCTGGGGTTTTAAGTCCTGGCCTCCTTGCTTAAAGATCCATCCTAGCTCCAAAGCTGACCTTTGGACCAGATGAGTCCTTTGTTGCCACAATGTTCAAGTCCCACTCTCCACCCTGTCCAATCCTACTTCCCCTCAATACAGACCTTTCTGAGAACAGGTCTCAACAGATTACCTTCCCATTGATCTCAAGTCCTTAGATTCTATTTTCTGGGGAACTCAAGATGAGAGATTGTGAGAAAAAACAAAAATATGATATTTCTAAGGATTTTAAAAATTACCATTATGTTTTATATAACAAATGATAACTACAGTGAATTTCTATTTTATCCACAATATCCAGGATAGTGCTTTGGTTGTAATTTCAACTCGGCTAGTGCCAGGAGTGTGGCCTTCTGTGTTACCATAATTTCTCTAATTTCCTTATATGCATAATGTATTATTCATAGAACAAACTCATTATATAATGAACTAAATAATGTAAGAAAGCACACTTAATGGCTTTTCTAACAGGTTAAACATACTGAATTAAGGCATGTTTTAGTAGATAAACACAGGGTACATGCTGATCTTTTAATAGCAGCTAGTATTCACAGATGGAATTCCACAAATTGTTTGCATTTGAATATTAATCTCAATTTCAAGACCAAGACAAGATGCAGAGAAAAAAAATGAGCTCCATATTTATACTCCTCAAATCAACTGAGCGATCTCTCTAACCAGTAGGTAGCTTAAGAAAAAACAATGCTGTTTACTTTTGACGTGCCAGAACTTAAAGCGCATTTATGAATTTCTATTTTTAATACTTGTAAGAATAACTTAGTAAGAAAACCTCATTGTTACACTGTCAACACTCAGTTGTAAGCTGTAATGTCAAAGACCACATAGTTTTTTACAGTGCTAGGGAATGCAACACAAAACTAATAAGTGATGGGAACATCAAAAATATGTAGTAAATACTATAATCTGATTGTTTGCAAAACCCAGTTTTTCTCAGAAGAAGAAACAAAAATTACAGGTGAGCTATTGCAGTATTAACTCCTTAACAAAAACCTTACTAAATAATAGCTTCTGGAAAACTTCTGATTTTACATTTTTCCTTTCACACTATGTGATTCTGTGCTCTATTTCACAGAACAATGCTCCACTGAATGCTGTCACTCTCACAAATGGTATGGTAGCTGTCAGTGATTTTCAAAGAAAGCTGAATAATATGTACATATCGTATTTTAATGTGTTCAAAACACATGGGCCTTTTTGGTGTTAGGAAAGAGTAAAGAATGTGACCATAAGGTGAAGCATGGCTCATACTGCGGGGCCAAGCAGCATGAAATCTCATGCTTCATTAATGATTCTCCTCGTAGCAGCTGGCCAATGGATCATGAAAATGAATCAGAAATATTAGGGATTTTTTTCTTATTCTCACTTTATGCATTCACAAACAATTATGAGCAGTTGGAGTCCACCTTTAAGTGAGCAGTATTTCAAATCTCAGCTTTTAACTCTATAGGTTTCTGTTGTAAAATCATATGCCCTAACTCATGCATTTGTTACAGATAACAAACCCATTTGAAGATCTTTAAGTTGAGTATCTTCCAGTAAAAATGGATGTTAAAAAATAGGCTATTCTTTTCAGTGGAAAAAGTCCCTCAGTTGTTTTGAAGTAAGTCAAACCACTCTTACTAAAAAAAAAAAAAAAAAATGTGCACGGGCACCGTGTGTCTTTCTCAAGAGAACAAAGCAAGACTATAAATCAGAGTAATACTTAACCTCATTTTTGAGAGCTATACTGCAATTGTCTCCCCAGGCCCTGTAGGAACAAAAAAAGCAGGAATTCAAATTAATTAACTTGATGTTCCTAAGAATCTTTTACATCATATGCATTGCTGGGAATTCTGGCGTTGGATGTATGTTGTTTCTGAATGAGCATGTTTAATATGTTATTCTCCTAATATGCAAAACAAGAGTGCCTGTTGTGAAAGGGGAAAAAAGCCTCACTGCATCAAAAATATAAATTACTCATTAAAATTAGCACCTACAATTTGTTGTAGTTCCATTTCAAGGGAAGCTTGAATTGTTACCAATTGCCATTTTCTTTCTGTTTGTAGTGGTTTAATATTACCTACCCCAGCCAACAGTGTTAACCAAATGAATTAGTTAACACTGTATTTAATTGTGGAATAAAGTTCCAGTCCTATTTATTCTTTGAGGGTACATTTTAGACTCTCTGATTACAGTTGATGCAATTTGTATTCTAAAATCACCATAATGATTTTAACAATTGAAATAAAACTATATTAAAGACAAAAAAAAGAACTAGCCAATCAACTAAATAACTGGTGAAGCTTCTACCGCAGGGAAAGTAACTTATTTAAAGAATATCTGGAATTGTTAAAAAATAATGATTATCCTACAGTCTATTTATCTTCTAGTGACTTAATCCTTGGAAATGCCTGTCTAAACATTGATAAATTTCAAGAAGAAAAATAAATTTAAAAAGAAATATATTTTTTAAATGGATTGAAAAATAAAATAGAAATGAAGCAAGATTGTTACCTATTATTCTAAAGTACTGCATAATTTTACATATCATGTAATCCACCGTGTGATGTCCTCTCTAACCAGCCGGCTCACTTCATACATCATTTTTTGAGGTAATCATTTTACACAGTGAAGCAGTACTATTTATTTCACTTGAATAGTTATGATTTAACTTTCATTTATGTCAGTGTTAACCTTTTTGCCTAGATGAATTTCTCAGGTTAATTATATAGGGCCAGATTTTCCTCATTGAAAATGCCATTGAAATTTCTCAAATAATGAAAGTTAGTACAAGCCAGATGAAACCTATTATCAATCTTTCTCAAACTTCTTTCCTTCTAATTGTTTCAGTTTGTTTTTTGTTTTTACTAGCATCATGTATAATTTCAAATAATGTTTCTCCATTCTTTATTATAAAACTGTTCTTGTCATGGTTGTCAATGACATGCAATATGATAAATCTGCAGGACCTAACACTTTTTAAAAAAATCTTATGTGACCTATCCATGGCATTTAATGGAGCTGACCACAGTTTCCCTCTTGAAACACATATACTTCCTGTCTTCTGTGACACCATAGCATTGTATTTTTCTTACTATCTCACAGGACATTTCTTCTCAGTTGCAACTGCTACCTTCCATTCGTTGTGCTAGAGATACCCAGAGCTTGATTTTATACTGTCACTGTTTTTCTTTAGTCTCACTAAAGGGAAACTTCTTAAAGCACATGACTCAAAAATAACATCTATATGCAGATGCCTTCACATTTATCCCCTTACCAAGAAGAGTGCCTTGAACTCCAGACTCATATATCCAATGACCTACTTGACATCACTATCTTGTTGTCCCATACATTTCTTAAATGCAACATGTCCAAATTTGAATTCCCAATTCTTACTGTACCACAGCCCTGTTCCTTAAGGATGCCACAGCCCACCCAGTTGCTCAGGCCCCAAACTTGGAATTCACTCAATTAGCCTTATCTCTCACATCTCATGTTGTATTTATGTTGAAGATTTGTTAGGCCTAGCCACAAAGTATAAAGGTAGGTATCCAATGATACCCCCTTTTTAACTGCTGGAACTTTAGTCAAAGCAGTTTTTAACATTTTCTGAATTAAAGCAATAGCCTTATAATGGATTTCTTTGATTCCACTATTGCCCCTCTATAAATCAATCTATTCACATCAGCCAAATCTCAGCTGCTTTGATGAAAATATGCCAGTGTCTTTTTATATCTTGGGTACCTCAAGTTCATTCTGTCTTTTTAAATTTGAGAGTCTTAAGCCTCTCTGCCTGAAATGCTTAAACCAATTTCTTCATGAGGCAGACCCCTTGTTATTCAAGACACAGCTCAAATATCACCTTATCAGGTGATATTGTTACTGACTAGGGTTCTTGGCTTTCCCCAATCAATAGAAATTGACTAGAGGCCAGATAAGAAATTCCGGCAAGGCTTCACTGGGGCCCCTGCTGTAGCAAGGGGGAGCGAGAACAAACAACAAGTTCCCTTGCTCACTTGCTCCCTCAGGGGGGCGAGCTTGTTCCCTATGTGGGGTGAGGGCAGGGGTGTGGCCAGGGGTTGGGCCAAATGGGTGGCTTAGGTGTTTTGCCCACCCCTTTGGTTGGGTTGAGTGCAGGGTCAGGCACAGCACCCTGCTTTTGCTCCCGATGCCATGTTTTTGCTCTAGGCTCTTCAGAAGTGGCAATTGGGTTTTTTGTTTTTGTTTTTGGTCTCTCTGTATCTTGTTGTTCATAATTTGCCCCAGCTGCGCATGCATGCAGTTATTTTTTAGTCCCTTATAGTTTCTTTGTAATTTGTTGCTTGAGGAGACGTTTGTCCACATGCAAGCACTGCAGCAAAAGGTCCGAGGTTGCAGGTCCCAGCCTGTCTCATTATCACATTCACTCATTTTATTCTGAGTATTATCATTTGATAATAATAATACATTTATTATTTTTCATCCCTTTTTTATTACCTGTCTGCCCAATTAGAATCTAAACTATATCCTAACAGGGAACATGTCTCGTTCTCAACACTATCCTCAGTCCTCGGAAAATATCTGACTAATACAATGTGTCCAATAAATATTTATTTTTCAACTAGATAAATGAAATGCTTTATTATTTTTTTCTTTATACAAACTAAAAATCAAGCAAGGGCTAGCAGTCCTATATGTTAATCCCTGTTCTAATAATGACTGGCTTTTCTCTCATAAATGTGTGCAAATCACTTCACTTCTCTGTGCCCCAATTTTTCTGAGGGATTTGGTTAAATCATATCTAAGCTCCTTTCCAATGTTTCTATCTCAATGACTGAAGGAGTCTATAAACTATAATATTATATGTATTTTATATTTTATTTCATTTCTCTCCCTTAGATTTGAGGCACAGCAAGGAATTTCATCACCGGAAAATATGAGGAAGTATATACCTACCACTTGCTGCCACTCCATCCCACTTTCTCATACTTTAGGATATATACTGACCTGAAATGATCTTGTGCAATGATATTTTTATTCATTTATTGTATGCTTCCCCTGATTTCATTAAACCCTGTGAGAGAAGCAGCCTGGCTTCTCTTATCTATTGATGAATCCCTGGTGCTTAGAATTCTGCTTGACTAATTGAAGATGCTCAATAAGATTTTATTCAGTTAATGAATTAAATATTGCTGGTGTTCACTATCCACTTTCTGTCTATAGGAACAAAGTTTATACAAGTTAAGAAGCTTTTTTTATATTGTAAATGTGATAATTCTTTTAATTTTGTTCTTTTTTATCTGACATTTCATAAAGCTTGACATTTTTATATTAGTTACCTTGAATGTATATTCTGTATCTCTTCTTTGCTTCTTATCTGTGGTTTCCATTATTTTAAAAGAATATATGTGCTTTACTTTGAGAAATATTTCTCAAAGTATCAATTCAATGTCCAGTAATGATGACTCTTTCCTCAATTTCTCTTAATATTTTTAAAGTTTGATATAGGAATATGTACCTTTTGTTGGGCCTGAAGCTCATATAATTCGGGACCCATCTTCAAGAAAAAGAATATGAATTTATAAAAACAGATTGCTTGGGCCCTTCAGAAATCATATGTTTGCCTCAGAAATACTCTTCAGTTCTGTATTCATGTACAGTTTCAGTTTACGAGTTCCTAATCTGATTCATGTACAGTTTCAGTTTACGAGTTCCTAATCTGATTCTATGAATATTTCTTCTTTTTCTCATTAGATGTTTCTCCATAGTTGCCTTCTCTTTCTGCTTTTTCAGCTTATCTGATTTTTTTTTTCTAAGCAGAGACCTCTTCTTGCTAAGGATGGTGTGTTAAAAACATCCTTAACATATTTTCAACTTCTTCCTCAGTCAGAGACCTGCTGTAAAGGAGTGACATGTACACTTGGATAGATGTTTTTCTGGTAGAGATCCATGGATTTTATCAAGATGTTAAGTTCTATGAATTATGGAATTGGCAATGTCCCCTGCATGGCAGGAACAACAGTTCTCTCAGGTGATATGGCTTGAAAAAAATGACTCTTTTTTGACTAGAATGTCTCCTATTCAACTCTTCTCAGTGTGGAATCTTCCAGGACTGGTCACTGAATATTTTTTTTAATTTTTATTTATTTATTTATTTTGGCTGCATTGGGTCTTCATTGCTGTGTGTGGGCTTTATCTTGTTGCAGTGAGCAGGGGCTACTCTTCGTTGTGGTGCATGGGCTTCTCATTGTGGTGGCTTCTCTTGTTGCTGAGCATGGGCTCTAGGCACGTGGGCTTCAGTAGTTGCAGCACACGGGCTCTAAAGTGCATGGGCTTCAGCAGTTGCAGCATGTGAGCTCAGTAGTTGGGGCGCATGGGCCCTAGGGCACGCAGGCTTCAGTAGTTGTGGCATGCGGGCTGAGTAGTTGTGGCTTGCAGGCTCTAGACTGCAGGCTCAGTAGTTGTGGCACACGGGCTTAGTTGCTGTGCAGCATGTGGGATCTTCCTGGACCAGGGATAAAACCCGTGTCCCCTACATTGGTAGGCAGATTCTTAACCACTCTGCCACCAGGGAAGTCCCTGATTATTTTTAATACAATATTTAAAAAATAAATAAATAAAACCGTATAACAATATGTCTGGAATGAAGTGTTACACAAACTTTAATATTCCATTTTTCTAGCTATAGAACCTGTCCGTGATTGTTATACCATAATGGGATCAGAAAGAAATAATATTATATATCCACAAATAGTAACAGAGCCAGTTTTAGAGAAGAAAAGATTTTAACACACAGGGAGCACCTCCTATTATCTACTTGGCATTCAAATGTATATGGACAGCCTTCCCATTACATTTTCTATTTAAACACTCAGAAATATTGTCTAATTTCCAGTTAATCCTAGAAACAGTGTATAACTAATATGATCATGATTTTGCACAGTATGGTAGAATAATAAATGTGCTTTGGAATTTCAAAGACTTCAGTTGGAATCTCTTGCTTAACACTTAGAATCTTTGTAGAAAGATAAACTATCAAATTCATTTTCTAGTATATTGTGATATGTATAATGTTAGACATTTTATATATCTTATCATATAACAGGTTTATAATAAAATTCAGAAGCATATATGTAGTATTATAACCTTCAAGAGATTATCACCTATTTTTAAATAGCTTGGATGTTACCATGGCATTTAGGATATGGATAAGAATATTAATGTTTTAAGATATATATGTTGAAGTAATTAGGGATAAGGTATCATGTCATGCTAAGTGCAACTTATTTTCAAGTGATTCAGAAAAGGAAAAAGAAAAGAATGAGAAAGAAAGAAAGATGAAACAAGTATGACAAAGTGTCAAAAAATAATGAATTTTAGTGAAGATTATGCTGGTGTTCATTGTATTCTTTCAAAATATATTTAAGGTTAAATCTTTCACAATAATCAGTTGGAAAATAGGTGGTATTTCTGGCTTGATATTTCCACATAATTAGGTAACATTGTAGGATAAAATGGAAACATTAACTTTAGCATGAAACATGACTTCATTCCTTTAACATATTTATTTATTTATTATATAAATTGTCCTGGGCACTGCACTAGACCCATAGGACTTAACAATGAGAAAAATCAGACATGTTCATTTTCCTCATAAAAAATATTTGCACACAAAGTAGGGAAGACATTGAATAATCACATGAGTAAATATTCAATTATAAATGAAAATGTTACAAAGCAATCTTTTTGTTGTACAACAGAGTAAATGGAGGTTGTATTAATCTGAAACTCAGTGAATGCTATTTTAAGGAAATGGTATTTGGACTAAAAGAAGGATTAATAGATGTAGACAAGGGCTAAGTAAGTTTCTGGTGGCGAACACCTTTCTAAGAAAGACAGCAATGCAAAGGCACTGTAGCAGGAGTTAATGGGGTTCATTTGAGAAACTTAAAGAAATCTACAGTGGCTGAACTATCAAAAGGAAGGAAAAAAGTGTTATAGAATGAAAGGAATTTGGTATGCCAGGCTTTAAATCATTTGACTGTATTGTGAAGAAATGAATGAAGGGAAGAGAAGATGATGTCTGTGGAGAGCTATTGGGAGGTCACTGCAGTATCTGTGTGAGAGAGAGGAGGAAAGAGTTCTGTAGTAATCAATGATGTCAATGGTGACAAACAAATGTGAACAGATATAAGAAATACCTGTCAATCAAAGATGACAGAACAGAGTAATAGACTGGATGTAGTAAACAAGGAAAGAGTTGTGAAATGTGAAGGCTAGATTCTAGGCTTATGAACTTGGTTGCATGGTGGCATTATTCATTGAAATAAGTAAAAATTGAAGGCTGACTTTTAGCAATTTGGGGTAAAAATGTGTTTGCACCATCCAAATGGGTGTGTTGAGAAGCCATATCTGGGAAGTGGGTGTGATCCTTAGGACATAAGTCTGGACTAGAGATAATCCTTTGGGATAGATGAGCATTGAAGCTTGGATGCAAATTGTGTCGAATTCCAATTTGAATTCTGATTGTGAGACTTAGTGACTGTGTCAAGTTAGAAGATTCAATTATCCTCTCTGATCCAAAGATTATTCATCTCTAAAACAGAGAGCTAAACCTGCTCAATTTTAACCATAGCTGCATATAAGACAGAACATAAATTTATAAAGTAAGCAGAAAGACACCTAGGATTTGGGGGCTTTTTGTTTGGTTTTGTTTTGTTTTCTGGATACAGTAGCATTCAATGATCAGAGAAGAGTGAATGATTTTTAGAGTTAATCTCTTGAAGAAATTATTAGACTCTGATATCTGTGTGGCTGTCAACTCTGTGTAAGGGCAAGGTGCTAGTCTCTCTCCCTAACCCACACCAATGGAAACAGTGAGACATACAAAAGCAAACATGAACGTCAACACTCCGTTTTTCTTTCTAGGCCAAAGAGGAAAAAACAAAACAAACAGAGCAAATAAATTTGTTTAAATCTTTGTTTATAGTTCATGAACTTTATCAGTTGTCTTCTTAAATGTTAATTCTTGGTCTATTCATACTTGGTTCAATATAATTCTGACACTTGGTTTTCCTATCTGTTTGCATAAATTAAAAAAAAAAGAGTAATTATTACATTTACAGAAGAAAAGGATATGAAGCACTAGTAAAACATGTACTATGTGCTGAGTATTTGACATAAGAAACAGACAGGAAAACATACTCTAGGACATAGTCCCTCTCTATATATATCAGTTTGGAGCCAGCTGGTGAAAGTATAATAGCCATATGTGACTTATTGTGCTTAGAATATCACTGTATAAAATAAGTCCAACACATGGTCCAACCAGTAATGCAACATACTCTTATGTGGCGAGTAAAAAAAATTAGTATTTCCTAGGAAAAAAATTATATTTGATTTCCTGTTTTCATTCTTGTCAAGCACTACATTTCCTTTCACATTTTACACTTAGGCAAACCAGTGTAATTAACATCACCTACTTATTCTTACTTCATTAGTGACATTTACACTTGCACTATTAAAAAATGTGCTAATATTTTATTTATGATTTGTATAGCCTTACTTATTGCCATTCACGTCATTCACATTTAACAAAGACAGAAACTAATAAAAGCCAGGTATATTATTTATCCTTGTCCCTGGCTTCATAACAGCTTTAATGAAAAAAGGAATAAAAACTTAGATGGTAGTAATTACTCGAATCACATTTACCTCACAATGCAGATGGAGCATAATGTAGTCAGTTTTTATGCTGTGTCCTTCATGTATTCACATCACAGTGAAAAATACACAGAGCTGTCACTAAGCATAAGTCAAGCTGAACAAATGGATTTTTAATTTGCACTAGAAAATACAGTCAACTCACTGTACCTGATCTTAACATGGAAGGACATTACAAAGACATATGAGAGGTTAAAGCATTTAAAATCGTGGACTCTAGGAGATTTGGTGGGGGGAAAAATAGGTACTTAAAGTGAAGCAATATAACAACACACCCACACATCAATCAACAAGAATACTTTGCTATGAAAATCCATGTTGAAAAGGGACATGACAAAGAGGTACAAATTGAATGCAGATCAATATGCCTAAACAGAGGTTATAATAAGTCCTAAAGAGATTAATGATTTAGATTAAGGAACAAGCCTGAAATAATAGAAGAGTTAAGACCATGTAGTTGAAAATCAGGATGGCTGATTATTAAAATCATTAATCTGTTGAATCTGATTGAGGGCAGTCACAAAAAAATGCAAGTGTTTTTAACATATGGGCCTATCCTGTTTGTGACAACTCTCTGTAAGTCAATGATGTATGAAAAAGAGAATTATGGAGGACTAAATAGAGCTAAAGATTTAAACTGGACTTGTTTAAAAATGCTGTCATAATTTTAGGACACATTTAATATATAATACTCAAATATATTCTTCACCAAAAATGTGTTGCTTTTACAAGGCAAAGTGAAGATACATTATTTAAATTTTAGCATTTTCTATCATGTTATTTCCTTAATCTCAGGAAGTATGAAAACACATGATGCCATTGATACAAAATGCATATTCGATAAATGAATTGCTAATATGAATAAGGCAATATGGCAGGTATTCTCTATATGTTATCATATAACAGTTATCTTGAGATGGTTATTATTTCCATATACAGAAGACAAACTGGGGTTCAGAGATTTTGAGTTGCTTATTAAATGTCATAAAACTATTTTAATCTAGATTTGCTGACTTCAACTTTAATGCTGACTTAATCCACAATTACCTTTAGAATATGCTGAATTATGGGCGGAATTGTGCCCCTCCAGATTCATAGGTTGAAGGCCTAAACCCCAATACCTCAGAATGTGACTGTATTTCTAGATAGGACCTTTAAAGAGATAGTTAAGTTAAAGTGAGGCTGGAGGAGATTGGTTCAAAATGACAGAGTAGAAAGACGTGCATTCACTCCCTCTTGCAAGAGCACTGGAATCACAACTAACTGCTGAACAATCATCGACAGGAAGACACTGGCACTCACCAAAAAAGATACCCCACAGAAAAAGACAAAGGAGAAGCCACAATGAGACTGTAGGAGGGGCTCAATCACAATAAAATCAAATCCCATAACTGCTTGATGGGTGACTCACAAAATGGAGAACACTTATACCACAGAAGTCCACCCACTGGAATGAAGTTTCTGAGCCCCACATCAGGCTTCCCAACCTGGGTGTCTGGCAATGAGAGTACAAATTCCCAGAGAACCAGACTTTGAAGGCTAGCAGGATTTGATTGTAGGACTTCAACAAGACTGGGGGAAACAGAGACTCCACCCTTGGAGGGCACACACAAAGTAGTGCATACATCAGGACCCAGGGAGAAGGAGCAATGACCCTATAGGAGACTGAACCAGACCTACCTGACTACCAGCTAGTGTTGGAGGGTCTCCTGCAGAGGTGACAGGTGGCTATGGCTCCCCATGGGGACAAGGACACTGGCAGCAGAAGCTCTGGGAAGTACTTCTTGGTGGGAGACTTCCTGGAGTCAGCCATTAGCCCCACCAAAGAGACTGAAGGCTCCAGTACTGGGTCACCTCAGGCCAAACAACCAACAGGGATGGAACTCAGCCCTACCCATCAGCAGACAAGCAGATAAAAGTTTTATTGAGCTCTGCCTACCAGAGCAACACCCAGCTCTACTCATCACTGGTCCCTCCCATCAGGAAGCTTGCACAAGCCTCTTAGATAGCCTTGTCCACAAGAGGGAAGACAGCAGAAGCAAGAGGAACTACAATCCTGCAGCCTGTGGAACAAAAACCACATTCAAAGGAAGACAGACAAAATGAAAAGGCACAGGACTATGCACCAGATGAAGGAATAAGATAAAACCCCAGAAAAACAACTAAATGAAGTGGAAATAGGCAACATTCAAGACAAAGAATTTAGAATAATGATAGTGAAGATGATCCAGAACCTCAGAAAAAGAATGGAGACACAGATTGGGAAGATACAAGAAATGTTTAACAAAGACCTAGAAGAATTAAAGAACAAACAACTAGAAGAATTAAAGAACAAAAAAACAGAGATGAACCATACAATAACTGAAATGAAAAATACACTAGAAGGAATCAATAGCAGAATAATGGAGGCAGAAGAATGGATAAGTGACCTGGAAGATAGAAAGATAGAATTCACTGCCATGGAGTAGAATAAAGAAAAAGGAATGAAAAGAAATGAAGACAGCCTAAGAGACTTCTGGGACAACATTAAATGCACCAACATTCGCATTATAGGGGACCCAGAAGGAGAAGAGAGAGAGAAAGGACCCAAGAAAATATTTGAAGAGATTATAGTTGAAAACTTTCCTATATGGGAAAGGAAATAGCCACCCAAGTCTAGGAAGTGCAGAGAGTCCCAGGAAGGATAAAGCCAAGGAGAAACATGCCGAGAAACATAGTAATCAAATTTATAAAAATTAAAGACAGAGGAATTATTAAAAACAATAAAGGAAAAATGACAAATAATATACAAGGGAACTCCCATAAGGTTAACAGCTGATTTCTCAGCAGAAACTCTACAAGCCAGAAGGGAGTGGAATGATATACTTAAAGTAATGAAAGGGAAGAATCTACAAGCAGGATTACTCTAACCAGCAAGGATCTCATTCAGATTCAACAGAGAAGTCAAAAGCTTTACAAACAAGGAAAAACTAAGAGAATTCAGCACCACCAAACCAGCTGTACAACAAATGCTAAAAGAACTTCTCTAACTGGGAAACACAAGAGAAGAAAAGGACCTACAAAAACAAACCAAAACAATTAAGAAAAATAGGAACATACATATCAATAATTTCCTTAAATGTGAATGTATTAAATGTTCCAACCAAAAGACAAAGACCACTGAATGGATACAGAAACAAGATGCATATATATGCTGTCTCCAATAGACCCACTTCAGACCTAGGGACACATACAGACTGAAAGTGAGCAGATGGAAAAAGATATTCCATGCAAATGGAAATCAAAATAAAGCTGGAGTAACAATACTCATATCAGATAAAGTAGACTTTAAAATAAAGCATGTTACAAGAGACAAGGAAGGACACTACATAATGATCAAAGGATCAATCCAAGAAGAAGATATAACAATTATAAATATATATGCACCTAATATAGGAGAACCTCAATACATAAGGCAAAAGCTAACAGCTATAAAAAAGGAAATTGACAGTAACACAATATTAGTGGGGGACTTTAATACCTCACTTACACCAAAGGACAGATCATCAAGACAGAAAATTAATAAGGAAACATAAGCTTTAAATGACACAGTAGACCAGATCTAATTGATATTTATAAGACATTCCATCTGAAAACAGCAGATTACACTTTGTTCTCAAGTGCACACAGAACATTCTCCAGGACAGATCACATCTTCAGTCACAGATCAAGCCTCAGTAAATTTAAGAAAATTGAAATCATATCAAGCATCTTTTCTGAACACAATGCTATGAGATTAGAAATCGATCACAGAGGAAAAAAATGTAAAAAACACAAACACATGGGGGCTAAACAATACATTACTAAATAACCAAGAGATCACTGGAGAAATCAAAGAGGAAATCAAAAAATACCTAGAGACAAATGACAACAAAAACACAATGATCCAAAACCTATGTGATGCAGGAAAAGCAGTCTTAGAGGGAAGTTTATAGCAATACAATCCTACCTCAAGAAACAAGAAAAATCTCAAATAAACAATCTAACCTTACACCTAAAGGAACTAGATAAAGAAGAACAAATAAAACCCAAAGTTAGTAGAAGGAAAGAAATCATAAAGATCAGAGCAGAAATAAATGAAATAGAAACAAAAAAAACAATAGCAAAGATCAATAAAACTAAAACTGGTTCTTTGAGAAGATAAACAAGACTGATAAAACTTTAGCCAGAATCCTCAGGAGAAAGAGGGAGAGGACTCAAATAAATAAAATTAGAAATGAATAGGAGAAGTTACAACAGACACTGCAGAAATACAAAGCATCCTAAGAGGCTACTACAAGCAACACTATGCAAATAAATGGACAATTTGGAAGAAATGGAGAAGTTCTTAGAAAGGTATAACCTTCCAAGACTGAACCAGGAAGAAATAGAAAATATGAACAGACCAATCACAAGAAATGAAATTGTGATTAAAAATCTTCCAACAAACAGAAGTCCAGGACCAGATGGCTTCACAGGTGAATCCTATGAAACATTTAGAGAGGAGCTAACACCCATCCTTCTTAAACTCTTCCAAAAAATTGCAGGGGAAAGAAAACTCCCAAACTCATTCCACAAGGCCACCATCACCCTGATATCAGAACTAGACAAAGATCCTACAAAAAAAGAAAATTACAGAAATTAAATTACAGAAAATTACAGAAATTAAAAGGATCATACACCATGATCAAGGGGGATTTATCTCAGGGATGCAAGGATTCTTCAATATACGCTTATCAATCCATGTGATACACCATATTAACAAATTGAAGGAGAAAAAAACATATGATCATCTCATTAGATGCAGAAAAAGCTTTTGACAAAATTGAACAGCCATTTATGGTAAAAAACTCTCCTGATAGTGGGCATAGAGGGAGCCCACCTCAACATAATAAAGGCCATATACAACAAATCCACAGCAAACATCATTCTCATTGGTGAAAAACTGAAAGCATTTCCTCTAAGATCAGGAAGAAGACACGATGTCCACTCTTGCCACTATTATTCAACTTAGTTTTGGAAGTCCTAGCCACAGCAATCTGAGAAGCAAAAGAAATAAAAAGGAATACAAATTGGAATAGAAGAAGTTAAACTATTACTGTTTGCAGATGACATGATACTATACACAGAGAATCCTAAAGATGCCACCAGAAAACTACTAGAGCTAATCAATGAATCTGATAAAGTTGCAGGATACAAAATTAGTGCACAGAAATCTCTTGCATTCCTATACACTAACAATGAAAGATGAAAAGAGAAGTTAATGAAACAATCCCACTAACCATTGCAACAAAAAGAATAAAATACCTAGGAATAAACCTAAGGAGGTAAAAGACCTGTACTCAGAAAACTATAATACACTGATGAAAGAAATCAAAGATGACACAAACAGATGGAGAGATATACCATGTTCTTGGATTGGAAGAATCAATATTGTGAAAATGACTATACTACCCAAAGCAATCTACAGATTCAATGAATCACTGTCAAATTACCAATGGCTTTTTTAAAGAACTAGAACAAAAAATCTTAAAATTTGTATGAAGACACAAAAGACCCAGAATAGCCAAAGCAGTCTTGAGAGAAAAAACAGAACTGGAGGAATCAGGCTCCCTGACTTCAGACTATACTACAAAGCTACAGTAATCAAGACAATATGGTACTGGCACAGAAACAGTTATATAGATCAATGGAATAGGACAGAAAGCCCAGCAATAAACCCACGCACCTATGGTCAACTAATCTATGACAAAGGATGCAAGGATATACAATGGAGAAGAGACAGTCTTTTCAATAAGTGGTGCTGGGAAAACTAGACAGCTACATGTAAAAGAATGAAATTAGAACATGCCCTAACACTATATACAAAAATAAACTCAAAATGGATTAGAGACCTAAATGTAAGACCGGACACTATAAAACTCTTACAGGAAAACATAGGAAGAACACACTTTGACATAAATCACAGCAGGATCTTTTTTGACCCACTTCCCAGAGTAATGGAAATAAAAACAAAATTAAACAAATGGGACCTAATGAAACTTAAACACTTTTGCACAGCAAAGGAAATTATAAACAAGATGAAAAGACAGTACTCAGAATGGGAGAAAATATTTGCAAATGAATCAACAGACAAAGGATTAATCTCCAAAATATTTAAACAGCTCATGCAGCTCAATATTAAAAAAACAAAAACCCAATGAAAAAAATGGGCAGAAGACCTAAATAGACATCCTTCCAAGGAAGACATACAGATGGCCAAGAGGTACATGAAAAGGTGCTCGACATTACTAATTGTAAGAGAAATGCAAATCAAAACTACAATGGCGTATCACCTCACAGCAGTTAGAATGGGCATCATCAGAAAATCTACAAACAACAAATGCTGGTGAGGGTGTGGAGAAAAGGGAACCCTCTTGCACCGTTGGTGGGAATGTAAACTGATACAGCCACTATGGAGAACAGTATGGAAGTTCCTTAAAAAACTAAAAATAGAACTACTATGTGACCCAGCAATCCCACTGGATATATACCCTGAGAAAACCATAATTCAAAAAGAGTCATGTACCACAATGTTCATTGCAGCACTGTTTACGATAGCAGGACATGGAAGCAACCTAAGTGTCCCCTGACAGATGAATGGATAAAGAATATGTTTTACATATATACAATGGAATATTACTCAGCCATGAAAAGGAATGAAATTGGGTCATTTGTTGAGATGTGGAAGGATCTAGAAACTGTCATACAGAGTGAAGTAACTCAGAAAGAGAAAAACAAATATCATATATTAACACATATATGTGAAATCTAGAAAAATGGTGCAGTAAACCTGTTTGCAAGCCAGAAATAGAGACACAGATGTAGAGAACAAAAGTATGGACACCAAGGGGGAGAAAGTGGGGTTGAGGTGTGGTGGTGGGATGAACTGGGAGATTGTGATTGACATATATACAGTAATATGTATAAAATAGATAACTAATAAGAACCTGCTGTATACAAATAAATAAATTAAAAAGAAATAGAAAGTTAAATTGCGGCTGTTAGGGTGGGCCCCAATCTAATCTGACTGGTGTCCTTATAAGAGTAAATTTGTACACATCAAGAGGAACCAGAGATGCTCACATACTGAGGAAAGACCATGTTAGGACACAGTGAAAAAGGGACCTGTGTTCAAGCCAGGGAGAAAGACCATAGAATGAAACACAACCCACCTGCTGACACATTGATCTTGGACTTGCAGCATCCAGAACTGTGAGAAAAGCAATTTCTGTTGTTTAAACCACACAGTCTGTGGTATTTTGCTACAGCAGCCTAGCAAACTAATACACCTTCTGATCTAGGAAACAAATAAGATATTCTTAATTATTATACCTTACTATAGTCAGATAATTTTCATTTTTAGTGGCAGTAGAAAGAAAAGAAAACTAAATTGAAATCCCACAGATTGGGATCGACTCTGAGCTCTCCAAATTCTTAATATCTATTTACCCTTGGTTAAAGAATTCACCCTTATAAGGCTTTGCTTTTACCATTAAAAAGAAAAAGTAGGTATTACATATGCAGGGCTGTGGTTTGCATGTATATACACAGTTGTCCCTTGAAGCATATGGGTTTGAGCTGCCCCGATCCACTTACACATGGGTTTTCTTCAATAAATAGTACAGTACTACGTGATTCATGATCAGTTGAATCCACAGATGTGGAACTGTGGATATGTATATCCAGCGGACTACCTAAGTTATATGTGGTTTTTCGACTGTGTGGTGGGTCAGTGTCCCTTACCCTACATTGTTCAAGTCAACTGTGTATACGTGTGTGTATATGTAAGCACAGTTCCAAGAACATAACTGACATAATCTATGTTCATTGTCTTCTTCCCCTGGGTATGTGATTCTACCAGCAGATCTCCAGTCAGACAACGAAATATGACATCATGATTACAGGAAAGGGATTGGGAATGATTTCAACTCAATTTTCAGGATGAGAAGCTGGAGTATAGACCTTATTCTTATCTTACCCTATTAGGAGGTTATATGCAGATTGCATTTCATATATCTAGCCCAAGCCACCAGAACAAGTCTTAGAATCCAAAAGTGTGTTGTCCTTTTCTTACTTACTTGTCCCACCTTATGGATTCTGGCTCAGGTGAGCTGGATCCTAGCCTCTAGCCCAAAAACAGCATATCAGCAAGTGAAGTTGGCACATTTCCTTTTCCAGAAATTACCCCTGTCCCACCCAGGTCCTCACCCTAGTGATGTGAATGTCCTTGCTCTCCTGCATTATTTTACTCTAAGACTGTGAAGGAGAGTTTTCTCTGCCATAGTATAAGAATATTAAATAAGGCTCCTGAGATGTTGTTTATTACTAGTTCATCTGCAACAGTCAGTTTATTTCTCATGATATTAGGTGTGACTTTTGAGATATAAATAACCTGGAATTCCAATAATTGAAATCCAATGATTTTTCTCTTCTATAGAAAATTCTGTGGGGAATGCGGGGTGGTGGGGGGAGAGCAACTACAGCAACCAATACAAAAGCTTTCTTTAAAAACAATCTCCTAGGGCTTCCCTGGTGGCACAGTGGTTGAGAGTCCGCCTGCCGATGCAGGGGACACGGGTTCGTTCTGGGAAGATCCCACATGCCGCGGAGCGGCTGGGCCCGTGAGCCATGGCTGCTGAGCCTGCGCGTCCGGAGACTGTGCTCCGCAACGAGAGAGGCCACAACAGTGAGAAGCCCGTGTACCGCCAAAAAAAAGAAACAAAAAACAATCTCCTAGTAAAAAAAAAGACAAATGAAATAGAATAAGACCAATAATGAATTCAGAAAAGGAATCATCTGCTTCAGTTTATCTCCCCCTAAAAAAAAAAAAGCACAGAATTAACACAGATGAGCTTCCTGAAAGAACTCAATTATTTGATCCAAGTCAGCCCTGAGATAATGCAGTGTTATAGTTCACAAAACAGAAAGTACACAGAATGACTTATGAACACTGAAATCCATTATAAAGGTATTGAAAACCAGAATACAATTTTAAACACCAGCTACTCAGGATAAGAATAATAGTAGTTTCCATGCAACTTTTGAGATTCTAACATGATCATTTTCCTTTAGAAACTTTGAACTTATAAGGTATTTACAGTCTTTGGAACTCAGAGAGGAGGTTGAAGTAGCTATAAGTCAGTTATCTGACTTTTAATCAAAATTGTACAGATATTTCTGTGGAAATTTAGTTGGCATTTAGTAACTAAATGTTATTCAGACAATGTACATTTTAAAAAATAAAGAACTAAATTCAAAGAAAAAAGTGATGATCGTCCTTGTAGTAGTATTCCTGGAAAAGTTTAGGTTTATAAATTCCTGTATATATTCCACAAAAGGGAAGAATTATGTAAAATATTATTGAAGATTCCTTGATTAAAGCTAAAGACTATGGGAGTTAATTTTTACACACTAAATATTCTAAATGTAGAAAAGGCATAAGTACATGTTTGTAAATCATTTTTCAAACAATAAATAAAAAATAAGAGTCTCCTTTATTTATAAGAAAAACAAATACTACAAAGGATGAAATATCTCTAG
Organism: Stenella coeruleoalba; assembly: GCF_951394435.1. Taxonomy (NCBI): domain Eukaryota; kingdom Metazoa; phylum Chordata; class Mammalia; order Artiodactyla; family Delphinidae; genus Stenella; species Stenella coeruleoalba. The sequence continues at coordinate 22,302,082 of NC_137148.1, forward strand.
AATACCTTACAAGGTAGTTAAAGCTAGATAACTGACCAAATGAAGCAGGATTATAGAGATTATAGTGATATCAAGATTATAGAGAACAATTTCACAATTTGATTTTATGATAGGTAAATTAAGATAAAGCTATGCTTTTTATGTATGCTTTTAAACTCTTGGCTCATTTAAGTGCTGACATAATAAAGTTTTCCAATTAAAGTGTCATAATATTAATGATAAATTAAAAATACTTTGTTATAAAACATGCAACGTCATCACACTGTTTTTAACGAGGAAAACTGAGGAAAAAATCATTGTTTTAAGATTTAATAATTCTGGAAATTAAAACAAAGTTATAGTATGTAAAATAGAGTTGATATCATGGCACTCTAAAACATAAGAAAGCTCAGTGGTGTGGTGAAAGGAAACCTAGAGTGGGAATTAAGTCCTAGGACCTAGTTCTAGTTCTACCATCAGTTAAGTGACAAGGAAATGTTGTTTGACAGCCACAGTCTTGTCATCAGTAACAGTAACAGACCATTAAGGTCCATTACAACCCAGGCCTGTATAGCCCATTCCCACTTCAGTAGAATATATTACCTATAAAGTTATCTCCACTTTTAATATACAAACTTCTGGTTCTAAATTGATTATTTTAGCCTTCTGAATTTCAGCAGAATTCAAAATTAGTTTATGTACATGATAAAGCAAAATATACTTCTTATAATGTATTCTCCAGTTGAACTGAAAACTAGGCATCACCAATAAGAGATTATATTTACACAAGAGGAATATATCTTTATAAGGAATATGTAGCCCTTGTATGTGTTTGACTACAGTAATACTTAATCTTCTAAGAGCTTTGAAATATACAATATATATAAGGTTATGTTTTATAAATATTTAAAATTTTATACTGATTTGTTAGTGAATATAGCTTTTAAGTAGAAATGTTTTGTTACAATTGTTTCTAGCAGGTTTTTTTGGCAAAATTAAAAAAAAAAACTCTCCTTCTTTATATGTTGGTTGTGTATATAATTAGTTTTCATCCTGTGCCTGAAAAAAATATTATTATAAATTTTAGTTGTCTAAATAGATACTACAGTATTTACTTGTGGATTGCATGACCAGATTTTACTTTTTGGAATCCAGTTTATTTTTCCCTACACATCCTTACCTTGTGTTTGGAGGGAAGCAGAGTTTCAGGGCACCTTTGCATCTTACTTGAACTCTTGCAGAAATCCTTTAAATGGTCTCTTTGTGTTTTTTTACAACACCTCATTTCCAAACTCTGTTACATTTTACTGACAGAGCTATTTCCCTTACATTTTACTGACAAAGATGTTTAATAAACTATGTCATTTTTCTGCTCACAAATCGCCAATGATTTCGGAGTCCAAACTCTATCCTATGCCAGCACATCACTCTTAGGCTCTGGTTTTTCCTTCTTCTACCTCACAAATAGCTTCCTATTCCATCCAAAATAACAAAAAAATTAATAGAGTGATATTTAAAGCTCTGCTCCACAAGCATGCACACACACACACACACACACACACACACACACACACACACGCCAGTGACATGGCAATAGTCAATCTCACCTTCTTTATTTCTCAGGATACTCTTTCTTTCATCTTTTGTTAAGACCACAGTGGACTTTCTGCCAATGCCCGAATGTGCCCTACAGATGTTTTTCTCTGTCTCTACGTATTTGACATTTTTACCCTTGTACCCTTACTCATCCATCTCTGTGGCTCAAAATTCCACACTTACTTCAAAACAGAGCCTATGTGCAACCCTTTCAGTGACATTCGCTCTAATTATTCCTGCCAGAGCTGTGCTCCCATGAGACTTTATTTTTTATAAACAACTATGGTATCTACCACTCATTATTTTTGATATCTTATTGATAAATTCAATTGTCTCCATAATAGATTGTAAACATTGTGAAAGCAGAAATTATTCCATTCATTTTTTTCTCTTCTACCATGTAATAGTTCAAATGTTTAATGAATGAAAATGAAGTACACATATTATTTATCTCAAACAATTACAGAATCCATATGATTTTAATATAATCTATTTCAGGTACCTATTGGAAATAAAATTGAAAACAATTATGGAAACGATACGTATTTCCAAAGAACTTCTTAGATTTTATTTGGAGGTGTAGTCACTTTGACATCAAGATGAATTAAATTCACTAGAAGACTAAAGAATGTAGCAAAACTCTAGTCTTGGTCCTCATTTATTCACATAAATATTATCACCATTAACTTTCAACTGTCTCTCCAGATACAGAGAAGGCAAATTGTCGAGTACCTCAAAGCCAGATCAAATGTTCTGAAAAACTGCTTTGCACCTCCATCTCCTGAATCAACTGTCATAACTTTCCTCCTCCTAAATCATACAACTCCACTAAAGCCCTGGCCTTCAAATCTCTGATAAGCCAGTCTGTATGTCTCCAAATTTATCACTCACTACCTCCCTAAGTGAATTCTTTACTTTAGAAAATTGATTTAATTTTACCCATAAAATGTGCTGCAAATCCCAGCCTCTGTTCCATTGTTTACTTCATTCCTGCCACCTGGAATGTCCTTGCCTTTTCCCTCCTCTCATTAAAGTCGAACTCTCCATGGAAATTTCACTTAACTGGAGTAATCCACAGTGATGTTTCTCTTCCCTGAACTCTTACAGAATTTATTACCTGAACTACTAATTAGTCAAATAAACTATAAGTACTATATTGAAATTCATCCCTTTTTCCCATGGAAATGCTTTATCTGCTCAAATTAATTTTTAGCAATAATTTTTATACTTTTTTATCTACAACTTTTTCAAGATGGTACTTAACATATAGCTTTAAATATATATTTGGAGAATTGTAAATATTTGCTTTAAAACATCTGAGAATATGATTATTTCTTTTTTATTTACTTTCTGCTATTTTTCATAGGTAGCTACTGAAATGATAAGATATGGAGTCTGTAACATAAGAGTTTATTGTCTAACAGTAAGAACAAATAAATAAATTGAAATCAAGTAATGAAAGTCATGTGCATACAAGCTGTACTAAGGCTAATTTGAGTAAAGTTCATAAGTTTGGGAAGGAGGAAATGCTTGTGAAATTTTTGGGTGAGTTTGCAAATAGTTCATCCAGGGGAGAGTATATAGAGAAAAGATGCTCATGATCATCTAGATTTTAGGAGTTCTTGAATAAATTGCTAAGAAACAGTCAAAGTAATAGGTAGAAATAGAGAGGCAATGATTTCATGCAAGAGAAGATGGTGCTTCAAGGCTGAAGTCCTCAACAGAGTAAGTAGTTGTAATTTTATTAGAAGCTGGAATGAAATTTAAAATGGAAAAGTTTTAGAGGGCTTTGGTAACATAATAGTGATTGCAGTGAAGTTGTAGGAACAGAAAACTGAATGCCATGGATGAGCCTAGCTATAGGTAGAATGTTCTTTGAAGTAACTTGCTTGTAAAAATAGAGAGTAAAACAGGAAATTGTCCAGATTGGTAATAGAAAAATAAATAAAGAATGGAAGTATAACCTCATAAGCACCAATCAGGCCATAACGTGTCATCTAAAAAATAATACATGTATAGTAAATCCTGATTGGATGTCTGAGTTTACAAAAACATGACTGTTTCTTGCTAGTTCATCAACTACTAAACTTTTACAATGGATAAAAGTACTATGTTGACAATATCTTTATATTACTTATTCTATTAATACATTATGTTATTGCAATGAAGTTAATATTCTTTTTGGCTGCTCAAAATCTGAACCTCCTTGCTATGTGTGATTTCTTCATCTTAGTTGAAGGCAGAGTCTCCTTAAAGATTAGGGTACAGACATTAGACCAAGACTCAGTTCATTGCCTGAGCAGGCCATGAAGTTTCAGTCAGGACACAAAAAAGAAGGCACAGCAGAAACACCTATTTGTGGCTAGCAGCTGTGGCAACAAGTTCAAGTTTCCAGGGATAGCACTGGGATGGATGTGTGTTACAGCATTCAATGTCCGATAGCAACTATGCTGGCAGCAGAAAGAACAGTATTTGTACCTGTGGATGCTGCAATAATTCTACATTATAATTTCCAGCATCGTTTTAAGTTACCTCAAAACCTATTTTTACTGAACTCTTATTTCTCTGAAATCCCTATTTTATTTCTGTTAAATTAGCTAAACTTGGCTTAACTTACTTGAACCTAAGAAGCTTAACTAATCCATGTTTTTTTCTTTTTCAAGTTAATAAACTATTACTTGAGCAGTTTTGGGTTTATGAGAGCATTGAGCAGAAAGTATAGAGTCCTCATATCCTCCTCACCTCCACCATTCCCATCCCAGTCCACTCCTGTAATTAACATGCTGAATTAGTGTTACACCTGTTACAGTTAAGGAGCCAATATTGATACATTGTTATTAACTAAAGCTCATATTTGAAATCAAGGTTCACTCTTTGTGTGTTGTAAAGTCTATGGGTTTTGACATGTATTCAACATTACAGTGTCGTACAGTATAGTTTCTAATGCTCTAAAAATCATCTGTGCTCCATGTTTTTATTCTTCTCTCCCTTCCCGTGAACCTCTACCAACCACCGAACTTTTTACTGTCTCTATAGTTGTGTATTTTCCAGAATGTTAGCTAGTTGGAATCATATATAACATGTAGCATGTTCAGATGAAATTATAGAAATACGTATTTAAGATTCCTCCATGTCTTTTTATGGCTTGACAGCTCATTTCTTTATATTGCTGAGTAATACTTCATTGTCTGGATGTACCAAAGCTTGCTTATCCATTTACTATTGAGGGGCATCTTGGTTGCTTCCAAGCTTTGGCAATTATAAATAAAGCTGCTATAAACATTCATATGCAGGTTTTTGTGTGGCTGTAAATTTTCAACTTATTTAAGTCAATACCAAGGAGTGCAATTGATGGAACTTATCCACTTTTTATACCAGGTAATAAATTAATATATTTCTACAAATAAAAAATGACCATGGTAGGGAAATATAGTTGATTCTCATTAGTCACAACAATTATATTCTATAAAGTCTGGGAGAATATAGAATTAGCAAATACTGAACAATTGCTTTTAAAGGAAATATAGGGTTAGGTCCTCTGGTGGCAACGTTTTTGTCAGCCAATAAGTACATAACCTTTTGTTATATATACTTGTATTTTTGTGTATAGACACTTATATACATAGAATTATATATACATATATAATTTATATATACATATATATTATATAAGTATATATATATATATACACATACACCAAAATACACACACATACACACATATAGTTGATTCATTAACAATGAACTCATGTTCCAACAGTACTATAACACATGTCTAAATTAAGACTATCTAATGCACCTAGTTTCTCCAGAAGGCAAATTGTAGTTTACTTGTACTTAGTTACTAGACAGTACCTCAGCACTATGCTTGAGGGGACATTTTAAACAGTGAAATCACTAACAAAAAACACAAAAGTTCTAAAAATGCATTTGTGCCCTAAATGTGACACTAAACAGACTACGAAAAGGACACTTGTTTAAAACATGAGAGCTGAAACAAAATGGGCAGAGGATCACCTTGTTCATCCTCAGCTGTGAATGTTAAGCATTGGGTGACTCAAGTTTTTCAGTTCTGTGCACGTCTGCAAATGATCACAAAAGTGCAGCAGGTATTGATTTGGGGGGTACAAACTAGTTTTAATAAGTTAGCAAATTCACAATACAGAATCCATGAACAATGAGGATCAACTTTATGAATGCCTGGAAAAGTTCCCCTATTTATAACACATATTGTTCATCATACACTTTCAGTGTGGACCTTCTCTAGTAAAAATTTTCCTATCTGTATGGCAACTGCAAGGAGAATGCTGAAATACTTCCTTTAAATTGGGTAGAAAGAGAAATTGAGCTGCTTCATCAACATTAGGAATATTTGTTTTGTTTTGAAGATTTATAGTCAACATTTTTGTAATTGTATATATTACCAATGACTTTGTAATGGCGCAACCCGTGAATATAATTTCACTTGTATAAAGTGGTGTGATTTTTATAACTGGAATTTTATAAACAATGAGTCATTAGAAATTGAACATTTAGTTAGTCAAGAGGTGCTATAGGAAAGTTCCATCATAACATGCTCATATAGGTTTGGTCCACAGGTTACCAAATAATTTCTCCAGCATATTTTCCAGTGCAACCATATTATTGATTTATTTTTTTCAAAGAACCTTCAAATTTCTCACAAGTATACCAAATATTGAAATATTTGGTAAAGTCAGAATGATATAAGCTATAGGATTTCTAAATGTTATTATAGATTATATAAATTCATTTACATTACTAAATTCAATTACATCACTGAATTCTCATAACAAATTTGATGAGGAAATTATGACTCATATATTAATTAACTTCCTAAAAATCAGTTGGTTAAATAATTGAAAACCACAAGTTTTACTTTGTTGTTCAAGTTTTTATATGCTGTATTATGTCTCTAGTACAAGGCCCATATCTTTAGGCCTTTGAAATTGTATTGAACTGGAATTCTTTAACTACTACCACTTAGAGTTCATGTCTGTCAAAGCCATTCTTGTAAGTCCAGTAGGGAGCTGATGATCAAGACATCACAAATTGTTCATTATTGGAACAATGTCTACAGATTAAATCTACATTATGTATTCTTAACCTGAATATATATTCTGCATTTTAAAATTAAGGAATCTCAGAATCAACAAGGATGATCATAGAGCTAAATAAATTCAGGTATCAAAAATTTCTAAGAAATTATGCTTCACTTGGCATTATTTAATTACAGTACTTAAATATTTAAAAATTGTGAAATAAGACTTATTTTTAAATAATATATTAATATTTAACCTATTTGATTTAAAATGTGTAAGTGTACTTTAGAAGAATTTGATGGAGGATTAAGTGGAAAACCCTAACGTTTTTGAGTATCTAATATTTAAAGATGCTATGGTTATTCTTAAAATGACAACCTCTTCAGTCACATTAGCACTTAAAATGTGATTTTTTCTTTTATTATTTGCTTCAGATCTTGTACTTCCAGAGAGATTAATCCTATAAAGGGTAGAGATATTCTAAACCTTTGACAGTTCTGCTGAACTTGTTGTTTCTCCCCCTAGAGTTTTACAGTAATACACTCAATTAGCTTCTTTGTCCCAGATTTCATGGAATAATTGCTAGAACTTTATCTAGTGCTTATGAGTCAGAAGTGTTTATTCTTCAAAGAATATTTTCTGAACATTTTAATACTTTCTTTGCAAAGTAAAAAAAAAATTAAATCAAAGCCCAACTAATAGTTCCAATTTCTGAATTACTGCTTCACATTTAAATTAACGTATAAAATGCACAAGATATTCTTATAATAATGTTCCTATTCATATCCTGTTAGCACAGTTTCACTAGCAATTTTCTCCATTATCTATGACTAACATATATTGGTCACAATTACTTGTGATTGTTTTTGTTTATAAACAACAGAAATTTATTTCTTACAGAGCTGGAGACTAGAAGTCTGAGACTAGGGTGCCAGCATGGTTGAGTGAAGGCCTTCTTCCAGCTTTTTGCTGTGTCCTTACATGGGAGAAGCGGCTAGGGAGTGCTCTCTCTCTCTGACCTCTTTTTTTTTTCTTTTTTTAAAATTTTTATTGGAGTATAGTTCATTTACAATGTTGTGTTAGTTTCAGGTGTACAGCAAAGTGAATGTTATACGTATACATATATCCACTCTATTTCAGAATTGTTTCCCATATAGGCCATTACAGAGTATTGAGTAGAGTTCCCTGTGCTATACACTAGGCTGTTACTAGTTACCTATTTTATTATATATTGTGTATATGTCAACCCTAATCTTCCAGTTTATCTCTTGTGATTTTTTAAGGCTGATTTTATTATTTTCAGATACACAGTTTTATTAATAAATATTATTCATGTTCATTTGAAACACCAGGTATTTTATAAATTGAATTTCAGTGAAAAAAAAGAGGTCTTGATGAAACACTTCAATGGATATATACATATATTAACGTCTAATTCTATTTGCATTTGTCATTCTAGAAGAAACAACAGCTAGTTGATATTTAGTAACCCTCTATAAATAAAGATTGGTTTTCAAAGCCTCAGTAAACATTCCACTCTTTTAGTAGGCAGGATGCCAATTTTATAAGCCATAAAGTTAATAGAAGTTTTACTTATTAATAAATGAGAAGGGTTGAGGGACCAAAATATGGCTAAATGAGGATAAAAAATACTATCCTGTATAAAGGAAGATTTGTCATTTATAAAAATAGTCTTATTAAAACTTTTTTTTTCCATTTCAAAGAGCTAGACAAAAGAGATAAAGGAATGTAAAAACTCATCTCTTTCATTGGTGGAAAAAATTATACTAACTTGTAAAGGAAGGATATTTTAAACTTTTATAATTAACATCCATTTTTAATTAGTATCACTGTTGCTGGTAGGAAAAATGAAGACCTAGAGAGAGTTCAAAAAGAGATGAACTATCCCAGTGTAATTACCACAACTCCCAGCAGGGTCTTCTCTCATCTGATTAACACCACAGCAGGAGAGTTATTCCAACACACAGCTAACTGCCATAATCATGAGGAAAATAACAGGGGTGAGAAGACTCAAAGAATTTCCGTGACATTTAAAATCAAGAATCCAAACTTCTTTATGTTGATATTCATTAACTCATAATTCCAAACATTTCTGGAAAACCCAAACCAACAGTAAAGTCAAACAATATTAAACACATTTAAAAGACCTAAAGGTGACTCTTTCAATAACATAAGACAGGCTGTGTAAAAATGTTTTATTCCTCTCATATCAAGGAACTATTTTAACTGCCAGTTCACAATTCTGTTGTGGTTCATTGGCACCTCTAATCAAGATACTGATTGAAATAATTTTTTCAATAGTTGATAATCATGGATATTACAAACTATAGGGGATTTGAGTTTTTCTGCTGGTGTACATTTATGATTTCACAGATATTTAAATGTTTATTAAAAAATACAAGTGGCATTTTCAATAGTTATAGTCACACACTGCAGTTAATGTTTTCCTCCAGGTTAGTCTGATGTTACTTGAAAGTCCACTCCAGAAGGTTGTTTTTCTAAGTTATTTGGTTTTTTTTTGTTTTTGTAAATTCCACCTTTTCTTGAATATTTTGTGGGCGTGTAACTAACATAGTTCTTTAATTTTAAAGGTGACAATTTTAATGATGTGTTCTAGGAGTGCTAGCAGAAATATTTAATGACAAGTGTGAAATGAGCATTAGCCAATTAGAAAAGATGCTCAACAGAACATAATGGGCAGTGCCTAGTCCACTACATTGCTATGTATTAGCTGAGTTTTCAATATTCATGCTTAGGGAAGTAAAGCTACGCATATTATATTACTAACAAATTTTTATGATATTCCCAAAACAAAAGCAGAAAGCAAAATAGGATAAGCTGCAATACAAATGGGTTTTGAGGGGTCTACAGCCCCCAAACTCAGAGCAAGATGTGACCCAAACTAGATGAAATGTTATCATTAACTTGTGTTTTCTAGGACACCTGTAACAAAGTACCACAAACAGTGAAACTTAAAAAAAAAATTATGCTCTCACAGTTCTGGAGGCTAAAAGTCCAAAATCAGGTTGTTGACAAGGCAGTGTTCTCTCTGAAATCTCAAGGGGACAATCTGTCATTTGCTCTTAGTTTCTGATGTGGGACGATCCTTGGCATTGCTTGGCTTGCAGCTATGTAACTCCAATCTCAGCCTCCATCATCACATGGGATCTTCCCTGTGTGTCTTTCTATCTCTGTATCTCTTCTCTTCTCATAAGGACACCAGTCATATTGGATTAAGGGCCCAGCTGAATTCAGAATGACCTCATCTTAGCTAATCACATCTGAAACAACCCCAGTTCCAAATAAGATCACATTCTGAGGTGGGGGTTAGGAGTTCATTATATCATTTGAGAGACACAATTAAAGCCATAACAACAGGCTTATTACTAATAAAACATTGCAAAATTTATAGCTTTTAGCCATCATAGGCATCTTCAGAAGATTAACAATTCAACATGTGGGATTTCTTTTTTCCTTTTTTAAGTTTTTTAATTTAATTTATTTTTTTATACAGCAGGTTCTTATTAGTTATCCATTTTTTACATATTAGCATATAAATGTCAGTTCCAATCTCGCAATTCATCACACCACCACCACCCCCGCCAATTTCCCCCCTTGGTGTCCATACTTTTGTTCTCTACAACTGTGTCTCTATTTCTGCTCTGCAAACCGGTTCATCTGTACCATTTTTCTAGGTTCCACATATATGCATTAATATACGATATTTGTTTTTCTCTTTCTGACTTACTTCACTCTGTATGACAATCTCTAGATCCATCCATGTCTCTACAAATGACCCGATTTCGTTCCTTTTTATGGCTGAGTAATATTCCATTGTATATAAAAACATGTGGAATTTTTAATTTAATATATCATTAAGAAGACAATGCATTAGTAATGATATGAAATTTCATGATGGGTAGCATAAGACATGAATTACTCTTAAGAATAGTTTCTTTACCATACTGTAAATACCCTGTACAGGTATTCAACCTTTCCATGCCCACCCAGCCTTTTCTGAATATTCCTTTTGCACAACATTATAGCTAACTTTTTTTTTTTTTTTTTTTTTTTGCGGTACGCGGGCCTCTCACTGTGGTGGCCTCTCCCGTTGCGGAGCACAGGCTCAATGGCCATGACTCATGGGCCCAGCCGCTCCGCGGCATGTGGGATCTTCCCGGACCGGGGCATGAACCTGTGTCCCCTGCATCGGCAGGCGGACTCTCAACCACTGCTCCACCAGGGAAGCCCCTATAGCTAACTTTTTGAATTGTCAGCATAGAAGGCTTATGGTAGGCCTTGTATGTTTCATGTTTATAAATGAATTGAAGAGAAAATCTTTCTTAAAAGAGCAACTAGATCCTATGTGGTATGAGATGGTGGATGAAAAGTAATATTATTCTGAGTCACTATAAGGGAAGACCATCTATAAATGACAATATTATCAATAATGAGAATTCTCATGAGAAAGAAAATAAGCAATAAGCATAGATTTTAAGATCATAAGCCATAAAATGTATTGTTCCAGGGGAAAATATATACTTTTTAAAGTTGCAGAAGTTACTGAGGATGCTGAGTCTAAATAAATAAAAATAGAAGAACATAGAAAGAAGAATCATTAAGGGAATAAAAAAAAGCTAAAATGTTACATGAAAATGAACTTGAAGACAGGTGGAAAAGAACTATTTTTTAAGAAAAGGAGATCTTCGTTTTAAAGATGCTAAATTTTACCTAATTACTTTCTAAGAAAGACTAGATGCCATACTTGTTCCAAGCTATGTGACTAAGTTTTGTGATTATATGGTACACATCAACTGCAATCAGCCATGAAAACTTTAATGAGAACCTTAGCTCAGAAACAAGTAGTTTTTCAGAGGATGATGCAAATTCAAATAGAAGAAGTGCAAACTACACAAAGCAATCATCTTAGAAACGAAGAATTTTGCAAAACAACAGGTGCAAATCATGCGTGATGATATGGAATCACATTGAAAAAATAAATTATCTTCTGGAGAAGAAAAATAATGATTTCTATAATGATAAATTTTTCATATATTTTGTTTTGAAACAGATTTTCACTGAAACATTTTCATAATTATGTACAGATTTCATTTCAATAAAGGAGGTCTTCAGCCATAGCCCTGAACTTGTGAACCTTTTAAAAATAATTTCTAGGCTTTGCCCAGAGGCATTCTGATGCACTAGGCCAGAGTTCATCAATTGTGGAGTTTGATATTTACTTTACAATTTATTGTTTACATATATTATTTCACAAAACATAGCTTGTTTTGTATTTTTTAATAAGAATAATTGTATCATACAGAATAGGTTCAGTTATGCTGCCACAGGAACCATCAAAATTTCAGTGGTATGGTAAAACAAAGTTTAGTTCTCTCTCCTTCAAATTTAAAAATGTGTCCAAACAAATCTCTCTTCAACTCTCCTTCATGTGGTGGCTTGTTATTTTAAGAGGCATTGATATGTTTGCACTTATATCTTAATATGAGGTTTCAGGATCATCAGGGCAAGAGAAAAAGTCATGGAAAATTATAAAAATATTAACTTATTTGTTCCCAAAGTCTCCCAAAATACTTCCATGCACAGTCCGTTGGTCAAAAGAAGTAGCATGGTGCTACCCAAATATAACAAGATAGACTGTATATATCAAGTCTACCTTTACTTCTGGAAATATTTCTAGATTATAGATTGAAATATTAGTTCTGGTCCATTATTTTGATTTTTTTCTTCAGGGAAAACAATAATACAAATATTCACCCTTGCTTGTCTTCCATCTCAAACACTTTAGCTCTGTTCCTTTATACTTGTTTTTATAAATCTCAGATTTACTATCTTGATTAATTTCCTGCCTTGATCCAATATTCTTTATTAAGGGTTCACTCAGATCTATTCTATCTTGAGTACTCTGTAATTTTGTCTTCATTTTTTATATGATTTTGTCTTTTACATATACCTCTTTCCTGATTTGAATCAACTTTCCTTTTATTTTCTTTAATCCTTGTATATATATATGTACACATGCTATTCTTAGGTTTTGTATTTCTTATTCAAGCCAACATTTCATATTTATAATGTAATTTTTTAGGATATTTAGTTTAACTTTCAATGTCCTGTGAGTTTTCTTCAGCTTCATGGTTCATTTGTTGTTGAGATTTTCTACCAATAGAAAATCTGTATTTTGCAGCATCTGAATTTCTGCATTTTTATATTGAAGTTTTCTATTTTTTCTTCTTATTTAGAAAAAATAAACTAGGAACCAGCAGGGTTCCTAGTTGCTATTCCTTCTTCTGTCAGTTCTGCCCAATTCTGTGAATTTAATTTTATGATTGTGAGGAGAGAAAGGAAAAAAAAATGATGTTGTCTTTTCTCTTTTATTTATGTAGGATATTTAATTTCCCCCACTATTTCCTTCATTTTCTTCACTATATCTTCTCCAAGGTATGCCATCTCCTTTCTGATTCTTTCCCAGAAGCACAGCATCTCCAAAGTTGGCACTATGGTTCCACACATTTTCAATCTCCTAGTCCATAACTAAATAAAATAAACTAAGTCATTAGTCTATGAATACTATGAACTAACAATTCCCATTCTGTGTTCAGTATGTTTATATTTATTATTTCACTTTCTCTTTCTGAGAATGATTTTGTGTGTTTCCTCTTCTCCTGTCTGTTCTTTGTTGTGCAGTCCTTCCAGCAACTCCTTTCTTGCTCACTGTACCCACAGGCTGAGAACAGACATGGAATGGTGGTTGATGTTCAGATAGGATTTTTTTTCCATTTCCTTCTATGTAAAGATTACCTAGGGTTGTGGTGTTCTCTGTCTTCTAGTAATGTTGAAAACATGTGTTGCTTTTGTTAATTTTATCATTGTTTCAGAAGGGTAAGAAAGAGATTCTGAATCAGGCTATTGCACTTGCTCTCCAAGCCCAGATATCCTTTAATAGGAAAATATCATTTTAATGGATGATTGAAACTGGAAGAAAATTATAATATCAACATTTAAGCACTAGGGTCACACATTGTTTTTATTTTATTTTTTTTACATCTTTATTGGAGTATAATTGCTTTACACATGGTTGCTAATGTTTAACACCAAATCTGTTCCTGAGGTTCTTGCAATAGAAAATTTAATCAATTAAATGATCTTTATTGTTTATCAGGAAAAATAATACATTTCATACCTCAGGATAAAAAATGCAGCTTTCCCAGCACCTAAATCTTCAAGAAATTTCTTACAGAATTTTTGTATAGGTTATATTGAATAACAGTGAATAATAATCTCTAGATCAACTCTTTTTCATATTATCTATGACATAGGACTTATTTACAGGACCCATTGAGTTAATATTTTTTAATTATACAGCAGAAAGTTAATACATTGAAACACATAAAGTATTGCTTATAATTATCAATTATTTACTTTTAAAATAATTATATACTTTACTCTCTCATATCCACTGCCACCTATAGACTCGTAATGGGTCACGTCCAGACCTTCAGGAATGAGTTATCTCATAATAGCCCATCAGCATATTTCAAGCTGCATCACCACAGTGATAGATTCCTGATTGAGTAGGTAAGCGAAGTGAGCAAGTGATGACCTATACTTTCTTCAACTTTTAGGTGGGAGGTTTTTGTTTCTTCTAGATTTGGATGATTTATCTTGTGTCCCTGAAATTTAAACAATCATTGTGCAGCCACAAAGATCCAGTTTGGGGCTGAAGGCAAGACAGAAAAAAGTGAAGATAACGAGTCTTTAAAGTTAATGCTTCCTCAAAATGACTATCTATTCCTCTCTAAAATACTAACATAACTCAATAAATTCCCACGCTAATTATGCCATTTTGAGCCAGGTTTTGTGTTTACTTGCATGTAAAATCATCCTGAATGAAACAATAAGAACGGTATGTCTCTATTCTAAATATAATTTATGGGCATAACAAAGTATAGCTCATGTAAAACAATTACTTTAAGGGACAAATAAATAAATTTCAAATATTTGGGGTTTTATGATGACAATCAAAATTCAAATTTATATTCCAAAGAGTATTTCTGAGTATAGTCTTTTCTATAACATTTACTAATTTTGAATAAGCACACACCTGCAAACAAATACATATGATACATGAAACATACAAAAGAAGAAACATACAAAAAAAAAAAAAAAAAGAAAACATCTGAAGAAGAAAGTAAAAAAGTACTCATAAGCCAGAACTAAAATCAAAAGATATAATGTGGCACACAAGCTCTGGAGATTTAGTCTCTTAAAAAGATGTATACCAATGGAGAATTAGATATATAATTTTACTTGTGTTGTTTTACCATATACTAACTTCCACCTGTTTCCTAATAAATCGATTCTTTATTAATCTGTAAGAATATATCCGACTGGAATGCATTAAGGATTTTGGATAACTAGAGGCCTAGGGCTATTAATTCCGCTATTCGTGGTGCTAAGACTGGATCTGGCATCAGCCTGGAGCTGGCTGCTACTGTTCAGTTGCTAAGTGAGTAAGGGGTATCAGAAAGAGAAATTATTCTGAAAAATAGATAAAACATTTACATAGCCTGATGCTAAGAAGCCAGAAGAATGAGGATGACACAAAGAACTGAACTTAAGGGCAAGACTGAAATCAAATATCTTTTATCTTCATTTTAGAATCACATGTGGCATATGTGATATTTGGATGCATTGTAAACTTTGAAAAATACTGATTTCTTATCCTGGAAAAAATATTTCAATAGAAAAGAAATTTTATAATAGCCTTGTTTTTTTACATTGATACACTGATGTCTAGAAAATTATAGTAGTTTTAAATTAAGATCTATTATTTCACAACACATTTACTGTACAAATTATTTTAATAAATGATTGAAAATATATCTATGTATACTTTACATACACAGATTATTTTACTTTAAGTTAAAATTAATTTAAATAATAGAGTGATTTTAGTAGTTTGAACTTTAGAAGACTATTTTCAAATAGGAATTAATAAGAAGAAAATATATTTGGAGGGTGTTAAAATTAATCATATGAATATTTACTATGAGTAGCAACATCTATTTTTTATCTAAATTTTTGAAAATAAGTATTTATAGAACTCTAAATTAAATAGATCTTATTTATATAGCAAACCTTTGCATTTGAGTCACTATATGAGCCAAAAGAAAAATTTAGCCAAAATTTTTGATCTTTCCTCTAAAAATCCTTTAAACCAACTCATTGATACCTAGGCATTTATTTTAGTGTCAATCATATTGCATTAAGGGGAACCATGTTAAAATGCTGTTGTGTTTGTGTATTTATTTGTATATTTTTTATTTTCTTGTCTAAATTTGTTTAGATAGAAGCAGTGAGGATCAAATTATTCCAGATCCCAACTATGCACAAAAGGAGTGTTCTGTGCTGAGAGCAATTATAAAGAACTGCTCTCTTCCTCTGTACTGTCATCCCACATATTGACAAGCCTTTGAAGTAAAAGAATAAAACTCCTCACACATAATCAGCCAGTACAAACAGATGAAAGAATTAAACAAAATGTGTTCTACTTAAAGACATGATCATCAATCTGTAATCCACTCCATCACTACTGATTTGTAAATGTGATGAATTAGTCAAATCATCCCATCCTCCCACACCACTCTTAAGGAGCAAAGATGAGGGTCTTAAACTCATATGAATCTTTTAAAATATAGTTACTTGAGCTTAATTAGTTCAGTCACAAAAGTACGCAAAGAAGAAAAGTGTTTATAAGGCTTCAATGGAATTTATTTAAAATAAGAAACTTTTAAACCAAATTTCATATCTAGTGACTTTCTAGAACAAAGTTTTAATGTCTGAACAAAGGTCAATAATTTAATAAACAAAACTTCAATAATTTATCATTGATTGAAGTTGAATTTGTAAGAGATAACTTTTAATAATGGAGTGGTTATGACTATTGATTATTTGGGGGTAATGCCTACTGTATTCTGAACACAATCCAACCAAAGGAGAAATCCTTCTTTAATTAGCCAACCAAAGCTGTTAAGTGTGGTAAACATTGTTCTTTTGATGTGACTTTAAGTAACTAGCCATACTAATATAATGTATTATGTATACCCCCATTCTTAGTCTCTTTATATATATAACATATATGCCTATGCATTGATTTTATAAATATGTGTGTGTATATCCCTATATCTATAGATCTCTACATCTATATCTATCTACTGTATCTATCATCTATCTATCTTTCTACCTAGTAGAACTTTAGCTTATACTATTTTTCATAAGAAATTATATGCAACAAACCACCCAAAAAATAACTGCTTAAAGAAAGTAAAATTTATTGTTATGAGCCTGTAGATTGGCTGACTGTTGACTGTTGGACTGAGCTGGGGGGTCTACTGATCTTGAGTAGGCTTGCTCACCCCACGGGCATGGGGTCAGATTTTTTTTAACGTGTCTCTCATCTACTTTTTGGGTCAAATAGATTAGCTCTGACATTTTTTATATAGAAACAACAGCAGCATAAGAGAGAAAATGGTAAAAGATGAGACCAACAGTCAGAATGGCCTGTTGCAATTTCTGCCTTATTCTTTGACCAAATTAGGTTACAGGGTTGAACCCAAAGTCAAGAGGAAGGAAAAGTTACTTCATAAGTTAGTGTGTGATACCATGAGGTCAAAAGGTAAAGTTTCAAGTGGATAGAGAATCGATATGTAATACAATCTGATTGATTTCAAATAACTCGTTCCCAGTGCTCTGATAAATAGACATAAAAATCCAAGTTGCTTTTATCCTCTGCTTCCTCAGTTTTCTTAGCATTTACTGTATCAGTCTGTGTTCAATTGTGATTTCCTCAAAATTCATAATAGAGATTAAAATTAATTCTATTTTTTAAGGCTGAGAGAGTGAAATGCACTTGCTTGGGAGAAAGTGACTCTGACACCTTAACTTTCACAATAATAATGGTTAATAGTGAACACTCTAGTGCCAAGAAAGCCTACAAGTGCATTATTTTATTTACTTCATCAAATGTAGATATTATTACTCCATTACCCAATTCTCCTACTGGGAACTAAGGCTCAGAGAGGAGGCTAAACAATGTTGAGTAGGTTACAGAGTTAAGAATCATAAGACTTGTTCCAAAACTGAGAACTCTTTGACATCAAAGCACATGCTTTAACTGCCAGCAGGCACCTGCTCCCGTAAACAAAGAAACAGGCACCATCAGATGCACACCTTCAATGAACTTTAATATGTAACACATGGGTTTGGAGTCAGCCCACCTATATTTAAACATCAGGTTGAATTATTAATAACAGGAGTACCTTTGGAAAATACCTGGATTTCCTTATGTGCTAACAGAATAATAATAGTATCTATACCTTAAGGATTCTTTAGGATCCCATGAGAGGCTTGTAAAATGTTTGCAGAGTTCATACACATAGTGAGATAAAATAATTACTATTATTATTGTAATTAGTATTATCCTAGATTTCAGGAAGCATATTTCAAATCTGTCTAAGCAGTGTGATGAGAACAACTAATAAAATTTACTGTTGTATGATGGTTATTTATCCTTTTCTCTCCTATTTTCTTTTTAATTTTCCAAAAATGTAATGCCTATGTTATGAAACTTCTCTTTACCTCATAACTAAAGTCATATTTTCTGAGTGACCTTCCTCTTGCTGGCATTCAGGATATGACTATCTGAGTCCTTCCTAGGCTTTGTTACACAGATTCTAGGGGAAGAAACCATGCATATCTGGCACTGAAGTTAGGAGGAAAAAATGATCTCAGAACTGGGTGAAAAAAAGATGCAGTGAGACAGTAAGCTAACCAACAGAGACCAGAGAAAGAGAGAGAGAAAGACAGGGAGAGTAATAATGTCTTTGAATTAGGATCTAGTCTCTCATTGTGCCCAGCTGTCCTTCTGTCCTTCCCATGTTTAAAAAAGTGAGATAATAAATTTATCTTTACCAAAGATAGAATTGAGTTTCAATACCTTGAAGACCACCAGTTCTAACTGAAATATAGGGCGTTGACTATATTGTAGGCAAGGTTATTGTAGAGCCCAAGGAAATCCATACATTAAAAATGTGGGAAGAAAATAACGACCCAGCAAAAGAGACTGAGAAATATCAACCTGAGCATTGGAGGAAAAGCAAAGATGTGACAGAGCTAGAAGTTAAGTAAACAAAAAGAAGGGAGTGTGATATAAATGAACTAATTTACAAAACAGAAGCAAACTCACAAATTTCAAAAGCAAACCTGGGATTACCAGAGGGGAAATGTGGTGGGAGGGGGGATAAATTGGGAGCTTGGGATTGACATATACACACTACTATATATAAAATAGATAACCAACAAGGACCTACTGTATAGTACAGGAAACTCTACTCAATATTCTGTAGTAACCTATATGGGAAAAAGAATGAATACATGTATATGTATAACTAAATCACTATGCTGTACACCTGAACCTAACACAACATTGTAAATCAACTATACTCCAATGAAATTTTTTTTAAAAAGTAGAAGAAAGGAATGATAAAACATGTTAACTACAGCTGATAGAGCAGGTAAGAGATAATAAGAACCGATCACTAGATTTAACATCATAGCAGTTGTTAGTGACCTGGACAAGTATTATCTTTTGCTGTAAAACAATATTAACCCAGACTTAGCAGCTTAAAACAACATACGTTTTTTTAATCTCACAGATTCTGTGGGTCGGGAATCTATGTACGACTTTTCTAGATTCTCTGCTACAGGATATTATCTGAAAGATACAATCAGGGTGACAGCTGGGTCCCATCTCAACTGTGAAAGGATCTTTTCCAAGTTCATATGGTTGTTGTCAGAAGTCAATTCCTCATGGGCTGTTAGACTGAGAGCCTCAGGTTTTTGCTGTTGGCCAGAGGCTGCTCTCAGTTTTTTGTTAGTTGGAAGTAGTCTCCCAGTTCCATGACAAGTGAGCCTCTTTAACATGGTCACTTGCTTCATCACAGCCATCAAGGGAGAGAGAATCACAACAAAAGGCTTCCCTGAGATTGTTACATATTCACTTGAACATGATCACATACAGCCCATCACCTCTGCCATATTGTAATGGTTAAAAGACAGTCACATTTCCCACCTATAGAAGGGAGAGGGATTACACAAGGACATAAATATTAAAAGGCAGAGATTATGAGGATTTCTTTATGTGCTGTCCACTAGAATGAGTGTAGCTATAATACAACAGTAGGTAAGAAAGCCTGAACTGAGCAAATTTAAAAGGAAATGGGAGTGGAACTGGAAACAATGGGAATTGTCAATAGTATCAAGGAGATTTGCTGCAAATGCAAGCAAAGAAATAGTGTTGTATCTGATATGGAAAGTGAGATAAAATATTATTATCTCTTATTGATGAAAGACTGTGATAATGAAAATATTACAGTAGAGAGGGAAGATTTTATTATGTAGAAAGGACTCAGGAAGATTGCTGAAGTGACACCCTTGAAGAGATGAGGGGAATGAAGGGATTTATTTTAAATAGCAGCAAAGATATTCCATCTATGACATTCAGCAATAATGCAGATATGTTTATGCAGATGTTGTTGGGTGAGTGTATTTTATAAAAAGAGCCTCTAGAAGACATCTTTTTGATATTTTCTGATGACTCTAATATTATTAGAGTAGTAGGAAGTGAAATCATCTCACTGAAGTCATCATCAGGCTGAGAATGGAGTATGTGTTACTGGTGGTGAGAAGAGGTGGGTATTGTGAGATGGGAGAATAAGCAGGTGAACATCTTAAGAGTCTGCATTAGTTTTCTAGGGATGCCATAACAAAGCATCACAGGTTGGGTGGCTTAAACAACAGAAATTTATTGTCTCACAGTTCTGGATGCTAGAAGTTGAAAATTGAGGTGTCTGCCTAGTTGATTCCTTCTAGGGCTATGAGTGAAGAATCTGTTCCATGCCTCTACTTGGTTTGTAGATGACTGTCTTTTCCCTGTGTTCTTCATATGGCATCTTCCATCTCTGTGTCTCTCTGTCCAAATGTTCCCTCTTTATAAGGACATCAGTCATATTGGATTAAGACCCTCTCTAATGACCCCATTTTAATGTAATTATCTATGTAAAAATCCTATCTTCAAATAAGGTCACATTCTTAGGTACTAGGGTTTATGACTTCAGCATTATGAATTTGGGGGGATGACAAATTCAACTCATAAGAGAGACCTATTTTTTCACTTCTTGGTATTATTAGTAACCCATTTGATATTTATGGTCACCCATTTGGTGACCAGTTCATGAGTTGGTATATTTTTTCCCTCTAGTCATGTCCAGCAGTGTGGGTGCAGATGAGAGTAACCAGAGACAATTGGAATTAGCTAAGGCTACAGTTTTGCCAAGTAAGTTTGACTCTTGAGAAAGGACAAAAGTCTGTCAGACACCTTCTCGTGGTCCTCATCCTTAGGTATCTTATACTTTCAATCTTGGCCACATTATTATTTGGGCCAATAACATTTTAGTGGAAATGACATATTCAAATTAATGGTAGGATCTTTTAGGGCTGTTGCATCAATGTGCCATATTTCCTTTCTCCACCATGATAGACAAGTTCAAGATATAAACTGATGCTGGTTGGATAGAGGAGAACCTAAGGTAACTCACAATTTACATAAAATATAGGTAATATTTAAAGCCTTGTTTTGGGGAGTCACTAATATTTGGGAGTCATTTGTTATCACAGCATAATTTAGCCCAAACTGATTGATACACTAGGATATATGCAAGGGAATGACTATAATTTAAGATTCATGAAGACAGAGGTCTTTTCATCTTTGTTTACTAATATATACAGAGCACTTAAAATTGTGCTTAGCTCTTAGTGGATATCTGTTGAGTTAATTAATGGGCATGGAATTAAACCTGAGAAGTGAGAATATAAGACATCAAGTGAATGAGGTACCATGAAAAGTTGGTATCAACGGAATGGAGGTTTTAATAGATTTGAAGTTTATTCAGGGAAAGATGATAGAGTGAATTAGAGAGAAGAGGTGGTGATCAAGTAATAGGATACAAGAAACTCAGATCATGGAGATGTTGCATTCATTGGTAATCACAAGATCCAGACTATGTATAAAGCCATGAAAGATTATAGCTAAGATGAAGACAAGAATTTGGAGAAATGAAGTTCAAGGAATTGTATCAGGGGTTGGTTGAAATGATCATCAGAGAATGAAGGCAGGAGTAGTATTGAAACCAGTGCTAAAATTTTTGAGCTATGAGGGGAAATAAGGGGAAATGAACCAGGAGGTTGTAGATATTAGCAAGAGTGGGGGTTAATGGGTCAAAAAATCTGATAATATGCATGAGCATCAAAGCCAGAAGTCTTTAAGGGGGAAGAGAGAAATAAAGGTCTGGAACTAGGAATAAATTCTGAAGAAAATATTTAAGCTCACACGTATGACAGCTTCAGGAACAAAAACAGGTATCAGTTGAGAAGCCAGCAGTGGAAGCTATGTCCTCAGAGGAGACCCATGTTTCATCAGAAAAATAATCTGAAGGGATTGGTCAGAGAAGAATTTAATCTCAGAATGTAAAATAATTCCACATGCACAGTGTAAGGTTGTCAGGAACTCAAATAATAGATTAAGGGGAAAAAAAAGGAGTTACAGAGCTTTAAAGGAGATTGGATTTGGGGAGGTGAGGGTGACTGAGTCTGAGGTTTCTTATGGTTACTACAAACAAGAATGAAGGATATAATTAGACTGATCCTAACGGATTTAGGGCAGACTGTGTTGGGGAGGGCCTGGATTTGGGAGTGATTATCTGGGGACCCACCCCCTAACTCACCAGGGCGGGAGCATTAGTGTTAAATTAGCCTGACTTTTTCTCAGTGACCTCTTTCAACCTGCGTTGAGCTTGGAATGCAAGAATGAGTATGCTTTATTCCCTTGTACAGCCCTTTTCCCACCTTTACTTTTGCCTCTTCAAGAAAAATGAAATTGATAGAAAACAAGGTTGAGGAATTTTTTTTTCTTTTGGTTGGTTCATGTTTTTCATTTGGGAAGAAAGGGTCGATATTAGCACCAGCCTCAAAGGTATGTGTAAATGAATGAAGTTGGTGGCAATATGATGTGTTCCCTCATTACTTTTCACTACAGGGATTAAAAAACCTGGCTGAAGATATTTTTTGTCTTTTCCGACTATTTGGCTTCACATGCTGTCCTATTGGTTATCTTCCGCCACACATAATTGAGCACATTGGAGCAATAAATAGCCTCCATCCCTAAGCAACAGAATTGTCAAAATTGTTCACTCTTTGGGTAGAACATTCTCTTTTTTATGATTAGGCATGGAGGAAAATTGATATAAAAATAAGGTACATGACCATTAGATATTGAGAAGTTGTCATAAAGAAATGCATTTCCATTTTTGTAACAAGCTTAGAGACTAAAATAGGAAGGGATGGAGGGGTATTTTATATATATAATATTACATATGGTTATATGTAATATTATTATAAAATATATTTATATTTTATATAAATATATAAATATATTTTATTTATAATATATTATTCAATTTATATATACATATTTGTCATATTTCAAATATGAGGTGTGTACTTGTGTTATATTTTGACTACTGAATCTTTACAAAGGTGAGCTTGTGTGAAAATAGGATACAGGACTTGAATCAACAAATGCCTTTTTCTCAAATGCTGCAGAAGCCGTAAAAGGATTTCACTAGTTTTTCACAGACTCATCAAAAGGGATGAATGGATATTCATGCTGAGCATAGAAACCTGACCCAGAGGAAGTAGTTTAGCTATTTTATCATGATATCTGTGTATCTGGAACTAAGACTATAATAAATATTTAATCTGTGATATCCATACTGGTTATGGTGTATATTTATATCTTTGTTGCCTTATAGAAACATACACCACTAAAATGCATTCACGTGTGAACACATGCACACATATATAACTACAGTATATATATCCTCTTAACTAGAAAGTATTTGAACTATCTCTAGACCTGTTCATTTATTAGTCAAGCGCTTTTATTTGCAATGCACAAAGAAGGAAACAAGAGACATGGACAACTTAAATCCCTGCCTCTGAATTTCTTGCTATGAATAAGAAGCTCTCACTTTGCCCAGGTTAAATACACATAGTATTATGTGGCCAATCCTTTCTTTGAAACAATACTTTAAAATTTAGTTTTATTTGTGTTTGAATTAATAGGCTTTATTTTTTAAAACAATTTTAGGTTTACAGAAAATTAAGTAGATAATAGAGAGTCCTCATATATCCCTTACCCCTATCCCAACACAGTTTCCCATACTATTAACATCTTGTATTAATGTGATACACTTGTTACAATTAATAAATCACTGTTAAGATATTATTAACTAAAGCACATAGTTTACATCAAGGCTCACTCTTTGTGTTGTACTTATTTATGAATTTTGACAAATGCATAATGCCATGTATCCAACATTAGGTTATAATACAGAATAGTTTTGCTACCCCCCCAAATCCCTTGTGCTTCACCTATTTATCCTTCTGCCTTCTTTTCCCTACCCTCCTGGCAAACATTGATCATTTTACTCTCTCTACAGTTTTTCCATTAGCAGAGTGTATATAGTTAGCATACAATATACAGATTTTTCAGACTGTTTCTTTCACTTAGCAATACGCACTTCAGTTTCCTCCATATCTTTTTACAGCTTGATAGCTCATTTCTTTTTATCACAGAAAAACATTCCATTATACAGATATACCGCACTTTGGTTCTAGTTCCATTCAGCTATTGCACCTCTTGGTTGCTTCCCATTTTTTATAATTATAAATAAAGATGCTATGCACACTCACGTACAGGTTTTTGTGTGAAACTTAAAGCAAATTTAAGGACTGTTACATATGCACTAACTTCTGATCTTCTTATCTTGCTTCTAACTATGCATACTTTTCTCAATAATGTCCTCTAACAAAAGAATCTTATGTAGCCTTAAGATTATAGGCACTTTTGTCTGCAAACTTATATCCCTAATCCAGCTTATGCATTCACTTGGCTTTTTAAATATTGACTATTTCCTGAAAGCCATGCTCTGAAAGATTCATTGGACTTTCCAAGTTGATGAAATTTGATTAATTCCTAGATATAGTTCTCATTCAATCACAGTAAGTGTAAGTAGTTTAAGTTATCATCCTTTCTTTAATATATACTGCTAACAGAATATCCTAACATAATCATCTCTGTGGGCAAATATGTGTATTCAATGAGCTTTACTATTTCATTTTTCCTTAATAAGAGAAATAGGCATAAATACTAGTAATAGGCTCTCAGCTAATATCAAATTATCACTAGATTCAGTTGTCATCTTCAGTGACTTCTGCTGGCTGTGTCAAACATTTCTTCTCTGAATGAGTGGTATCGAAAGAAACGAGACATTGGTTAATGAATCTTGGACAGAGATGAATTGGTGTAAAAATAGCATATACAAAACTCAACATGCATTTAATACCACAATCCAGAAATCTCCAATGACAATACTCAGTCAGAGAACCCTAGAACAAATGCATTGGATTCATTGGTTAATTTGAAGGAATTACTATAATTATGCATCTATGCTACCACAATAACCTAAAAACTGGTTTCTCTCAAGTGACTTTGTTCCTCCTTAAACTACTGTCCTTCTATAGATGGAACGATCTTTCCAAAAATATGTATTTTTTCATGTTACACCAACTACCATATAAAACTCAAAGTTTTCTTATTGCACTTAAAAAATATAGGATCTTTAACATGGCCTATAAAATTTAAGTATTTGTTTATAGTCAACATTGTTTCCTATTATGCTCCTTTATTTCCTAGGTACAATGGGCTCCAAGTTGATTCACTAAAAACATTTTAACCAATTTGTTGGATTTGGTTTTTGTCATTGTTTTTGTTGTTTTCTGATCATGCATATCTTAAAATGTCTTTATTTTGCTTTTATTATTTTTTATTGAGATATAATTGATATACAATATTATATGTTACAGGTGTACAACATAGTGATTCACAATTTTTAAAGGTTATACTCCATTTATAGTTATAAAATATTGGCTGTATTCCCTGTGTTGTAAAATATATTCTCGTAGTTTATTTATACTGTACATAGTAGTTAGTAACTTTTAATCCCTTACCCCTAACTTGTCACTCCCTCCTCCCCTCTCCCTACTAGTAACCCCTAGTGTGTTTTCTATATCTGTGAGTTTGTTTCTGTTTTGTTATATACATTCGTTTCATTTTTTTGGATTCCATACATAAGAGAGCAGATATGGTTTTATTTTAAGTTTTTATGTTAGATAGAGCCAGTCCTCAATTCTTCCTGCTCCTCATTTTCTCTACTTTTTCTCCTCCATCTCTTCTTCCTTCTCCAATTCTTCCCTTTTATTTTTTCAACATTTTATTGGATATGCTTAAATCTTTACTCTTCCACATAAATGTTAGAGCCATCTTAAAAATCCCTAATAATGATTTTAATTAAATTTTTTTGGATTCATGGATTTATCAGAGGTGAATTAATATCTTGATATTATTGAGCTTTCCCATATAGATACAGAATATATTTGGGGGGTTATTATTATTATTGCATTTTATTAAAGGTTTTACACAGAAAATCTATTTAAAAATACTAATTTTCTACTATATGTCAAGATATTATTACTCTCTCTCTTTTTTAATAATTGAAAAAAACCCTGCCATATGTAAAATGGAAAATTTTAAATTTCAATAGCTAGAGATACAAAATTGTTTGTTATCTCATGTGAGGAATTTTGTTTATAATTTGCTTAAAATACTTTATAAGTACCAGTAATGTTAATTTACATTCCTTACCTTCTAAATTTTAATATGAAAATGCACCTATGAATTCAGAAATTTTGTGAAATAACTCTTCTTTCAAGGTACAAAACTTATGCCCATTAAAAAATATATTATATTTTCAAGAGCATGCAGAAAATAATTTACTGAAATTTTGTATTAAAAAATTCAGAATGCTACTTTGGAGTCTACCTCAAAGAATAGGATTATTAAGTTAAAATTATAATAAAATGAGAAAATATGAAATCACCCAGTGGGAAGCACAAAAAGAAAACTAACTGGAATGTGTTAAACTAAAATATGGAAAAGAAACAATACTGTTGCAAATTTTCTCATTGCAATAATATCCAGCAGTCCATATCAATATTAAATGACTTCAAATATCTTAAGTTAAACTTCTGATGTATTTTTATTTAAAATTTGAAATAAAATGGCTTACTAATTTTGTTTATTAAAATATAAATAAAGAAAATTCTCTGTTATTAAGAAATTTCTTATGGTTAGAAATGGTTCCCACCTACAATTTTCCTAATATACCATATGGTTAAGCTGTCTTTTCATAAATTTAAAATGATAATCTCTTCTTTTTCTGATAGCATATATATTTACTAGAAAATAAATCTGGATTATATTATCCAGTACATAAGTTAAATTATTCAAATAAAAATATACAAATTTATTAAGTTACTCAAGTTAATCAATTTGGTGGTTTAACTCATGTGTTAACCAAAATAGTGATCCATGCCTTATTCCTCAGAATCTATGAATATGATGTTATATAGCAAAAAAAAAAAAAAAAAGATTTTGCAGATGGAAGTAAGTTTACAGATCTTTTAAATAAGGAGGATAATTTGTTGGACTAATATGATTATATAGGTCCTTAAAGCTAGAAGAACAAAGAAAGGTAAGAGAAAAAAGATGAAGAGACTGGAGAGATACAAGGGATAACAAGGAAACAAACCAGTGTTCTGATTTTGAAGATAGGATAGGCGGCTGTCAGTTGACAGATAGCAAGGAAAGGAGGACCTCAGTCCTACAACTACAAACAATTGAATCCTTCAAAAACCTTAAATGTAAAGCAAACAGATTTTCTCCATTGTCCAGAAAGATGCAGTCCAGCTGATATCTTTTTATTTTTGCTCTTTTTAAAAAAATTATAGTTGATTTACAACGTGTTAATTTCTGCTGTACAGCAAGGTGATTCAGTTATATATATATATGTATATACATTCTTTTTTTATATTCTTTTCCATTATGATTTCTCATAGGATATTGAATATAGTTCCTTTTGCTCTACAGTAGGACCTTGTTGTTTATCCATTCTACATATAATAGCTTACATCTGGTAACTCCAACAAACAAACAACCCAATCGAAAAATGGGCAGAAGACCTAAATAGACCTTTCTCCAAAGGACACATACAGATGCCCAATAGGTACATGAAAAGATGCTCAACATCTCTAATCATTAGAGAAATGCAAATCAAAACTACAATGAGGTATCACCTCACACCAGTCATAATGGCCATCACTAAAAAGTCTACAAGTAACAAATGTTGGAGAGGGTGTGGAGAAAAGGTGGGAATATAAGTTGTGCAGCCACTTAGAAAACAGTATGGAGGTTCCCAAGAAAACTAAACATAGAATTACCATATGATCCAGCAATCCCATTTCTGTGCATATACCCAGACAAAACTATAATTCAAAAAGATACATGCACCACTATGTTCATAGCGGCACTATTCAGAACAGCCAAGACATGGAAGCAACCAGCTGATATCTTGATTTTAGCTGGGTGAGGCCCACATTGGACTTCTAACCCACAAAATATTAAGATTGCAGATTTGGGTAGTTTTAGGCCACTAAATTAGTGGTAACTTTTTACAACAGCATTAGAAAACTAGTACAATATTTAGCCAATATTGATAAACTGTGCATTGCAAAATAGAAAATGACTATATAAACTCTTCCTCTTGCAAATGAGTAAGTCAAGTTTACATGATCTCTCTGGACCTCACTTTCCATGTCTCCTGCAGTGAATATGAAAACATGTGCCCAACAGACTCAATAAAACACAGGCCCCATTTTAGACGTTCAATAAAGCTCACTTATATTAATATTAAATGCTTACTAATAGTTTTCCAAATGCCTGACATTATACTAGGTGCTGTCAATATAAAGAAAATGACTCTTCTCAAGAAGTCAGCCATCTAATATATTTTTAGTAAAGTCCAGAACTAAATTTTCAAACTAATAAATGTATGAAAATAATGAATAGTAATTCATGTTCACATATTCTAATCTAGAACTCTCTGCTGTGTCTCCAGTGAATTCAGATATTACTCATAAGTTGTTTCAACAGCTTTAGAATTTATGAACTATTACCTGAGAGCATGTGTCCTCTATAACATTATTTGATTCATATACTAAACTGATAATTTTATTTTTTTGTAGCTGTGTTTACAATTGAGATTGATCTGTAGAGTTCACCCTTGTTTATTCCTTCTCAAACTGCAGTATTGTAATATAATGAATTGGCATACTTCTTCTCTATCTTCTTTACCCCTGTGGGTAAAGAAGAATCTTGTCACTAAGATTCTTCAATAATTTGAAGAATTCTCCAAAAATGTCAAGGTCCAAAAATTAGTGAATTTTGCATTTTCTAGAATACTAAACGGTTTATTTATGTTTTCAAATTTGATATAATTACAAGGAGATGGATTTTACCCCTCATGCAAGCTAGCGAGTCAGCATGTCATGATTCCATGGATACTGACAAGGACATGGAATTTCTCGGTCAGAGACAAATAATTATGTTGTTCACAGCACAGCCAGTACTAGGAATGGCAGAAACTTGTGCAAGTTTTCCTTGCCCCCAAGTCTCAGGAGGTTACACAGAGGGTCAGATAAAGCCTGCCTCGGCGGTATGTTGCACACTAAGGGACTTTTCCACACAAGGTGATCTTGAGGTTAAGGAATCCTTCAACTCTGCTTTTTGTCCAGAAAGAGACACTTCTCAGTTTTCAAGATTTCTGGTTGCACAAACATTCT
The DNA here is from genome assembly GCF_951394435.1 of Stenella coeruleoalba. Taxonomy (NCBI): domain Eukaryota; kingdom Metazoa; phylum Chordata; class Mammalia; order Artiodactyla; family Delphinidae; genus Stenella; species Stenella coeruleoalba. The sequence continues at coordinate 22,331,670 of NC_137148.1, forward strand.
GAGAAAAAAGTGACCTGGATGAAAGCGTTGTTAGAGCTTTGTAATCTCAACACACTAAGATATGTAGTATAAGAAGCTCTTGGCAAATTGCCTCCCAACAATAGTTTATTAAATCAATATAAGTACACATATATTTAAAAATGCACTTGTGTCTTCTTTCTTGGTTTTACAACTACTATATTGTCTATATTTTTCATGATCAAATTTTCTAATAAGTGTCCCAATTTAATAATCTTTGCAAGAGGGTGATTTGGGGTTTCAATTACTAAAGCTAATATTTTGTTTACTATGATTACTATTATAATTTTCAATTTTATTTCTTTACCTTAATAATTCTGCCTCTATCTTACTTAAAATCTTTCTTATTGCCTTTACTGTAAAGTCAATTTAAGTTGTTATTACTTAAATTTTTCTCCCAGAACTTCTCACTTATTATCTCTTATTCTGTGGCATCTCTCTCTTCCAGCTACCTTGCAAATTCTGGCAATTCTGAATTACTTCAAGTCCCTGAAAGTGTCACTCTCTAATTTTCTTTTTCCCATGTTTATTCTACTTCTTAAAAGTATCCGTCTTCTGTTTACCCCTTCTTTCATGTAGAGCAACCTAAAGTTCTCCCTAAGTTCAAGATCATGTTGTCTTTCTCTTGACTACGCCTATAGGTTCTTTAAGTATTTTGTAATTTCTTATGTTCATCCTGTATTTTATGTTCCATAACATGGCAAATCTAATTTTTTAAAAAGCAATCAATACTAGCCATTTTATTATTAAGTTCTTTTTCCCCTCCAGCTTTATTGAGGTATATTTTACATTAAAATTGTATATATTTAAGGTGTACAACACTCTCTTTTGACATATGTATACATACATCATGAAATGATTACCATATTCAAGCTAAATAAAACCAGAAACATAGATCAATGGATCAGAATAGAGAGACCAGATCTTCAACAAGGGTGCCAAGAACACCCTTGAAAAGATAGTCTGCTCAATAAATGATGTTGGAAAACTGAATATACACATGCAGAAAAATGAAACTGGACCATCATGACACACCATATACAAAAATCAACTCAAAATGGATTAAAGACTTAAATGGAACACCAAAACCTGTAAAACTTTTGAAGAAAACAGGGGAAAGCTTCTTGGAGATAAGACCAAAAGCAAAGGCAACAAAAGTAAAAATGGACAAGTGAGATTGCATCCAACTAAAAAGCAGTGCATTGCAAAGTAAATAAATCTTTTTGGCCATCATTGTATCTCCAATGCATACTTCAATAGCAGAGAAGCAAAGTCCAACAAGTAATGATTGAAATAATTAAAGACTTTTACTTCCACTGTGAAGATGTTAAAAATATATATAGTTGACCAAAATTACATTGCCAGTATGAATTTGAAAAAAGTCTAGAGTTTGATGTGTTCTTATTCCTACTCCCATTTATATTCACTTTTTTCTGATTTTTAAATTTTTGTATATATTGTTTTTTAAGACAAATATTGAAATATTATCTTACTGGCTGAATCCTAAAAGATGCATCAGAATAGGGAAGATAAAAATGAACATGTTGAATGATAAAATATAATATTCTTAGAGGAAAAATAAATAGTTTTTTACTTTTGCTATGGCTCTACCAGCCCTTTTGGTTTCTAATTTCTGAGTTTCACTCTTATTTTTTTATTGAAAATTAGGAAAATATTTGCTTGTGGTACTATGCTGGTTCAATATATAGCCCTACTTTTTGTCTGTATCACTACCAATTTATGTATTTTGTTTTATTATCAGAGAAGGATGAAACAAAGAGAATGGAATGCAGCCAAATCTCTTGAGAGGGAAAATCAGTATCTTACATGCATTAATTTGAGAAAGAAATGAAGAAACATAAAAGAACAATTAAATATCTAACTGAAAAAGAGTACAGAAAAGAACCAATTAAGATTTTTAAATTGGAGAAAGAAAGCATTACTATGACAAACCAGAATAAAATGAAATCGGAATTAAACAAACAAAAAGAAAATTCTCACATATTTTCTTCAGTTTATGCAAAAAGAAATTCTAATTCCAATATTCAAATTTAAAGTTCCATACTAGCCACATCATGTGAAGACAAGATTCAAGAGAAATTCAAAAGCATTTCCACAAATAAAATAATGACAAAACATAGACACACAAAAAGGAACAAACACAAAGATATCCAAGAGTGACTACAGTTACTGATCAGTGGTCATAAAGTTTCAGTTAAACAAGATGAATTAGCTACAGAGATCTGTTCTGCAACGTTGTACCTATAGTCAGCAGTTCTACATTGTACAATGAAAAGTTTTATTAAGATGGCAGACCTCATCCTAAGTGTTTTTGCCACAATAAAATTTTAAAAATTAAAGAATTACATTTAAGTAATTTTCTCAATAGGAACAATTCATGCTAGAACAATCACTTCAGTGGTTTGAAACAAAGAGAAAAAGTTATTTTCTACTTAGAAGTCTTTGCTCCAGTGTCACCCAAGACAAGGGTAAATAATGATGGTCTAAGACCTTAAACTATATAGACAACATTTACTATGGATCTCCTCAAAATAAATTAAGGAAGGTAGACAGTAAAAAATAGAAAGGAGGGGCTTCCCTGGTGGCGCAGTGGTTGAGAGTCCGCCTGCCGATGCAGGGGACACGGGTTCGTGCCCCGGTCCGGGAAGATCCCCATGCCACGGAGCGGCTGGGCCCGTGAGCCATGGTCGCTGAGCCTGCGCGTCCGGAGCCTGTGCTCCGCAACGGGAGAGGCCACAACAGTGAGAGTCCCGTGTACCGCAAAAAAAAAAAAAAAAAAAAAAAAAAAAAAAAAAAAAATAGAAAGGAGGAGGGTGAGAATCTCAATGGAAGGATTTAAAGAGTGCTAAGCAAGGAAACTGAAAATACGTACAGTTAAGTCTACATGGTAAGAGAATGTACTCTGAAGCCAGTCAGGTTGGATTTGAATCCTGCTTCTACTAGTAGCTGTTTGGTATTTAGTGAATCATTCAACTTATCTGTAAATTGGTAATAAAGCAATAAAAGCTAACTATTATTATGAAAATGAAAGGAGTTAATACCTTTAAGGCACTTAGAATAGCACTCGGACTATAGAAAGTGCTGTATAAGTGTTTATACAATAAATATGCATATTGCTATATAAATAAAATATGCTTTAATATCTAATTTATAACAATCAGGATCCTAAATAAATAATCTCAAATGGAATTTGGAGAGGTAGAGGGAGAAATGAAAGATAGTAAAGAATGGCAAAATTCTATTTTTGAAGAGAAGAGAGAATTTTTCACTATATATTTTTGAAGAAAATGTTTAAATTATGCCTAAACATTAAAATTTAAAGCAATAAAGTATTAAAATTTAAAGGTAAATGCTAAAATACAAATAGGATATTGAGGTTAACAAACTATGGCCTGTAAGCTAACAATAATTTTTATAATTTTAAAGGTTTATAAAGCAAAAATGTGTGACACAGACAAAATGTGGTGCAAAAAGTCTAGAATATTTACTATGTGGCCCTTTAAGTAAAAGTGTTATCACCCCTGTATGAGAGGAATAAAAGAAAAAACAAAACAAATATAAAGAAAACCAATCCAAATAAGACAGAAATGTTACAGAAAGGAGATTATAGTAAACAAATAAAAGCATACTATACATATATCCAGATATATCATTAATCACAATTAATATGAATGAAATTCCCTGATTAAAAAATAGAAAATCCTAGAAATAAAATGACACATTAAAAAGAATGAACAGGAGAAAAGCAAAAACTAAAAAGAAATGCTATACCTAGCATATTCTAAATTACAAACATAATACAGATTGAAAACCATTTAATACAATTTGAAAATAACAATAAAATATAGTTAACCAATGTTCTTTTCATTTAGAGGGTAAAAATAGAATTTGAATAACTCACAGTTTAGAACTTTAAATTGTAAATTAGTCAGACATAAATTAAAATAACATATCTGCATATCAAAACTCAGGGGGTACAGTAAAGTCATTTTAAGAGCAGATTACATAGGATCAAAATTTTATTAGAATAAAACTTGAAAGTGATTCTACTAAGTTTTTAACATAGGAGTAATAAGGAGTATACAAAAATAACTCCAAAATATAAAATTACAAAGATAAAACAGAATGCTAAGACTAAAGAAAAATCAGTTTCTGGTTTTACATAATAAATACATAAAAGCTGTTTAAAATTAGTAAAACATCATCAAGCTAAATAAGGAAACAAAAAGATAGAAAACATGATTATACACCAGAAATAATAAAACTTAATTCTATATACTGATCAGTTTCAAGCATTTAAGAGATTTTAATATCATTTGTATGATTATATTTGAAAACTATAATGATCAGTTTTCAAGGAAAACATAAATGCAACTTTAAGACCAAGTAGAAAACATTAAATTTAAATGGTAATGAAAAAAAACCTATCCCCAGGTTGATCATAGTTCCACCACACACCTAAGAAAGATATTATTTTTATTTTATTTTATTTTTTATTTTATTTTATTTTTTTTTTTTGCGGTACACGGGCCTCTCACTGTTGTGGCCTCTCCCATTACGGAGCACAGGCTCCGGATGCGCAGGCTTAGCGGCCGTGGCTTACGGGCCCAACTGCTGCGCGGCATGTGGGATCCTCCCGGACCGGGGCACGAACCCATGTCCCCTGCATCGGCAGGCAGACTCTCAACCGCTGCACCACCAGAGAAGCCCAGAAAGATATTATATTCTTTAAACATTTTAAACTAATATAGTAGCTGAAATATTCTCAATTAATTCAACTAGACTAGTGTAATCCTGATAACAAATCTTAGCAAGGAAATCAGTTACACCAAAGTTAAATAATACGGCAAACTCCGCTACACGTTTTTATAGAAGTTTATATTAAATATTGAGACAAAGCAAATTTAACAGAATATTAATCAAATGTCCAAGCAAATTTTATCTTAAGATTTTGTGAAATTTTCAACATTATTATGTTTATTAAGGTATTACTATGTTACATTAAAAGATTAAAGTAGAAAAGACAAATAATTGATACCATAAATTAACCACTCCCCCAAAATACAAACATACACCTATAAACACACCTTAAAAAACTGTTGATACTAAAGATGATTGCATTTTGCCATTATCTACACTATAATGCATTGCATTTTGCATTAGAACTGACTATACATATACCTACTTCTCTTTCTATAGTTTTCAAAATGCATGCACATGTTCACCGAATGTCAACTGCATAAATGTTCATCATTACCTTGAGCCCTGAACAAGGCTGAAAACTCTACTTCCTATTTCTACTGGGAAGTTCAGTATCAAAAGCAATGAAAAAAGTCGTCTTATTTTGCTTCAAAGAGAGTTTCTTCTCCCCTCTGTGCACAAATGAAGATAGTAACTCCTAGTTTTCCTGCATTAAACCCCACAGATTATTGGGAGTTCTAACACCTTTCTTCTAGATATTCATAGTAACATATGTGACCTACAGTATTAATTTATACTATGTTTTGGTATTCTATGATGAAAGTCTGCAAAATGTCATATGTGGAGTTGTTTTTTAATTATTTAGGGGAAATAGTCTGCATTAATCACTACTACAGTTTAGTTACTGAATTCTGATAGCACTTTCAAATAAATCAGCTTAACAAATGATCAAGGTGTAGCTAAATAATTAAGGAATAGTTAAGAAACATATTAACATGTTAAACATGTTGACTAAATCACATAAGGTATTGGTGATAGAAATGAGGTCAGGATATCAGTCTTATGATTGCTATTTATGATTTTAAATTATGCATGATATACCAGTGTAAGAGTTCTTACATGGATAATCGCATTTAATTGTTGCAACAGTCCTGTAAGAAAGGCTTTATTATTATTGTCATTTTATAGATGGGGATGCTGAAACTTTAGTTACTTCAGTGTTTTCTCAAAGTTTTACCTGCTGGTTACTGATTAAGGACAGACTTGACACCAAGAAATCCAACAACATTTTGCTATCATCAGCTGTTATTATTTTGAGCCAGTTCATTTCATCAATGAGTTTTAGTAAATTCTTAGTGAGTTCATTCTTTCAGTCTGATAATTTGTTAAAAATAACTGCAGTATTATAATATTTCTGAAAATGTTTCTACATACAATTTTCTTAATTATTTCAAGACAACTCCAACACATGATAAATAAATAGTGTACATGTAGGAACACAAGTATGGAGAGGTGTGGTTGCAGAACTTTACTTCCTGCAATTCATCTTTGGGATGCACCTAAGATCACTTAAAGTCATTCTAAGAATCAGTTGGGAGCAATTCTAGAAGTGTCACCAGAAACAGCACTTGTCTGTTTTTTTTCAATCAAAACCCCAATCTTGCTGCATGTAGTGTGACTAAGATAGGATGACATTTCCACGAGTATCATTTTGACTCTATGAACTTCTTATGCATAGAGAGGAAACACATTCAGATGAAAGGCTAATGGCTTGAATTCCTTAATTCTCTTTGGAGCTGACAGCCACATCCTACCTCATCCTGCCCTGGGATGTATCTTTTTTTTTATAGTCAGAAAACATATCAGGATGCATTAAGTAAGCAACAAAAATCATGTAATAGAAAGTAAACTAATGCAGAATTAGGCAGATTTCCATATATAAGTGGGAAATAGCAAAGGGGAAAAGTAGCATCACTATCAAATGAAGTCAGGGTGTTCGAAGAACACATGTTTGGGCTTCCCTGGTGGCGCAGTGGTTGAGAGTCCGCCTGCCGATGCAGGGGACACGGGTTCGTGCCCCGGTCTGGGAAGATACCACATGCCGCGGAGCGGCTGGGCCCGTGAGCCATGGCCTCTGAGCCTGCGCGTCCGGAGCCTGTGCTCCGCAACGGGAGAGGCCACAGCAGTGAGAGGCCTGCATAGCGCAGAAAAAATAAATAAATAAAAACAAAGAACACATGTTTGTAAACAGCACTGTTAAGGGAGATGGTGTTATATAAGACACCAAACTGTCTGCCAGTACACAGAGCATTCAAATCCCTCTTTTTCACATTCCATTTATTAGTAAGTTAATTTAAGGTATTTATTTGTTAAGGCCATTTCTTTAAGTACTTTTTTTCCCTTATGTACACTTTCATTTATTCTATTTGAGATTCATAAACCTACACTTTAGGCATGTCACTAATTCAGACTGGTCTTTTTTCTAACTAATGCAAATAATTGGGGTTCATTTTATGAATTACCTGTTATATGCTCACTTCTTAATATATGTACACTTTAAAAGGAAAAAGTTCTAGCCAGAGAGTTACTTTAACCTTCTGGCAATCAGAAGATGATTATTTCCAGTGTCATTTGCCATTTCACAGAGACAAATAATGCACATTATGGAAGTTAATACACTTGTTCTTGCTGATTCAGGAGGGGGGAAAAGCTCTAATAGGAAATAAAACCCCTAAGTATCTTATTCATTTTAAATTTTTCTAAGTACTTGTAAGTATTCAAGATTTGAATATCAAGTACAATGCCTAGTTTGGAGGATCAAAAGTTTTTCCGCAATTAGCACACTCTTTTCATTGTGATATTAACATAATGGATTACTAATAATAACACTAAATATTTAGCTACACTGCTTGCTCTGAAGATACCATATGAGGAGGTGAGATTTTGTCATGAGTAGTTGGTTCTGAGAGATATTACAGATGTGCGTTTCCTAAAGCAATCCAATATATGAATTCATTGCAAAAAAGCAATGGTGTGTTTCGCCCCGATTATTTATCAGGATATCTGTGCCACCTGCTTGTAACACGAGGTATATGGTAGACATTAAATGATACTTATTGATCACATGAAGGAAAGGAGTTAGGAGAAGGGAGATTTGACATTGGGAGCTGTAATATTTATCCTACAGAAGATTACAGTTGCGTGAATGGTTTAATGAAGGCCTATTGGAAGGAATGTCCGAGCCAATATTTAGGCACTTGCATCATCTCCTAAAAAAAGATTAAAATATAACTGCATTTTATTTTTATGAGTCAATCCTATATTTGTCTTGGCTATGAAAAGACATGCTATAAATTTCTATACTAGCTAGATTGGTGATGTACATAGAAGAAGTAATATATAAATATGTAGTAAGAGTCTGTTTCTTTAGCTAAATCCTGGATAACTTGTGTGAGAGGGCTTTTTTTTTTTTTTGTAATAATGGCCATAATTTGAGTGAATAATAGCAAGGACTCTGGGACACACAAAAAGTCAGCTTTTGGTCACATAGTCATATATAAAATGAATAATTTTTGGAGGCAAGAAACAGTTCTCCAATCCTAGATTTGTCTCTGGATTGCTGTGCATGTGATCTGGGCACTTAGGACTTCAGCGCCTCATTTTACTTATCACAAAATTACTGAAATTTATTTATTTATTTATTTTTGATATTTACAATGGAATGGTGCATCAGAAACTATTTGAAAATTATCTGTTGTCACTAACATATTGATAATTACCTTACATAGATATTGTATGTTATTTTGGTTACTTTCATTTCCCTCACTGTCAACTGCCTTTTATTAAGAAAGACCAAGGAATGCATGATATGTATTGAGCAAACCCAACTATTTTTCATATCAGAGTATAGTATTAATGAACTATCAGGAAAAACTGTATTAGCACTGCCACTAACCTTCTGATATATGAAGAATACCATAATCTTAAGTAAGTGTGAGCTCTGAGTTCAGGAAGATCAACTAAATCAAGTAAGAGCAAATGATAAATAATCTGAAGACTGGGACACTGGGCTCGACGAAAGCTACACTAAACTGCAGCAGGTCCTAGGCAAAGGCCTTTAACTTTTCTTTCTTCCTTTTCTTTCTTCCTCCCTTTCCTTCTTTCATCCCTTTCTTTGTTTTTTTTTCTTTTATTTATTCTTTAGCCTGAATAATTGGTACAGGGTTCCTAATTCTGTGTATAGAAGGATATTTTTAAAAAGAAAAAAGTCGGCAGTTTAGGCCAAATGGTGAACTTCTTGAGGATAAGTATTATACCTCTTTACCTTCATTTGTTCAGTGTATAGTCCAATATACAATATGTTAGAGAATGACCTGAACTGATGTACCTATTCAGAATATGTTATGTGGTAAGGAAAGAAAATCTTAGATCCAAATTCTGCCCCAAAGTGGAAGTATTTATTTTACATAAACAGGCGCAGAAACAATCACACAAATTCTTCTGTTGTTTCAGGAAGACCCATTCTGTGCCCTGGACAACCTTGCCTTCACCATGATGACATTAAGTAGGCAGGTATAACTGTATTTTGATACTTTAGACAGCAGCGTCCTCTCTAAAGTAGCAGAACCAATGATGCTCTCAATCTTGATTGCTATCCCAATGGTACTAACTACTGAGTTTATCTGCTCTTATATATCTCATTCACTAAAGAATAGCAGGACCTGAATAATCATCTTAAATAAGCTTCTATTTTGAGCCCCACTCATTTCACCAATGGCAATATATCTCTAAGGTCAATTATGTGACTTAACAAAGTCTCATTTAGTTGCTTTCTAATAGAATTTCAAATATTAATCAATCACCTTCTAGAATGTTCAGATATTATAAAGATACTTCAAATGCTAATTAACTCAACACAAGGTATAGATAAGAGGTAATTTCTACAGCCATAGAGATGTTTCCCTATTTGTATTAATTTTAATTTTTTAAATAGTAAATTACACCGCCTTTTGAATAATGTTACAAACTACAGTCTCCTATTCACTTCAACAGTTTTCTCCTTTCTACCTCAGTTGGCTGTAAAGTAGATGCTTTCTCCTGAGGTCCCCAGTCCCTTAGGAAAACTACAAAAGCCTTCCCCTTTTTAGTGTTTAACTCCAAGGCATTAGGGAAAATAAACAAACAAAGTTAAAACTAACATATATAGGAATATACAGTTTTAAATAGATTTAGAACATATCAAGGTCCCTTTCTGCAGTATCTGACTTCCTACTGAGATGTTTCCTGAAAGATTCATTGGAGTTTGCCCACCATGTTGATATCTGAGGAGGAGGCTTACAAAACCTGTACCCTCCAGAAATTATCTCTTTTCCCCTCCCTCTTAATGAAGACCATGCCTCTGTCTCTGCCACCTACTCCCCAAATGGTTTAAATAGAAGTATTGTCCTGGGAACTGTCATGGAAATCTCTGTCTCCAGTCCATATGATACCAGTTTTAATGGTCTTTCATCTGGCTTAGTAAGAAATCCATTTGGAGCATTTTAAAATACCAATCTGAAGAAGGAATGAGTTTTATATATAGGTACATTTTTTCTTTCTTATTTCTACATTGGCAGAATGGAGCTTGAGTAGAAAGTAAAAATTCAATTACCTAACATTGCCTACCAAAATGGACACAGACTTTTAAAAATGAATTTTTACTACCCATATGCAAACTCAAAACCTTTTATCATCCTGTATATTTAGTTATTAATGATAAGTACTTAAATAAAAATTGACATATTTTAGTCTAATCTTTTAAGCCAAATTATGAATTCTATTTTTTAATAGAGAATATTGGTAAAGAAATAGTAAGTTTGTTTGAATTGGCTACTGTATATAACATGTTAGACTGATAATAATTTGGTGGATTCTGAAACCTTTACACTATGACAAAGGAAAGACAAACTGCTTTAGTTTTATAATTCATCCTTTACTGACTTTAATCCTAGCACAATGAAACATACCACCATTTATGATTTTCTGCAGACTATCAATCCGTCAATCAATGTGAGCCAAATTATGATGAAATCAGATAATTTTAAGATTGGCTTCAAAATCCATGATTTTGCACTATTCCAACACATTTTTACAGTGATGACAGCAGATGATTATGTAAAATTCTTTCAGTAGAATCATAGATATTAACTTTTAGTTAGTCATTGAAATTTGAGCTTGTTTTCCTAAAGGATTTAATGAAATTTCAAATTTATATACAAGTATAATATAAAGGTAATACAAATTATAATGTGTACTTAAACTAAAAAAAATGTGTCATATTTAGTAAGAAAATTTAGTAAGGAAATAATAAATTTGAAGATAATGTTATATAATTTCAAAATAGTTTTACTATTATTTGCTATTTATTTCCAATTTTACCAAATCAGCTTTTGTAAACTGATATTTTACAGATATTTTATCCCATGTTTTTATTACACCTTCCTAAATCTATCATAAGAAGCTTAGTTACTTGGTACCAAAATGGGACTTTTTAGTGTTTACCAGATATTGTCGACTTATGTGTACCAAATTATCTGGAGTTAAATTCCTTAGTACATCATCAAAGGAATACCTTCATGGCTAATTTTATGGTTTGTTAGATTCTGAAACTATGACCTTAATATTTTTAATAAACTCCTAAAATATACAACACAAATATAGACCAGAGGAAAAAACATAAAGAGCTCAATAAAGTTTTCAGAAAGTAAAAATATATCCATGTTACCAACATCCATATCAGTAAATAATAGTTGTTTTTATTATGTCAGCTTTATTTAAATTTAGCTTTTTTTAGTTGATTTATTAGTAAACCAGATCACAATTAATACTTTAATTTGTGAAAGTATAAAAAAATTTTAAGGAAAAAACCCTTAATTATCAGGCCTTCAACTCTTGCCATCTGTTGCCTAAACAATGTTCAAGCTAAGAACCTTGCAAATAATTTTGGAAAATAAAAAAAGACTTGAAGACAGAAGATTTATTTACTTATGAGTTAGGCGAGCTAGCCAAGCCAATTAACCTCATTGAACCTTGATTTCCTTATTTAATGATGATTAAATGGGACATTTCTTTGCATATAATTTATAAACTCCTAATGATACAAAATAGCTCCATTCAATAGAAATATAATGAGTGTGATGTATATAATTTTAACTTTCTAGTGGCTACATTAAAAAATAAAAAGGTGAAAATAATTTTGTTTTATTTAACCCAAAATTATCTCAAACATTATAATTTCCATGTGTCATCAATATCAAAAGATATTCCTGAGATATTTTACATACTTTTTTTTTCATATTTAGTTTTTGCCATCCAGTATGTATTTTACACTTACGGTGCATTTCAGTTATAACTAGTCATATATCAAGTGTTCAATAGCCACATGGTGCTTGTGGCTATGATGTTGAACAGGTACAAACATTGAGTTTTACTGAAAGTTGTTTGATTAATATTATTTTCTATTTACAACAATGGAAGATATCAGGTAATATAAAATAGGACAAGGAGATGTCATTAGAGATAAACAACTTCAAGTGAAGTAAATTTAATTCTACATAAAATAAATATACATTAAATACACATAAAATAAGAAAAACTTCTTGACTCTGTATATAAATTGAAATGTATTATGCTATATTGTTTCCTGGTTTGTACATAATAAGCAAGTAAAAGTCATGGGTTTGCCACTTAAGATAATGCCCAACACTTGGAGGAGAAAGAACTCAAATAGATTCCTTCCTGAAGATAGTTTTTCTAATAAATTTGCTAGTGGATTAGAAGATTTCTGTAGTACTTCTAGCTATATTTTCTGAGGGATATTATTTTGCAAAATATTAAAATGAGTCATGCAATATTCATAAAACAAGGGAAGATTATTTGTATAGCATAGAAACTATGTTCTAGAGGATTTTTTTCTTACTCTACAAGTCCCACTAGGTTAGTAACTGTAAAGTTAACTTTTTTCCCCATCGCTGCATATGGATTATGTTTACCTATATTGTAGATTTGATAATTTGCCTGAAAGCTAGTTATGCTGGTTCAAACAATTCAGTTATATTGTGCATGTAAGCATAGTCTCTAAGACACATTATCTGTAAGGAAAAAAAAGTTAGGTCTTTTTTTCTATCACAAATGATAAATGCCAGTAGCAATTTGCTTTGAATAAAGAAAGGTGCTTATAAATAGGGGGAAAAATCCGATCTGAAATATTTGAATAAGTTCCTGATAGCTATAAAAATTGATTCATTGCAGGGAAATAATAATCCCATTGGTAGCTTACAGAAAAGAAGAATCACAATGACTGTATTAGGAATCATAACAGACTACTTAAATTACAACTGACTCTGAATAAATATTTTTTATATCAGTTTATTTCAAGGCTACTGATTTTTCTTACCTCATATACACATATGTAGCTACAGAGGAGCCATTATTTATACAAATGAATCTAAAATACGTATTTGGTAAAGGAAACATCCTCTTTGGCAATAAATAAATCACACTTTTGGATGTAAATGCATAACATCCTTTTTAGGTAAATACACCGCATTTCTTTTCAATTCATATTATTATAAATAAACTACAAATATTGGCCTTTTATTTACAACTATCAGCAGTTTTTTTTTTTTTTTTTTTTTTTTTTTTTTTTTGCGGTACGCAGGCCTCTCACCGCTGTGGCCCCTCCCGCTGCGGAGCACAGGCTCCGGACACGAAGGCTCAGCGGCCACGGCTCACGGGCCCAGCCGCTCCGCGTCATGTGGGATCTTCCCGGACCGGGGCACGAACCCTTGTCCCCTGCATCGGCAGGCGGACTCTCAACCACTGCGCCACCAGGGAAGCCCTATCAGCAGCTTTTTATTCCATTAATAGGGAGATGCTTGCAATTTACAATGTTTAATATTAATATTCTAGGTCAGATGTATAAATCTAATTACTAAGTACTTTGGATAATATGAAATCAAATATATGTGTGTCCATGAATATTAGTTTAGTTGAGAGGTCCCTATTATAATAAACAAAACATTTATTTACAAAATTATTTGAAAGTAATATTACCAAATATGTCAATCCATTGGACATAGAAAAACAGAAAGACTACTAAACAGATGCATATTTTATTTACAGGTTGACTTTCATTTGAACAACAAAATTGGCTTTTTCCAAAATTGAGTAAACTTAAGAATGGCAATGAAATTATCCCCCAGGTTTGGGAGACTGTCTAAAGGTAATCAGTAGCATATAGGCTTAAATAAAGATATCTTTGAGTAGAAAAGTATAAGAAATGAAATTGTTGCTATTGTTATTCTTTTTTAGATTTTTCATCAGTAATTTTAAGGCAAAAGTGAGGAGCTTTTAAATTTGTAGATTTTAAATGACATTCATTTATTTGAGGATAAAGAAAAGTGATGGAAATAAACTAAAGAAACAAAAATGAGTTTGTATTAATGTTAAGAGAAGTGGCAGAATATCTTTAAAATGTGTGGTCTGTGGACTACCTGTTGTAGAGTCTGCAATGAGATAAGGAGTTTGTGACACAAGATAAATCATCTATGCTATGTCCTTAAGTGAACTGTATATATAAAAAGTGCAAAAGTCAGAACACAGTATTACAGGGCTGATATCGAGAAACAAGTTGCCAGCACTTGTTTGGAGTGCTTTGGAGGTTCACTCCCTTTGGAGGTTCTAGGGGAGAATCTGTCCCTTGTTTCTTTCAACTTCAGGTGGCTGCCAGAATTCTTTATTTTGTGGCTGCAACACTCCAATTTCTCCCTCCCTGATCATACTGCTTTCTACTCTTTTATGTGAAATATCCTTTTGCCTCCTTCTTATTAAGGACACTGGTGGGTCCCATTACATATGGGACCCACCAAATAATCCAGTATAATCTCCTCATATCAAGATTCTTAATATAACATCTGCAAAGTCTTTGCCATCTAAGGGAACATTCACTGGTTCTAGAGATTAGTATATGGACATCTTATATTGTCCTGTTACTCAGCCTTCTATAACAATGAAGAAATTGATCACGAGTTTAATGGTAAAGAAGTAAAAAATAAAAAAATATGTTTACCATACATTAATTTAAAAAAAAAGTTTGAAGAATATAGTGGTAGAGCACTTTTTTGTATTTTTATGCATTTTCGACCCTTAGTAATACTCAATTTTTTACAAAATTAAATTTTCATAATAAATTTTATAAGAAACTTCTCATTGTTGAGTTTAACTCTGCTAAGTATGTTTTATGAATTTAATTATATTTTATATTGCCAAATGATAGCCTTTATGTGAAAGATATTACATTTATGTAATAATGCATGATCCTTAATTTTATACATACATGCATATATGATATTAAACTCATAATTTAAAATGTTTTAATTTAAAATGTTTTAAAATGCATTCTGGAATTTTGAGAAAACGTCAGGCACTTGAGTGTGTTAAACAAAATTCAAGAGAGTAAATTAGAAGAACTAATTGGCTTTAACAGATGATTCATGAGTTGGGCAGTACCTCTTCTAGTAACTAGAAGGGCTTTCCAAGAGGTTATACAGAATAGAAGGTTTTAATGGGAAGAAGGATGGGGCCAGAGAGCTATTAGCAAAAGAAAAAGAATGGATTATTTTTAGGACAGAACATCTTTTGCGGGGGAAGGGAACAGCAGAACACCATGGGTTTTATCATGCAGATAGCTTCTTTTTTCTTTGGAGTGGTATAGAGAGGGCTCATGTGACAGATAACCTCAATGACCAGAAAATTCCAAATGGTTGATTAAGATTACATTTCTGGAGAATATCGAAACCGCAGTTAGGTTAGGTATTAAGTCTAGGTTTGGTGGACCTGTGATTTTTCTTAACAATTCTCCCCTTTTGATCAAAATTCATAGCCTAACTGAGAGGTATAATCAAAATTTGAGGTATTAGCTTCACTCTCAGTACAGCTCTACAGCTTGTTGATCCTTGGTATGGCATGACATTTTTGCTTAATCCCTGTGACATTCACAGGTAATGGTTCTAGGTTCATAAACCTTAAATCGGTCATTCTCTTTGCTTCCATCCTGATGTTCCAGTGTTAGGGAGATTGGTGGTTAGCCACCACGAACATCTGTTTAAAGTTCCTGATAGAATACGATGTGCCAGTGGAATTACTATGATTATAATAAACAAAGTAATTCCCAGTATTTGGAGTGTACTTTGACGTTATGGTCCCCAAGACCCAAGCCAATCAAAGAAACTCCCTGTTGAGTCATCTTTATAAGCCAAGTGGCTTGCTTAATGATTTTACTTAACTAAGTTTCAACTTCCCCAGAAAGTCAATCTAAGCACAGCAGGTGGTGTTGGCCACAGAAAAAATACCTTCTTTTTCAGCGGAAAGATAATGAAGGGCTATCCTATATTCAAGAACAACTTTGGCCAGAGAGTTTAAGTATCTTTGCTGGACAGCTAATGTCTTAGCAACAGAATCTGCAATGTCTTCAAGAGTTAAGGAGAGGTTTCTGATTGGAATTGTTATTTTGGTGAGTCATTTGAGGAAAGTAGAAGAATTTACGATCCAGTTCAGTTTACAGATATATAACAAAATCTCAAAGACAATTAACAAGACTAGAATCGTATGCCTACAAAGGTGAAAACATAATTTTTCTCTCTACAATTACCCCCATGTTTTACTAAAGATAATCAGATAAAACTAATATATTTATATTAAACTTGGCCTGAATATTTATATAAATGCAGCAAGAATGGTAATTGAGCATAAATTCTTTTTTTTTTTTTTTTTTTTTTTTGCAGTACGTGGGCCTCTCACTGCCGGGGCCTCTCCCCTCGTGGAGCACGCTCCGCACGCGCAGGCCCAGCGGCCATGGCTCACGGGCCCAGCCACTCCGCGGCATGTGGGATTCTCCTGGACCGGGGCACGAACCCGTGTCCCCTGCATCGGCAGGCAGACTCTCAACCACTGCGCCACCAGGGAAGCCCAAGCATAAATTCTCTTTAAATACTGTTTTGCCAAAACCTAGTAAGCAAATTCCTGGGTTTATTTTTTCCAAGCAGTTCCTTGAAGCTGTCTGGGCATATCTGAGTCTATGCATATCTTTCTCAAATATGACATTCCAGTCAGAACCTTGGTAATATAACCAATGTTTCTAATTATGCCCTGTTACAAAGAGAATAGATTCTTACTGAACTTATGCAAACAAATATATTGTCATGAAAATAAGAATATTGAGAGTTTCTGAATTCTGGAGGAATCAAGTGGGGATAAAAAAATGTTCCACCTTTGTTCACAGAGGTGTAATTTACCAAATTACTGTAAGTCATAGATAGCTTAAGAGAAAAGTCTCAAGTCTAGAAAAAAAAAAATTAGAGCATCC
Organism: Stenella coeruleoalba; assembly: GCF_951394435.1. Taxonomy (NCBI): domain Eukaryota; kingdom Metazoa; phylum Chordata; class Mammalia; order Artiodactyla; family Delphinidae; genus Stenella; species Stenella coeruleoalba. The sequence continues at coordinate 22,348,813 of NC_137148.1, forward strand.
TTCTCAGTTCATGTTGTCCCATGTAATTGATAATTGTTCTGTTTGAATCCGTTTTTTTCCATGGGTTCTCCTGACTTTGCCTGATGGTTGAAGGTAACAGAAGCAGTGGTAATTTGAAGAAGTTTGCAAGATTTCCATTAAGACTTGTATGGGACTTCCCTGGTGGCGCAGTGGTTGAGAGACCACCTGCCGATGCAGGGGACACGGGTTCGTGCCCCGGTCCGGGAAGATCCCACATGCCGCGGAGCGGCTAGGCCTGTGAGCCATGGCCGCTGAGCCTGTGTGTCCGGAGCCTGTGCTCCACAACGGGAGAGGCCACAACAGTGAGAGGCCCGCGTACCGCAAAAAAAAAAAAAAAAAAAAAAAGACTTGTATGATTAGCCCAGTGAAATGGGTGCCTTAATCACTGGAGATTGTGGAAGGTATACCTCAAGTGGGAAACACATTTTCTAAGTTTCTTTGCCACAATGAGGGCATCAGAATTGTGGAAGGGAAAGGCTTCCACCCATCCAGAAAACGTAGATACAATAACAAGAACATACTGATAACTCATACTAAGTGGTAGTTGAATGAATTCCAACCACAGGTGTTCAAAGAGTCCAGAGGGAGGAGATCTGAGGCCTCTAGGAAGAAAGGTAGTTTTTTTGTTTTGTTTTGTTTTAATGTACTGTGGTAAATGAAGAGATGCAAAAACTGAAAAATGGGGTTTTGCAAGGGAGCAGGAAGAACCAAATGGTTGTCTTGAGTTTCCCGTAGCTCCAACTGTTCACTTAATGTATGGCCATTGTTTACCCATCTTAATTCATTTGATTCAGAATCAGACTTTTGCACTGTTGCAAGGACATCAAGATGGCAAAAGTCTGACAGTAAGGGGGTCATTTTTTGCAGAAGCAGAATTAATGCCTTTCCTGCCAAAATATTTATAGATTCTGTGGCTGCTGCTTTTCCATGAAAGTCAGCCCTGATACTCAGGTCCATTCCTTTTAGTGTGAGCATCAATTTTGATGACAGCAATTTCAGAAGGTAAGAGAATAGCAGTAAGAAGGTCATTTAGGGCTTCGCTGGTGACGCAGTGGTTGAGAGTCCGCCTGCCGATGCAGGGAACACGGGTTTGTATCCCGGTCCGGAAAGATCCCACATGCCGCAGAGCGGCTGGGCCCATGAGCCATGGCTGCTGAGCCTGCGTGTCCAGAACCTGTGCTCCGCAATGGGAGAGGCCACAACAGTGAGAGGCCCGCGTACAGAAAAAAAAAAAAAAGAAGGTCATTTTACATTTTGCCCATGTCTAATTGGGTTCCCAGAGGATGACATACAATATTTTAAAATAATAACTAGAATTACAGGTGATAACATTGTACTAGAACATATCATATTTCTAGGAATCTCACACAATTTCTAGAACACTTATATATTTATACAAAAACAACATAAAGAAGGCTTAGTGTTACTTAGTCTTATTTGGCAATGCTTCCCACGTGATTTAACATGTCATAACCTTAATTAATCTAACAAATAAAATATTTGAAATGTTACAGAAGCCCTCTGGAAAACTTTGACCTCAAAGTTAATTTGTGGTCAAGACTTCATCTAGAATTTGATTTTTGGGAAGAGTATCAAAAATGTCAAAAGCTTTGGATACTTGACTAAATGGGATCACAGATCAATATGAAACAATATTTCTCTATTCAACAGATAAAAGAAAATTAAGTTGTACTTTTACCTAAGTCCACTATTCATATTAAAGCTTAATTTTTAAAATCTTTATAATAACAATTAAATTTTAGCCAGCTTAATTACACAAGGTAAAGTTCTCTCTCTCTTCAACATTTTGTATACCTTTAGTTTGTTCTTCATACCCAGAAGTTCTAGTTTAGGCAAAGTTGCTCTCATTCCCTTAACAAAAATGCATATTTATCCCTCATACTTTTCTTAGCCAAAAGCACGTTCTAGTTTCTTGCATATGAAGATGTTTCCTTTTTTGTTTTTCAGTAGCTTTAATTACATTAGAATCCTTAACTCTTAGAAACTTTAATTTCTAGTGACAATTTAGGAAGTAAATAATTGTGGACTATTTCTTACACTAACATTCTTTAGATTGACAAAATTATAAATTCTTTTTATAATTTCTAGAAACATGTGCTTTCTTATAGAAGATCTTTTCAGCTTGGCAACAAACATGTTTACTAATAGCCCCAAATTTTATCTTTAGTTTTTTTCCACTAAGAAGTCAAAAGTAGACGAACCTATGTTCAGTAATGAATGTTGTACTACTTTGTCTTACTTGGAAATGATCTAAATCTTCAATAAATTTCCATCATTTAACTTGATCTTAACAAAACTTTAAGGTTTCTGGTTACTGAAAAGATTTGGGAAACTTATTTAAAGAGTTCACTTCAAATAACTTTTCATCCTACTTTCATTTATTTAATTTACTTGCTCTTAACAATTATGTTTAGATTAGTTATGAAAATTTTATCATACTGAGTTATTTTTCTTGCTGACACATTTGTAAACACAGATAGAATAAAAATATTATATTTCATGTTGATAACTTTAAAGACATGTCTATTTTAATTAAACCAACAAACTTAAACTAGCTTTTATTTACAAAAGAATATCTTAGATCAAGTAAACTTGAAAAACATTTGGGTTAGTTTCTGTTATACTTTTGAAAACTTTGGAATGCCCAATTCTTACAAACCTGTCTTCAACTAAATAGAGCCCTTTTACAAATTAATCTTGGCAATACCATCTGAAGGTAGAAAAATACCATATTTCTACAACCATTTCTACAACCAATACCATATTTCTCTATAAATATATATAGATCCACATAAGCAGATGGAAACAGAGACCTTAGAAGACGATTAAGGTTCTTCATTCCCTAAATTTCAAATGACCTTTTTTCTCCTTTTTGTTTTCCTTCTGATGAGAATCACCCGCCCTGAAGTTTGTACTTTAATGAGATTTCCTAGATAGAAGTTAATATTTACAGCTCAAAGACACAAGAACAAGACTTTTGAGATAAATAAGGGAGGTTTGGGATTGGTAAAATGGATTGGTAGGCTTTGAATGTTTCTGGAGCCACACTCCTGGCCCTATAAAGACTAGAGTTGTAAAACAAGGACAGGTGTTTTCCATAACTCAAATAATCGGGTTGCCTGCCTAAAGGATGTTAGAGGACTGACACACCCATTCACATATGGACAGCTATTTGCCAGCTTAGTTGGGCTCCAGGCAGAATTGTCTACCTGCTCAAGTTAACCTGCTCTACAAAGTAAAGCCAATTAGATTAGGAGCTCCAAAACAAAAAAGAGTTCACATTTTAGAGATATGATGAAAGGTACTCCCACTTTTAAAAGATATTTGCATTTTGGAATGTTGAAATTGATGGATCAAGGTCCTGATTTGATAGGCAAGTATGATTATGAAGAAGTTTTTTTTAAAACATGAATTTTGAAATTCTAAATATATTTCTTTTGTTTGTTGTTATTTTGGTTAAGTTCTACTACAATAGTTATTCTTGATATCCTTTTCATTGTTTTGAAAAACGCTTTAACGAAGAGTTTGCTTAAAGATTTATTTTTTTATAAAACTCTAATCTATAATTACTATTAACACATGCCTAAAATATGCCAGGCCCTCACTTTCACATATATTTTCTAATTTAATTTTCACAATATCCCATCCAGAGATGTATGTTAAGGAGGAAGAAATTTTTCTCTACCCTTCTATGTTCTTCTGGCAAATCTAAGAATTAAATTGACATGACACAGATTAACAGGAGAAAATCAAACAAAAGTTTAATGATGTTAATGAACAGAACTTGGATCCACTTGCCTGCTGTGCAGCAAAGTCCATTTACTGACACTGAGTTTTGGTGAAGGAAAGTACAGCATTTATTGTAGGTGCCAAAAAGAAATATAGGAAGCTCATGCTCAAAAGTCCCAAACTCCCTAGTGGATTTCAGGGAAGCATTTTTAAAGTGTCTACAAAAAACTAATCAGTTGATCTAAGAAAGAACAGGAAAATTTTATGTGAGCCAAATTTGAGGATTATAACTCAGTAAGAGCATCACAGTAAGCTCTGAGAACTCTTCCACCAGTTACAAATCAAGACACAGTTATATAAGTTTTTTGAGATGGAGGGCTGTATATCAAATGATGTATTATTGACAGTTTACATAATCCAGATCTAAGCAGCATCCTGGTGGGTCATGAGGCCTCTTACAAGATCAAGGAAAGTTATCTTTAAGGAGTTATCTTGCTGATGCCTGGAGAAAGTTACTCTTTATGGTTGAGCTTGTGTTCCTGCTGATGGGGAAGGTTTTGTTATGCATAATGGAAATACACAATGCACAGTGGGAGGAGAGAGGAGGCCAAAGGGCAGAGAAGAATATTTTTATCTTTAAATTTTTCTTTTTTTTTTAACATCTTTATTGGAGTATAATTGCTTTACAATGGTGTGTTAGTTTCTGCTTTATAACAAAGTGAATCAGTTATACATATACATATGTCCCCATATCTCTTCCCTCTTGCATCTCCCTCCCTCCCACCCTCCCTATCCCAGCCCTCTAGATGTTCACTTGTCTTGCCATAAAATATGAATTTTATTTCACGAAAAGCAACATTTGGGGGTGAGGACAGCAGGACGCATGACTTTCCTCTGATTGGTTCGTGGTGAGGTAATAGGGTGGTGTTTCAGGAACCTTAATCATCAACCTTCTGTTTCCAACCAGTTCTGTGGTCTGTGTGCCTGTGCTTGGTGTGTAGTCACCGTCCTCCACCTGGTGGGCTTGGAGGGGGGAGGTATCTTAGCTCCTGAAGAACAACTCAAAGACGTCCCTCATGTTATTATGTATACCCTTTGAGGAGGAACTAGGGCTATGTTTTATTGCTGAACTATTGTCATTACTTTTATTGTTTAACTGCTTTTCCTTTGTTTCTGCCTTTCCTCACTTCCAGAATTAGTAACTATGCCTGCTCTTTGGAGCTCAGAGAAGGCCTAGGAGACTAAAACCTTTCTCTATAAACAAGAAGCAGGGGACTTGGAGGAGCTTTTGTACCAAGGAGAGTCCCTCAGGATCCTGCTTGGTTTCAGTATCATGTATACATGGGAGAGACCCAGGGAAACTGAGTAACTTTCCAAAATGGATGAAACTCTCATTTTTAATGTCATCTTCAGCTAAAGATAAAAGAAGATGTTGGGGATAGTGATTTAGGTCTTCAAAGGAGAGAAAGGTAATTCACATGGAGATGAAATGTTTGATAAACAAATGTTTGCTGAGCCATACAGAAACAATTGGACGCAAAGAGGAATTTTAACAAATTTTGCTAGAGTCCTCCCTGTCTACCACATCTAGCTCATATTATGGTTATCTATGGTGATAGCATCCTTCCTGGAACAGCTCCTCTAATCTACACTCTTTTACGTACTTAGGTGGAAGGTGTAAGATTTTTCCTGCGTCTTTTGGGCCTGAAAAATAACAGCTTAATCTTCATGCCAAAGAGACAAATTTCAGGGTGACAAATTTTGCTCCCCTACATATGATATCTGCACATGTAATGGAATATCAGCTTGAGACTCAAATAGTTAAGTCTCATACCATAACTAACCAGTGAAGATACCTCAGAGTTGGAATTGAAATCCAGGTCTGACTGCCACAAAAGACCTTGTTTCTGATTTAACATCATCTCATTAAGATTCACTCAAAGGCAATTTATCACCATTTTAATTTTAAGACAGCTAGCAATGTATTTCAGTTTCCATGTATTATTTAGCTATATTTTCTCCTCTTCAGGAACAATTTACTAAAGAGAGGAAAAATAGATATATATTCTTTTAATCTAACCTATTATAAAGGAAAAAGTCCAGTAAATTCGTTTTCTAATTCCAGACCTAGGTTATAGTTTTTCCTATAACTGTTTAATGAAATAATCTGATCTTAGTTTTCATTTTGGATAGTCTGTGTTAATAATCTCAGAGACAAACCTGGGGTAAGATTCATAATGTGAGACAGTAAACATTTCCAACATGTCACACAGAGATCTAGGCTTATGACACACATCATAACTATCATTTTACCTCTTATAGACAGTCTGATTATAATGCTTTAGTTAAAAAAACACATTTTATAACCTTTATCAAGTCCCGTTAAGTATTATTGGAGACTTCTGCTATTATGATTTCAATTTACATGTTTGAAATGCATCTTTTAGGATTTTTTCCTCTAAGTTTTCAAAATTAAATACATACTTCAATAGTCTCTAACAATTTAAAAATGTTAAAGATTGTATTCTGTAAATGTGTTTTTACTTTTTAATATAGATAGAGGATAATGTTTCTTTAAAATGCATAATATTGATAGTTTTTTTCCAAAGATATCTTTAAAAAAATTTTTCCCCTTAATGAGTATAAGAAACCAAAGATTACAGCTCTTTGTATCCATGTGAAGATAAAAAACAACTTAAGCTCTTAAAGAAATTAAACCCCAAGAAATGCATTTTGAACAGTTTATTAAAGATAGAAAAAGCAGAAATAAAGTGGCAAATGAAATCTCCACCTTTATAGCATAAGGGAGTTTTATTAGCAAGAAGGGTGTGACTGGTTCTAAGTATTTTTAGCCAAAAAGAGATTTCTTCCAGCTCCAAGGAAAAAATAGGAAAAGAAATACACAATGATACATGTTGAAATGATGAATAAATGAAGTGTAAAGAAGACAAAAAATGGGAACACCTTTTAATGCAAAAGGCATCTTTGGCTTGCAATAAACATGTTAAGGAAGAAAAAAGTTATGAACATTAAGACATCTAGTTCTGCTTCCTAACTTACAGCCCTCTGATTTAGCAAACTATGTTTTATTACATGCATTCTTTTATAAAGTTGATAAGATGTTTTCTTCTTCCAGAAACTCTATTTTCCAGGCAGGCCTAAATTTGAGAGCTTTACCTGAAGATGTATTACTCATCTGTCACTAAAGCACCGTCACCACAATGATGTATAGTTCCAATACATCATCAGATTGCCATCACCCCTGTGATATATTACTTACATTGAAATAGCTGTCAGGAACAGGTGGTGGAAATTCAGCAACTTTTAATATATTCTTTTGAAAAAGATAAACATTTCTTTCCATGAAAAACTTCATGGTGAATGTTGTTTGATTCAAAATAGAATTTTATCTATACATTCTAGAACATAATGCATTTTTTCTTAATTTTGGATTACCCATAATTAAGAGCTGAAAATGGATAATACCAAAGCCTCTGAGACTGTGTATAAAAAAAAAGATCTTTAGACCAATAAGTTTTGTTTGGATTAAAAAGCATTCCAAAATATGCGAATGAGTTATTCTCACTTTGAGAGAAATCTGTAGTTATTTAATAATAAAGCCATTTCTCAAAATATGTTGCAACTCTTCTTTCTGCTTAGAAATTTTTAAAAGAATCATTAAAATACTTTATAATCTAACTTTTTAAATTCATCTTAATGATAGCAATTTTCAAGATATTGTACCTGGGAGTATAAAGGATCCCTTTATCTATAACCTCAAAGGTTATTTGGACCATAAGCAGTTTGATTACAGATTTTTCTTCAGCAAACTTTGTTTCACATTATTTGCAGCTGTTTTCATGAAACAAAATATTTTTTGTTCTATTCAATAAACTTTTAATTTCAAGGAAAACATAAACTGGCTCAAGTCAAGAGAGGGTTTCTAGAATTCGAATATCAGTATCCTATCCTAGGGATTCCTAATTCCCCAGGGAGCTACTTCCTTTCTCATGTGCATCTGCTCTATTCCCTTCCTTCAGTTGGTAAAAAAGACCAGCTGTTCTCTATTATTCCCATGAGTAATTTCACCTCTGATTTTACATACTTTTAAACTTAAAATTCAGGTGATCATTATTATCCATTTCTCAGCAGTTTCCTGAATCAGAATTCCAGCAGAAGGGACTTGGATTGATTTACTTAGGTTAAGTGTCCAGGCTAATCAAATCAAATCCAGCTGTGCCAAGAGGCATTTATTGTTAAGTAGGCAGTGTGAATGAGAAGTGGTGTCCACTAAAAAAGAAATGTCTACTATAAATCCAAAGAGAGATTTTTCTGAATTTTCAGAATATCCAGAATAAACTATCACAGCTCTGAAGACATTTCAAGAAAAGACCTTCCAAAATTATTTTAAGTATTATAGCTTCGTTCAGATGAATAAAAGGCCTCTGAAGGTTTACAATTAGTCATAATAAGGACTCAGCAATTTCTTGGGTACAGTTTTGAAAAATAACATATGTCCCCAAATCTATAGCTTATGCCACAAAGAACCTTTTGTTTCATCCATGCATCCCTAATGTAGTACTTGCCATGGGGTGAGTATTGAATACACATCTAATAAACAGAGGAGTAAGTGGTGGAAAAATGTCTCTTTAAAATTGATATCACTGTGTGATAAACTTAGCATTGCATTTTAAGTGTAAGAACTGATATTGGCATAGTAACAACCTGTTTGATAATTCACTCAACAGCTGCTTTAATTGATTAAGGCAATGAGCAGCTGAATTTATTTAACGTTCACCATATAAAATGTCTCACTCAAAAGTACACACATACACACACACACACACACGCTATTTATGGCAAACAATAGTACGATGAGATCTGACTCTTGGGATTAGGAAAAAGAAGCTCAATTTTATCACTCAAATGTAAGCAACATTTCTCCCAGAGAAAGCTTTAACCTTGAACTATGTTCCATTGATTTATGACAACCAGTTTTACCTAAGATAATTTTGTAGGAGTTTAAGAAAGGTAAATCCAATATTGAATAATGTATATTTTAACCTCTACAGCAAAGCTAACTATGGCATATTTGGGAAAACTAAAGTCAATAGAAGGAGATTGATTCAAGATTGTGGAGTACAAGGAAGTGTGCTCACTCCCTCTTGTGAGAGCACCAGAATCACAACTAACTGCTCAACAGTCATTGACAGGAAGACACTGGAACAAAAAATATACCCCACATCCAAAGACAAAGGAGAAGCTGCAATGAGATGGTAGGAGGGGCACAATCACAAAATCAAATCCCATAACCCTGGGTGGGTGACTCACAAACTGGAGAACAATTATACCACAGAAGTCCACCCACCGAGTGAAGGTTCTGAGCCCCACATCAGGCTTCCCATCCTGGGGGTCCAGCAGGGTGGAAATCCCAGAGAATCAGACTTTGAAGGCTAGTGGGATTTGATTGCAGGACTTTGACATGACTAGGGGAAACAGAGACTCCAATATTGGAGGGCACACACAAAGTAGTGCACGCATCAGGACCAGGGGGAAGAGCACTGACCCCATAGGAGACTGAACCAGACCTACCTGCTAATGTTGGAGGGTCTCCTGCAGAGGCGGGGGTGGCTGTGGCTCACCATGGGGACAAGGACACTGGCAGCAGAAGTTTTGGGGAGTACTCCTTGGTGGGAGCCTTCCTGGACTCCACCATTAGCCCCACCAAAGGGCCTGTAGCCTCCAGTACTGGGTTGCCTCAGGCCAAACGACCAACAGGGAGGGAGCTCAGCCCTACCCATCAGCAGACTAGCAGATTAAAGTTACACTGAGCTCTGCCCACAAGAGCAACACTCCACTCTACCCACCACCAGTCTCTCCCATCAGGAATCTTGCACAAGCCTCTTAAATAGCCTTATCCACCAGAGGGCAGAGAGCAGAAGCAAGAAGAACTACAATCCTGCAGCCTGTGGAACAAAAACCACATTCACAGAAAGACAGACAAAATGAAAAGGCATAGGACTATATACCAGATGAAGGAACAAGATAAAACCCCAGAAAAACAATTAAATGAAGTGGAGATAGGCAACTTTCCAGAAAAAGAATCCTAAATAATGATAGTGAAGATGATCCAGGACCTCAGAAAAAGAATGGAGGCAAAGATCGAGAAGATGCAAGAAATGTTTAACAAAGACCTAGCACAATTAAAGAACAAACAAACAAAAATGAACAATACAATAAATGAAATGAAAAATACACTAAAAGGAATCAATAGCAGAATAACGGAGGCAGAAGAATGGGTAAGTGAACTGTCTTTCAGGACAGAAAGGTCGCATTCACTGCTGCAGAACAGAATAAAGAAAAAAGAATGAAAAGAACTGAAGACAGCCTAAGAGACCTCTGGGACAACATTAAACACACCACCAATTGCATTATAGGGATCGCAGAGGGAGAAGAGAGAGAGAAAGGACCCAAGAAAATATTTGAAGAGATTATAGTTAAAACTTCCCTAACATGGGAAAAGAAATAGCCACCCAAGTCCAGGAAGCGCAAAGAGGCCTAGGCAGGATAAACTCAAGGAGAAAGAAGCCAAGTCACATAGTAATCAAACTGACAAAGATTAAAGACAAAGAAAAATTATTAAAAGCAACAAGAGAAAAACAACAAATAACATAAAACAGAACTCCCATAAGGTTAAGAGCTGATTTCTCAACAGACACTCTACAAGCCAGAAGGGAGTGGCATGATACACAAAGTGATGAAAGGGTAGAATCTACAACCAAGATTACTCTACCCGTCAAGGATCTCATTCAGATTCGACGGAGAAATCAAAAGCTTTACAGACAAGGAAAAGCAGAGAGAATTCAGCACCACAAAACCAGCTTTACAAAAAATGCTGAAGGAACTTCTCTAAGTGGGAAACACAGAAGAAGAAAAGGACCTACAAAAACAAACCCAAAACAATTAAGAAAATGGTAATAAGAACCCACATATTGATAATTTCCATAAATGTTAATGGATTAAATGGTCCAAACAAAAGACACAGGCTTGCTAAATGGATACAAAAACAACATCTGTATATATGCTGTATACAAGAGACCCACTTCAGACCTAGGGACACCTACAGACTGAAAGTGAGGGGATGGAAAAAGATATTCCAAGCAAATGGGAATCAGAATAAAGCTGGAGTAGCAATACTCATATCAGATAACATGGACATTAAAATAAAGAATGTTACAAAAGATAAGGAAGGGCACTACATAATGATCAAAGGATCAATCCAAGAAGAATATGTAATAATTATAAATATATATGCAACCAATATAGGAGCACCTCAATACATAAAGCAAAAGCTAACAGCTATAAAAGAGGAAATTGACAGTAACACAATAATAGTAGGGGATTTTAACCCCTCACTTACACCAATGGACAGATCATCCAAACAGAAAATTAATAAGGAAAGCTTTAAATGACACAGTAGACCAGATAGATCTAATTGGTATTTATAGGACATTCCATCTGAAAACAGCAGATTACACTTTGTTCTCAAGTGCACATGGAACATTCTCCAGGATAGATCACATCTTGGGTCACAAGTCAAGCCTCGGTAAGTTTAAGAAAATTGAAATCATATCAAGCATCTTTTCTGACCACAACACTATGAGATTAGAAATCAATTACAAGAAAAAAACGTAAAAAACACAAACACATGGAGGCTAAACAATATGTTGCTAAATAACCGAGAGATCACTGAAGAAATCAAAGAGGAAATCAAAACACACCTAGAGACAGATGACAACAAAAACATGATCTGAAACCTATGGGATGGAGCAAAAGCAGTTCTAAGAGGGAAGTTTATAGCAATACAATCTTACCTCAAGAAACAAGAAAAATCTCAAACAATCTAACCTTATACCTAAAGGAACTAGAGGAAGAAGAACAAACAAAACCCAAAGTTAGTAGAAGGAAAGAAATCATAAAGATCAGAACAGAAATAAATGAAATAGAATCAAAGAAAACAATAGCAAGGATCAATAAAGCTAAAAGTTCATTCTTTGAGAAGATAAACAAAATTGATAAACCTTTAGCCAGACTCCTCAAAAAAAAAGAGGGAGAGGACTCAATAAAATTAGAAATGAAAAATGAGAAGTTACAATGGACACTGAAAAAATACAAAGCATCCTAAGAGACTACTACAAGCAACTCTATGCCAATAAAATGGACAATCTGGAAGAAATGGACAGATTCTTAGAAAGGTATAAACATCCAAGACTGAACTAGGAAGAAACAGAAAATATGAACAAATCACAAGCACTGAGATTGAAACTGTGTTTAAAAATCTTCCTACAAACAAAATCCAGGACCAGATAGCTTCACAGGTGAATTCTATCAAACATTTAGAGGAGAGCTAATACCCATCCTTCTCAAACTCTTATTGTAGAGGAAGGAACACTCCCAAACACATTCTATGAGGCCACCATCACCCTTATACCAAAACCAGACCAAGATACTACAAAAAAAGAAAATCACAGACCAATATCACTGATGAATATAGATGTAAAAATCCTCACAAAATACTAGCAAACAGAATCCAGCAACACATTAAAAGGATCATACACCATGATCAAGTGGGATTTATTCCTGGCATGCAGGGATTCTTCAGTATACACAAATCAATCAATGTGATACACCTTATTAACAAATTGAAGAATAAAAACCATATGATCATCTCAAAAGATGCAGAAAAAGCTTTTGACAAAATTCAATACCCATTTATGATAAATACTCTCCAGAAAGTGCACATAGAGGGAACCTACCTCAACATAATAAAGGCCATATACAACAAACCCACAGCAAACATCTTTCTCAGTGGTGAAACCTGAAAGCATTTCCTCTAAGATCAGGAACAAGACAAGGATGTCTACTCTCGCCACTGTTATTCAACATAGTTTTGGAAGTTTTAGCCACAGAAATCAGAGAAGAAAAAGAAATAAATGGAATACAAATTGGAAAAGAAGTAAAACTGTCACTGTTTGCAGATGACATGATACTATACACAGATAATCCTAAAGATGCCACCATAAACCTACTAGAGTTCGTCAATGAAATTGGTAAAGTAGCAGGATACCAAATTAATGCACAGAAATATCTTGCATTCCTATACACTAACAATAAAAGATCAGAAAGAGAAATTAAGGAAACAATCCCATTCACCATTGGAACAAAAAGAATAAAATATCTAGGAATAAACCTACATAAGGAGGTAAAAGACCTGTACTCAAAAAACTCTAAGACACTGATGAAAGAAATTAAGATGATGACAAACAGATAGAGAGATATGCCATGTTCTTGGATTGGAAGAATCAATATTGTGGAAATGACTATAATACCCAAAGCAATCTATAGATTCAATGCAATCCCTGTGAAATTACCAATGGCATTTTTTACAGAACTAGAACAAAAAATCTTAAAATTTGTATGGAGACACAAAAGACCCCATATAGCCAAAGCAATTTGGAGGGAAAAAACTAGAGCTGGAGGAATCAGACTCCCTGACTTCAGACTATACTACAAAGCTACAGTAATCAAGACAATATTGTACTGGCACAGAAACAGTTATGTATATGAATGGAACAGGATAGAAAGCCCAGTAATAAACCCATGCGCCTATGGTAAACTAATCTATGACAAAGGAGGCAAGGATATACAATGGAGAAAAGACAGTCTCTTCAATAAACAGTGCTGGGAAAACTGGACAGCTACATGTAAAAGAATGAAATTAGCACACTCCCTAACACCATATACAAAAATAAACTCAAAATGGATTAAAGACCTAAATGTAAGACCAGACACTATAAAACTCTTAGAGGAAAACATAGGAAGAACACACTTTGACATAAATTGCAGCAAGATCTTTTTTGACCCACCTCCCAGAGTAATGGAAATAAAAACAAAAATAAAAAAATGGTACCTAATGAAACTTAAAGACTTTTGCACAGCAAAGGAAACTATAAACAAGACGAAAAGACAACCCTCAGAATGGGAGAAAATATTTGCAAAAGAATCAATGGAAAAAGCATTAATCTCCAAAATATATAAATAGCCCATGCAGCTTAATATTAAAAAAACAAAGAAACCAATACAAAAATGGGCAGAAGACCTAAATAGACACCTCTCCAAAGAAGACATACGGATGGCCAAGAGGCACATGAAAAGCTCCTCAACATCACTAATTATTAAGGAAATGTTAATCCAAACTACAGTGAGGTATCACGTCACATTGGTTAGAAAGGGCATCATCAGAAAATCTACAAACAGCAAATGCTGGAGAGTGTGTGGAGAAAAGGGAACCCTCTTGCACTGTTGGTGGGAATGTAAATTGATACAGCCACTGTGGAGAACAGTATGGAGCTTCCTTAAAAAACTACAAATAGAACTACCATATGACCCAGCAATCCCACTACTGGGCATGTACCCAAGAAAAACCACAATTCAAAAAGACACATGCACCCCAATGTTCATTGCAGCACTATTTACAATAGCCAGGTCATGGAAGCAACCTTAATGCCCATCAAGAGACAAATGGATAAAGAAGATGTGGTACATATATACAATAGAATATTTATTACTCAGACAAAAAAGGAATGAAATTGGGTCATTTGTAGAGAAGTGGATGGACCTAGAGACTGTCATACAGAGTGAAGTAAGTCAGAATGGGAAAAACAAATATCATATATTAATGCATATATGTGAACTCTAGAAAAATGGTACAGGTAAACCTGTTTGCAAGGCAGAAATAGAGACACAGATGTAGAGAACTAATGTATGGACACAAACGTGGGAAAGCGGGGGTGGGGTCATGGTCGTGGGATGAAATGGGAGATTGGGATTGACATATATACACCAATATGTATAAAATTGGTAACTAATAAGAACCTGCCATATAAAAATAAAATAAAATTCAAATATAAATAAATAAATAAAGTCAATGGAGGATTTATACTAAGGAGAAGTTACAAAGTATTAGTAAGAGTTGAAGTACAATTATATTTATTGTAGTTGACCACTAGAAATCATATGAAAGGATATAGTTAGGGAATGGTTTGGGACACATACTGAAATTCTTATATGGAGTTAAAGCTAGGCCTTGTTACTTTGATGCATATTTTTATTCCTGCTTTTTATAACTGGACAAATATAAAAATGCTAAAAAGTAATTTGAACATGCTTTTACTTCTGTTCTTTTTACACATTTCTTAGTGAATATGGGCATAACAAAAAGTATCTTTAAACTCATTTCACATCTGAATTACAAACATCAAAATATTGGTGTTACTATAAATTTGTAAAATGATGCAATAAGTAAGTAATAATGATATTTCTACATTTATGAATCAGAAATAGTTAAAAGTGCACAATTAAAGAGAGGTTTTGATAAGGCATTCTATTTAGATTTTTAAGAAATTGTATTACATATACTTATGTCATTTCAGAATAGATTAGGTTGCTTGGATACAAGAACAGCTATGTGGATTAGAAACAAGTTCACCAACTGGACCAAAGTACTAAACTTAGGGGTAGCTTTTAGTTTACCTTTTTTGAACATTTTAATAAATATTTCCAGACCAGCAGCAGTAGCATCAGATGGGACCTTCTTAGACATGCAAATTCTTAGGCCCCTACTGAATTTGAAACTCTGGGGGCAGGTACAGTAATCTTATAAGAAGCTTTTCACAGGATTCTGATTTTAGAGTTTTGGTATCACAGGTTTACAGAATGCAGATTCAATGAGGACTTAGGCTTGTTGAATGAAACAGGGAGGAACAAATGCAGGTCTTACACTTAGTAATAAAAACAGCAACAACAATAAAAAAAATTGTGTATCTGTAGAATTATGCCAAAGAGACTTAGAAGCAAATATGGAAAACAATGCACAGACGATACTAAGCAGCTTAAGATCATTGTTTGTATAACAATTGTAATGAAGGCTTATGATGAAGGACCTAGGGCTTTTCCATTTGAGTGGGGAGATAGAGAAAGTGCCAAACTCAGAGCAGAATTCTCTCCTAATAAGGCTGGGAATTTTTTTCTTATATTAATGAAATATATTAGAAAAGTTAATCTTCTCACTGACCAGACAATAAATATGCTACAGATGAATATAAAGCTATTGAAAAAAATCTATAAATGATGTTTTAATGGCTTATATTTATAGTATAGGTGACTCCTAAATTTACTTGTGAATTGATAATGTTCAAGTGACCATGTGTAGCAACGATTTAGTAAGATATTTATTCTTGCTTCAAAATAAATGCTAATATCAACAGATATTCTAATGGCTGGAAAAAAAATTTGATAGTCTTATTTCTGACTCATAAATGTAGAACAGAAAGCTAATTTCTTCTACATGGAAAAATCATTTCTCTCTATATTTTTTATTTTAACGAACCATATATCAATGGAAGTTAGTTTATATTTATGCTGCCTATAATACATACTAAAATGATTGTATTTCCCCAATTCTTTTGGATTCAAGTGTTTATTCCTTTCCATTATGGAGTAAATACAGTAATGTGTTTCAGATGCTAATTTGAGAAGCAGTGCATTTTAGTTGTAAAGCAGGACATATGTAGCGCATAAAATATTCTGATATACTTCTGATGAGTTATGTGTGGCAAACAGCAATCATGTTAATATATTTCTTTCTAAAGATAATATTTTGTCCACGACATTGTACTCATTTGTACAATGCATTTGCATACTTTTTTTTTCTTACCTATTTAAGAGGTTGAAGAATAAATATCTCAGAAAGCAGGTGCTAATTATATTAATTGAGCATCTCTTAGAGAACATTAACACAAATGGTAAATCTTTTCTCATGGACCAACCTTTTTCTTGTGTTCATTATTTAAAAAATAGTCCTGTGAACATGTGTATTTAACTAGGACTTTGATTAATCTTCGAGTATACCCATATGCTGAAAGTAATACATTATAGCACTGTGAATCTACATTTTTATTGGCAGTTCTCCTCAACATTACAATTTCTGTTTATGTTGTATGAATATTCTAGAGAAAACCCAAATCACCTGAAACATCTCAGATAGTGTAAAATCCATTTTCATCATGGTGTTTTAGATTTCTTCCTTTAGACAGTGTAATCTGCATGGCTTTAGAGATTGGAATGCCATTTGGCAAAGTTCTGGTTTCCTTCATGCAGATACACTTTCTTTAGGTATTTTATTGTGTTACTTGAGTTCATGAAGACTGCTTGGAAGAAAGAGGGCTCTGATCATCTCAGTTAGTGACAGATTATTAAAAAGTCTCATGGAAATGGGGAAGAACAGGAAGCTTGAGGCTGTAGGGTTCTAACTCAAGGAGACTATATCCCCAGTTGACATACAACACTCCTTTCATGTTTAACTTGTCTCCCCTAAGTAGATATACTCTGTTCTTTATTCTAGCTCTGCCTTCATGGCGTTTAATAACTCTGTTTTTGCTTACACTGCTTATGTATGCTTATGTGCAGTCTTTTTGAATTGAGTAATTTCATCTACTCCTAACACGGTTACTACGTGCTCATGACTGCTTTGCCTCGTGATTGCTGCTTCTACTGCTTGTTGTTTTCTGTTGGTATCTCTTTGTGTGTTTGTGCAGTTTTGTGCATTCTGATCTCTATGTTACTCTTTGTAGGTCACATACTCAGACTCCTGGAGAGAGAATGATTGTCAATGCTTTAAAATCCGATGTGGAGCGGATATTTGTTGAGCCTCATGCCAGTGTATCTCAAGCTGTGGCCATAAGAAATGAGATAAGGGTGTATTGGAGCACTTAAAGATTACCTGTGAACTACATGTTTTATCTAAGTTACAGTTTCCAAGCTACAATGTAGACTTTTAATAAATAATAATAATCAAACCTACTACATACAAAATAAAATGTAGGGAATAAACAAATATTAAGGAGGAGATGGTCTTGATTAAATACCAGCATTTTCCTGACCATTACTCTGTCACGCTCCCAGAGTTAATGTCTCGTTCACAAAGCAAAGTCTCTATTATGTTCAGAAAAGACTTTAACATTAAATAAATACATCAGGGAAGTTGGTATTATAGGCACTCTCCCTTACTTTAGTCATATTCAAACACATAAACATACACAAACACAGCGCTCAGGATAATGTTTTTAACTTGAGTATTTATTTTTTAAATCCAATAAAAGTGACAATCACATAAAGGATTGAGTGAAATAGAGCCTAAGAATTTTTCATTTTCACTGGGGCAGGGTGGAATTAAAAAATGTTTTGGTGTTTGTGAGATATTCTGGATGATTTTAGGATTTTAATGAATCATGATTCCACACTGCTTCAACCCCTCCTATATCAAATCATGATTAGTGTGTGTCAAGATACATTAATTTCTATGTCTGCCAAGAGCATCTAACTGTAAAAACTGTCATGTAGTGAAAAGAGCATGTGTTTTGGATTTGAAATGAGCTGGATTTGAATCCTTACACTAATAGGCTGTTCAGTCTTTTCTCTCAAGTAAACCCAGTTGGTTGTTGGTTGCCAGATTTTATCAGATATTATTCCTAGCACGCTATTCATTGTCACTTACAAATAAGGCTTAAAACATGCTTGTAGCCTTTCCTCTACCTATTCTACATTAGCTTTCAGTGCCTCAACGTCTCCAACCAGTACTTCAGAATTCACTTGAGATTAATAATGCCTATCTTGTCTACCTTCAAGGATTGTTGAAAGAAACAAATGAGCCTCATGGGAGAAGAGTGAGGGCCTCCAGGAAACATAGTAGCAATTCAAACACTCAGACCAAAAGCTTGGAAGAGGATCAGCCAGGCAGAACCTAGAAAGACAGAAAAGCAGTAATAAAAAAGAACAGGCAAAAAAGAATTGAAGAGTTTGAATATGATATGCCCTGAATTTTTTCTCCCTTAATATTAGTCAAAATTATAAAGAGTATATCTCTCGGGTATAAATGAAAACACGGAGGAAGGACAAAAGTAGAAAAAAGTTAATAAGGCATTCAAGATAGAAAAGGAGAGAGGAGCAGCTGTGAGAAAGTTATGTGCTTAATTATTTTAAATGACCCTTAAAGAATATAGGTATATAGTCATTCAAATATCAGACAGTAAAGGATATGCTGTGGAGTTTGGGAGCATAGAGATAAAATTGACAGAATGAATCATGAGAAAAGAAGAATCTCTGGAATGCTTTCACCTGTATTTAGGTCAAAAAATGTATGTACAAAGAATGAAAAAGTAACATTTAATTTAAAACATATATTGTTATATGTTTATAATTTTCATGTAAAAACCTGTCAGATTTGGGATTTATACAGGAGAATAAATATTATAACTGTGACTGATACATGGAATTTGATAAAGGATGATAGTTAAGCTTTGGAAAGATTTGCAAAATTCAAATATTACTTTATTTAGTCCTTATTAAGCATTGCAAATGGATATGAATAAAACATAATTCTTGCCATGTTAGAAAAATAAGTAAAATAGTCAATTATTTTGTCAATGTTATAACTAATTCAGTTAAAGTATATATAAAGTGATATGCTATAAAAGAAAAAATTACATGGAAGCTACTGGCCTCCATCCTTAGGTTACCTAAGAGCTTTCCAAAAGTCAACTCATTAACATAAACTCAGGTGTGGCCGAAAAGGACTTATCATGACTAACAAGACACCCATTTCACTTTTACATGGCTCTGGAGTGATTTCAGGAACTAAGGACAAAAGATCAAATCTTAAAGATGCTCCCATTGCTCTTATGGCTTAGGAAATTCCAAGAGTTTGGGGACCTGTGAGCCAGGAACCATGGACAAGAACAAAATACATATTTATTATAAATCACATCATAACCACATCTACAAAATACCTCCATAGCAACATCTAGATTAGTGTTTGATTAAATAACTGGGTTATTAACTGTATTAACTGTAGTCTAGCTAAATTAATACATAAAATTAATCATAAAATTAATCATCACACTTGGTAAAAAAAAGCAGATTATATACAGTTGAGTTAATTCATGATTTTAAAGTAAATATCTGAAAATTTACAGAATTAATAAATATATGATTTTTTTCAAATTGAATTTATCCACATGGTACTAGTAGGATAGAGAGCAAAGCAAACAATCAATAGCAGAACACAACAGTGACAATAAGAACAAATTCTTGGATCCATCTCTGAATTCAATGAAGAGCCATTGCATGTTTTGAGAAGTGGACTAAAAGATTTCATACATGTTTTAATAGGACCACCTTGTACTATGTTTTGGACCAACTGCAGAGAATCACTGAACTGGTGGTAGGTAGAGTAGTGGTGGAGGAAGTGGGAGAAGTGGGTGGATTCTTGGTGTACTTTGAAGGTAGCAAGATTTCCCAATGCACTGACTGTTGTTTATAAGGAAATGAAGAGAATCAAGAATGAATACATTTATTGATTGGGAACAAAAGGAAGGATGGAGGGAGCATCAAGACGATGGGTGGAGGTTTTAATGTGATGATCAGGATTTTGGCTATGTCAAACATGAACGTATTCTATCTCCGCAGGAATAAACCTGCTTCACCTACACTACCCTTCTTTCTTCTCCAGAATTTTCACGCCTGCATAGAGTCTTTGTGCTTGCAAGAAACCTCTTCCCTCAGATATCTGCATTTTCTTCAGGTTTTTACCAAAATGTCACTCCACATATTCAGTGAGGTCTTCCCTGCCTTGACTGCTTAGAGTTGTACTTGATCCCCAACACCTACATTTATTATCTTCCTTTCATATTTACTTTCTCCTCTGACATTTGTCTCTAACAGAGTGCTGCAGGTTTGTGTGTTTTGTTTTTTTTTAAATATATTTGTAATAGGATAGTAGACCATATTTATTTAAATTGCCTGGGGGTGAAATCCAACCTCCACTACTTACAGGCTGTGCCTCCTGGGACAAGTTACTAAACCTCTCTGTACTTTAGGTTTCATACCTATAAAATCAGGATTGTAATACTTAATAGTGATGGTGTTGCTGTTAGAGTTTCTTGAGTATTAATTTATGCCAAACCAAATGAGCAAAAATGGCTTATAAAAACATGAAATAAAATGTTAAAATTTAAATAAGAAACTTAGTTGGAAAAGTTAGGAAAAAGTAATTCTAATTAAAAATTGTGACAAGGATGGGGGAGTAGAGAAGACAAACATAAGCTTTTAAAGTAAAAATTAGGCTTGAACTGAGAATTAGAACATGAATTCCTTTTGTAGTTCATGTTTAGCAGCTGATCCATAGGGGAAAGTAAGCCTATATTAGAGCCAGTGTGAACAAACATTTCTTTAACAACTACTGTGTGGCAGACTTAGTCTTAGATGCATTGAAGAAGAGGTAATTTTTCCATTCCTGTAATAACAGGAAGATAGGCAAAATCATTGCTGTTATACAGAGGAAAAGTCTGTGTATCAAAGAGGTCAAATATAATTTATGTCCAATAAAATGTGGATTAAGTATACAAAGTAGGCTTGCACATCAGAATATATAGACTCTATTTCATATAACATTTCATTAAATGAAACTGACTTGCACAAAGACCAATTTTACAACTTCCTACTTGTTGATGTTGGAACAATGTGAAGCAAAAATAAGCAAATCCCTTTGTTGTTATGCTCAGAAATAGAGGGTACAGAAGTAAAAGGGCCTGAAAAAAATGAAATTGAAGATATTTAAATATTCGTCCCTTATTTTAGCCATCATGTAAACACTGTATTAAACATCACTTTTGTAAAATTTGGAAACAAACAGAAACCTCAATTAAACAGAGTTGGGAGACCAGAAGGGGGAGCTCTCACACCCTGAGACAAAAACAGCCCAATATGAAGAAGACTCTTCTTTCCCGGTTGAACTCCGCCAGTGAAAAGCCATGGACTATCTGTTTACTGTAGCCCTCCCAACTTCCTTTCCCGTCAACAAAAGTGTTCTTCATTTGGCATGGGGGAAGTTGCACATGGCTCATCATGTTTGCAGACCCAGAATTAACAATTCTCTGCTGATCCCAAAACAACCCATCTTTCCTGGAGAAATATCTTGCAGTCTGTTTGTTTCAGGTCAACATTTGGTGGCCTGTACAGGGACCAGAGAAGATTCCTGAAGTTTCCAGGGCTGGTGAGCGAGGGTCTGGTACTCACAGTTGACCCCATTGTCACTCACTACTTTCTTGGGTACTTTTTTCTTCTGGATCTGAGCCCATGACCTCTTTGCATCCAAACCGCTCCAGGCTTTTTTGGGATCTGTTTAAAATTTTGTCTTTCTGATGAAGGCCTTATTCTGTATATAAGTACTCATTTGGCATTTTGGTCTATCTTGAGATCAGACTGTTTCAACTGAAGCTGGCTAGAAATGCCTTTGGTCCAATACCTTCTGGAAGGGACTGCTTTAAATGACACTGTGCTGGTTCAGCCTTTGACCTAATCCTTTGAAAGGGTTTATTCTCTGGAAAATGGCTGAAAATGCCTTCAGCTTTGCTCCTCCAGGACCACACTGTTTCTTTTGAATTGGTTAGTACTTGCAAACCTGGTTTGAACTGAGCTGTTTGTGCTGAAAGCTGTTTCAGCTGTTAGAAAATTGTTCTTTACTCTAGAGATAAACCTCTGAGAAATGGTATCCTAGTATTCTAAATATTTTTAGGGTGCCCCCCTACAGGGTATCTGGCCGATTTTATGTTTAAAAACCACCACCCTTTCTCATATGCATTTCTAACTAAAGGGGCCAACATGACCAAAAGCAATTTAGAATATCAGTGGCCATTATGAGGAAATTTTGAAATACCCAAACTTAATTTCCTTTAAACTGAATTGTACTACAAAGCTCAAAAACTTCCAGAGCTGAGTGATGAGCTTATTTCAATTGATATTTTGAGGCTTCTCAACATTATCAGGAGTCTAAGATTGCCTTTCTGCAAAGCAAGATTTTAAAATTCACTGAGACAAACAAGCAAAGAAAAATGGAGTGGCTCCTGAAGCCTCAGGCTCTTCTTCCTTGGCTTCCTTATCTCAGACTTCATCTCCAGTGCTAGCTTGTCTCTCCCTCAGCTGGTTCCTCTTAATCAGACTCCTCTTCTGACACTGTCTTCCTCCTCTTCTATGTCATCAATACCTCCTTTATATCCTCAGTTCCCACAAAATAATTCTCTAGCCAAACTTCCCCTTTTCTCTGAAACTCTCCCCACTTCCTTTTCCTCTGACCTAGTCAGAAACTGTCACTTTAAAATTAAGCCTTCTGAATATCCATCCATGAAACCCTTAATTTCTTATATTCCCTGGACTAAAACTGGATTGTGGGCCATGGTCAAAGATTTTCCCAAAGTATATGAAGGTCCTCACAGTCTTGCTGAGAAATTTCCTACAGACATTCAAAATTATCACCTTTGTTTCTCTGATTTATATCATCTTGTTTATATGCTTATCAGTGAAGGGAAGGCCCAGCCTTGGATGAAAAACTCTAACTTGGAAAATCCTGAAAGATCTCTAGAATTACAGCCCAGAGGCAAGTCTGCTAACTTATTATATCATCAGGCTCAAGCAAACATTAGGCAACTTTACTGAGCAATTCCTAGGGCTTTTCCAAAGCCTGTTGATTGGAACAAAATTCAGGCTTGAACACAAAAATCTGATGAAAGTGTTTATTAAAATGCAATTCAGATTTTTTAAAAGAAAATTCTGGTCTTCCTTCAGATGTTGATTCCACTTGGGTAACATTTAACTCTCTGTTTATTAATGGGTTGAACCAGGATCTTTCCCTTCTAGTAAAAAGGACAAGGATGGAATGGGAAACTATGCCCACTCCAGATTTAATTAATCTGGCCAACAAGCTCTCTTGCACTCAAGATGAGTCACCTCAAAGGAAGACCACCAGAATACATCTTCAGCTCCAGCAAATGAAGGCTCCAAAATGAAACCAAAACAATTCTAGCTTCTGCTATTTTTGCAAAGATTCAGGACATTGGAAAATGTGATTGTTACAAATTTAAGCACTTTGGGTTCCTTCAGCCCTCTAACCAGACTTTCCTTTTCTCTTTTTTAATAAATTTATTTATTTATTTATTCATTTTTGACTGCATCGGGTCTTCGTTTCTGCGTGCGGGCTTTCTCTAGTTGTGGCGAGCGGGGGCTACTCTTCATTGCGATCCGCGGGCTTCTCATTGTGGTGGCTTCTCTTGTTGTGGAGCAGGGGCTCTAGGCGTGCGGGCTTCAGCAGTTGTGGTTCATGGGCTTAGTTGCTCTGTGGCATGTGGGATCTTCTTGGCTCAGGGCTCGAACCTGTGTCCCCTGCATTGGCAGGTGGATTCTTAACCACTGCGCCACCAGGGAAGTCCCTAACCAGCCTTTCAACTTCCCCCCAATTCCCAATGATGAGGGCTCTGAGGATCTACAGGAGCTCTTCCAATCCTTCCTCTTAACTGGCTTGGAGAAACATTTCTACAGATTGAGATTGAATCTCTTCCAGTCTTAAATGACACTGTAGCACTGTAGCCAGACTCTTGGTGCTCAACCCCACTACTGTAAAACAGTCCCTGCCTCAAAGTACTGGAACAGTTCAAGTAGTGGGGATCTCTAATGAACCACCAGAGGTTTCTGTCTGAGAAACAATTCCCTTTTCTTTAGGTCCTTTGTGAGATACACACCCTTTTCTCCTTAGTTCCTCTGCCCCTAACCACTTATTTGTCTGAGACTTCTTATAGAAGTATTATGATGGAATTCCTTCCTCCTAAATGGGGGAAATACTCTAGAATTTGACAGTAGTCATCAAAGTCACCAACCAGGTGAATTAAATGAACTTTGATGCCCTTTATTTGTTCCATCGCTGACAGTACTAAAGCTGATTCTGGAAACACCAATAATCTGTCCCTATTGAATCAGCTATCCCCTTCCTTATGGGCAAAATCTCCAACTGATTGGCAAAATTCACGGTGCACCTCCCTTCAAGGTTCAGATAGATCCGTCAAGACCTCTCCCTAGAATTAATCAATACCCTATAAGTAAAGAAGCCCTTCAAAGTATAAAACTCTTAATAAAATATTACAGTGCTCAAGGCCTCATCATCGCTTGTACTAGCCCCTATAACACTACCCTTTTACCTGTGAGAAAACCAAAGAGGCAAGGGAGGAGGTTTGTCCAGGACCTCCAAGCAATAAGGAACATTGTTATCTCTCTCGATACCCTGTTGTTCCTAATCCTCAACTTTTACTAGCATCCATTCCCACTGCAAGTAAATTCTTCACTGTAATTGATTTATGCAGTACATTCCTTAGTATTCCAGTTGATGAAGCTAGCCAACGTCTTTTGCTTTCATTTGGATAGCAATGCTTCACGGTTTTGCTGAGAGTCCTTATTTCTAACAAATCTTGAGGGCTGATATGGATGATATAAAGTTCCCTTTCTCAAACTTCTTCACAGGAAAGCAGCTGTAAAGGGACATTAGCATTAAAGGGACATAAAGTCACCAAAGAAAAATTGCAGTTTGCCCAAACTCAGGTTCATATTTAGGGCATCTGATATCAGAAAAAAAGCTACACCTAGATACAGAAAACAAACCTAAATGCCACCTTGAAGTATCCCCAGGCTAGTTGGTTATTGCCAAAACTGGATTCAAAATTTCTCTTTGATTGCCAAACCTCTATATCGTAAACTAAACCATAAGAACCCCAGCCCAATTTTATGAGAAGAGCCTGATGACATAGCCTTCAAGGTCTTAAAGGAGAGTTTGAAGTACTCGCCTCCTTTGGGCATCCCAATTATCAGATTCCCTTCTTCCTTTTTGTATATGAAAAGGAATTAACTGCCCTTGAGGTATTCACCCAAATACCCTGGGACCACCATCGACCCATAGGGTGTTATAGCCAGCAGCTGAACCCTGTGACACAGGGATACTGACCCCTTGCCTTAGAGCTATTATGGACACTGTTATTTTGGTTAAGTTTACCAAGAAAATTATTGTGGGATCTGCTTTAACCATTTTTGTACCTCGTACAATGGAATATTTCCTAAATTCTCATCACACTCAATGTTTCTTCTCAGTTCCCTCACTGCCTATGAAGTCCTTTTGTTACTGCTCCTCACCTAACTTTTTTATGGTGTAATAACCTTAACCCAGCTACTGTTCTCCTCTCTGTCACATTAAAGTAACAAGGAGGGGTAGGAGGGGTAGGAGAACCCAACTACTCTTCTCCCCTCTGTCACGGACAAAGTCCCTCACAACTACTTAATGCTGACTGACCACTTCCTGACTCTTCTTGATGTTCTACAGGAAATTCCATTGGGTAATGCTGACTTCTCATGGTTTACAGATGATTTTTATTTAAAAGGTGACAGTAGCAATATTGTGCTGAGTACGCTATTACAAATCCTTTTGATGTTGTTGAGGCAGCATCTTTACCTATGACTATTTCGTTTCAACAGGATGAATTATATACTCTTATACAAGTTTGTACATTAGCCAAGGGCAAAACTGTCAATATTTTCACTGATATTAGATATGTTTTCAGAATAGCTCATGATTTTGGAATGTTGTGGAAGCAAAGGGGCTTTCTTACTTCTAGCCGAAATAAAACTTAAAATAGCCCCTATGTTCAGGAATTATTGGATGCAGTGCTATTACCTTCCCCTTTAACTGTAGTTAGATCCTGGAGCATTCTTAACTTGACTGTCTGAAAGCTAAGCTAAGCTATACCTTGCTGATATTTCTGTGAGGAATGCTGCACTTAAAGGGACAGAGGCCAAACCTCTGTCATGGTCCAAGTAGTTAATTTCCCAAGTGATAATTAAAAAAACAAAAAACAAAAACAGAAAACCTGGCTAGAGAAGCCCAACAATTGGTCTCAGAAAAGAAAAGATTGGAAATTCAACAATTGTTGATTTGTTAAAAAGAAAAAGGTCTGGTTTGGACCAAATGACAACCCTGTCCTACTAGAGACTCTAAAATTCCCACTCCTCACTACTGTACATGCAACTAAATCATTGCACTACTGACAAAATTATAGCCTTCATTAATCAGTATTGGTGAGGAAACATTAGCAAGGCTGCAAAATGTACCTACTTCACTTGTCCCACTTGCCCAAAGTACAACCCAGGGAAGCCTGTTTATACTGCTTCTGGACATTTTAAACTGCATAATGGGCCATTTAAGTTCTGGTAAATGGATTTCATACAACTTCCTCTGTCTCATGGATAGAAATGTTTTAGTCGTGGTCGGTATGTTTTTACACTGGACTGAAGCCGTCGCTTACAGACATGCTACTGCTTCTTCTGTGGCTAAAGTTTTTTTTGGAAAAGATTATCCCTCCCTGGGGAACTCTTCTCAAACTTCATAATGATCAGGGAATCCATTTTGCTGGCCAGGTACTTCAACAAGTCTGCACTGTTTGGCCAGTTTTGCCACACCACATTTTAACTGTGCTTACCACTCTCAATCCTTTGGTTTAATCAAATGCACTAATGGCATTATTAAGACTCAATTGGCAAAATTTGTAGAGGCCCTTCAAATACCTTGGCCCAAAGCATTGCTGTTGATCATTCTAAATCTGAACTCCACCCATTTTGGAACTCATAAACTATCACCCTTCGAGATAGTCACAGGATTCCCAATGCACTTGGCTCTTGCTTCTTTTGACCCACAATTGATAAAAGAAGATATACTCCAATATTTCAAAGGTCTGATTTCTTCTCTTAAAAATAACCATGATTTGGAAGCACAGTCTTTTTACAATGAGCCCTCAGGAGAGGAAGACCTTAAGCATCACACCTTGCACCCTGGAGATTACATTGGAAAAGACTTCTCCAGAAGGGCTCTCTTCAACCTTGCTGGAAAGGCCCCTACCAGCTACTGTTAACCAACCCTTTTGTTGCCAAATTCCAATTAATAGACTCTTGGATTCAAATGACACAACTAAAGAAAGCACCAAACCCTGACTGCACCTGAACATCTTCTGGTGACCTGAAAGTAAACATTTCCTGGAATTAAAACAGACAATATCTGATGAAACAGCTTTCCCAGGATATCTGTACCAGACCTGTTGGAAAGTTGTTGCCAAACCTTTGGTAATGGCATTAAGATTCAGATGACTTCCAATATCAATGATCTTGATAACATATGGATTTTAGATAAAAAGTGCTTGAGCGTTCTCCCTCCTACCCCTCCTTGTTACTTTAATGTAGCCTTAGTAAGTTTCCAGTCTGTGCACTTTCCCTCCAACAGGAGACACTATACTCAGAAAAGGTTCTTCTTGGCATTGAGGGAAAAAATCCTCTGAAAGTAGAAAACCAGACTCTTGATCAGTGATGCTTTCAGAAAGATCTTGATCAAAAGGGGAAAATGTTAAATTAATAAACAGAAACCTCAATTAAATAGAATTGGGGTACCAAAAGTGGGAGCTCCTAGCCCTGCAATAATAGCAGAGTCCAACAGAAAGAAGAAAGACTGCTCTTCTTTCCTGGCAAGAATTCATCCAATGAAAAGCCATGGACTCTTTGTTTCTATAGCCCTGCTAACTTCCTTTCTCTATAAAAGTTTTTTCCTCTTTTGTGCAGGAACTTGCACGTGGCTCACCATGTTGCAGACCTTGAATTGCAGTTCTCTGCTGATCTCAAACTTATCTTTGCTGGAGAAATATCTGACAGTGTACTTGTTTTAGGTTACTATTTCAGAATTTTATGAAGCACAGGAGAGCTTGTAATTAAAATAAAGTTCACAAAAGAACTGTGAAATTGTTAAATGATAATAACTCCTCTGAGTTTTTTTTTTTTTTTGAGTTACTGTGAGAGACACAAAAAGTAATTGACATTTAAAATTTGGAAGCTAGGGGCCATACTTAATGAAGTTAATAATTGTATTCTAAATATTGCTGGCATTAAATTTGTTAAGAATTTAATCTCAAAATTGAATGCAATTGGCTATTATCCTGAGGGACAATTTACTTAGGCTTTAATCAATTTCATCATTATACTGTCACTTGCTGTAAATTTTTGGATAATGACACACACAAAAAAAGCACACAAATCTTTATATAAAGGTCAGAAACTAATTGAAATTAATCTTTTTTTAAAGTCTGTTTGGAAAGAATTTGTACTCTCTCTCTCTAACTACGTACCATACAGGGTGAGTGTTATGTGTGTATATGGGTGTGTGAAAGTGGTGCTGACAAAGAGTGTATATTTTAAAATACTTCAATCAGGGCAAAGTTAGTACTCAGCCTGCCACCCTAACAGGTAATGCAGCTTTGACAGCATTCTGAAAAATTTTTTCTATTATTAAATAATTTAAATGAGAGTGAATTTTTTTTTGAGGATTAAATTATTTTGAGGACATTTTGATGAATAAAGTTAAATTAGTATTATTCTTCACTGGATATATTCTTTATGAAAAACTGAAATCTAGACCCCCACAGAATATTTCAGTGCAGATCATAGGGAAGGTTAAATTTTTTTTTTTGGCTGTACACGGGCCTCTCACTGTTGTGGCCTTTCCCATTGCGGAGCACAGGCTCTGGACGCGCAGGCCCAGCGGCCATGGCTCACGGGCCCAGCCACTCCACTGCATGTGGGATCTTCCCGGAACGGGGCACGAACCCGTGTCCCTGCATCGGCAGGCGGACTCTCAACCACTGCGCCACCAGGGAAGCCCCGGAGAGTGAATTATATACTCTGCTTATTTAATTTTATTTTTACCTCTAATCTCTTTCTTCTTCTTTCTTTAAATATAGTTTGCTATAGACATTTTAATATTTGAAGAAAAGTTTATATATGTTCTCTTTAGTAAATGTATGTAAGACTATCAATTTTCTTTAAGGATGTAGATATCTAAAATATACCTTAGGAGCGGGAATGGAGGAGTATCTCTGAAAATTCTCTCCTCGATAAAACAAAAAAAAACCCAAGAAAGAATTGTCTAAATCAACTGTTTCAGAATTCTGGGAATTAACCAAAACCTTGCAAGAATCCAGGAAATATTTATTCAAGAAAAGCTGAATCTCAGAATAAATAGTGAGTTGTGTGGTGTTTTAATTTACCCTATTCCTATCTCCTCCTATTCAGCTCCACAGCAGCATTGAAAACTAAGGACCCATAATTGTAGTGAAATCCAGAAACCTACTAGCCACTAGAAGGGCCAGATCATGGTAGGAAGTCTTCCAAATCCCCATTCCCAGATAACTGGCATTATTTAATCTGTTTGGAAGTCCCTTGGAAAATAAAGATTGGCAAGGCTTGTCTTTATTTGACCTGAGTTAAACTTGTCCAGTCTAAATATCATTTTCCCTGGGGGCATTTGTCAAAAATAACCAACAGCAATTGTGTAACATAACAGATGCCTGAGGCAACAATAACAGTTGTGTCAAACAACAAAGTGACCACAAAGTTAAATTGAAACCTTGGGAATGTTCTATCCATAGGTGACTTTGAAACTCTTTGATAAATTTCTGGATTGGGCATACATACGCATAAGGCTGTGCCCAGAACTGTGGGCATGTTCAGGAAAGACCTGAAAAATCTCTAAACTCTCAACTGTGGATGACCTTAAAGCTCTGTGTAAGCAGGAAGTGAAAACTAGGCCAACACTATAAAATGCCTGAGCATTGAAGATGTGTCACAGTATGCCCACAGAGCTCTTGTCAAAGGTAAGAAGACTTACTGGTTCCAAGGATTTGAGGAAATATCTGTCAGTCCTTAGCTGACCACTAAGAAAACTGAGCAGAGACTTCAGTTGCCACACACAAAAGAAAACTTTTTAGAATTAGATCAGAAAAGTCACTAAATAAACATTATCAACAACAACAAAAATAAAAAACAACAATGAGCACATGGAAAAAGGGGATTCTGAATTCCAAAATCATATTATTCAAAATGTGCAATTTTCAATGAAATATTATAAAACATGCAAAGAAACAAGAAATTGTGATCCATATATAGGAAAAAAAAAATCAGTCAACAAGAATTGTTCCTAAAGAAGACCAAACATTGAACTTACTAGACAGAGATTTTTTTTTCTTTTTTTTTTTTTTTTGGCTGCATTGGGTTTTTGTTGCTGCTCACGAGCTTTCACTAGTTGTGGTGAGTGGGGGCTACTCTTTGTTGTGGTGCGCAGGCTTCTCATTGCAGTGGTTTCTCTTGTTGAGTAGCATGGGCTCTAGGCGTATGGGTTTCGGTAGCTGTGGCACGTGGGCTCAGTAGTTGTGGCTCGCCAGCTTTAAAGTGCATGCTCAGTAGCTGTGGCACAAGGGCTTAGTTGCTCTGCGACATGTGGGATTTTCCTGGACCAGGGCTCAAACCTGTGTGCCCTGCATTGGCAGGCAGTCTCCCAACTACTGCACCACCAGGAAAGTCCTAGACAGAGTTATTTAAATAAGCTCTTTAAAATATGTTCAAATAACTAATAGAAGCTATGTTTAAAGAACTAAAGGAAAGTGGGAGAATGATATCTCACCAAATAGAGACTATCAATAAAGACATAGATGTCATAAAAAGGAACAAAATATAAATTCTGAAGTTAAAATGGACAATCATTGAAATTCTTAAAAAATCACCTAAAGGATTTAACAGCTGATTTGAGCTGGCAGAAGAAAGAATTACCAAATCTAAGCATAGGTCGATTGAGATTACTGAGTCTGAGGAACAAAAAGAAATAGCATAAAGAAAAATCAGCGGAGTGTCAGAGGTCTATGGAAGACCATCAGGCACAACAACATGCATATGTTGAAAGTCCCGGGAGAGGAGAAAAAGTGGCAGAAAGAATATATGAAGAAATAATGGCTGAAATTTTCCCAAATATTATAAAAATAAGTTAATATGCACACCCAAGAAACTCACCAAACTCCAAGCAGAATATACTCAGAGAGAGCCACCTGAGAACCATCATAATCAGACTGTCTATATCAAAAAAGAAAGAGAGCATCTTTTTTTTTTTTTTTTTTTTTGTGGTACGCGGGCCTCTCAACTGTCGTGGCCTCTCCCGTTGCGGAGCACAGGCTCCAGACGCGCAAGCTCAGCGGCCATGGGTAACAGGCCCAGCCGCCCCGCGGCATGTGGGATCTTCTCGGACCGGGACACGAACCCGTGTCCCCTGCATCGGCAGGCGGACTCTCAACCACTGCGCCACCAGGGAAGCCCAAGAAAGCATCTTGAAAGTAAGAAGAGAGAAGTTAGTCATCATGCAATGGGGCTCCTCAATATGATTAACAACTGATTATAATTAGAAAACAAGGAATCTAAAAGAACACAGAATACATAGTCTAAGTGCTGAAAGAAAAAAATAATAATTCTATACCTAGCAAAATAATCCTTCAAAAATGAAGAAGAAATTGCTAGATAAACCAAACCTGAGAGAATTCTGCATTAGCAGATCTGTCCTTTGAGAAATACTAAAAGGAGTCTTTCAGGCTAGAATAAAAAGAAATTAGATGTAAATAAAATCCACGTGAAAACATAAAGAGCACTGGTAGAGATAACTCCATAGGTAAATATAAAGACAGCATAAAGGAATTTTGTTTGAAACACTTCTTTCTCCTATATTATTTAAAAGACAACTGCATGGAGCAATAAGTAGGCATCTGTGTTGATGTGCACACAAGATAAAAAGGTGCAATTTGCACAAAATACAGGGAGGGAATGAGCTATATAGTAGCAAAATTTTTATAAAATATACAAAGTAAGTTGGTATTAATCTGAACTAAATTCTTATAAATTAATATGTTACTTGCCCAAGGGGGAGGTGGGGGTGGGGAGGGATGGATTGGGAGCTTGGGATTAGCAGATGCAAACTATTATACATAGAATGGATAAACAACAAGGTCCTACTGTGTAGCACAAGGAACTATATCCAATATCCTGTAATATTCCATAATGGAAAGGAGTATGAAAAAGAATATGTATAGGTAGAACTGAATCACTTTGCTGTACAGCAGAAATTAACACACTGTGGCAAATCAACTATATTTCAATACAATAGATTTTTAAAAATATGTTAATTGTAATCCTCAGGGAAACCACTGAGTTATCTAAAAACTATTTATTATTTGTAAATATATAAATGTATATATTATGCTAAAAACATACTACTTAACATAAAAGGTGACAGTAATCGAGGATAGAAGAATGAAAAGATATGACAAAGAAAAGCAAAATGGCAGATATAAATCCTACCTTATTAGTGATTACGTTAAATGTAAAGGTATTGAACACTCCAATCATATGACAAATATTGCAGGATGAATTTAAATTTAAAATTTAGCCAATTATACATAGTTACAAGAAAGAAATATTTGATTTGAACTTGAATTTGAATACAAAAGTAGGCTGAGGATAGAAAAAATATACCATGAAAGGTATAAGAAGGATATATTATACCATGAAAATAATAACCAAAGAGGACCAGAAGGACTACAGTAATACAGTGTTAGACAAAACAGATTTTGAGACAAAATTCTTACTAAAGACAAAACACACATATTATAAACATATATGCACCTAACAAGAAGCACAAACCGATAGAATTGATAAGAGAACAGATAATTTAACAATAATAATTGGAGACTTTATTATCCTACTTTTAATAATAAATAGACTAGGCAGAAGATCAGTATGGAAATGGAAGAGCTGAACAACACCATAAGCCAACTTGACCTGACAAATACCTATAGAACACCTCCCCAAGGCAGCAGAATACACATTCTTCTGAAACGTGTTAGAAGGATTCTCCAGGATAGACTACACATTGTGGCATTAAATGTGTATCAATGTGTTTAACAGTATTAAGATTTTACAAAGTTCTTCTTTGACCACAATGGAATACAATTGGAAATCAACAAAAAAGGAAATTTAGAAAATTTACAAATATGAGAAAATTAAACAACACTTCTAAATAATCAGTAAGTCACAGAGGAAATCACAAAGGAAATTAGAAAACATTTTAAGATGAATGAAAATGAAAATATACCAAAATTTATAGGATGCTACTAAAGCAGGGCTGAAGGTAAAATTTATACCTGTAAGCGCCTATATTTAAAAAGAAAGATCTCAAACAATAGCCTGAATTTCCACCTTAAGAAACTAGAAAAGTAAACCCATAGGAAGCAGAAGTAAGGAAATTAAGATTACTGCTGAAATAAAGTAGAAAATAGAATAAACAATAGAGAAAAATTCCTGAAACCAAAAGCTGATTCTTTGAAAGATAACCAGATTTACAAACCATTAGCTAGACAGATGAAGAAAAAGGACAGATGACTCAAATTACTAAATTCAGGACCGAATGAGAGACATAAAAAACAACCTTCAGAAATAAAAATCATTAAAACAGAATACTATGAACAATTCTATGTCAACATAACTAGACAACCTAGATGAAAGGAAGATTCATAGATGAAAAATCCTCAACAAATATGAATAAATGAAATCCAACAAAATATAAAAGAATATACACCATGATCAAATGGGATTTATCCTGGTAATGCAAGGTTTGTTCATTTAATTTAATATACCATATTAGTAGTTTTAAGGGGAAAACATTTATGATCCTTTCAATAAACCTCAAAAACACATTTGACCAAATCTGAACACTTTCATGATAAAACCCCTTGACATCCAGGAATTCTACTGGGAAGAGTCTATATTAGGGAAATATCTATATCAGGGAGCTTTCTTCACCTGATAAAGGCATCTATGAAAAGCCCATATCAAATAACGTACGTCATGGTGAAAGCCTGGAAACTTTCCCTCTAAGGTAAGGAATAAGGCAAGGATGTCTGCTCTCATCACTTCTATTCAACTATGTACTGAAATTTCTAGCCAGTGAAATTAGGAGAGAAAAAAAATAATGAAGACACCCAGATTGGAAGGGAAGCAGTATAATTATCTCCATTCATAGATAATATAGTCTTATATATAGAAAGCACTAATAATCCACAAAAAAGGGAAAATATTAGTGCTAATAAGCAAGTCCCATAAGTTTGCAGGGTACAAATATACAATATGAAAAAATTAATTATATTCCTATACATCAGCAATAAACAATCCAAAGATGAAATTAATAAGACAGTTCCATTTACAATAGCATCAAAAAGTTTAAAATACTTAGAAATAAATACAAATAAGTGCAAGATTTGTACACCAAAAATTATGAACATCATTGAAAGAAATGTAAAAGATTTATACCAATGAAGAGATATCCTGTGTTTGTGAATTAGAAGACAATATTATAAAAATGGTAATATTATTTCAAATTGAAGAATACATTTCATGTGATCCCTATCAAAATCTGAGACGCCTTTTTTTTAGCAGAAGTTGACAAGCTGATCCTAAAATTCATATGAAAATGCAAGAGGCCCAAAATAGCTAAAACAAATATGAAAAAGAATGAGGTTGGAGGATCCACACTTACTGATTTCAAAAATTAGTACAAAGTTACATTATTCAAGAAAATATGACACTGGCATAAGGCTAGACGTACAGATCAATGGAATAAAATTGAGAGTCCAGAAATAACTTTTTACATTTATGGTCAGTTGATTTTCAGCAGGGGTGACAAGATGATTCAATGAAGAAAAATCATTTATCAACAAATGAATCTGACACAATTGGATATTAACACAGGAAAGAAGGTAGTTGGATTCCTCACATCATATAGGTAAAGTAACAAAGTGAAACAAAAATCTACATGTCAAAGCTAAAACAATAAAACTCATGAAAGGAAACACAGGTATAAATACTTGTGATCTTGGATTGAGCAATAATAGCTATGACACCAAAATGGCAAACAATAAACAAATAAAAATAAGCAAATTGGATTTCTTCAAAATTTTAAAAATTTCACTTCAAAGGACACTATCAAAAAAGTGAAAAGACAACCCACAGAATGGCAAAAATATTTTCATATATTTAATAAGGGATTGTTATTGAATAACGAATAATATAAAGAAGCCATGCTATTTAATGATTAAAAAATGACCCACTTCAGAAGCAGCCACATGGCACAGGGAGATCAGCTCAGTGCTTTGTGACCACCTAGAGGGGTGGGGTAGGGAGGGTGGGAGGGAGGGAGATGCAAGAGGGAAGAGATATGGGGGTATATGTATACGTATAGCTGATTCACTTTGTTATAAAGCAGAAACTAACGCACGATTGTAAAGCAATTACACTCCAATAAAGATGTTAAAAAAAAAAAAGACCCACTTCAAGAAAATGGGCAAAAGAATTAAACAGACTTTTGTTCAAATAAGATATACTAATAGCCAGTAAATACATGACAATATGCTCAACAATTTTATTCCTTAGGGAAATGCAAATTAAAGCCACATTAAGATACACTTCACACTCTAGTATATCAAAAGGAGGAGATATGGAGAAACTGTAATTCTCATACATTGCTAGTCAGAATATAAAATGGTACAGATGCTTTGAATTGCAGTTTGTTACTTCCTCAAAATGTTAATCATAGAATTAGTATATGACCCACCAATTTCTCTACCTAATGCATTCCACAACATAGATACACCTTGGAAACTTGGTGCTAAGTGAAAGAAGCCAGAAAAAGTGGCCACTTATTCTTTAAGTCCATTTGTATGAAATGTGCTCAATAGTAAAATCCATAGAGACAGAGTACACTAGTTGTTGCCAGGGGCTGAGGGGATGAAGGTGAGGAGTTAACAGCTACTGGTATGGGGTTTCTTTTGAGGTGATTAAAATGTTCTGGAATTAGATAGCGGTGATAGTTTCATAACCTTATGAATATACTAAAACTCACAAACTGCACTCTTTAAATGATGGATTTTTTAACATGTGAATTATACTTCAGTAAAAATATACATTAAGCTTGGATAGGAATTGAATATATGAAGTATTTTACTTTGCCTTCATTTAAACATACTATTTTCTTTTCTTTCTAAAAAATATTAAACATTGTGTTAGTTTTCTAATGCCACCTTAATAGAGAGCCACAAATGCAACTGACTGAAAACAGAACACATTTATTTTCTCAAAATCCTGTAAGTCAGAAGTGTAAGTCCTCTGCTTAGAGTCTCACAAAGCTGGGAAGGAGGTGGCAGCAAGGCTGAGTTTCTCTTGAACCTTATTAGGAAGAATCTGTATTCAAGTTTATTAAGGCTGTAGGCTGGATTAAGTTGCTTATAGTTGCAGTACTGAATTTCTTTTTTCCTTGCAGCTTGTCAGCAGGAGCCTCTCTTAGCTTCCTAAGGCCGCCTAAATTCTCTGTCCCATTACCCCTTCATCTTCAAAGCCAGCAAAGTTGGGTGGAGTTCTCATGTTTTGAATCCCCCTGATATCCCCTTCTCCTGAATCTCTCATGTCTTCAGCTCAAGGAATGTACTCTGCTTTTAAGGGCTGATGTAATTAGATTGACTTACCCAGATAAATCAGGATAATCTCCCTGTTTTAAAGTACCTAATCTTAATTCAATCTAGAAGATACTTTTGGGTAACATAATAACAGGTATTGGGGATTAGGGCAGGAACATCCCTAAATCCAAGGTCATTACTTAGCATACCCCAAGAATTAGAAATAATGTATAAAGAAATGGAAAAGTTGGCTATCTTTTGGTTATCAATTTCGAGTGCATCAGGGAAATTACATAACAATAAATACTGCTTTATAGTATATAGATATTTATTATGTTTGAGCATAAATTTGGTAATTCTTTCTTCTGCCAGCTCAAATCTGCTGCTAAGTCCTTTAGGTGATTTTTTTAAGAATTTTAATGACTGAGCATATTAATTGCATTATTTAAATCACAATTTTTATTTTTAAAATAAGATGATTTCTAAGAGATTTGTGTTAAAGGAATCCACTATCAGGATTATAAATTTTAATTCTATGTCCTTTGAAGTTTATGTGGATGAACATTTAAATAATAACATATTTGTTATTTTATGTAATTCAGCATAAAATAACCCCCTTTTTCTGCTTTCACTATGTTACATTTAAACTATTATTATGGTTAAACATATTTTTTTTTGTTAGGTGTTTCTCCTATATCTTTCCAATTATTTAATTTTCTATTTTCACCTGTTTTTTTCAAAATTGTCTATAGAACAGTCATTAAAATCATGAATTCTGAAGATAAAAATACATAGACTTGAATATTAGCTTCAGTGATAATTAGTAGTGTGACTTCACCAAATGACTTCTTTGCATATCAATTTTCTCATCTTTAGAGTATGGATCATATATCACCTTCCTCGGGGGTTAATATAATTAAACAAGTTTAACATAGGTAAAGCAACACCTATATAAACATTGTAAGTGCTTTATATGATCATCATACTGTTTTAGATGTTTGCCATATGCACACTCTAAAAATGTATTTACTGAAGTTTTATTTACTTTTTCAATTTTTATGTTTAGAATAAATCTGAGTCCCTTTTTAATGCTGGGTTTAGCTTACTCACAATGATCGTATTTACTGACATGTGTAGACCTCTCTCTCTCTCTCTTATCAAGGATGCAAAACTGTTGACTCTATTTTCTTCCCTAATTTTATTGGGTTAGTTGAATTGCTTTGTTCTAGTTTTTCTTTACTTGTTTAGAAATTATACATTAGGGCTTCCCTGGTGGCGCAGTGGTTGAGAGTCCGCCTGCCGATGCAGGGGACACGGGTTCGTGCCCCAGTCCGGAAAGATCCCGCATGCCGTGGAGTGGCTGGACCCGTGAGCCATGGCCGCTGAGCCTGTGTGTCCAGAGCCTGTGCTCCGCAACGGGAGAGGCCACAACAGTGAGAGGCCCGCGTACAGCAAAAAAATAAATTAATTAAGTAAATAAATCAATAAATGTCACAGGGATGTAAAATACAGTATAGTCAATAATATTGTAATAACTTTGGTGACAGATAGTAACTAGATCTATCATGGTGATCATCTCATATATATAAAAATATTTAATAACTGTGGTACATCTGAAACTAATATAATATTGTAAATCAATTTTACTTCTATAAAAATAAAATTAAAATTTTAAATTATCACTATAATTTATCACTCCAGATGATAAAAATTTGATAAATAATAGTTAATTTTTAAAATATTTGACCCACTACTTGGAGAGAAATCAGATTATAGACTTACAAGTATGTGTGATTGATACATCCAAAAGATGTATAAAATGTGAGCAAAAAACTAGAAAAATAAACAATTCAATGAGAATTTTAGAAATAAAGGAAAAAATCACTAAATAAAATTAAAACTCAGTATTAGTTTAAGCACATCTAAACAGATACTTCAGGACTTGTAAAATTTACCTGAAGAAAACAACGTGTACTGAATCATAGAGGGACAGAAGTTTGGAGATTAGAGAAAATTGTGTAGGAGATAGCAGAAAATAGGATCATTGCAGACTATATGAGGAGATAATTCATAATATCACACTTTCGAAAATATTTGGGAAGGAGAACTTCTAAGATTTGTACATTAAACACTGAATTCCTTTGTGTTAATGAAATTAGCTGTTTATTTCTGTGATAGATATTCCATTTCTCTAGTTTAGATGTCTTCTAATGCAAATATTCCATTAAACAAAATGATCCAAAAAATCCACATTAAAATATATCCACATGTGGTTTTATACTTTTTACATTCCCTTTCTGTCCCTTGTTTTTTTCTATTACACACAAACAGACACACATGTGCACGCA
The DNA here is from genome assembly GCF_951394435.1 of Stenella coeruleoalba. Taxonomy (NCBI): domain Eukaryota; kingdom Metazoa; phylum Chordata; class Mammalia; order Artiodactyla; family Delphinidae; genus Stenella; species Stenella coeruleoalba. The sequence continues at coordinate 22,388,270 of NC_137148.1, forward strand.
TATATAACTGTGTGCAAAACACACTCATATGTTTAAATACATGAGTTTGAGGTGATCCATTGTGAGTCCATCCCTAGCCTCATATCATTATAATAATCAGATGATAATAAATCCATTTCAAATTCTGCAACATTTCTGGGTAATTAATGATGAAGCAAATGTGAAATGATGTGAATTTGATAAAGTTATCATTTTAAAGTTGAAGTGAGTTATAATGATAGTTCATTACTGTAATCCCTTATATTACTGTAAGATACGTAAATCTTCTCCACTGAACATGTAAAAATTGCAACTCCGGCTACCTGCTTAGATCATTCAAACTTAATTAAAAAATAAAACAAAACTAAGAAAAATCTCTCGATTCAGGAAATTCCACCTGTCATGACGAAGAGCTTCACTTCTACTGGCCCATTCTTTCTCTATTTGCCTGTAGTAGTTTGAAATAAAAGATGTTTTATATATTTATAAGTATTATTTGCTTATAATCCTTTATTCAAAACAGTTTTATAGCCAGTTAGGCTACATCTATAGGCATATTGTTACCCATTTTATTTTTGAAAACATTAAAATGAACAGTGAGTTCCATTGCTGAAATAAGAATTCTAGGCCCAAGTGAACAATCTTTGTGTGTCCTTGAGCAAGTAACTTAATAGATCTGGGCCTAAATTTCTTTGTCTGTAATAGGAGAGACTTCCTTCCAGGTATAAAATTTTATCACCATGAGGCAAATCATGTGCTGGCTTTCTGCCCCCTCAGCAAGTTGATTGACATTGTATTTTATATTCACTTGTAATTCAGATGTTTGCTATGATGAAACTGAACACTTAATGCTTCAATTCAATTTTGCAAGATATAAATTATAAAAGGAAGTGAGCCACAATATAAAGAAGTGAAGATGCAAAATAAATTATCCTTTTGATGACTATTTGTATCATCTATAATTAGTTATGTAATTGATGGTATAGTATGCACATAGTGCATTAACTTTGGATAAACTGCGTTTACAAAACTCAGAATTTCATTTTGTAATCTGACAATTGCTACTGTGAGGAGATGTTGCCTGGAGATGAGTTACAGCATTTGGAGCTTAATATTGTCTATAATGTTGTCTAAAATGAAGGAATATTACATACCAAGCTTATTATTACAGTGATGACTTCCTGCTTTCTGAATCAAATTAGGGTTATAGCTGGTACTGAAAGTAATAAAAGAGAAGCCTCAATATTTCCATAAAATAACTACTAATGTATACCCAACAGTAGTGAAAATTAAAAAAATACCCTAGTAAAATTGTAAAGTATAAACTATCAATCAAAAAAATCCAATAACTCCTGAAAGTTCCTACCTCTGAAAATGCAAAGGAAAAAGAAAAGCTAGAAATCACTCAGCTTTCAACTACTGTGACTTTGGATATCAAGCTTTGAGTAATACTGTTATTTTTATTTTAACCACTATGTTATTTTAACCACTATGTTAGACAAAATTTTAGACTTGTTTTGAAATTAAGAACAGCATGTATTTTGATCTGATACCTCAAGATGAAGCATTCACTTCTACTTTGATAAACCAGAGAATATTTAAAAGAGAAGGTCTATTATTTATTAATTATTCTGAAACACCACAGCTTTAGATGAAATTTAAGCCTGGGAGGGGAGGAGAAAAATAAACAAACAACAGCAACAACAAAAATATTATAACAATTTCAGGAGCATTATAAATATATTTGACTTTCTAATTTATAGACATGTTTTTGTTTTAAGTATTAGATGCGTGTCTTCTTGAAAGGTTACCACTTTGTTTTCTCTGCCTACTCTACTGGTTCTAGTTTAATACAGGTCAAGAATAGTTCCTAAGAGGTTTATGCCACAATGGTGATAGAATCTCCACATATAAAACAAGAAAAGGTGAAAAATTTGAAATATGAAACTATGTATAAAAGAACTGACCACTAAAACTATTGACCAATCATGAATTTGTTTTATACATGATAATCTATATATAAATAATATAAACAGTGTTTCAAGGATAGGATGATAGGACTTAAAATGTTATTGAGAAAGATCCAAGTGTGTTTTATATTTCTGTGACAGTTATGTGTTTCTTATTTCAACAAAACTGTGTTAGCACCAATGATGTACAGTATCTCCCTTACATACGAACCTTCAAGTTGCGAACTTTCAAAGATGTGAATGTGTGTCACTGGATCGTTTTTTCAAGAGCGTAGGTAGAATTGAATCTAGCAAGGAACCAGAACCTGTTTTATCCATGTCAGATGTGAGTGACATTGCAGCTTGCCCTCCATCTCCTAGTGCTGACGATCCTTCAGCTCTACCATCTCCCACCTCCTCTCCCTCCTCCAGTCAGAAACTCTTCTTGCCTGTTCACTCGATGCCAGCCCCTGTGTGCCAGCTGTTGTACTATACTACTGTACTTTTCAAGATACTGTACTATAAGATTAAAAATCTTTTCTTTATTTGTTGTATCTGTTTTTTAATGTATTATTTGTGTGAAAAAGTATTATAAACCTATTACAGTACAGTACTGTATAGCCGATTGTGTTAGTTGGGTACCTAGGCTAACTTTGTTGGACTTTAGAACATGCTCTCAGAATAGAACTCATTCATATGTAGGGGACTTATGTACATATAACATGTAAAATATTGACCAATAGCTTAAATTGTCTAAAAAGGTTAATGAGTCAAGTATTTGAGAGATATAAATAATTTATAATTATTTTACTTTTTGCAGTATTGTTGATTTATAATATTATGGTAGCTTCAGGTGTACAACATAGTGAGTCAATATTTTTATAGATTATACTCCATTTAAAGTTATAAAATATTGGCTATATAACCTGTAAAATATATCCTTGTAACATTTATTTTATAAATGGTAGTTAGTACAATTTAATAATGATTTTAAACAAAATAGTATATTGGAATTGAAATAGTTCAGTCAATTTTAAGAATATGGATGTCACATAATCATATTGGGGGAAATGTGTCAATTATAGTTATACATTTATTGCTATAAATAATATAATAAGACTCCTAGATACTATCCTTTAGCAAGCAGATACACTTGTGTATGGGTCTAATGTGATTGTAGCAGATATTGCTGATGCAGTGGTCTGTATCATTTCATTCCACCTCTCAAGTTCACCTACAGGTCTCATACATATTCTGGAAGGCAGACAGCACAAATTTCTTTACTGCACTTCTCTGCTCTTCTTCCTGTGAGTTTTCTCTGGCAACAGAGCAGCTGGTAGTAGGCAACTTGAAAGTCTCAGGAAAGTGATGTTCCAGAGACAACCCTCAGCCAATGAGAGATTAGAGGGTACACCTCCCAGACCCCTCATCTTAAAATGAGATTGTTCTGAAGTGTGCCCCACGTGATTTCTCAGAATATCGCCAACAGGATCATGTCCAAGTTACTCACAACAGTAATTCATTCATTGACACACTCTTGGTTTAGCTCTCTTTCTCAGCACCCCCTCCTTCTCCTGCTCTTCCTGAGAGCAGCTCTGAACAAACTACCTTCACACAAATCTTTGTCTTATGATTGCCTTTGGGAGAACCTGAACTATTGATAAAAAAGTGGGGTTTACATACCAGAGGTTATTGGGGTGTGTGTGTGTGTGTGAACACAATTAAAAGAGAGGCGGAAAATCGGAAGCCACATTATGTAACAAAATAATATCTAAACTAGAAATCTGAGGAAATATTGTATAGCTATTTTTTGCACTAACCTGCTGTGCAATTTTTCCAAACCATTTAAAAGTTTAGATAATATAAATCTTAAACTTAAAAAAAAAGTTCAGAAGTGAGGATAGTAGGAATAGATGATCTCTAAAATTGCCGGCAGTTCAAAAGAATGCTATACTAGAAAACCTTTTTCTTATCTGACGCCATTAGACCACGTGGTGAATAAGTTAATTGAAAACTTTTGTTAAAATGTTGTATAAAAATGACACATTCACAACTTACACACTTTATTTTAAACCATATGCTTGTATTTTACTTCAGAATTCTTGTATGTTTTAGAGAACTTTTGAGTGTGGGTTGGCTTACTTTCCTTCTTTCATAAACCACATGCACAATGCAGTCTTTTGGGATTAAAGTGGAAAGACAAATCAAAGACACTGTTAATAGAGGTGCTAACTATTGCTATAATGGCAGTCGTATTTTAATATATAGTTTTATCAAATAAACATGTATACCTTAAAAAATGAAGACACTGTTGAAGTGATTTCACTGCAGAATCCTTTCTGGTTTTTATATTTCCTCCAATATTTATCATGCATATTTCCAATAATAATTGAAAAGAATTTTGTAACTATTTGCCTGTATCAGTCCTTTTTAAATAATTAAAATAAACAGAAACAAATTTATTTTACATATATTTCATTATTTTACATACTCTGGTAATATAATTAATTTAATTAACAGATACAACTAGAAAAACACATTTATACCTCTCATTACTACTCGATGAATAGGCAGTGGGTTTGTGGGTGGCTTCAAGAGTATCCACCTAGATGCATAATTTCAATACACTGTGTTCTTTAGTCTGAATAATTTAATCCAATAAGTCAGTTATATGAGAGTTCATTAATAGAGTTTCTGCTCTCTTAAGCTTCCAGAACTTCAAGTGAGTTTCAAAACAAAAGTTAGCATGGCTTTAGCAGTCTTATAACCCAGAAAAGTATATGAAGCATCCACATGAGGGGCCCTCGTTGTACTTATGCTGATAAAAAGCCAAATATTCAACCAACATTTAAGCTTAAAATGGTATTACTAAGAAGTGTTTTGAAATTCAATAATAAGTCACCCACTTTGGAGAACATCTAGTAGCCTAAGATTCTAGGCATATCATTAGTGAATCTTAGAACCCAGGGATGTACTTGATCAGGAAGCTGCTGAATAAACAGGGCTCTGTGTTCTTTCCTATTAGTTCTGCCCAGTGAATCCAAAATGGCAACTGCAGTTATCGGCTGTCATGTCAATTGGCATTGGAGATTTTTGCACTATGCCCATAAAAATACAGCCTGTAAACTTAGCACTAAATGGTATATAGCCATAAAATATGGTACATATGTTACTAACACAGCATGTCAAAAGCTGATACATGCTATTGAAAAGACTGAGCATGGTAATGAAAAGTCACAGGTATAAAGGATATATTTGTGTAGATTTCAATTTCTAATAGGGACTCAGGATAAATGTCATTGAGAAAATGACACTTAGCAAAGATCTGAAGTTGCTGAAGAGGTATATTAGTAAAAACAGGTTAGGCTATTCTGCAGTAACAATAAAGAGCCAAATCTCACTGGTTTAAAACCAAAAAGTTCAAATTCTTATTTGATGTCTATTGTAGATTAACCTGCAGCTCTACTCTTCCTCAGCCTCCTCAGAACACAGGCTGACAAAGCCTCTATTATCTGGTGTATAAAAATAAGGGAACATGGCAAATTGTGCACTGACTTGTAAAGGCTTCCAACAAAAGATGACATATGGTAATCCTTTTCACATTTTATTGGCTGAAGCAAGTCATGTGGATGAGCTAAACTTCAAGGGAGCAGAAAAGTACAAATGGAGCATGTGCTCACAAGTTGGAGAAATCATTTTGTGCCCTGATGACTACCACTGAGAATGAGCAATTCAGCCTCACACCCAGGGCCAGGACTAAGGTGAGAAGAGGAAGGCAGTCACCTCAAGTGCAAAACTTAGGGAGGCACCAAAAACTCAAAAATAATATTTTGATTTAATATTTTTAAAACAACTCGAAATTAATGCAAAAATCCATGATGAGCAAATATCCACATTTTAAATAAAGATGGGATCAGTATACAGTTCCACGTAGAGCCACATCAGAGCCTGAGGCAAAAGAAGAGGTAAATAATTCTGATACAAAAGAAGAGAGAAATAATTCTGATTTTTATTTAAAATATTGATAATATGTTCATCATGAAAATTTTGTATTTATATTGTTTATTTACAAAAATGAATTAAAATATTTTTAATTTTCCTTACTGGGATTTGTGGTGCCACCGTAAATTTCAGTCATGAGGCAAGCACTCCACTCACCTCACTCTAGACTTAGCCATGCATATTCCATGTAGCATTACCAAGGAGATAGTAAGTACAGTGGTTTAGAATATGCATTCAGGCTTCATATTTTCTAAATTTGAATCTTATTTTCATTTTTAAGGAGTTTTGAAACAGTAGGTTAACCTCCTATGCTATCTCAGCCTCACCTCATTTGTAAAACAAGATTCCACATACTCAAAAGGTCATTATGAGGACAATCTGAAAAAATGCTTAAAACAGTTTTTAATATATTGCTCCTACCATGTAAACACTTAATAGGTACTATGTTATTACTAATTAAAAGCAGAAATATAGCATAATTTTTTATAAAGTGCACTAAAAGAAGCTTTGCAGGCGAGGAAACAAAAATGGATACCATGAACATTTTTTTTTGGGGGGGGGGCATGAACATATTTTTAATGAAACATTTGTACTGCTGTTTCTAAGATATATGCATTTGTATTTTAATATAACTTTGGAGTACTTAAGCATATAATTATACAAAATCCAGAAGATATAAAAATAAGAATTCAGATTAGTCACTAATTCAATCTATGTACATCAAAGCAAAATATGGAGAGGTCATTCAGACCCTTCAAAGAGACCTACTAATATTAAGAGAATATTTGAGCATAATTGGCATCACAGAATTCAAGGTAACAGAACAAGTATAGAAAGAATGATGATGGAAGATAGCACCTTAATAATAAGGCCAAAACTTAAATGTCCAATAAAGGAGATATTAAAAATGAAGAAATATCATATGCATTTTAGTTATGTGATTTAGGTAGGAAGAACTGCAGCACTAAAGGAAAACCAGCTCATTGAGAAAATATAGAACTATTGGTACAGAAAAAGGATCACATCCAACACTCGAAAAGGAATTTACCTGCTCAGTCTTAACAATTACATATTTCTCAAAGGAAATATCTTTGGCAGAGCAGTACAGAAGAGTGAATGCCTTGTGCTTTATACTCAATTTTTCCATCAATGGTGAATTAGTAATTATTTGGCTGAGCGTCTCTCCAAATGCTTCTATACACTACCCTGTCATACTCACAAATGTTTAAACTAAAAAGCCTTTCTATGCCACACTGAATAGGAATTCCTGTCAGAAAGTCAATAGGCCAGGCAGAAAGGATCAAGTAAAATGCGGTGAGGAATAAAATGATAGTTTTAGTTGGCAAAATAAAATAAAAAGCCCATGAAAATTCAGTGAGGCTTAAGAGTCACTGTTAATGATTTGAAGGAAAGCTAACCCAATCAGTTTCATTAAAAGTTGTTAATATAAAAGAAGACCAGATGAGTCTCCATAAGAGGTTACTTTGTGGATTACTTTACCTTTGATAAAGAGAAAAGGAAGAGAGATCAGGTGGGAATGACTGTGGAGACTTGCCATGACAGATAACTTAGGAAGTAAAATTAGAAAACAAATATTTGAACCCAGCAGATAATTCTTTAGTTAAAGCAACATTCAAAATTCTTTCAATTTACAACTTTATTGGATACTTAAATAAGATGGCCTAGACTCAAGGGAATTTTCTAAGTGTTTTCATTATTGTTATTAATGATAATGTATTGAATATTTATAGTTAGCAAGGTGTGCTAAATAATTTATAAGCATTATTTGTTTAGGGAAGTAATGTTATGGTTTCCATCTTGCCTGTGTAGAAATTGAACCTTGGATGATAGACAGGACTTATATAAAATTACACATTTAATAAATGTAGAATCAGTGTTTTTATCACAGGTATGAAGGGCATGTGTTACTTAAGTAATACTATACATTCCTTTTTTGAAAATATATCTGTAACTATTTCCGTTTGTGTCATGTATGCATATATGTACATATGTATGTATGTATACATGTATGTATCTATGTATCTATCTATGCATCTATATATCATCTGTATACTTATCTATAAATCTTACTGAACAGCAAAAATCCTACAGTACAACTCACCTCTTCAAATATCTTATTTGCAGACCAAGAAGGTGCCATCCAAAGAAATGTTTGCACAGTAGCTGCTAGCAAAGCAATACAATTTTTTTATTGCTTTTATCGTTGTTGTTAATGGTGGTGGTGGTGGTGGTCATTAGTTGGCTTTTTTGTTTGTTTGTTTTGTGTGTGTTTTGGTGGTTGGGGGGGCTTTTGTGCTTGTGTGTGTGTGATTATGAGGAATCAGAATAACAGAACCCTTTGGAATAAGCTGATTTAACAAGCCATATCCAGTGTAAACTTTAGTATCAGTCTGATATACCAATGAAACCTTGACAATCTCCTGGATTCTTAAGGATAAGAAGATATTTTATGAACTGAAATCTCTGTATCATTGACCATTGTATATTAGTTATATGTTTGTACTCACCACTGGGTTATAAGTCCTCAAAATTAGAGATCAGGTTATTCGTCATAAACAAATATTTTCTGACTTCCAATAATGTATATAATTCATTATCTGAATGATTCCATTGATTACAACTGTTTTTTAATAAGGTCAATGGCATAGATATTTACAGATAAGCCACTCAGCTTTATATTAAACTACAACACATAAACACAGAAAAGCTAGAAGCAATAATTATAGCTACATATTTGACAAATAGGTATGCTCATTTTCTTTTAAATTGGACACAATGGATTGTATTTTGAAACTATCCTTAATTTATAATTATGTTTACTTGAATTTCTTATTATATAGAAGACTCAACTGGGCCACTTGATTTGGAAGGATAGGGGTATATATTAAATGCTATGGATTTTAGGGCGTGTAATATCTGACAGACGATTTGGACTATAGGAGCTGTGAACAAAGCACTGCTGCTATCATCTGGTAGAGATTTTGAACCTGTTTAGAATTTCTGAAGCATTCAACAGCTATCAAAATGTGGATGTGTATCAAGAGTTGATGTTGAACTAATTAAATGGAAAAGCCATCTTTCTCCCTTGCTTAAAATATGAAACCTATTCATACTTATTTTTCCTAAACTTGGTCACTTGTTTACCAAGTAAAATGTTAACATCAAAAGAAGATAGAAAATGAGTATATTTACAAATATTAAAAGAAAAGATGAAAGTCTGAAATAATTAAAAATTTAAAAAAAAGAGGGAATAAAAATTTTGGAAATAAAATTGTAAAAAGAGAAAACAGAATATGATAAATAGAAATGGGTTATAAACAAAATACTCCTTTACAGGAAGATGATTTTTGAAAAAGCAAAGATTAGTATTAGATATTATCTCTAGAGCAGTACCCCATGGGAGAAGAAAAGCTGGGCTCTGGAATCAGGTGAACTGGATTTGAAGATTTTTGGACTCCAAATTTTTCACTCTTCTGACTAGAACAGTCAGTTTTAACTTGCTGAATGAGTTTCCTCAACAGTTTTTAGTGGTGAGTTTCTGGTAGGCTGATTATGATAAGCACTACAGTTTTGTAGCTGGTTTCAGTTGAGTATGATCTTTGCATTTGCCTTGCAAAACATCTTGAATTTTTGATTAGCAAAAATTGGTAAATAAAGAACTAACCGAACATTAATTTCCTTGCTCCTTTCCAGTTCTAATCTGTAGACAACAAAATGAAAACCAGTTTGTTGATATAAGAAAACTCAATTTACATGTTTATGTTGTTGTCATAATAATTACTGTTCTTTTTCACTTGCCTTGACAGGGAGTTGAAACTATAAAGAAAGTGATGAATAATTTGCAATGAATCAAAAACACGGATGTTGAATTTTTTGTGGACAATTTTTAGTTTAAAAAGCTAGCATAACTTGCCTTCACGTCATTGTATTTATAATAGAAATATTACTAAGAAGTAGTTACAACAATTACATGTAATTATTTTCTTTGGACATCAATTTCACTAACCCTCCAAGGTAGCTGACATTTTGATTACTTCTTTTGTCATTTTTTCTTTGTGGTCAACTATGATTATACCATGAGAAGCAGAATATACGTGGACCTAACGTCTCTGATTTTTTTTTAACATCTTTATTGGAGTATAATTGCTTTACAATGGTGTGTTAATTTCTGCTGTATAACAAAGTGAATCAGCTATACTATACAGATATCCCTATATCTCCTCCCTCTTGTGTCTCCCTCCCACCCTCCCTATCCCACCCCTCTAGGAAGACACAAAGCACCAAGCTAATCTCCCTGTGCTATGTGGCTGCTTCCTACAAGCTATCTATTTTACATTTGGTAGTGTATATATGTCCATGCCACTCTCTCACTTCGTCATAGCTTACCCTTCCCCGTCCCCATGTCCTCAAGTCCATTCTCTGTGTCTGCATCTTTATTCCTGTCCTGCCCCTAGGCTCTTCAGAACTTTTTTTTTTTTGGATTCCATATATATATGTTAGCATATGGTATTTGTTTTTCTCTTTCTGACTTACTTCACTCTGTATAACATCTCTGATTTTTAAACATAGTAGAGACTCATACATCTTTTTAAATACATAAAATGCAATCTTTGCTTGAAACCAATAGTATTTTTAACCCACAATGAATTTGTCTAAGATTTCTTCCATCGTATAAAATTATTTTAAATTTTAAAATCATTTTAAAATTTTGAAACTCTATAATTATCGGTGAAATGAAACAATTGGATTTTAATGTTTACAAACAAAACCTCTTTCCTCTTGCTCACAAATTAAAATTGAATTGAATTCTCTTGTATATTTTTTTCTTTTTCCAAACAAAATCAGTTTAGGTTCTGTTTCTTAAATTGGAGACAAGTTAAAAATATGATAGAAAGCTTTAGCGTGCTGCCAAGCCAATTATGATTTATGGTGGTAAAATCAAGAAAACAAGGCAAGGTCATAGAGGTGAGCCTGATATTGGCATCATACTGAAAGCAGTCTTAAAGAACCGGTAAAGCTGAGCAAAGCTGAACAGAATCTCAGGGCTAATGGTTGATGTTAGAGTTTAGTATTTTTATGAATTAGGGAGCCTGGTGAACATTGTAGGCTATTTGTGGGGGGATCTAGATGAGCCAAAACCTCAGAAAAGATTTAACCAGAAATAGGCCAGCACTTGCAGGAACTAAAACATTCTTCGAATTACCTAAATTTCTGATTGGTTGAAGATGTTGATTAAATATTCTCTGAAGGACCATAATAAAATACAGCATTTCAAATTATCTCTAACTTTGTTCAAGTACAATGCCATAGCCCAACTTCCCTAAAATTATATAGTATTGCTCTAGAGATTGCTAGTATTTAATCATTTGCTCTTAAGAAATATTATTAATTTCCAGGAAGGATTTAATTTTCATAATTCACAATGTTTATCATATGTAGTTTTAATTTATTCCAAATGTAATTTTCATAATTTTAATTTCATTTGTATTTTATAAATTTAATTACCTATTATATCAACTATATTTTTATTGTCTTTGCTTTTCTCTGCAATATTACCAAGTGTACTCACTTTTTTATCTTTAGTATTATTAAATAGAATATAGGTTACATATGTATGAAAATAAGAAGTATGAAGATATTCCAATATTTTATACCTTAATCAAAAATAGTGTATTTATTAAAATGATTGGGTTTAAGTAAACTCTCAAGCCACTTATTTTCTTACTGTCCCTTTTCTGTTTTACTTTGCTTCTCAATTTTTCCTTTTCAGTCATTTTTGGGAGATTCACCAAATGTATTTAATATTCTATTTTGTTTTCTCTATCACATGTTGACACTATTCTGGTAGTTATAATATGTGCCATTATGTTATCATAATCTACTTACATGTATATTGTTCCACTTCATATAAAATGTTATAGTTTACAACAGTATAATTCTCTTAACTTCCCATACCTTGTAGTATTTAAGTATTGTTAGTATTGTAATATTGCTATTATATTACTCCTACATAGTTGTAAGCCACATAACACAACATTATTATTTTTGCTTACAGAGTTCTCTTGAAGGAAATTAGGAGAGAATCAAAAAACATAGTGTTTTAGACTAACCCATATATTTACCATTTCTATTACACTGTTCATTCCTCCTGTAGATCTCAGCTTCCATCTGGTGTTTTCCATGAAGAACTTCCTGTAGCATTTCTTATAGTTCAGGTCTGCTGGCAACATGTTTTCTCAGCTTTCCTTTATCTAATGTATGTTTATATCCTCTCATTTTTAAAGAAATAATTGGTAAATATAGAATTATGTGTTGATAGACATTTTTTCTTTATTCAGAATTGTAAAGAAGTTTTTCCATCATTTCCAGTGGGAAGTAGCTGTCATTTATATCATTGTCCTATGGTACAAAACATGTTTTCCCTCCCTCCCAACTGCTGCTGGTTATTTATTTTTTTTTGGTACGCGGGTCTCTCACTGTTGTGGCCTCTCCCGTTGCGGAGCACAGGCTCCGGACGCGCAGGCTCAGCGGCCATGGCTCACGGGCCCAGCCGCTCCGCGGCATGTGGGATATTCCCGGACCGGGGCACGAACCCGTGTCCCCTGCATCGGCAGGCGGATCCTCAACCACTGCGCCACCAGGGAAGCCCTATATTTCCTTAATTTAAATATTACATTCTTGACTCTATGAGTTGCCCAGGTGTGTGAGTGTTTAGATTAGTATGCCTGATGTTCCTAAGCTTGGATGTGAGGTTGCCTTTTTACTCTCTTATGAAATTTGGAAAATTTTGAAATTAATGTCTTCAAATATATTTTTCTATTAGTTGTATTTACTCTCTATGTAATTCCAACTACATAACTATGTAAGACCTCTTGGTGGGCTCTATACATCAATGAGGCTCTCAGGTTTTTTTTTTTTTTTAATCTCCTTATTTCTCTTTGTTACTGGTTTGTAAAACTTCTATTATTCTGTCTCCAAATTCACTGATTCTTTTGCAGTTTGATATCTGTTTCAAACCCATCCAGTGAATTTTATATTCAGCTGTTAAAATTTTAAGTCTTAAAATTTTCATTTGCTTCTTTCTAAGAAAAATTTAATTGAGATAGAATTGACATATTTGCTTCGTTCTGGTAGTTTCAATTTCTTTTCAGAGATTTTCCATCTCTTCATTTATTATGCTTAAATTCTCACTCAAGTCCTTGGACATATTTTTAAAAGATTTCTCAAAACCCTTATCTGATGATTCCAAAATTTGAGGTATCTTGTGACCTGTTTCTAACTACTGTTCTTTTCTCTTGTTTATAGATCATATATTTCTGTTTTTTTCAGAAATCTGTCTTATTTATTTTAAACTGGGCTCTGTGGATGATACAGTTTAGTAATGTCAATGCTATTTTTCCATTCAATGTTAAAATTTTCTATTTTTTAAAGAATCGTGCATTTTGTTCTATTAGGCAGTTAAATTGTTGATATGTCCTCTTATTTTGTCAAATTTTACCTATTGTTTAAAAAGTGCCAATTTTGGCCTTATTTTTAGTTCTAGAATGTAACCTCTTATTTAGTATTACTTATTCTTAACACATAACCCCTTTGAGGTCTCTTTGAATGCACAAATGTCAGTGATGTTTGCCCACCATGGTTGAGCCAGAAAGCCAATATTTCCAGGCCCTGTTGAACTTCAGTATCTCTATTCACTTCTCAGCCCTGCAGCAGCTGCCTGTAGAGACCTTCCAAAGTTTCATTTTATGCATATGCAATGTAGCCCTCTGAAACCAATATGCTGAGAAACTCCACACAAACTTCTGAAATCACTCCTCCATGGTACTCCACCCTGAAGATATTCATTGCTTCAACAAAATGGAATTCATTTTTCTACCTCTTTAGTCACGCTTTTCTTCCATTATCTGGAAAGCACACTAGTAGGATGGCCTCAAACTCAAGGAAAACACAGGGCTTGTGTGTCTACTTTGACCTAAATATCATACTTCTGTGCTGCCTGCCCAATGCCAATAAAGTTTTATATCGTTCTATAAAGATTACAATCCTGGTACTAATTATTCTACCATCACCAGATATGCTATGTTCTTATGATGGAATATTACATAATAATAAAAAGAATAAACTACTGATAGACACAACAACACGATTACTCCCAAAATCATGGTGCTCAGTAAAAGAAACTACACAGGTGCCTGCCAGTGTCGAATTCCTCACAGTAGAATCAGTTCCTAGGAATGGCCACTGCCAGTGTCTATGTACCCAGGGTGAGCGAAGGCAGCAACCTCCTCCACTAGGAGACTCTCCAAGACCAGCACCTGTGTAGGTGAAAGGGTCTTGGTGTACCGCCTGGTTGTCAGGACTGAGCCTCTGAGGTGGGAGAGCCAAGTTCAGGACATTGGACCACCGAGACCTCCTAGCCCCACGTAATATCAATCAGCGAGAGCTCTCCCATAGATCTGTGTCTCAATGCTAATACCCAACACCACCCAACACAGCAAGCTCCACTGCTGGACGCCCCATGCCAAACAACTAGCAAGACAGGAACACAACCCCACCCAGTAGCAGAGAGGCTGCCTAAAATCATACTAAGTAAACAGACACCCCAAAACACAGCACTGGACAAGGTCCTGCCCACCAGAAAGACAACATCCAGCCCCACCCACCAGAACACAAGCACCAGTCCCCTCCACCTGGAAGCCTACACAACCCACAGAAACAAACCTAACCACTGGGGCAGACACCAAAAAAAACAGGAATTACGAATGTGCAGCCTGTGAAAAGGAGACCCCAAACACAGTAAGTTAAGAAAAATGAGAAGACAGAGAAATACACAGCAGATGAAGGAGCAAGGTAAAAAACCACCAGACCAAACAAATGAAGAGGAAATAGGCAGTCTACCTGAAAAAGAATTCAGAGTAATGATAGTAAAGATGGTCCAAAATCTTGGAAATCTAATGGAGAAATACAAGAAACGTTTAACAAACCAAGAACAACTAAAGAGCAAAAAAACAATGATGAATAATGCAATAAATGAAATTAAAAATTCTCTAGAAAGAATCAATGGTAGAATAACTGAGGCAGAAAAATGGATAAATGACCGAGAAGATAAAATAGTGGAATAACTACTGCAGAGCAGAATAAAGAATGAAAAGAATTGAAGACAGTCTCAGATATTACTGAGACAACATTAAATGCACCAACATTCGAATTATAGGGGACCCAGAATAAGAAGAGAAAAAGAAAGGGTCTGAGAAAATATTTGAAGAGATTATAGTGGAAAACTTCCCTAATATGGGAAAGGAAATAGTCAATCAAGTCCAGAAAGCGCAGAGAGCCCCATACAAGATAAATCCAAGGAGAAACACACCAAGACACATATAAATCAAACTATCAAAAATTAAATACAAAAAAAAATATTAAAAGCAGCAAGGGAAAAGCAACAAATAACATACAAGGGAATCCCCATGAGGTTAACAGCTGATCTTTCAGCAGAAACTTTGCAAGGCAGAAGGCAGTGCCAGGACCTAATGAAAGTGATGACAGGGAACAATCTACAACCAAGATTATTTTACCAAGCAAGGATCTCATTGAGATTCTACAGAGATAATAAAATATTTACAGAGAAGCAAAAGTTAAGGGGATTCAGCACCACCAAACCAGCTTTACAACAAATGCTAAAGGAACTTCTTTACACAGGAAACACAAGAGAAGGAAAAGACCTACAAAAACACACCCAAAACAATTAAGAAAATGGTAATAGGAACATACATATTGATAATTACCTTAAATGTAAATGGATTAAATGCTCCAACCAAAAGATATAGACTGGCTGAATGTATACAAAAATAAGTCCCGTGTATATGCTGTCTACAAGAGACCAAGTTCAGACCTAGGGACACATACAGACTGAAAGTGAGGGGTTGGAAAAATGTACCCCATGCAAATGGAAATCAAAAGAAAACTGTAGTAGCAATTCACATATCAGACAAAGTAGACTTTAAAATAAAGACTATTGCAAGAGATAAGGAGGGACACTACATAATGATCAAGGAATCAATCCCAAAAGAAGATATAACAATGGTAAATATTTATGCACCCAATATAGGAGTACGTCAATACATAAGGCAAATGCTAACAGCCATAAAAGTTAAAATTGACAGTAACACAATCATGGTAGGGGGCTTTAACATCCCACTTTCACCAATGGACAGATTATCCAAAATGAAAATAAATAAGGAAACACAAGATTTAAATGACACATTAAACAAGATGGACTTAATTGATATTTATAGAACATTCCATCCAAAACAACAGAATAGACTTTCTTCTCAAGTGTTCATGGAACATTATCCAGGATAGATCATATCTTCAGTCACAAATAAAGTCTTGGTAAGTTTAAGAAAATTGAAATCACATCAAGTATCTTTTCGGACCACAACACTAGGAGACTAGATAACAATTACAGGCAAACAACTGTAAAAAATACAAACACACGGAGGCTAAACAATACACTACTAAATAAAGAAAAGATCACTTAAGAAATCAAAGAGGAAATCAAAATATACCTAGAAACAAATGACAATGAAAACTGGACGACCCAAAACTTATGGGATGCACTAAAAGCATTTCTAAGAGGGAAGTTTATAGCAATACAATTGTACCTCAAGAAATAAGAAAAATCTCATATAAACAACCTAAACTTACACTTAAAGCAATTAGAGAAAGAAGAACAAAAAAACCCCAAAATTAGCAGAAGTAAAGAAATTATAAAGATCAGATCACAAAAATATGAAACAGAAATGAAGGAAACAATAGCAAAGATCAATAAAACTAAAAGCTGGTTCTTTGAGAAGGTAAACAAAATTGATAAACCACTAGCCAGACTCATCAAAAAAAACAGGGAGTAGATTCAAGTCAACAGAACTAGAAATGAAAAAGGAGAAGTAACAACTGACACTGCAGAAAAACAAAGTATCATGAGAGATTACTACAAGCAACTATATGCAAATAAAATTAACAAACAGGAAGAAATGGACAAATTCTTAGAAAAGCACAACGTTCTGAGACTGAACCAGGAAGAAATAGAAAATATAAACAGAACAATCACAGACACTGAAATTGAAACTGTGACTAAAAATCTTTCAACAAACAAAAGCCCAGGACCAGATGGTTTCACAGGCAAATTCTATCAAACATTTAGAGAAGAGCTAACACCTATCCTTCCCAAACTTTTCCAAAATATAGCAGAGGGAGGAACACTTCCCACATCATTCTACGAGGCCACCATCAGCCTGATACCAAAACCAGACAAAGAAAGAAAACTACCGGCCAAAAGCACTGATGCACATAGATGCAAAAATTCTCTACAAAATATTAGCTAACAGAATGCAACAGCACATTAAAAGGATCATATACCATGATCAAGTGGGGTTTATCACAGGAATGCAAAGATTCTTCAATATACACAAATCAATCAATGTGATACACCATATTAACACATTCAAAGATAGAAACCATATAATAATCTCAATAGATGAAGAAAAAGCTTTTGACAGAATTCAACACTGATTTATCATAAAAACTCTCCAGAAGGTAACCATAGAGGGAACTTACCTCAACATAATAAAGGCCATATATGACAAACCCACAGCGAACATCGTTCTCAATGGTGAAAAACTGAAACCATTTCCACTAAGATCAGAAACAAGACAAGGTTGCCCACTCTCACCACTATTATTCAACATAGTTTTGGAAGTTTTAGCCACACCAATCAGAGAACAAAAAGGAATTCAAATAAGAAAAGAAGAAGTAAAGCTGTCACTGTTTGCAGATGACATGATACTATACGTAGAGAATCCAAAAGATGCTACCAGAAAACTATTGGAGCTAATCAATGAATTTGGTAAAGTAGCAGGATACAAACTTAATGCACATAAATCTCTTCCATTCCTATACACTAATGATGAAAAATCTGAAAGAGAAATTAAGGAAACACTCCTATTTACCACTGCAGCAAAAAGAGTAAAATACCCAGTAAAAAACCTACCTAAGGAGACAAAGACCTGTATGCAGAAAACTATAAGACACTGATGAAAGAAATTAAAAATGATACAAACAGATGGAAAGATATACCATGTTCTTGGATTGGAAGACTCAATACTGTCAAAATGACTATACTGTCAAAATGACTATACTATCCAAAGCAATCTACACATTCAATGCAATCCCTATGAAACTATCAATGGCATTTTTCACAGAAGTAGTACAAAGTATTTCACAATTTGGATGGAACCGCAAAAGACCCCAAATAGCCCATGCAGTCTTGAGAAAGAAAAATGGAGCTGGAGGAATCAGGATCCCTGACTTCAGACTATACTACTAAGCTACAGTAATCAAGGCAGTATGGTGCTGGCACAAAAACAGAAAGATAGATCAATGGAACAGGATAGAAAGCCCAGAGATAAACCTATGCACTTATGGTCACCTTATCTTTGATAAAGGTGGCAAGAATATACAATGGAGAAAGACAGCCTCTTCAATAAATGGTGCTGGGAAAACTGGACAGCTACATGTAAAAGAATGAAATTAGAACACTTCTTAACACCATACATGAAAATAAACTCAAAATGGATTAAAGACCTAAATATAAGGCCAGACACTATCAAACTCTTAGAGGAAAACATAGGCAGAACACTCTATGACGTCAATCACAGCAAGATCCTTTTTGACCCACTTCCTAGAGAAATGGAAATAAAAACAAAAATAAACAAATGAGACCTAATGAAACTTCAAAGCTTTTGCACAGCAAAGGTTACCATAGAAAGACAAAAAGATAACCCTCAGAATGGGAGAAAATATTTGCAAATGAAGCAAATGACAAAGGATTAATCTCTAAAATTTACAAGCAGCTCATGCAGCTCAATATCAAAGAAACAAACAACAGAATCCAAAAATGGGCAGAAGACCTAAATAAACATTTCTCCAAAGAAGATATACAGATTGCCAACAAACACATGCAAGGATGCTCAACATCACTAATCATTAGAGAAATCAAATCAAAACTAAAATGAGGTATCACCTCACACGGGTCAGAATGGCCATCATCCAAAAATCTACAAACAATAAATGCTGGAGGGGGTGTGGAGAAAAGGGAACCCTCTTGCACTCTTGGTGGGAATGTAGACTGATACAGCCACTATGGAGAACAGTATGGAGGTTCCTTAAAAAGCTAAAAATAGAACTACCATATGACCCAGCAATCCCAGTACTGGGCATATACCCTGAGAAAACCATAATTCAAAAAGGGACATGTACCACAATATTCTTTGTGGCACTATTTATAGTAGCCTGGACATGGAAGCAACCTAAATGTCCATTGACAGAGGAATGGATAAAGAAGATGTGGCACATATATACAATGGAATATTACTCAGCCATAAAAAGAAACGAAATTGAGTTATTTGTAGTGAGGTGGATGGACCTAGAATCTGTCATACAGAGTGAAGTAAGACAGAATGAGAAAAACAAATACCGTATGCTAACACATATATACGGACTCTAAAAAAAAAAAAAAAATGGTACTGATGAACCTCGTAGCAGGGCAGGAATATAGATGCAGACATAGAGAATAGAATTGAGAGCATGGGATGGGAGGGGGAAGCTGGGGCAAAGTGAGAGTAGCATGGACATATATACACGACCAAGTTTAAAATAATTAGTGGCAAGCAGCAGCATAGCACAGGGAGATCAGCTCTGTGCTTTGCGACACCTAGAAGCGTGGGTTAAGGAGTGTGGGAGAGAGACTCAAGAGGGAGGGGATATGGGGATATATGTATGCATATGGCTGTTTCACTTTGTTGTACAACAGAAACTAACACAGTACTGTGAAGCAATTATATCCAATAAAGATTTATTAAAAAAATAATAACTGAGTGGCTTAATATTTACTAGCCCCCAAATAGAGAAAATTTGCATTCCCTATTCCATCTGTAGGCAGGACACGGATTAGTAATTATCAATGGAGAATACCTGGCTGATTTCCCCAGTTGTCTAGCCCTAGCAGACAAGTTATCTATTTTTAACTTTTGATAGAGATTGATTTTTCTAGTCCGTACTTTTACTGGTGGTTTATTGTTTTGAGAATTCCATCCTCATGCTGGGTTCAGAAGTCCAACATTCTACCTGGCATTATTTCCCTGCATGTCAGTTAAAACCCTGTCCTCACTGGTATCCAGTATGACAAACTCTCCAAAAGCACACCACACTTCCATTTTAAAAGTATTGTTTTGGTGCCTTGTGATTTCATTTATGATTTTGCAAGTTCAGCTATTAATTTAAAATGATATTGTATATGTTATCCTTCATTTCCAAGTCCCTTTAGCAAATGTGTTTTCTACTTTTGTTTGTCATATTCCCTGAAAATAAAGCCCTCTCTTATCACACAACACAATGTAATAACTTGTAGTGGAGGTATTAGAGTAATTTGAGATTCAATTGTATGATACCAGGCAAACAAATGCAGGAAGTAGTGTTATCAATTTAGGATGCTCTCTCAGTTTCTGTCCAGATAAAATTTATTACTTATCAATCATTGTGTTCACTCTATTTTTTAGCAGAGGAATTTGCAAGGGTTTACTTTTGCTAAGATCTTTTTCTTTAGTTTTCATCTCAGTCTATGAACATTTAGATGCACTGTTTATTTTACACCTGTGTTTCATTCATGTTTGTTAAATTTCCCATTGAAATAAGTTTTGACACCAACTGCAAAAATATCTTGTCATTTTACAGTAACAATACAAAGTAACTGTGACTGATTTGGCTATTTACTCACCCTTTATTACCTTCTGTGTGCAAACATGGTAACAGTCAAACTTAGACTTTCATCTCAGTGAAATTGAACACATGCAGAAAATAATAAATTTAGCAATAAACTTAATATGCATATTTTAATATTATGACATATACTATATATTATTTTATAAATAACCAAGCTGTGTGTTGTGAAAAATAACAATGAAGCAAGCAAAGTAGAAGTCCTTTCTTGAAGAGTGACATTAATGTGTGTCCTTAAGGATGAGGAGGAGCCATCAAATGGAAAAGTGTGAACAAGGTGAAAGTTGGAAGAAACCCACCAGGAACAGAGAACAGCACATGCAAAAATTTGAAGTCATGAAGTAGGACACATCTTTATGCTTTCAATAATTTTGTGGAACTGAGGAAGGTCACTGTGACTAGAAAATACTAAATAGGATATTAATTGAATTTTTATATAACTACTACTTGAAACAAACTTGATTAATGGTGATTTTTTAAACCATAGAAAAACTTATGTGAACACTCACTATGAAGAAAACTGCTTTGACAAAAGCTAAAATAATGCAGAAATAGAATTATACTAAAATGTAACACTAAAAATAAAAATCATTGTAAAACTTGGCAGCCTCTGTCAGAATTCATGTTTAACATATAACATTATAATTAATATTAAATTATTAATAAACTCAGAAACAAAATAGGATGCTAAACTGAATCATTATATAGTCATTTTACTGCCTCGGAAATGTTGATGGTTGGAATATACATAAAAAAGAAATTTTTAAGCCAATAATTTGAAAATAAATTTTAAATGATCAAAGTTATAGTTGTTACTTTTGTCCAATTAGTAAATTTGAATCACCAGACTTGTAATTTTTTTTAATCAACAAATATATGGATTTGAGATACATAAGTATCTATGGATAGCCATTATCAATAATTGTCCAATGAATTAGAAACACATAAGATAATTTGGTAGGAAATAAAAGTTCTAGCAATAAACATAATACAAAATCTGGTGTTGTATTTATTAAAAACAGATAACTTAAATGATACAGAAAAATGGAGAGACAGTTATGTCTTGAATTTCATCACTGAATATTCTAAAGATGAGAAATTTTATTAAATGCATTTATAATTTTAATGCAGTTTTTATTAAAATCAATTTTCACATACATTTTTTCACATCTACTTAAAAATAATTCAGAAAAACATTACAAGGATATTGCTGAGGCATTTCCTCACCTATCAGATATAAAACTGTGATTATTAAGTTAGTATATTATTAATGTAAGAATAGTCAAATATATTAATGCAATAGAATAGGTGACCCATAAGAACTAAAGAACCACTATTTATAAATTGACATCAGAAATTGATTGAGCAGAAATTTGTTTTTCTAAGAAGGGTGAGAAATTTAGTAACTTTGAAAAAAATAGTAAGGAAAAGAAGAATACGGAAAGATATATATATATATGTCATTCATTTATTCATTCATACAGTCATTTATGAAGTAACGTTTATTGGTCATCTATCTTGTGCTATGCATTGAGCATAAGGTAGACAGAAAATCAGATACTGTCCTTATTCCTAAGGAACTTCTATATACGTCATTTATATACACATGCATTAGCATATGATTATTTATACATTTTTAACCTACCTATTACTGTTTTTCACTATATTCACATACAATTTTGTTCTAAAAAAAGGCCTTTGAAGAATGTTACAAAAAAAGTACAATGGAAAGAAAAATTAGAAATTCAAGGTGAAGGGAAAATAAGTAAAGACAACAAGAAGCTTCATTCTTTATCACTAAACATTTCATTATAGGTTTTTTTAATATCCTTCATATTCTTTTCCTTCATCAACAATATATTTAAAATCTATAGTCATACCACAAAATAAGCTTCTAATTACATTTGGAAAGGGATAATTGTCTCCCATCCCCTCTACTTCTCTCTATATGATAAATAGATATAGAACATACAGACATTTGTCTATTTATAACTATATCAAACTAACTACATATAATATATTTAAAACTATACTATAAGGGACTAAAAAGTAACGCACAAAGGAGTATTATAAGCAATGCAATAAGAAATGAAATAATAAAAACTACTGTGTTTTAATAATATCTACCTCCTTGTTCTCTTCATTAACATACACTATAAAATTATCCTTCAGCATTTCCAAATTTTAGATATACTGTGATAAACAGAACATTTTGTATTCATCCTCCAAAATGAAAATTGTTACAAAGCATTAGCTTAGATCAAAGGGGATAAAGCTAGTGGACCCTAGATAAAGTTAGGGTGTTTCAGGTCCTATGGGCAGAGGGTAAAAGGGTAACATCTTTTAATCCAACATACTAACATTTTATATTTATTTCACAAGGGTATTTAGAGTTTAATGATAAAATAGAAATAACACACATGGAGCTTTTCAAAGAAAGCAGTATTATATACAGTCCAAAGTAACATTGCATGTAACATTGCAAAATTTTGTGTTTGCTACTCATTATCACCATCAGAATCACCATGTTCCAGATTTGTTTGATTAAATGACCACTTTTCATAGATGCATCACTTTGCATTTTTCCAGATTGAAACTCCTTTTTATTACATTTTTAAACTTTCAAACTCTGTAATATTTTTAGATGTATTGTAATGGTTCTACTTACCTACTTGGCAATTTAACATGGCCTAAAAATGATTTTGAATGTGTTGTTTTCTCACCCCTGCAGGGTTGGTAACAGTGCTTCTCACTCAGAGCAAACATGACCTACACAGACATTACCTACACTGCAGCATGTTTTTTTTTTTTTTTTTAACCTTTTCTTTCATTTTATTTTGGAATACAGCTGATCAACAACGTCGTGTTAGTTTCAGGCATACAGCAAAGTTCATATACATTGCAGCATGTTCTTTGGCTGCAAGACAAGGTTGATTTACAAGCATGCTTTCCTAATTTACACCATATGAAATCACAGGATGTCACTTTTCATTTACTGAAAGTTATATAAATGTCAATTACATAATATTTGGAAGTGGGAGTATTTGCTTTGGTTCTTCTTCTCCTCTCCCTCCCCCATTTAAACAATGTTAGGTGAAGCTTGAATCTTCTCTATAGCCTGAATATAGATAATCATATTCTCTTTATTTTCTACATTTTTATTATTTATGAAGAAATCTATGTAATTCCTGGATGTGATATTATTTTTGGAAGTCTATTTTTTTTTAATTTATTGAATGAGTATCAACTAGGATTAGAACATTTCTATTATCTATATCCAAAGCCAAAGATTGCCAAAAGCAAGAGCAGTCTGTATTATCATGAACCCTGAAGATCACTGGCATTTTTGTTTAATAGCATCTCCTAAATATATAATATTGTTCTGTAGAAATCGTGGTATGTTCACATTTTACAATAGAAGTATAACTGTTTAATTTTATTTTCAGTTGTGAAGTACATATAAAAAATAAATCTTCTCTTTTAAATTAGAAGCAGTTTAAAACCAGATGGCAATATTACTAGAACTGAGAAAGTTGGAAACCAGATAGCAATATTACTGTAACTTGGAAAGTAACAGTTTGTGGTTGTTGATTACTTAGTAAATCCCTGCTAGATGCCTAATGGGAGGGCAAAAGGAGTGTTACCAAGCCATACTCGGGTCCACTCGCCCACGCACAGTAAAACCAATCTACTGAGACCGGGTTGTGGTGAAGGAAAGGGCAGCATTTATTGCAGGGCACCAAGCAAGGAGTCCAGGGCAGCTAGTGCTTAAAAGATCCAAATTCCCCAAAGGCTTTCAGGGAAAGGTTTATAAAGACAGGGTGGGGTGTGTGGCCAGATCATGGACATTCTTTTGATTGGCTGGTGGTGAGGTAATTGGGAGTCATCATCATCAACCATCTGGTTCTAACCGGTCTGGGGTCTAAGTGCTTGTGGGCAGCATATAGTTAACTTCTTCCTCCTGATGGGGGTTTCAGTATCTGCAAAACAGCTCAAAGGACATGGCTCAGAATATTATCTATAGTCCTTGAGGAAGAACTAAAGGTCCTTGACTTTGTTTAATGGCTAAAGTATTATTTTGTCTTTCTTGACTGTTTTCTTTCTGCACATTCTCACTTCTCTGATTGAATTTATTCTTTGACTAAAGTTTTTCTACAGACAAAGGCAGGCAGAGGACATGAGTAGGGGTCTATTCTGAGAAGGCCTCCTAGGGTTCTGCTCAGTTACAGGAGGACAATATGTCAAATAATTTATACCAGTAAGAATGTGATAAGAACTATGGGAGCGGTATAAACACACGGTATCTAAAGAGTGAATTGTAGAGGAGAGGTTAATAAATTCTGACTGGGGTTATTCAAGGAGTATTTCCTGCAAAAATTTTAAAAACACCTTTATTCTGGGCCATGAAGTATAAAAACTATGTGTGGAAGAGAGCTTGAGGAAGTAGTCATGACCCTTGATAACCTAACACTTTCTGACTTGATGTTAAGTGCTTGTGAAAACCTGTCCATACCTTGGAGTCCGTCTACTCTGTCAATAGCAGCTTCTATAACTTCACCCTGCAATCTGCAAATCTAGGACAATAATTTTGTAAATCAGATATATATATTGGGAATAAGAATTGGTTTTATACATGACAACTTTAAGGCTCATAGGAACTACCTTGAAAAAGCTCTATCATCCCATGGTAGTGGATACATGCACAAAATAAATTCAGTCTGATGTTAACTCATCTAGAGGCAGTCTTGATATGTGTAGAATTCTGAAACTTTATGATGGATAGCCCAGCTATCCATGTGTATGTCAAAATATACTTGTCTTCACTGTAAAGCATTCTAAACAATCTATTGTGAACCGTTAAAGCATTAAAGAGATTATCATTGGCTTTTGGTGACTTCTTATTCAATATGACAGTGCTGTGCTGCCATCACCTAGGAAACGAGAGGTCAAGGCCATTTCCTTATATTATGTACCCATTCACCATCAGTTGTTTCAAATAGTAATAGTTAAATATAAAATTATTTATTGAGTGCCTTACTATTTGCAAAATATACAATGGTGAATAAATATTTCTAAATAATATAAAATAAAAAGCCAATAATTCTTCCAGTTTTTCTCCTCCTATTAAAAACACTGTCCATCCATTACCATTCTTACATTTACTTACAGTTCACTGTACATCTTCACGTAGAGCACTCCCTTTAATAACTTCGTATTTCCTCCCCAATAGGTTTGTGAAGACAATATTATAATTGATATACTAGCAGTTCATTAGTCCCTAGGAAGGGTCTGAGACACTATTAAACACTGCAAGATGTAATACTGGTGATTCGATTCTAAACACAGAAGTAAGCTGAACAGCACTTTACCTGGAATAAATGTATTTTAGTAGTCATCCCAATCTGGCTCTTTTCTGGATGTGCCAGACACAAACGTGCTAGAACCTGAAAGGTGGTTATCTTTGACCTTTGATGTAAGTGGGACACTAGCGTGCTCTACCTTTCTATCTTTCCTTGCTCTTACATGTGACTTTCTACCTGGGAATCAACAAGACTATCCTCAGCAAACCTGAATGCATAAGCATCTACCATCAGAGTGGTCTTCTTCAGAAGATATTTCCTGTTAAACAGATAACCTCTTCTTCATTTTTTTTTTTTTTTTTGCGGTACTCGGGCCTCTCACTGCTGTGGCCTCTCCCGTTGCGGAGCACAGGCTCCGGACGCGCAGGCTCAGTGGCCATGGCTCACGGGCCCAGCCGCTCCACGGCATGTGGGATCTTCCTGGACCGGGTCACGAACCCGTGTCCCCTGCATCGGCAGACGGACTCTCAACCACTGTGCCACCAGGGAAGCCCAGACACCTTCTTCTTGAGCTGAAGGTGGCAAAAGCTGAATTGCTCTGAATAATATAGGTGGGAAAAAGTTAGAGCTACTTTGGCAAACTATTAAAATCTATTACATGCACAAATTCTTTCTCTGAGTGATTTTTATTTTTTGTTGAAATTGGATATGGAGCTGAGATTTATGTTCAGGTCAATGAAGTGTATGGTGGTAGATGAAACCAGTGCTCAGGAGACCCAGGAGGCAATGAAAGTATAAGCCCACATACTGCAAGAGTTTGCATAAATCAGGGCTTGAACTCCCACAGTAGCTTAAAGAATTCTTCAGGTCAATGAAGTTTAAGTAGATATCAAGAGGCAGGGATGCATCCATTAAATTCTGGATTGTAATAAATTGTAACAGTTTTTGTTTCAAATTTCTGAACCTGTGAATTCCACCATTCACAGTATAATTGCATGCAAGCATTTTGTCAAAAAAGATGTACTTCAGCATACTCCATCAACTTCTGCCTGCAAATGATGAGGACGCAGATCCCATGCCAAATAGAAGTCAGGATCTGTGTAAGAAGTGATGTCTGATATGGTTTAGCAATTCAAAAATCAGCAAGAGCTACCATCTGTTTTCCTGAAATATCCCCTGGCTTTGTACCCCTGCCCTACTTCTACTTTTTGATTTAAATTTTCCATATAGTTTTTTCAATTCCTTGTTCGACAGTGTTCTTCAGATAGATGACTGAATTATCTTTTTTTCTGTTTTTGTTGTGCTTGATTTTATTTGTCTCTGATCCTATCTCCTCAAGGATGATTGACACCTAATCTCTGGGTACAGCATGGATTTAGATTGTTAATTTCCTTTCCCAACTGTGATTCATTGTGCTGCTGCCCAGATTATCTAGGATATAGGAAATCACACTGCTTAAATACCAGTTTTAGCTAATATTTGAAAATTAAAACTGTATCCCCAAAGGTGGATGCATGCCTAAAAAATATATTTTAAATTTATTTCCTACTTTTCACTATGAAAATTGTACACTATGTCATCACTTTAAAACTCAGAATTATTTTGTAAGTTTAACCATAATTACCTGTTAATCTATTGCTTAAAATTGCTTTAATAAAGCTTTCAATTAAAATTTAGATGTTTTTAATGTATATTAAATTAAAAATCACCAATTCCACAGTTGCATTTCAATGAGAATTGGCTTGTATGCTAGCTTAATCACGTTTGTGGTCATTTAACCCTTTGAGTTGTATATACATCCTTCACCTGCAAAATGTTCATGAAATAACTACACTAAGGGGCAGTATTGTGAAGATGAAGTGAGATAATAGTAAAAGTGATCATTAAATATGATCAATTAATATCACAGGTTTGTACAATCTGGCTTGTTTTCCTTAAGACTCGATGAAGATTTATCACTAAAATTTATATGTTAAATAAAACCCTTGATGAATTTTCAGCATCATTTTTATTGTTAAACATTATTGGAAATGACATATTGCTTTGAATTATAAATAATAACAAAATACCCTTGACTTTTAAGATGTAGGTAAATATTTTTCAAGCATTATTATGAGACATTTCTCTTTACATAACCTAAAGAGATTATTTTATGTTTCCCTTCAACCCACAGCTGAGCTGCAGGTGCTGTTCATGCATCACTGCTTCGGCTACTTCAATATTTGTTATCAGAATATACCCTAAAGCTGAAAGCCTATGCCAATTAACAACACTACTGCACTTAAGGTCTCTATTATTATAGAAGCTCTATTGGATTCACTCAGTTCCACATCATGTCTTTGCCATATCCTGCAGTATTCTCCTGACATTGATGCCTTTGCTTCTTGTTTCCCTAGCCAAGTTATAGCTTAGCTTTTCAAATTTAAAAAGCAATAAATAATAGGGTGTAACAGAAAACATTACAAATATGAAGAATGCTCAATGAATAACTTTGTAGAGAAAGAGAGAGAGAAGGAATAGAGAGAGAGGGAGAAAGAGAGGAGAAGTTCAATTATTATGAAATAATACATGTACATGTGTAATTTTATGATATTTCTTGTAAGCACATATTAAAGCGAGATAGCTGGAATCAAGTATTACAAAATACCCTGAGTTATGTGGATCCTGGCAGAATAACCCTAAGTTTGAGGTTGTGAGAGGTTTTTAGTTTGATGCTGTATAAATTGCTGGCTGATGCTTTATGTGCAATTTTTTATGGTATTTTCTATTTTGTCTTCAGCACAGTAAATTCCTCTGTATTTCAAGTTTCAATATGCTTAGATTTCACTTGGACATGTACTTGTAAGCCCCTTGAATTTACATATTGAAGGCCACAGCCTCAAACATTTATCTTGAGTGGCAAAGAATACTAATGCTTTCTTTAATAAAGAAATGATTCTTTTTCAATAAATCAAGGGCATTCTACATTTGTGCTGAATTCATAGGAAGTGTTTTTAGTTTTGACATTTTAAAATAATTTTAAATTTACTTAATGTGGTACTCAGAGTAAGGCCAGAGAATCAGATAAAATCCCGCAACCACATTTTCATTTTTTAAAAACTTTTTATACTCAAGATAATTTCTCCAAAACAGAAAAGAAAAGAAATGTATACAATAAAACACAAAGAACAATTTGTATCAAGTTGGAACTGCACATTTAGGCTTCAAAACTCATCTAAATTCTGCAGTAACAATAGTCTTTCTTGAAAGAATGGAGAGAGGCAGGGAGGTAGCCAGGCAGGAAAGAAGGACAAAACAAGGAAGTGAGAGAGAAGGAAGAAGAGGAGGAAGAAAGAAACAACGATTTCCTCCTTTACTCTTTTTCTAGGTGGAATAAAATTAAAATCATGAAAGTTCAAGACAGTTTTAATTTTTTTGTTGTGTCGCAGCCACAACATACACAGGCCTTTTGTTTTGCTTGCTTCCAATAAAAATTTAAATACTTTATGTATGTGTACATGTTAGGTATGGAAACTGAGATTTCATTTCAATTATGATATTGTTCCTTCTCTTATGTTTATTTTGTAAACCTAGAAAAGAAAGTGTACTTGAAACCTTTTGATAATTTCAATGTGAAATATCATTTCTGAGACTATTTCATTCATTAATACTATGTTCAATAGGGCCAAGTAACAAGTTAACTTCTCCTTGAAGGAAAAATTAAGACAATCAAAGTCTTCAAGTGCTTTTCAATTAGCTAGGCATACTGTTATACGGCAATGATTTGCAGATAAAGAAAGATACAGCAATTAAAAATTCCAAAATTCAGCAAGTGACTTCTATTTGTGTAAAAAATACTCTATATTCATATTTACTTTATATATATGGTATATGCATAAAGAAAGTGCATACTTTATATATATGCTATATGTTATAATATGAGGATAGTTTTAAAAATAAATTCTAGACTGAAAATTAAATTAATTAATTAGTTCTTTTAATTATATTATGTGCAGACTTTCCACAGAGAATAGTATGTGAAAGTGTGAAAGAAAAAATAATTTATGCCTATCATAGAAATCTTGGTACATTAAGAGAATAATTGACATACCTTGGGCCAAGGAATAAATCCCAGGAAGGATATTTAATATGGTATTTAGGGGCTACAGAGAGAGTAGTTGTAACAATATTCAAGCAAAGCAAACAGCATGTAAAAAGTCATTAGGGCAAGAAAATGTTACAAGGAAGATGAAAAAGTGTTAGGTTTCAGCCTGATCAATAGTTGGGTTGAAAGTGAGAGCAGTATATAATAAGTAATGGGTTCAGCGGGGCGTCTTTAAAGTGTTTCATGCTGAGAAGAGAGGAATTATTACCCTACATGTATTTGAAAAATAATTTTTGAAACTAAGTACAAAAATGGGTAGGAGTTCATATTAATATAAGTAAATGATTGAATAAATGAATGAATGGAAGATAATTGACTGATATCCTATGCAGAAAAATTCCAAATAATTTATGATGATATTCTGCCTTCAAAGAGATGAAATGTTAACTTCTCATTATTTAAATGTGAGCTGCACATATTGACTTTCTTCTAAAAAGTACAGTACAGATTGGATGTAAAATGAGTATCCTGTGGTGGAGAAACCTGACAAACACTACTTCATCTAGGCGCTCAAAATTATTACCAACAATCCTAAATCATATTGAAAGTAGGTACCCTTGATATGATGTGATGAGAATTGCACATTACCTCTGTGGTCCTCTCTCCAAAACATATAACTCCAGTATATACATGAGAAAAATACTAGATAATCCTAATTGAAGGGCATTCAGCAAAATAACTGACCAGTACTCCTCACAACTGTCAAAGTTATCAAAAACAGGTCTGAGGAACTGTCACAACCAAGAGGAGCCTAAGGAGATATGACTGCTAAGTGTAATAATATGACATCCTGTATGAGATCATGGAACAGAAAAAGGACATTAAGTGAAAAATAAGGAAATCTAAATAATGTATGAACTTTAGTTAATAACAGTGTTTCAATATTGGTTCACTAATTTTGACAAATGCACCACACTAAATTTAAGATGTCAATAATAGGGTCAAATGAGTGAGGAATACTTGGGGTCTCTGTACTATCTTCACAACTTTACTGTAATTCTAAAACTATTATAAATTAAAACCTTTTTTTTTTAATGGATGAAAGGAGACAAAATTGAAATAACAAAACAAGACAGGAGACTTTTAAGAGATCGTTGGCATAATCGAAGAGACAAATGAGAGTTCTGAGCTAAGTTATATCAAGAGAAATGGAAAGATGTAGGTGGGAACAGAATTACATGTTAGAGATTAAGTGGACTTGATGTGTGGGATGGTGAGGAAAAGTATTACATTGAATATCATTTGAATGTTTTCAGTGTGAGTAACTAAATTGCTGCTGATATAATTTACTCTGATTAAGCAAATATAATATGTTAGAAAAGAAGATGTAAGAGAATAAATTGGCAGTTCTGTTTTGGACACATTACTATATTGTAGGTCACAAATGTAGATACTATATAAGTAATTTTTTAGAGCAAAAAAAGTAATTTGAGTTGTATATGTAATTTTTGTTTCATAAGAATATATGTTATTTAAATCATGTTATTTAATGATATAATTTAAGGAAATCATGTAGTGACAGAAAAGTAGAAAATCTACAATGAGTCCCCTTGGAAACCATACATTAGTTATTTATTTGGGAAAGGGAGATGAAACCAAAAAGAAAAAGAAAGGGAATAAACAGGGATGTTGAAATCTCAAAAAAAAAAAAAAAAAGGTATCACAGAAGCTAAGTAGGAAAAGACGTATTCAATCCTTTTGACTGATACTGAGAAATCAATTGATGCAATTGTTGTTTTGTCTACATATTGGAAGGAGAGGGTCATCACTCAGTATATCAAATAATTTTTATTTTTTATCTTTTAAAATTTTTTGGAGTATAGTCAATTTACAATGTTGTGTTAGTTTCAGGAATACAGCAAAGTGAATCAGTTATACATATATGTATATCCACTCTTTTTTAGATTCTTTCTGCATGTAGGCCATTACAGAGTATTGAGTAGAGTTCCCTGTGCTATACAGATCTTTATTAGTTATCAGTTTTATGTATAGTAGTGTGTATATGTCAATCCCAATCTCCAAATTTATCCTTCCCCACCCTTTCCCCCCGGTAACCATAAGTTTGTTTTTACATCTGTGGCTCTATTTCTGTTTTGTGAATAAGTTCATTTGTACCATTATTTTAGATTTCAAGTATAAGTGATACCATGATATTTGTCTTTCTCTGAGTTACTTCACTCAATATGACAATCTCTAGGTCCATCCATGCACTGCAAATGGCATTATTTTGTTCTTTTTTATGGCTGACTAATATTCCACTGTATATATATATATATATATATATATATATATATATACATACACCACATAAATAAGATATATTAGGAAATATATCTTATTTATTTAATTAGAATAATACATTCAATGTACCTTTGTACATTAAACTGAAGTGAATTTAAAAAGAAATTAAGTTATGGCCTGTATACTATAAAATCACACAAATATAATGGCATATGTTAAATATTTATTTTAAACATAGACTTCAAAGACACACATAAACTCTTTTTTTTTAATTTAACATCTTTACTGGAGTATAATTACTTTACAATGTTGTGTTAGTTTCTGCTGTATAACAAAGTGAATCAGCTACATGTATAAATATATCCCCATATCCCCTCCCTCCTGCATCTCCCTCCCACACTCTCTATCCCACCCCTGTAGGTGGTCACAAAGCACCGAGCTAATCTCCCTGTGCCATGCAACTGCTTCCCACTGGCTATCTATTTTACATTTGGTAGTGTATATATGTCAGTGCTACTCTTTCACTTAGTCCCAGCATACACATACCCCTCCCCAGGTCCTCAATTACATTCTCTACATCTGCGTCTTTATTCCTGTCCTGCCCCTAGGTTCATCAGAACCTTTTTTTTTTTTTTTTTTAGATTCCATATATACGTGTTAGCATACTGTATTTGTTTCTCTCTTTCTGACTTACTTCACTCTGTATGACAAGATTCTAGGTCTATACACCTCCCTACAAATAACTCAGTTTCGTTTCTTTTTATGGCTGAGCAATATTCCATTGTATATATGGGCCACATCTTTATTCAGTCATCTGAAGATGGACACGTAGGTTGCTTCCATGTCCTGGCTATTGTAAACAGTGCTGCAATGAACATGGTGGGACATGACTCTTCTTGAACTACGGTTTTCTCAGGGTATATGCCCAGTAGTGGGGTTGCTAGGTCGTATGGTAGTTCTATTTTTAGTTTATAAGGAACCTCCGTACTGATCTCCATAGTGGCTGTATCAATTTACATTCCCACAGACAGTGCAAGAGGGTTCCCTTTTCTCCACACCCTCTCCAGCATTTATTGATTGTAGATTTTTTGATCATGGCTATTGTGACCGGTGTGAAGTGATACCTCACTGTAGTTTTGATTTCCATTTCTTGAATGATTAGTGATGTTGAGCATCCGTTCATATGTTTGTTGGCAATCTGTATATCTTCTTTGGAGAAATCTCTATTTAAGTCTTCTGCCCATTTTTAGATTGGGTTGTTTGCCTTTTTGATATTGAGCTGCATGAGCTGCTTGTATATTCTGGAGATTAATCCTTTGTCAGTTTCTTCATTTGCAAATATTTTGTCCCATTCTGAGGGTTGTCTTTTCATCTTGTTTATGGTTTCCTTTGCTGTGAAAAAGTTTTTATGTTTTATTAGGTCCCATTTGTTTATTTTTGTTTTTATTGCCATTTCTCTAGGAGGTGGGTTGAAAAGGATCTTGCTGTGCTTTATGTCATAGAGTGTTCTTCCTATGTTTTCCTCAAAGAGTTTTATAGTGTCTGACCTTACATTTAGGTCTTTAATCCATTTTGAGTTTAATTTTGTTTATGGTATTAGGAAGTGTTCTAACTTCATTCTTTCACATGTAGTTGTCCAGTTTTCCCAACATCACTTATTGAAGAGGCTGTCTTTTCTCCATTGTATATTCTTGCCTCCTCTATTAAAGATAAGGTGACCATATGTGCGTGGGTTTAACTCTGGGCTTTCTATCCTCTTCCATTGATCTATCTTTCTGTTTTTGTGCCAGTACCATACTGCCTTCATTACTGTAGCTTTGTAGTATAGTCTGAAGTCAGGGAGCCTGATTCCTCCAGCTCCATTTTTCTTTCTCAAAATTGCTTTGACTATTCGGGGTCTTTTGTGTTTACATACAAATTGTGAAATTTTTTGTTCTAGTTCTGTGAAATTTGCCTTTGGTAGTTTGATAGGGATTGCACTGAATCTGTAGATTGCTTGGGATAGTATAGTCATTTTCACAATGTTGAATCTTCCAATCCAAGAAAATGTTATATCTCTCCATTTTTTGTATCATCTTTAATTTCTTTCATCAGTGTTTTATAGTTTTCTGCATACAGGTGTTTTGTCTCCTTAGGTAGGTTTATTCCTAGGTATTTTATTCTTTTTGTTGCAGTGGTAAATCAGAGTGTTTCCTTAATTTCTCTTTCAGATTTTTCATCATTAGTGTATAGGAATGCAAGAGATTTCTGTGCATTAATTTTGTATCCTGCTCCTTTACCAAATTCATTGATTAGCTCTAGTAGTTTCTGGAAGCTTCTTTAGGATTCTCTATGTATAGTATCATGTCATCTGCAAACAGTGACAGTTCTTCTTCTTCTTTTCCAATTTGCATTCCTTTAATTTCTTTTTCTTTTCTGATTGCTGTGGCTAAAACTTCCAAAACTATGGTGAATAATAATGGGGAGAGTGGGCAAGCTTGTCTTGTTCCTGATCTTAGAGGAAATGGTTTCAGTTTTTCACCATTGAGAATGATGTTGGCTGTGGGTTTGTCATATATGGCCTTTATTAGGTTGAGGTAGGTTCCCTCTGCCTGCTTTCTGGAGAGTTTTTATCATAAATGGGTGTTGAATTTTGTCAAAAGCTTTTTCTGTATCTGTTAGATTTTTATATGGTTTTTATCCTTCAGTTTATTAATATGGTGTATCACATTGATTGATTTGTGTATATTGAAGAATTCTTGCATTCCTGGGATAAATCCCACTTGATCATAGTGTATGTTCTTTTAATGTGCTGTTGGATTCTGTTTTTTAGTGTTTTGTTGAGGATTTTTGCATCTATGTTCATCAGTGATATTGGCCTGTAGTTTTCTTTTTTTGTGACATCTCTGTCTGGTTTTGATATCAGGGTGATGCTGACCTCGTAGAATGAGTTTGGGAGTGACCCTTCCTCTGCTATATTTTGGAAAAGTTTGAGAAGGGTAAATGTTATCTCTTCTCTAAATGATTGATAGAATTCGCCTCTGAAGCCATCTGGTCCTGGACTTTTGTTTGTTGGAAGATTTTTAATCACAGTCTCAATTTCAGTGCTTGTGATTGTTCTGTTTATATTTTCTATTTCTTCCTGGTTCAGTCTTGGAAGGTTGTGCTTTTCTAAGAATTTGTCCATTTCTTCCAGGTTGTCTATTTTATTGGTGTTTAGTTGCTTGTAGTAATCTCTCATGATCCTTTGTATTTCTGCAGTGTCAGTTGTTAGTTCTCCTTTTTCATTTCTAATTCTGTTGATTTGAGTTTTCCCCCTTTTTTTCTTAATGAGTCTGGCTAATGGTTTATTAATTTTGTTTATCTTTTCAAAGAACCAACTTTTAGTTTTGTTGATATGTGCTATTGTTTCTTTCATTGCCTTTTCATTTATTTCTGATCTGATCTTTATGATTTCTTTTCTTTGGCTAACGTCGGTTTTTTTTTTGTTCTTTCTCTAATTGCTTTAGGTGTAAGATTAGGTTGTTTATTTGAGATGTTTCTTGGTTCTTGAGGTAGGATTGTATTGCTCTATACTTCCCTCTTAGACCTGCTTTTGCTGCATCCCATAGGTTTTGGGTCGTCGTGTTTTCATTGTCATTTTTTTCTAGGTATTTTTTGATTTCCTCTTTGATTTCTTCAATGATGTCTTGGTTATTAAGTAGTGTATTGTTTAGCCTCCATGTGTTTGTATTTTTTTAAGTTTTTTTTCCTGTAATTGATATCTAGTCTAATATCGTTGTGGTCCAAAAAGACACTTGATATGATTTTAATTTTCTTAAATTTACCAAGGTTTGATTTGTGACCCAAGATACGATCTATCCTGGAGAATGTTCCATGAGCACTTGAAAAAAAAGTGTATTGTGTGTTGTTTTTGGATGGAATGTCCTATAAATATCATTTAAGTCATCTTGTTTAATGTATTGTTTAAAGCTTGTGTTTCCTTACTTACTTTCATATTGGATAATCTGTCTGTTGGTGAAAGTGGGGTGTTAAAGTCTCCTGCAATGATTG
Source organism: Stenella coeruleoalba (assembly GCF_951394435.1). Classification (NCBI taxonomy): domain Eukaryota; kingdom Metazoa; phylum Chordata; class Mammalia; order Artiodactyla; family Delphinidae; genus Stenella; species Stenella coeruleoalba. Next base: position 22,424,770 of record NC_137148.1, read on the forward strand.
TGTTACTGTTGAATTCCCCTTTTATAGCTGTTAGTATTTGCCTTACGTATTGAGGTGCTCCTATGTTGGGTGCATAAATATTTACCATTGTTATATCTTCTTCTTGGATTGATCCCTTGATCATTATGTAGTGTCCTTCTTTGTCTCTTGTAATAGTCTTTTTTTTTAAGTCTATTTTGTTTGATATGAGGATTGCTACTCCAGCTTTCTTTTGATTTCCATTTGCATGGAATATCTTTTTCCACATACTCACGTTCAGTCTGTATGTGTCCCTGGATCTGAAGTGGGTTTCTTGTAGACAGCATATATATGGGTCTTGTTTTTGTATCCATTCAGCCAGTCTGTGTCTTTTGGTTGGAACATTTAATCCATTTACAATTAAGGTAATTATCGATATGTATGTTCCTATTACCATTTTCGTAATTGTTTTGGGTGTGTTTTTGTAGGTCTTTTCCTTCTCTTTTGTTTCCTGTGTAGAGAAGTTCCTTTAGCATTTGTTGTAAAGCTGGTTTGGTGGTGCTGAATTCTCTTAACTTTTGCTCGTCTGTAAAGGTTTTACATTCTCCATTGAATCTGAATGAGATCCTTCCTTGGTATAGTAATCTTGGTTGTAGGTTGTTCCCTTTCATCACTTTAAATAGGTCCTGCCACTCTCTTCTGGCTTGCTGAGTTTCTGCTGAAAGATCAGCCATTAACCTTATGTGGTTTCCCATGTATGCTATTTGTTGCTTTTCCCTTGCTGCTTTAATATTTTTTCTTTTTCTTTAATTTTTGATAGTTTGATTAATATGTGTCTTGGTGTGTTTCTCCTTGGATTTATCCTTTGTGGGACTCCCTGTGCTTCCTAGACTTGATTGATTATTTCCTTTCCCCTATTAGGGAAGTTTTCAACTATAATCTCTTCAAATATTTTCTCAGACCCTTTATTTTTCTCTTCTTCTTGTGGGAGCCCTATAATTCGAATGTTGGTGCATTTAATATTGTCCCAGAGGTCTCTGAGACTGTCCTCAATTGTTTTCATTCTTTTTTTCTTTATTGTGCTCTGTCATAGTTATTTCCACTATTTTATCTTCCAGCTCACTTTTCTGTTCTTCTGCCTCTGTTTTTCTGCTATTGATCCCTTCTAGAGAATTTTATTTTCATTTACTATGTTGTTCATCATTGTTTGCTCTTTAGTTCTTCTTGGTCCTTGTTAAATGTTTCTTGTATTTTCTCCTTTCTGTTTCCAAGATTTGGGGTCATCTTTACTATCATTACTCTGAATTCTTTTTCAGGTAGACTGCTTATTTCTTCTTCATTTGTTAGGTCTGGTGGGTTTTTACCTTGCTTCTTCATCTGCTGTGTATTTCTATGTCTTCTCATTTTGCTTAACTTATTGTGTTTGGGGTCTCCTTTTCACAGGCTGCAGGTTCATAGTTCCTGTTGTTTTTGGTGTCTGCCCCCAGTTGGTAAGGTTAGTTCAGGGGCTTGTGTAGGCTTCCTGGTGGAGGGGACTGGTGCCTGTGTTGTGGTGGGTGGAGCTGGATCTTTTCTTTATGGTGTGCCAGGCTGTGTCTGGTGGCATGTTTTGGGGTGTCTGTGAACTTTTATGATTTTAGGCATCCTTTCTGCTAATGGGTGGAGTTGTGTTCCTATCTTGCTAGTTGTTTGGCATGGTGCATCCCGCACTGGAGTTTGCTGGCTGTTGGGTGGTGTTGGGTATTAGCGTTGAGACAGGGATCTCTGGGAGAGCTCTCACTGAATGATATTACATGGGGCCATGAGGTCTCTGGTGGTCAAATGTTCTGAACTCAGCTCTCCCACCACAGGGGCTCAGGCCTGACACCAAGCTGGAGCACCAAGACCCAATCAGCCACACGGCTTGGAAGAAAAGTGAGAAAAAAATAATAAATAAAACAAAATAAAATTGTTAAAATAAAAAGCTAGAGAAAAATTATTAAAGTAAAAATGTAATAAAAAAAAGAAGAGAGCAACCACACCGATAAACAAATCAACCAATGATAACAACCACTGAAAACTATACTAAGATAAACATAAAAATCAGAAACAAGTCAGTTGTAGACAGGAAACCCCAAGTCTACAGTTGTTCCCAAAGTCCACCGCCTCAATTTTGGCATGATTCATTGTCTATTCAGGTATCCCACAGTTGCAGGGTACATCAGGTTGATTGTGGGGATTTAATTTGCTGCTCCTGAGGCTGCATGGGGAAATTTCCTTTTCTCTTCTTTGTTCACACAGCCCTTGGGGTTCAGCTTTGGTTTTGACCCCACCTCTGCGTGTAGGTTGCCCTCAGGCATCTGTTCCCCACCCAGACTGGAGGGGGTTAAATCAATGGCTGATTAGAGAGCTTTGGCTCACTCAGGCTGGGCGGTGGGAGGGGCATGGTAGTAATAAGTGGAATGTGGGGTGAGCCTGCAGTGGTAGAGGCCAGTGTGACATTGCAACAGCCTGAAGCACCACATGTGGTCTCATGGTGAAGCTGTCCCTGGCTCACGGGACCCTGGCAGTGGCGGACTGCACAGGCTCCTGGTGGCAGTGTGGACTGTAACCTGTACTTGCACACAGGATTCTTGGTGGCTGCAGCAGCAGCTTTAGCATTTCATGCCCATCTTGTCTCTGGTGTCCGAGCTGATAACTGTGGCTCACTCCCATCTCTGGAGCTCCTTTAGGCAGTGCTCTGCCTTCTGTGGGCAAACAGGGAAGTAATCCCCTCTTCTCAGCACCCTGAAACAATGGTCTCTTGCTTCTTAGGCAGTTCCAGACTTTTTCCTGGACTCCTTCCTAGCTAGCTGTGGCACACTAGTTCCCTTCAGGCTGTGTTCACACCGCCAACCCCAATCATCTCCCTGGGGTCTGACCTCCAAAACCCAAGACTCAGCTCCCAGCCCCCACCTGCCCTGGCTGGTGAGCAGACAAGCCTCTCAGGTTTGTGAGTGCTGGTCGGCGCCAATACTCTGTGCAGGAATGTCTCCGCTTTGCCCTCTGCACCCCTATTGCTGCGCTCTCCTCCATGGCTCCAAAGCTTCCCCGCAACCCACCCTCTGTCACTGCCAGAGAAGGGGCTTCCTAGTGTGTGGAAACTTTCTCCTTCACAGCTCCCTCCCAGAGGTGCAGGTCCCATCCCTATTCTTTTGTCTCTGTGTTTTTTCTTCTTTCTTTTGCCCTACCCAGGTACGTGGAGATTTTCTTGCCTTTTGGGAAGTCTGAGGTTTTCTGCCAGCATTCAGTACGTGTTCTGTAGGAGTTGTTCCACGTGTAGATGTATTTCTGATGTATTTGTGGGGAGGAAGGTGATCTCCACGTCTTAGTCCTCTGCCATCTTGAAGGTCCCCCCACCACATAAACACTTAATGTAATATTTCATTACCTACTTTTATTCCCAAATGGCACTAGACATTTTCTAGTGTATAACTGGAGAAAATTTTCTTTTTATGAAGTGTTACATGAATTGGTATGCATGTATATATATATATATATATAAACATATTCCATAAATCAAATAACCCTCAGCATGGATACTATAAAATGGAAAAAAAATAATTATAAATTTTGATGCTGTTATAAAGGATGCTCTTCCTTAATTAAATAAAAATACTTTTGTTTTTTAATCTGGAAAATGTTGAAATTTTGCAAACCTTACAGAAAAATTTCGTATTAAAATGTACCAAAAGCCAGAAATTATAATTAGGAATCCCATCAAATAAGAAATGTGAACACCCATGAGGAATTACTAGAAAATCAGCCATACCACAGTTGAAAATAGTGTTTCCAACTTTCCCATATGTAATAAACAAGATGTCTAAAGCATTATATGTGACTGTGCAGATGACACATTGTGTTAAATTTGTGTTAGCAATAATTTCATGCAACCCACGGTACTACTCTGTGGAAGTTTTGTGATCTACTCTGAAACCTGGGCTACAGATTTATCCATGAACGGATGCATAAGTTTTTGTCTTCCTTCTGTGGGATTTAAGATGTTTGGAATTTTTAAAATCAATTTAAGGTGTATTTAGTTTCTGCTTTGATTTTTTATATTTATTTGCCAAAACAAACAAAAATTCACAAGAGACACTGTGAATGAATCCCAGTTATATAGGTGTACACTGTTTCTTGTACCAGACATCTGTTTGGTGATTGGCAAAGAAGTTTCTCCAGAGAGGAAAATTTTTCTTATTTATCTTTCCTTACTTGAGACGGATACAATTTTATTCCATTCTTTTGGGGTGAAAGTTGGTATTACAAGCCCTAATATATAAAAGAAAATTTTGTTAATTCTAATGCATAAATATCTGGGACATTTTCAGTACTCAACTATATGAATATACTCTTACCAGTCCTAATACTTGACTCCATGGATGAAGACAACTCAGTATGTGATGTTACTGTGTCTCTACAGTGTGTGTAACATATACAGGCAGTTTTTATTCAAAGGTTGGAAAGTTATTATGCAATATGTGTTTCCAACTAAAAAGACATTGAAAATTAATTGATAATTTGAGTAAGGTAGAGAACAACATTTTCACATAAGGGTCAGAATAGAATAGATTATAAATAAATAAATGCTTTGAGGGCTTCCCTGGTGGTGCAGTGGTTAAGAATCTGCCTGGCAATGCAGGGGACATGGGTTCAAGCCCTGGTCTGGGATGATCCCACATATCACGAAGCAACTAAGCCTGTGTGCCACAACTACTGAGCCTGTGCTCTAGAGCCCACGAGCTACAACTACTGAGCCTGTGTGCCACAACTACTGAAGCCTATGTGCCTAGAACCTGTGCTCCGCAGCAAGAAAAGCCACTGCAACAAGAAGCCCGCGCTCCACAATGAAGAGTAGCCCCCGCTCACCGCAGCTAGAGAAAAACCATGCACAGCAACGAAGATCCAATGCAGCCAAAAATAAATAAATTTAGGGCTTCCCTGGTGGCGCAGTGGTTGAGAGTCCGCCTGCTAATGCAGGGGACGTGTGTTCGTGCCCCGGTCCGGGAGGATCCCACATCCCACGGAGCAGCTAGGCCCGTGAGCCATGGCTGCTGAGCCTGCGAGTCCGGAACCTGTGCTCTGCAACGGGAGAGGCCACAGCAGTGAGAGGCCCGCGTACCACAAAAAAGGAAAAAAAAAATTTTTTTTAATAAAAAATATAATAAATAAAAGCTTTGAATGACACATTATATATTTCAGATGTTGATTGTGATTACTCATGATCATGGAATCTTTTATTTTTTCCTTCATTTTTTAAAGTTTTTTTTTTTTAAGTAGACTACTTTCTTCCTATGTAGTATGATTTAGAATGCTGATGGCTAAAGTCTGAGTAAAAGAATTAAATAATCCATTTTCTATTACTTCATTTCTATACTTGGTTCTATTAACTACTAAATAACTTACTCCTAAATACTAATTGAATAGATTTAGTTACATATATAGTGTCATTTCAAGAGACTAAAATTAATACTGGGATGTTCCTAAATTTGAATATGAAAACATACCATATTATTATAAAGTTTGAGGAAACTTGAACTATGTCTTTTAAGAATGGATTTCCATTGCAAAATCTGCAATTTTCTTTAAATTTGTCCTATATTTATTTGCTTGTTATGTAATGTAGTAATTTCTAATATTCCAGACACTTATATTCTTATTTTTATAACAATTCTTTAGACCAAATATCATTAGTAATTTTATTTTTAAAAACTATTATATCATTATCTGTAAACTTCTATTAACGTACTAATTAAATCTCATCAACAATATGCTCTAGCTTTCTGCTTTCAATCACTATATTCATTTATGATTTTTATAAAACCATGGTATGAGTAAGAAATAAAGAGACATAGTTAAATATATGTCCCTGCTTTCTTATTTAGGCAAACTATTTAATTGAATGTACATTTGTGTATAAAATAAAACTATGCACTAAAATATTTCATGATAGATTTATAGCTCTGTCATTTTCTCAGTTTTGCTCATATCCCTCAGTTTTATATTATCATATATGAAAACATTGATTATTCTTCTTGCTAGACAAAAGCACATGTATACTTAAGGAAAATGAAAAAGAATCTTGACTTCAATTTTTGGCTTATTCAGTCATTTAGCTGATAAAGCAATTATGTAGTCAGCAAATACATGGAGAATACTAATTGTGTTTTATTTTTCCAAGTGAGAATAAAAGTAAGTTTCTTGCTAACTTATAGTTCTGACAAACCACTGCTCCAGCTGAATATTTTAGGAAGCTACAGTTTGGCTTTTTAGGAGTCTCAAAGGAAAAATATGATCAATACTTGTCACAGCAGGAGATACTTTACTGTCAGTGGAATGCAGTAATATAGCACTAAGGATGAAAAAAATACACCAACACTTCTCAGCTTGGCCTTATGTAATGCACAGGCTTCTATTAAGAAAATGAAATCACTTTTCCTCAGAATTTAATGCCCAGATCAAAAGGCTTAAGTGTTGCTTTGTAGTTCTATTTCCATGTTTAGTCTATTTTAAAAACTGCATATATAGAATCTGCCAAACATTTTGATGTGTATGTGACATAATGCCTACACATTATGTATATTGTTCTGGCAATTCTTAGTGGTAGGAAAGAAACTCAACAACTCAATATCTTAAGCGTCAATGCACTAATTCTCTGAAAGCATAGGATATTTGACGGTCCTTTTTTTCTCTTTCCTGCTTTCCTTCTATGCCTCCTTTATTGCTTTAAAGATTATTTCCTTAATTTCCCCATTTTTTCTTTAATGCCTAAACAAAATTTTGAATTCTAGTAAATATATGTATAGATGTTTTTAGATCAATTATCTTAAGTAACCTGTTCTTTCTCATCTATATACATTTTAATTTTATGTAAAGATAGCAACAATAATTAAGGCTTAGGTCACACTCATAGGTAAGTGACCAATCAGAAGTAGAAACTGAAGGTGCAGGGATCTGATGATGAATCATAGTGGAGGTGATGAGTGTCAGTATAAAGACCTAAGATCAACTGCAGAAGCTAGGAACTTCAGTCATACTATTAACTCTTGTTTCTTAAGTTTTCCCAAGGAAGAGAAGCCTAGTGGAATCTTGAAGGAGCTGGCTCCAAATATATGAAGAGAATCTTAGTGGTGTAAGGAATATACTGTGTTGGATAGGGTTGCACCATCCAGTTCACCCTACAAGGAAGGATCTCTTTCCCAGTGTTTTAAGTGTGGTCAGCAGACTGCCGTTAACTCTTTAGGGCTTGTCTCAGCTGCAAATAACTGACTTTGTCAAGGATACATCTTCCTGGGTGACTATCCAAAGACTGACTGCAGTAAGAGGGTAAATCAGCACCACGCTGGGCCACCTGTGAAAATTCTGATGGACCACATGTGCTGCAAAGGTCTGGGTGGGCTAGGACAAGACTTGTTGTGCTCATAGCACAGTTTGACTTCTTTTGTTGCCTAATCTCTCACTGTTGCCCCTCCTCCACATTAGTTGCTCCCACCCAGCTATTTTCCCTATCAGTTGAACAAATTGTTTTTTACTTGGTCTTGAACCTAGCAGGTTTTATTTCCCAGCCAGCCCACAAAATTATTCAGACGAGTCAATCACATCTTTCTGCAGGGATCAGGGCCCAACTCCCAGTCTTGTTACTATAAAGCTTGCCCTTCATACCTCCTACTTGTTCACTCTATTCCCAATTGCAACCTCTGAGTGGCTCTGTAAGGAGCAGTGTCCTTCTCCACCAGGCTGTGAATATATGTGGTTAATTAACTGCTGTTGATCTCATCTGCCCAGTGTTGATGAGAAAAAAAAAAATTAATATATATATTCTGATTATCTTCTATTCATTATATATATTTATAATTATTATCCCCATTTATCAAAAACAGAAATTAAGACAGTGAGAAGCTTACTAAATTCTGCAGCAGTGTATAATCTTAGGTCCTGAAGGAATTTCAACACCAGGGTCTGGTTCCAGAGTCTTTGCTCATAACCAGGGCATTATAAATTAAATCACACTAGTTATGCAGTTAACAGTTTACTTTTGCAATAAAAGTAAACTGTTAACTGCATAACTAGTGTGATTTAATTTATATCAGAAAATACAGTTATCAATAAAGGAAAAACTAAGCTTCATGTTTAGTTTTATCAGTAAAGGACACAAGATTTTATATTGTAAAAACTTGTTGACACATATTAGCAGTGATTACTCCATTTTTACTATTCTTGGCTGCCAGTTTTCATGTATGGTATATTTTCTGGGAGCTGAACATTTGTGTTTAGTAGTTATACATTAACATATTCAATCTACTTGTGCATGCTTTAAAAGGCAATATTGAAAGATAAAATATTGCACAAAATTCTTTTCTCACACTAAGAATAAAAGAATGGTAAGAAGTTTTCAGAGAAGAAGTAGGAAAGTAAATAGTAGATGTTTTCTAGGAAAATTAAAATCAAAAATTAAAAATAAGGCCTTTGTGTTTTGGTAGTAAAAATGAGGGAAAAAACAAAAGAAAGAAAGAGAGAGAAGAAAGAAAAAGAAGAAAGGAAGGAAGGAAGGAAGAAAGAAAGAAAGAAAGAAAGAAAGAAAGAAAGAAAGAAAGAAAGAAAGAGAAAGAAAGAAAGAAAGGGAAAGAAAGAAAAAGGAAGAAAAGGATGAAGGGAGAGAGGGAAGGAGAGAGAGAGGAAGGAAGGAAAGAAAGGAGAAAAGGAAGAAAGAACAGAAAGAAAAGGAAAAGATGTAAAAATGAATGGCCTGCTGTTGAGCTCTAAGAATTCTGTATACATATATATTTCATATATGTATGTATATATATTATATGTATATAATATATATATTATATGTTTATTGATTCAGAGAAAATTTTACTGCTTTAGGCAAAAAGTGTGTGAGGAACGAGCTAGAACCTGTGAGCCCAGGATAAGGGTGAAATGCCATATGTCTCCAGTTAGCCGACATGCCAAGTGAGGGCTTGGAATTCAGCATGTCGTTCACAGACTGTTCAACATGAGCCCACTGGAAACTGAAGAGGTGAAATTTGAAACTTAGACAAAGGTTTTCGTGAGGGTTTGGAATTCAGCATGTGGTTCACAGACTGTTCAACGTGAACCCACTGGAAACTGAAGAGGTGAAATTTGAAACTTAGACAAAGGTTTTCACAGTGGCAGAACTACAGCAAATGTAAGGCAGTAAGGATTGGACTGTGGGCGTTTTCACCCTTTAAACTAGTCCAAGAATTTCAAACAAGAGAGAGGACCAAGTGATGATGGAGAGTAAGCATCCAGAAATACTCAGTTTGTAAAAAGTTACATGGTCTAGCTCTAAGAGAAAAATGTGATAGCCACAGTCAGGGTAGGAAATTCACTCCCTTCGCTTAAGTTTTTGAAACATTGGATTCCTGTTCCCTGGAGGTTTCTGCCACCTAAGTCAAAAGTCTTATGTTTTATAGTAAAATGAAATTTTAAGGCAGAATATATGAATAAATTGTCAAGAAGACAAACATAGATAAGGGAGGAAAATATGTGGACATCCTAAAGTATACAATTACTACCTTAATTTTTCATAACTGGCTGCTCCAGACCATGCAATTAATGTCATAATTTTTCAATAGAACTATTTTAATTTTGAATAGTCAAACATGGGCTCTCAAATCATCTATTTTGTCATGTATTCGTAGACATACAGTTTTGAATACTTGGATAACTCAAAAAGGGTTAAAATTCTCACTGTGGATGAGCGGTTGAAATCTGTGATTCTCAATTACCTTTTAAACAGTGCAGTGTAGCCCTTTTAGATTAAAGGTTCCTGGAAGAATGCACTATTTTTATGTTATCATGTGTAGCTATGTATACAGCTAAAACACAACTTACTGTTTTTGTAGAGCTGAAAGAAGATCAGAGAGTACTTTCTTCAACTCTTGTGATTTGTAGGTGAGATCAGTTCAAAACTACTTAGTGTCATGTTCTAGAATATTTCAGTTTAATTGTACAAACATATATTTTGCAATTATATATAGAGGCATACTTTTTTAAGAAAAAAGGTGATTATAAGACAGATTTGGAGATAATGTATTCATTAGGATTTACTGATTTTTTTTCTGTAACAAAAAAATGCAACAGAAATTTTATATGTAAAAACAAACTCATGTGGGCTCTGTGTTCACATCACAAAACTCTCTGATGGGGGCATGATATCTTCAAACAGAGATAATGCACTATTTTAGCTCTTTTATATTGACTCTATTTAGAATCCAATTAATTAGTTCAAATAATCGAGGTCACAATCTTGGTTAGTTCTTGTTGGCAGAGATTAACCAGAGACAATTACTCCCTTTTTTTCCTCCAGTTTTATTGAGATATAATTAACATACAGCACTGTCTAAATTTAAGGTATACTGATTTGACTTATCACAAGTTTAGTGAACTCCCATTATATAGATAGAAAATCTAAAAAATAGAAAAAGCTATTTTTTTCCTTGTGATGAGAACTCAGGATTTACTCTTAACTTTCATATATAACATACAGCAGTGTTAATTGTATTTGTCATGTTGTACATTACGTCACTAGTACTTATTTATCTTACAACTGGAAGTTTGTACCTTCAGCCAGTTCCCTCCCACCCCCACCCCCACTGCCTCTGGCCCCAAAAATCTGATCTCTTTTTCTGTGAGTTTGTTTTTCAAGTATAATTGACCTCCAACACTATGCTAGTTCCTGGTACACAACATAATGATTCAATATTTCTATACAGTTCAAAATGATCACCATAATGTCTAGGTACCATCTGTCACCATACAAAACTGTTACATAGTTATTGACTATATTCCACACACTGTACATTTCATACCTGTAACTCATTTATTTTGCAGCTGGAAGTTTGTATCTCTTAATCTCCCTCACTTATTTCTCTTCTCCTCCCCCCCTTTATTCCCTTTAAGATCTATTAATATAGGCTGAAATATCTTCTTTCTGGCACAGGTTTGCTTACTACTAAGGAAGTCTTCCTCTTCTTCAAGCATTCAAGCTTATTCTCAACATCATTTTACAATTATTATTCCCTGAGCCTGGACAGTCTTTGCTCACATCTCCACATATTGGCTCCTGGAAACACTTCTGGTCTCAGCTTCAAGGTCATATCCTTGGAAAAGCCTATCCTAATCTCAATCACAGTCTCCCCTCTTATTGTCAATCATATCATCGATCATCTGATTGAGCATCACTATCTGAAATCATTATTTTCATTTATTTGGTAATTGGATCTTGTCAACAGGAACTTATTAAAATTCTAACCAGGGCAGAGAAGATGCTTGTGCTGTTCATGGGCTTCCCCTATTGAACAGGTATTCTGGTACAGAATATGCCATTAATAAAGATTATTGAATGAAATAGAAGAAGACATCTAGAAAATCTGGAAGAAAAAGAAGGTCTAAATGGATAAATATAGGGACTCATTTCAATGAAACATATTATGTATTTAGAAAATTGATGATGTATCAGACACTGTACTAGGTACCAAAGGGGACAGATGTATGAAATAGATAGGTGATTACAGAACCATCTTCAACAAGAGAATTTAGTGAGAAAGACAAGTATGCACATACTTGTTATACAAATACACAGGACTGCAATGATGACAAATTGAAATTATAATGGAGTAATCACAGTTCAGGCATGCAAAAATGGAGCTGGGTGGGCCATTGAGGATCTGGTCTCAGACACATCTCTGCACCACTGAAATCTTGAGCTTTCTTTGAATTGTACCAGACCCTAGGACACCACCGACAGTATTGAGAACAACACCTGCCGGGTGCAACCTTACAGTCTCAAAGTCTCCCCTTGTACCTATGCAACCATTTTGAACCCCAACCAGTCTTTACTTACTAAGCATCCTTACTTCTTGCTAACTCCAGTTATAAGACTTGATAAACACTATATGACTAACTGTAACCTTGCATTTTTTGCCTTTATAATTTCCCCTCTATTTTGTAATTCTTCTTGAATCTTTGTCTCCTGGGCTCCTCAAAAACCCCAAATAAACATCTTTTTATTTCAATCAGGTCTCCATTGCTAAAATTTTGGTTAACAGTTACATAGGAATAATGATTTCTCAGAATGGAAAGATAAAGTATTTGACATATGAATTGGACCTCAAAAAAATGAATAGTATTTTGGCAGGAAGAAAGAGTGATAAAGAACAATGTAAGGAATGAAAGAAGATACTATATTAGTTTTTTATTGCTGCCTTGACAGGTTACCGTATACTTAGCACTTCGTTTTAAAACAAAACAAATTTTTCATTTCAGAGCAGCTTCTGTAGCTCAGATGTCTGGGTGACCTCAACTGGTTCTCTGCTTAGGGACTCACAAAGCTGAAATGAAAGTGTCAGCAGGGTTTTGTTCCTTACTGGAGCCCTAGGAAAGAATCTGCTCCCAAGCTCATTCAGCTTATTGGCCAAATTTATTTCTTCCTGGGTATAGAACTGTTTCTTTCTGTTTTTCAGTCTGGGGGCCAGTCTTTGCTCCTAGATGCTGACTTCATCCCTTCTCATGCTTTCCTTGGGGTTGCCCTCCAGCAATGTCAGGTTAAGTCTCTCCTAAACTTGGAATCTCTTTGACTTCCCCTTCTGTCACCTGTCAGAAAAAGTTCTCTGTTTTCAGTACCTCAAGTGATTACATTGTGTTGTGTAGTGGTTTGATAAGATTTCAAACCCACTTGCTGGTGACAAAAAAAAAATGTTATTTTTAGGAATGAAATTGTTTTGATCTAAGAATGAAGTTTTTTACAATGAGGTATCACCTCACACCAGTTAAAATGGGCATCATCAAAAAATCTACAAACAACAAATGCTGTAGAGGGTGTGGAGAAAAGGGAGCCCTCTTGCACTGCTGGTGGGAATGTAAATTGATACAGCCACTATGGAGAACAGTATGGAGGTTCCTTAAAAAAACTAAAAATAAAATTACCATACGACCCAACAATCCCACTACTGGACATATACCCAGAGAAAACCATAATTCAAAAAGACACATGCACCCCAGTGTTCACTGCAGCACTATTTACAATAACCAGGTCATGGTTTCTTCCATGGAAGCAACCTAAATGCCTATCGACAGACGAATGGATAAAGAAGATGTGGTACATATATACAATGGAATATTACTCAGCCATAAAAAGGAATGAATTGGGGTCATTTGTAGAGATGTGAATGGATCTAGAGACTGTCATACAGAGTGAAGTAAGAAAGAGAAAAACAAATATCATATATTAACGCATATATGTGGAACCCAGAAAAATGGTACAGATGAACCGGTTTGCAGGGCAGAAATAGAGACACAGATGTAGAGAACAAATGTATGGACACCAAGGGGGGAAAGCGGCGGGGAGTGGTGGTGGTGGTGTGATGAATTGGGTGATTGGGATTGACATGGATACACTAATATGTATAAAATGGATAACTAATAAGAACCTGCTATATAAAAAAATAAATAAAATAAAATTCAAAAAGAAAAGAATGAAGTTTTGCTTTGATATAAAAGTGTAAATGTTGTGTCAGGATGTCATCATCCACATCTCTGGTTGTTGATAAGCACTCAGCAGCTCAGCTGCTAAGGGGCACTGTTGGAGGCTTATCAATAAGAACAGATGCTGAAGCAACTATGGTCAAGTGACACTGACTATAAACACTCAGAGTTTGTGAGGACTATCAGTGTTTGGTCTGGGCAAGGCTACCCTTTGCTGATCTAAATAGCTCTCCGAAGACCTTGGGACCTTAGCTCTAGTAGTTGAAGAGGTGACTCGTAACCAGCAGTGGCGAAAGACTTGCAACCCCCTAGAAGGAAATCATCTTGCCCTCCAACACCTGCATCTCGGTTCCCTAGCAACCTGCTCTAGCAACAAGGAACTTTTCTTTTCTCTGGCAGCTGGAAGTCAGCTCATGGTTGTTTAAGCTGTCTCTCCTGAGAACCAGCTCGTAGAAAGATACACCTCAAGTAAATTGAACTTTATTCTTTTCATCTCCCCTTGCCTGGAAAAATAGTGCAATTAATCTATCATTGGTTTGGAGTATGTTTTTTCTTTATTGGCTTTTTAAGAAACATTATCCTATATGCTAATGGTTTGTGAAATTATTACAATTCCCACAGTGAACCATATTAAATAAAACATTGGCTGAGTCTCTGATCATAATTTGCCATGAAATAAAACACATTGGGTCCAGCTAGATAATAAAGGATAATTTTTCATTTTTAAGTACATGGATTAAAAACCTTAATTACATCTGCAATATTCCTTTTGCTAGGGAGCATAACAAATTCACAAACATAATACCATGGGCTGAAAATCACGGGGGGCAAAATTCTGCCTATAAGAACTTTGTTCCTAAAAACTCTAGAAAAATCTAAATTCCTTGTCATTTGCCATGTAATAACCCTCCTAGTGATATATTTGTTACATAAACACTAGGAGACTAATGTACTACATAGTTTGGACCATTTTATTCCTCAGAAATTGTACACAGCTTCTAAAGTGAAACAAAAAATGAGATCTTAAAAGAAAATCTTGAAATTTGAATGCCACATATTGCAATGTAGTAAATTGTAATATTTCTATTATTCGAATAGAGACCACCTATCTCTCAGGGTCCAATCAAGAAGAAAATGTTGTAACTGAATGTCTCTCTTATCAAACATTTTAAAATAAGAGATAATTAAAGCCATTATGTAAGCTCAAGGGAATTCCTTAGTTTTACTCATCTTGCCTAAGAAATCGTGAATGGATAGGATAAGTTTACATCTCAAGCTTTTGAAAAAAGTTAAGGAAGGAGCTGAGAATCAGAGGTCAATATCAGAGTATTCTTAATATTAATATGAGAATAAAATAAAGGAAATTCTGTTGTAAACTATTTGGCAATATAGGCCTCCTGGAGTTATATATATAATGCAATGATTTCCTTAAAAAAATAACTTATTAAACCCAGCAAGCAAAGGGTGTGTCACTGACCTTTGTCCAAGAAACCCTTAAAACAGGGGCTGAATTAATGGCTAAAAATCAAAGATTTGGATCATTGTGATTATATGTAGCATTAAGGAACTGGTGGACATGATGAGACCAGAAAGGTACCATGGGTTAAAAAGAAGCAGTCTTAACACTATGGTAAATAGTTTAAATTTAATCTGTAATAAATGGAATCCATCCAAGTTATTCAAGTAGTGATGATATGATCACATTTATATTGGAGGAGGAGAAGGAGGTGAGAAGGGGAAAAAGAGACAACTCTTCCACTAATTTGGTACTTAGTTGAAGAAAGGTATAACAGGGAGAAAAGTACAAAAATTATATTGTTAGTCCAGATAAGAAATGTTGGAATCCAATGTAAAATTCTCTTGAAATGGAAAAATGTTAACCAGATGTTGCAACAGACTGGGATTAAGAATGAAGGATTAGTTAAATAAGGCATCAAGGAAAAACCTGAGTGATCTGGTGAGTAATGTTATTTAAAGGCAATAAAGAACACTGTGTGAAAGTGGGGAGGACCAAAATTGGTGGAAAGGAACCTAGTAAATTTATTCTGGAAATGATGGGATTGAAGAGTTTGTGAAATATAAGAGTAACATTAGTTCTGTGGACAGTTGTAAATTTTCATCAAGGATTAAGGGATGAGTTCACACTAGATATTTTTTAATATTGCTTTAAAAGCAATATTAAAATAATAGTTAAGATGATACTGCAATTTAGTTAGATTTTAAACTAGTTATAAGATCTCCAGTGTTAAGCTATGAAAATCGAATTGTCATCTTTCCTGAATATCAGTAGGAGTACAGCCCAACAGAGTTATTTGGTTTCTGAAGATGTTCGTTGTAAAAAATGAAAACCAACTGGAAAAAATGTAAACTATACAGGCAAAACAGAACAGAACAAAAGATCCAGTCTCTTGTGAATGTATTCAGGGTAGTTGTGCTGGATATAACTGTCTGTTTAGGTTTTGAGGAGGGAAGATAGGAGTGTATTTTCTGTCAGAGCAATAAAGATGGAAATTACATTTAGTGGGAAGGCACAGGGGGAAACTTGATCTCTCAAAGTATTTTATATTTAAAAACATAGATTTCCTGCCTTAATATTTAAAGTCAAATGGAAATTAGGATTATGTTTATTTTACTTCTAATTGCCAGTCCAGGAAAGTGAAGCTAATTCAGGCCTGACTTCCAACAACACACTTAAATTAAGGTCTTTTCCAGAATTAAAAAAGAAAGTGTGAGAAAACCCAATTTTGGCACAATGGAAAAGGCGGCTTTAAAAAAGTGGCACGTTGACAAATTATGAGTCAATATTCAATGACTGGGCAAAATTTTAATTACAAAATATAGACTTTACTTTGGGTAACTTCACCATAGTTTTTCCAAGGACTAGTGGACGCTAACATGAGATAGAGTGACTCGGTACATCTTTCAGAAGAGTCATCTCTGAGAGTTAGAAAAAAAAGAAAAAGAAAAATGTTAAATCTGTAGTAACCAAGTAAGCTATGTTTGCCTGAGGAAATTAAGAGAATATTGCAGTAAAATCATAGGGAGAACAATGATCCCTTCTATCCAACAATATTTCTCTTAAAAATGCTCTCAGGGAATGTCAACTGGGCTATCATTTACCATATCCAAATACCAAGTTCATAAATTATTAAGTTGTTTGACAGAGAGTTTGGTTTCCAGTGGATTCATGGATCAAGCTGCCGAATTCTCTAGGTAGTCTAATAGTCATCATGTTAAAAATATACTCCACTATTTTGGGGAATTTTACAGTTATTTATTAATTGGTGCAGTTTTGTTTTTGGCTAGGTGGGCCATGATTAATTCAGAAAAAAATGATGAGAATACATTTTCAGGGTTTTGAGCCTATCAAGACAATGTAGTCTATATTTCAGTAAAATTTATTGGTTTAATTTTTGTATATTAACTTCTGCTTTTTCAGTCTGCCTGAAAGTATATATCAGGTATCTGCCCATCACATAAATTTGGCCATGTGGCAAGCTTGGTACCAAAAACGTTTTAGCAATTTTTGAGAAGCTGGACTAAGGTAAAAGAAGCTGGACAGAGCTTCTTTAAGCTGAAGCCTAAGGAAAGCTGGACTGAGCTTCCTGCAGGCCCAGTTGAACTGAATATTTGATGATGGACCTTGGTATTGTTTTGGATTTATTACTCCAGTTTGGAAAGTGTTCTGATATCAAACTGTAGTAGAACCATGTTATTGGTACCATATGGATTACATTTTGTGGTGGCATATTCTGCTCCCCTTTACTGGTGACATAGACGGGTGTTAAACTGCCTCTGCTCTTTTAAATGCAAGTGAGATTTAAATGCGAGGTATCTTGAAAAGTAGCTGTAGAATTTTGTAAATTCTGTGGTAATTTAAAATTATTTTTTGTACTGTACTTTGATCCCTGTCATCACTGAAGCTTTATTACAAGTTCAAGCCTAGTCTTCATTATGTTGAGTTGGAAAGAAATATCCCACAATTTTTGGGTTCTGTACCCAATTCCACCATGTAGGTATAGGGGGTGTTTCTGCCACAACACCAAGCAGGCACCAGCTGGATATCCAACAGTTCAACTCAATTCTGACACTATCTACCTGGAGAGAGCATCAAATTCCACAGGTTGAGGGCTCAGTCTCACAAGACTGCTCCCCCGCACCAGCCAGACTGCAAATATCAGTTGCAAACCTGTGTTTCTGACCAAACTGACTATAAATCAGAGATTCCCACAACCCCCTATTTGGGTTCATTTAATTTGCTAGAGAGGCTCCGAGAACTTAGGAAAATTATTTACTCATTAGATTACCAGTTTATTGTAAAAGGATATAAGTGATATATCCAAGAGATGCATAGGGCAAAGTACGGAGAAAGGGCATGGAACTTCCATGCCACCTCCAGGCATGCCACTATCCCCCAACTCTACATGTTCACCAACCTGCAAGCTCTCTAAACCCTGTCCTTGTGTGTTTTTACGGAGGCTTTATTATATAAGCATGATTGATTAAATCATTGACCATAGGCGATTGATCCAACCTCCAGCCCCTCTCCCTTCCCCAGAGGTCAACGGGGGTGGGACTGAAAGTTCCAACCCTCTAATCATGTGGTGGGTTCTTCAGACGATAGCCCCCATCCTTAGGTGAGGTCCAAAAGTCACCTTGTTAACATAACATTGTTAACATAACATTGTTAACATAATGAGACACTTTTATTGCTCTGTTCCAAGGGTTTCAGGAGCTCTGTGCCAGAAAAGGGGATAAAGACCACACGTATTTTTCTTATTATAAATTGAATTATCATACCACATTTTATAACATATTGGTAAACAAAGATCAGTGTCTCCATTCTCATAGCTATTTTGTGAGGCTGTGTTAAAGGTGTTACGTTTTTTTTGTTTGTTTGTTTGTTTTGAGGTACATGGGCCTCTCACTGTTGTGGCCTCCCCCGCTGCGGAGCACAGGCTCCGGACGCGCAGGCTCAGTGGCCGTGGCTCACGGGCCCAGCCGCTCCGCGGCATGTGGGATCTTCCTGGACCGGGGCACAAACCTGTGTCCCCTGCATCGGCAGGCGGACTCTCAACCACTGCACCACCAGGGAAGCCCAGATGTTATGTTTAATGCCATAAGAGGCCACAGGCTGGTGGCATGAATAGAAGACTCTAGTATATTATGATAAACATAAAAGATATGTTCCTGTTAATATCCAAGAAATAGATGAGGATGTGTGCATCCAAATTTGTAGCAACAAAACCAGTCAAGACTCATTATTTTCAAGTATGACTTAGGATCACACACTGGTCTGTTTATATATTATTCATTATTATTTTACAAAAATGTTTAAATGATACAGCAAGTTACACTCCACTTGTTAGATTTAACAGTGTTTATTTGGAGCAATACTGCAGGCTGAAAAAACATTATAAATTATTTTTCTAGATTTTACATCTTCCCATAAGCATTTTAATGAGCTTAATCTATATAACATGTAGGCTTCTTAAATTGATATTCTTTGTATAGCTTATTTCTATAATTATTGTTTTGTTTTGTTTTATTTTTGCGGTACGCGGGCCTCTCACTGTTGTGGCCTCTCCCATTGTGGAGCACAGGCTCTGGACGTGCAGGTTCAGCAGCCATGGCTCACGGGCCCAGCCACTCCACAGCATGTGGGATCTTCCCGGACTGGGGCACAAACCCGTGTCCCCTGCATCGGCAGGCGGACTCTCAACCACTGCGCCACCAGGGAAGCCCTATTTCTATAATTATTATTTACAAATTCAATCTTTCAGTCATGAGGAGACATTCATTTAATTTCCATACATTGAAAGTCATGTGTTATAAATTTAAAATGTTTAGGTCCCATTTTCTCCTGTCACATTTTTTTCTTACTTTTGCAACTGGGTAAATGTTATACAAACATGAGACATACAGCTGCTTATCTGAAAGGTCTTCTTCATTTAAAACATAACTTTCAGTTTAATTTACAATGTGAAAATAAACCATATTAATCATCGAGACAGAGTTTGTTCAATTATTTGTTAAGTCAGAATGCTAATGGTGTAGGGCACCAAATTTGTCACCCCAAATATGTCTGGCGTGTGGATTATTTCCAGCTGAAAATAATCAAGGCCCAGAAGACTCAGTTGGAACCTTTGACCTTCCCCCTAACTGCCTAAAGGAATTTAGATAGAGGACCAGCTCCAGGAAGGAACTTACCACCTGAGATAACCATCACATAATATGAACTCCGTGTGTAGAGGGAGGAGTCTAGTAAAGTGAGTTTGTTAAAATTCTTCTCTGTCCATTGTTTTTGTATGGCCCAGCAAACATTTGTGTGCCAAACTTTGCCCTTTTTGTCTTCCTGTGAATTACCTTTCTTCCCTGTGGAGTCCCAAACCCCTATCCAGTCTCCTCTCAGATGGCATATAAGCCTCAATTGACTAACTTTGGGAGGGTCTCATATTCTATGGAGCTCCTGTATGTATGTAACTAAATTTTATTTTCTCCTGTTAATCTGTCTTGTGTCAGTCTAATTCTAAGACCAGCCACAAGAACCTAGACAGGTAGTAGAAAGTTTTTTTTTCTTCCCTACAGTGGCCACAAGAATGGGTTTGAAATGGTTAAAAAGCAATTTCTTTCTGTTTAGGGAGGAACCCTGGCTGCCCAATAAGAGCTCCATTTTCAGATCTAACCTCAATAGGGAAGTGATTCTCTGTCAGAGATAATCAGATTTATTCCTTCTCTTGGCCACAGTGTGACAGAGAAATATCACTGCATAACACATAGACACACAGGGAACACTCAAGTTGGAGAGATACGCTTTTCTAAGGTTAAATGGAAAAACATCCAGTCAGTATTTAGCAAAGCATACAGAAGAAAAGCCAGCCCACCATAAAAATGAATTTGTACAGCAAGACTTAAAGCAAACATTGAACAGTTTCATTATCAAAGGCAGAGTGCAGGGTAGGTATATGACTTCCACAAACCTCAAATTCAGATTGCAAACATGTAACATTATTTCCAGATAACTGGGCTTAATTTGTATCACAAGCCCTCACTTCTACATGATAATAGAAACTAATTTAATCACTTCCATGTAGACTGTCAAATTCAATTATTCTAAAGTATTAAACACAGTGACTTTGAGGATTTTGTCTTTTCACTCTATCTCATTCTTTCTCAAATTGATCCCTACTCTAGGATATTTAATTAATTCGACCTGAGCTTGTGATGTCCTGGCAGGAGTGGTGTCTAGCCAGTGGGCACATTGGGTGCTATGCTCATTTCACCGAAGTTTACAATTCTGTGTGTCCTCACCGGTGGGCTTCCTTCAATCCTACCATACACTGAGTTCTGGCCTACTTTGCTGCCTTGGGGTTCAGTGTTTCATGTTCTGCCCTATTTTGTTATATGTTCCCTCTGCAAAATTTGGCAGGCTTTTTGTCTAGTAATTGTAACTTGTGAAGTCACTATTCCACAAACGCCATCAGTGAACTCAGATATTCTATCTTAGATAGTACCAGAACCTTATTCCAACTCAACCAGTACCACTGTCTCCCAGTTTTTAGAGGCCAGAGATCTCTACCAGGTTGACCGCTTTAAAAAACAATTGGGCATGAAGCACCCACAACCACAATACACATTTTTCTTTGGATTCTATCATCTTGTCCCTCCCCTATGAAGGTGTCTTGTGGTATATCCAGGATTTCTGTGCATGTTGGCACTATCTGAAGGTCACTCTCATCAAAAACTCGTGCTTCTACTTCATATTATCTCCTCTTTTTTTTGACAACCTGAAGGATCTTGTCTAATATGGGATTGAGGGAGTAGCACACAAAAACAAAATCACTTCCTCAATAGTAAACTGTTACCAAATCTTTCTCTACTTCTTCTAGAATGAGTCTTTTTACCTGAAAACTCAGAATTTGATATCTATCTATCTATCTATCTATATATATATTTTTTTTTTCCCTTTTATGTCTATTGTCTCCTTCCTTTTGTGTTGCTGTAATTCCCTCTGGAAGAATGAAGAAGGGGAGTCTAATAGTAACAAAGAAATTGTTGAGAATAATATCAAAAGGCACAAAACAGTTTACACACAAAATGTTTATTGTTTCCTCCATAAGAGTAACAATATAACAACACATATATTTCCCTGTTCTGTCAGATGAGAAGGCCTAGAAACATTGCCATTCCAATAGCAGCAAGCACAACTATTGCCCAGGGCTTGATACTATTCTACTGTAAAAGTAACCACAGTTTTTAAAGAAATGACTGATTCTATAAATGGAGCAGGAAGTATACAAGATGAGGCTGGAACATGTTGTAGTGTCACACATTAAGGAAATTTAAAATAAACAAACACAAAATTGTTTATGTCAAAGGGACACAGAAGCCACCAACTGAAAGGGTTCTCAATGGGGAAAAAGGAAACAAATTAAACAACCAAGTAAATAAACTAGTATTGAAATATAACTTAAAGTTTAAATAAGTATCCATGAGCTCATACTGATATAAAAAATTACTGAATGAAGCAATAAATGGGAGAGAATAGAAAAATCTTCCATGCATAAGCATTCCAATTAAATTGTGTAGATACCCTCCTCTGAAGGAGGTGGAGCATAACTCCCCACTCCTTACCTGTGGCCTGTGATAGTGATTTCCTTCCAAAGACTGCAGTAGGAAAGGGGAGTTAGGAGTAACTACCATGGAGAAAGCTGACGAACACTACTTCAGTCGGATGACCACTGTTTTCAGTGATGTAACATTGGCACTTGTATCTCTGATATGATGGGATGCAATGGCATTTTACCTCTGTGGTCTTCCTTCCAAAAATATATTGGATTGGCCAAAAAGTTCATTCAGGTATTTCAGTAACATCTTACTTAAAAACCCAAACGAACTTTTTGGCCAACCCAATATATCCCAATCTAATCAGGAAAACACACACACACACACACACACACACACACACACACACACACACAAATTCCAATAGAGGAACATCTTACAAAATACCTAACCAGTACTCCTCACAAGTGTCGAGGTCATCAAAAAACAAGGAAAGTCTGAAAAACTCTTACAGCCAAGAGCTCTGAGTTTAAGTAGGAATGGTGAACAAATGTGATGTGGTATTCTGGATGGGATCCTGGAACAGAAAAAGGACATTAGGTTAAAAACAAAGAAACTGAAAAAAAACTGTAGCTTTTAGTTAATATATAAATATGGTTTCATTATTTGTACCAAATGTACCATAACGTAGGATGTCAGTGGGGGAAACTAGGTATGAGGCATATGGTAATTCTCAGTACAATCTTCAGAATTTTTGGTAAGTTGAAAATTGTTCTAAAATTAAAAGTTTATTTTAAAAAAGGAAGTAAAGGAAATGAGGGAGAAAGGCAAGAAGACAGAGAAGAAGTAAAGAAAATCCTGATTGATTTTTAAAACAAATTTATTCTTTTGCTAAGACTGTGGACAACATTTTGCCGCTGGGGATTTGTCACAACCTGATCATATTATGGGTCCTTGAGAATTTCTTCCTACCTAGCTTTGCTGATCCTATTATCCATGGATGTCTTCTCTCTGTTTTTGTGTGGAGAACTATGCCACTGCCTTCACTGTCATTCCAGAATAAATAGTATTCTTTTAATTATGCCTTCAAACATACATTAGCTACATTTTATTAAAACAGTTTCTGAAGCTATCATGTGATGTGGCTTTACTCTATACCTGTTTTATACCTAGACAGTTATAGACAATTATTTTCATGACGTTAAAGAATGGATTGCTTTATATTTTCATACAATGTCTCATCTCCTTGCTCATCACTAAATTTTTTTGCGATTTGATAAAATAATATACTATATTCTTATTAATGTTACGCTAAGATGTTCTAGCTGTTCACATAGTATATTTTCAAAGTAAAAACAATTCTTGTATTAAAACTGAAACATATTTATGTTTGTCAGAATTGTACACTGTTTTGTAAACTTCTATGTTTTTAATTTGATAAAGTTATACTGTTAATACAACTGACAATTCCTTAGTATGGGGAGGATCTAATTAGATTTCATGTCACTCAGTAAAACTGAAAATTTAATCCAAATGTAAATCATGGCAGGATGGGAATATGAGACTTGAAAGAACATCTGCTGAGGTTTTTGGCTTTGCGTTTTACATTATTTTTATTTTGTTTTGTTCGTTTGGGTTTGTTTGACCTACAACCTTCCTTTATTTTTTATAGGCTGGTATGGTACTTGATGGCTAAGAGTTGTTGAGCTAAAAGAATCCCATTGTGCTTCACAGTTTACTATACCTAAGTAAACACATCACACGTTTTGGAATATATGCTTCAGAGAAAACAGAACACCAAAACCACACTAATCTTTAAATTATGAATATTTTAGCATTCATGTAAGATAAAATGCATATTTGAAATCTTATGTTCATTGAACTGCAGGCTCCTACTGCCATGACTAGTGAAATGAATAAAAATTAATTGCAGTTTAAAATCTAGAATACCTTATACATATATTAGAATTTTATACTGTGTATTCAAGTTAATTAGGGGAATTTCAGAGCAGAAACTGCTTCCATCTGCTATGAACAACAAAAACAGATTCCCCAAAAATAATTTGGCCCAAAGTGTCCTCTCATCTTGCAGTGTACTACATGAACTACTGTCCACTTGCTTCAGTTGTGATGTGAACAGCACCAGCTCAATCCACACAAGATAACTCTCCCATCACATAGGAGAGTCAGTCTCACAAATATATGTCATTGTGTCCAAAGAGAGCTTGTGAAATAGAAATACTAGAAAACACACAAATGCAAGTTTCAAATTCCCAATCTTGCATTTAGGGTGGGAATTGGCTTACCAGAGGGAATTTATGAATGTCTGCTCCACCTTCTGTTTTGGGTCTTTATGCACTGTAACCTGAGAGGGTTTCTCTCCATGGTGCTTTAACTCTCTCAGCAGTATTCCACTGGTGCTTGACCTTGATGTTTGTTATCTTGGTGATGAGGGAGCAATGCTTTTTCTCTATCTTTATGTGCCAAGTGGAGACAAGACGTGGCAGCAATTCATTTTAGACTGTTGTCATCTATCATACTGATTTTACTATAAATCAGGCCCAAGTTTTGTCCTCTTTTAGAAAATGTTGTGATTCCCTAAATGTGGATTGAAGCAGAGGCAATTTTGCAAAAGAGTTGAACAATATGAGAGTCTAGAGCACATATTTATGAATTTTCTCATGTCTTCTGGACCTACTCAAGCCTACCCTACAATACTTCCATTACAAAATGGTTTGCAGTTGCATAAGCCTCACCATTTGACCCAGGCAACTCAAGTTGCATAATCACATGAGGACCCTGCACAAACATTCTGCCTCTACCAAGGCTCTATAACAAGCCAGTATTGTTTTTCTCTTTGCTCACACAGAGTGAATTTCTCTGTTCTCAATGTCATGGTCTTGAATCAGAATCCTAGGGGATCTTTGCTCAAACTCCAGTTTGGCTTGTTAGATACTCCACAGACATCTTTATCCATCAGTGTTACCTTCACCTCATCTTATCCAGTGAGTCATACGATCCAGTGGCAGAGCAGTATCCACTTCGGGCTTCCCCTGATGCAGAGCACTCATGCTTTGGGATGCATACAGAACTGTCAGCCTATCAAGATATCTGATATTTTGTAGTGAAGTCATTTCCCTAAATGCTCTATAATCTGCCGCTAAATTTCATGTAGCACAGTCAAGCATATTAACTTTTTATAAGTGGAGGAAGTCTAAGATGCAACAACATGCCCTTCACCTAACAATGGGACTCCCATAATGCTGCAGATCACTGGACCTTTAAAACCTTCACTGACATAATAGTACCCTGAGTGTTCATGGGGGTTATCTCCCATCCTCCAGTATGCATTTGCTTTATTAACTCATCTAGATCACTTGCTGTACACTGATTATTAGGTCTAATCTTCATGTGTCAATGTGCTGTCCTGCCCTGTGGACTCTTTTGTGACAGAGCCCAGGAGAGTTTACCAAGTGATCAGGCAAAATAGAAAATATGTATAACTGTGACTGACTTTCCTATGGAAGAAGGTATGCTTTTGATCTTCCCTACTGACAGATTGAGAAGAAAGTATTCATGTTATCCTTAGTACATACGAAGTACCAGAGGCCAAGTTAATCTAATTCTGGAAAGAATATATTTAGAACAGTGGCTGAAATTGGGGCAAAGATATGGTTAATATATATCAGTGCACTGTCATCTGCCATAAGTCATGTCCCTTCCAGTTTTCTGCGGAGGCCTTACATGGTGAGACGAAAGCAAATATAGTAAGACTGCCTCCACTGCATTCTTCAAATGTATGATAGTGGTGCTTATCTCTGCAATTTCTCATAGATTCAGTAGTGCTTCTGATTCTGATTTGCTTTCTTGACTAGAAGTGAGGGAGCAGCGTCAGGGGTTCCCACTTAACCCTCTCTATCACAATAGTCATAATCCAGGTTTCAGGAAACCAATATGAGGCTTCTGTCTGATGCTAAGTACATGTAATCTATCCAAAATTGCTATAGAGACATGGTTTTGTCTGAAAAAACACAAGAACCTCTGTTCATGGCTTTCCGGCTCCACTGAATGTTACAGTCTGTTACAGACACTTTGAAAACCATTGGAAACCCTCACATGTGATGGCCAAGTTATTACTTTTATTGAAGCCTGAATGAGTGAGAAAAAACTCCTTTGCTCCAAGGCCTACTAAAAACTTAAAGCCTGATAAAGGAGTCAGGGCAGCACAGCCACATCTGTTATGTATTTCCCTAATATCTGATGAAGTTTATGGAACATTTCACATTTTTCTTAGAAGTAGTGAGTGCAAGGTACAACAATGTGGCCTTTATTGTGTAGGGGGTATATTGATATACCTCCAACCTATGCACCACTAGAAACTTCACAAAGAATAGAGCCTTTGTATTTTCGTAGACTTTACTTCTCGTTCCATGGCACAAATTCCCCTCACTAGATCATCTGGGATGACTGCTACTTCCTGATCCCTAGTACTCATCAGCTTATTGATATCAACATGCTGGATCAGTGTGATGTCCTGTAGGATGTAAGAGAGCCAAGCTCTTTGCAGACTGATTTGTAGCACAGAACTGGAGAAGGCAATTAGCCTTGAACAATACTCCTTTTCATTTTAGGTATACAGTTTTTACGAGACAGAGAAAAGAAACATTTGACAAATCAATAACTACACAAGAGGGTAAGAGGTCTTTGTTTACTAAAGGAAAGAGACCATGTATATAATGGCATCGATTGAAATAATTGACTATAATTCTCTAAGATCAATTTATCTTTACAAGAAGGTTAGTTAAGTGTGTATATTATAGGATTTACCAATATATACTTTAAAATCATTGAGTATGTCTCCTTGAAGACACGATTTCCTTTTTACTAATATTTTTAGAATGCTGTGCAGCTCCAGGGTGTTTACCTTGCCTTCCTACCATAATAGTGCTAAAAAAAAAATTTTTTTTTTTCAGGATCTAATGCTAGGATTTTTGTGTGTGTGCTCTGAATATCTGTTCAAACTATACATTGGGCCTAAGTTAAGTAGACTCAAAGCAATAATTGCACTGATCATCCAAAAGCCATAAGATTCCCCTCTGACCAGAGGGGAATATCCCCCATGACCAGAGGGCCATGGTGATACTTACCCTCAGTAATTAACTCCAGTTCAGGTTCAGTGTACACTAATTCCCCCAACTGTATAGGATATTTGTACTTTTTACTATTTACTGTCCATACTAAACACCAGTATGGTGCTCAAAGTGCTCTATATTTTCTAGATTGACTGAAGTGTTAGGTATAGGACTATTGCTTCCTGTTATCCAGCTTAATCTGGCCTCCACTTAATTTTTGCTTTTGATATTGCTGCTACACATGAGAAGTAGAACTTTAGTGACTTGTCTATATAGTTTTACTCTAGAGACCTACATGACTAACCCCAGCCAACCTTTAATTTAAGCCATGTTGATACTTCTATGGCTGTACTGCCTATGTGGAAACCTTACTCATAGAGCCACAGAGAACTTGCACTGCTACTTGGCCTCTGCTCCCCAGCAGTCTGACCCATCCATTCTATGGTACTGGAGACTTGGAATGGGGTGGCAGTCCAAAATGGATTTAGCTTGTTTTAATTTTTCTTCAGGTAGAATGCATCAATATGCCTTTTGCTAGTTAAAAAATTAGTAAATATATAATAATGTGGTATAGGCACTAGGTTTTACATGTGAAAGTGAAGAGTCAGTGAATGTATAGCCCATGTTTGTCAGGTCCTCATTATGATCATTCTTTAATTCAGTTAAATTATTGTGTATTGTTTAGGAATGTGTGATAATTAATGACTTCTTAATTCTCAGATTTACCCAGTTCCCCCTTCCTTTCAGGCACTTGAGAGTCCATATGCAGCCTCTTTGAGTTGGGAGGAGCTACTAGTTCTGGCAGGTGGGCTGTGAATGACACACGACATTTCCTGAAGCACTTTGTTATAGGAGACTTCTTGCTCTACTAGGACAGCCCCTGAAGCTTCATGTTGAAATGGTGGCATTTTAAGAAAGTAGAGTTTCCCTCCACTTAGGCTTCTCTGTCATGAGCAGAAGTCTCACAGTACCTTGGACATAAAATATGAGCCAGAAATAAATGTTTTGACATTTTCTAGTACATTTTATCATAGAATGGCTTAGACCACCATAGTTAGTTGAGATTAATGGGCAGCCATCCATAGAAAATCATGGTAGCTAAATTAAGTAAAATCAAGTTTACAGGAAGAATGTTAGAAATTAAATGGATTGATGGGAGGCTGGAAAACAGACCTGAGAATGAGTTTGAGGAGATTCCAGGGTATCAAGTCTATAGAAGCAAAAACCCTGTGATAACAGTAGCAATCTGGATGTGTATTGTATTATAAGTAATAGACAACTGTTTCTTTACTTCTTGAATTGTTCCTTCACAATACTTTTCCAGGATCTGGGATGAAATACCATGGTACTTCGTTTTCCTTGGCTTATTTAATCCTAACAAGATTAAAAAATTGGGAAGAGGCAGTGATTCTCCAAAAGGAAATAAGATATTATTAGGAAGAAAATTCTGACAGATGCTTGGAGGCGGGTGAAATCTAGCAGAAGTTCACAACATACGATCTGTATTTGGAAATTGGACATGGATGACTCCAGTGCCATCAGAACAGGATGGTACACGTATGGCATTAAACATGAACTTGCTAAATGCAATGTAAAGAGACTTTCTTATATAATCATTTTTTTCTTCAGTTGAAAACATTGTTAAAATATTTATGGCATTTATTAAATGTTACTAATTAGATTAGGAGAACAAAAGGCATTTTAAGATGATTTCTTTTGAAAAAAGATTCTGTTTTTGTATTTGATTTTTCTCCTTAAGATTTCTTATAATTGCAAGCATTTATATTTTTGTTAGTGAGAAAAATATAATTTAAATATTTCTCTCAGAATTTATTGGGACAAGAATATCACAGTGGGACAGGAATATCACAGTGATATATTTTGGTAAAGCCCAAATATTGAATGCCAAAATTATTAAAATATTTTCTTAATATTTTCATATTATATTCCCATATGGGTAGAGCTCTTGTCTAAGCATTAAGTAATGCGGTTATTGACCATTTTCTTATGTGTTTCTTATTATTTTTATATGTCTGATGTTACCAAAGACTTACATTAGAAAAAGTTGAAACACTGAAAATGGATATAATTAATTTCTAAAAAATCTTTTTTATATCGTATTGGCCATATGTAATGTAGAAAATATAATACAAAACTACGAAATAACATAACTTAATTGAGTGGATTAAAAGTGATTTAAAAGTTACCTGAATGGACAAGTCACTGTTTTTCAGTGTATGTGGAATTTCATTTTGTACCCTAGAGTAAGTGAATCTATCATTACATTCATGCTGATGTAGTTTCTAAAATCATTTGGTCCTTACCAAAAAGTTGCCTAAATAGGAAAATTTACAGATAAATCCTAATTTTTTAATTTCTTTCATGATTTAGTGTTAAAGGTATTATTCATTTATAGTGAATATGATTAATTTATAAACCATGATGCAAATAAGATGGCAAATAATTAGAAAAATTGCATTATAGATCAAGTTTTTGGAGTAGTCAGTAAATAAAATGTAAAAAAAATCGAGATTGTATTAATGAATGTTTGGACTCATGAAGGAAAATGTATTGAATGTACCTTTAAAATTGTCCTGCCACATGTTGTTCTGGCATCTAGAACCCTGCACCTAAAGTTATACTACTACTAAGAATCCAGTGACAACTAGTGATAAATGCAGGGAAATTAAGATGCAAGTTTCCTTGGGAATATATGAAACTTCAGAGAAATGTATCTTGTCTTAGACCTACAATATTCCTTCGGTAAATTGTGTGTATAACCCTCTTATGCCAAAACACTTAGGGTCACCTTCCTTTGTTTATGGTAGCCAAGTATATAATATGTTGATTCTATAGGGGTATATTTATTTTTAAAACTATCACTTAGTATTATTTTGCATTCTATTGAGCATATTTCTTGAAAATATGAAATTTTGCACCATTGTTATTTTCTAGTTATAATTTTGTTCCAGTTGTTCCAATCATGGTCTTATCCATAATACCACATTGAGGATATAATTTGTAACTCATACTTTATTGCCTATATACTAAGTTACCAAGCCCAAAATGTTGTTTTCATGTTTGAATTACTAGAAATCTCCTGAATTATGTTTTTTAAAGGTATATAGTGGGCTGTTATCCTATCCATTATCTAATTTTAATAACACCACTCTCTTCAAATTTCACTTTACCTGTTTTTGATCAGGTCAAAATGATACCTCTAGTATATTCTTGGAGGTTTTATATAAACTTAGTCTCATGACTAAGTTTATTTTTCTCATGACTAAGTTTATTTTATTTTTCTCTTTATTTTTCAAATCTGTTATTTGCCATCACATAGGCACTCTATTTTTGTAGTTACACTCAAACATGCATATGTATATGTAAACTCACACTCAGACACACTCACTAGACACACATATACACAAACATAATATAAATCCCTATATTTCCTACCTAAATATTCATTCTCTAAAGTTGAATGATATTCAACTTTATCATTCAAATATCCTACCTAAATATTCGTTCTCTAAAGTTTGTGTCCTTCAAACTGAATTATTTTTTCCAAATAAAATAAGCAACACTGGGCAATAGGCAGTGATTGAAATTATTTTATAGTCTTAGCAAATTTTCAGAAAACATATAACATCTTTCAAACAGAAATACTCAAATTACATTGCATTTTATACCTTGTGAAAGATTATCACTAACCATCTTCACTGTGATTTCTTTTGCTAGATGTAGTAATAAGGTAATATAATTTTTTTAAACTTCTGTTATACTTTTACTATTCCTCCATTAAATAAAGTGTTTCTTATTCCTCAGATAAATCTGTATTTATTCTCACCACTATGACCATTTAGTTTCGCATCCTTTCTGTTGAAATAATTCAATATTGACTGAGTGAATACTCAGAGAAGGGTGCTCTTCTAGATGAAGTAAGATGAACAAACACATAAGCATATGCTGGAAGGAGATATGTGCTGTGGAAATAAATAGAGCCGATTAAGGGGTATTAGAAAGGCAGCATTTGTGGGATGCAATTTTAGTTGAAATGGTCAGGGTTGGACTTATTGAGAAGGTAAAATTTGAGCAAGGACTTGAAGTGAGAGAGTAAGTCTTGAAGATGCATGGAGGCTTTCAGGCAGAGGAAAGAGAAAATATAAAGATCTTGAGACAGACAGTTCTGAGTAGGTTTGAGGAAGATCAAATAAACCAGTGTGACAGGAAAAGGATAAGGCAGAGTAGTTGATGATGACATCAGAAATGTCCTTAAAGGTAATAATACTTTTGGGGCTTCCCTGGTGGGGCAGTGGTTGAGAGTCCGCCTGCTGATGCAGGGGACGTGGGTTCATGCCCCGGTCCGGGAAGATCCCACATGCCACGGAGCGGCTGGGCCCGTGAGCCATGGCCGCTGAGCCTGCGCGTCCGGAGCCTGTGCTCTGCAACGGGAGAGGCCACAACAGTGAAAGGCCCGCGTCCCGCAAAACAAAAAAAAAAAAAGGTAATAATACTCTTGACTTTTATTACAAGTGAAGGAGGAGGCAGTATTGAAGGATTTTGAATAGTTGAATATCTTGATGTGATTCATATTTTAAAAGCATACACCTAGTTTCCCTGTAGAAAGCAAATTATAAAGGGCAATACCCCAATTATCTCTTGACTTCTCCCTTTTTTTCCATTCTGATCAGCATTACTATTGTTAAATTTCTCATCAACCTTCTTAAGGATTACTTCAATACTTTACTACACTACCTCCTTCTCTTGCCCTTTAAAATTCATTCTGTAGACCACAGTAAAGTAGTATTTTTCCAATTACAAATTTTGTAATATTATCTACCTTCGTTCCACAAACCTTTCGCGATAAATTTCAAATTACTTGACTGGCACAAAAATCCTTCATGACTGGACGTGTGTGTGTATATAGCACATTATTTTGCCATTTTCTGTGCCACCCCTATTGACTGTTACCTAGGTATCAAATGTTATTGTAAACCTCCGTACCTGGCCACATGTTTTCCCATTTATCAGGAACGTTCTCTGTTCTCACTAATTTTATGTTGGGAGAACTGCTGTATATCTGTGAATGCTATCAGGTCTGGACCGGGGCATGAACCTGTGTGCCCTGCATCAGCAGGTGGACTCTCAACCACTGCGCCACCAGGGAAGCCCAATGAAGTCCTTTTGTACGTTCTTCATACCCAAAGTTTTCAAAGTTTCCATCATGAGATGTTTTATTTTATCTCCTTTACAGGGTTTGACAATCACCTTGGACACGGTACATGATACTGCACTTCTTGTGGAGTCACTATGGCTCCAAGATTTTTGCCATATTCTCACCTACTCTTAAATTAATTTTTATTGACTATTAGAAAAATGTCATTTTCACTCCAGTATTTTGAATCATTCATTTGAAGTAATCCACAATCCATTTGAAGTCAAAATTCTTGCTATTTTTTCTCCTATCCTGAAAAAGGAAATCAAACATTTAACTCAAACATTGTGAAATTAATTCATGCCAATTAATAACTTGATAATCCACGTTCAGATTATCATCCTTGTTGGATGTCCTATGTACTATGTTTCTCCATTCACCTTCGAATGTTTTGTCTTTTGAATTCTCTCCACTATATGACAAAAATTTCACTACATTTTTTCCAGAAATCCTTTTTCCAGGCCCTCCTGTGGTTCTCCCGGTAATTCCAGTTAGAAGCACAGTCCATGTCTTTATTTTCAATGCTCCTAGAAATTATTGCTTTAATAAATATTTAGATTTGAGTTTACTACCCTGTTATTCTACCTTTCTCCTCCAGTGTGTTTAACACACACGGTATTTAGAAGAATCATTATCACTTATTGACATTCAAATTATTTCCTAAAACTAAACTAGAACTTTGATCCCCTTCCTGTTTTCCTACTTCTTTCCTGTCAAAATATCCGTTTTTACTTTGATTATATCTATAGTCAAAATCTGCATGAACTGTCCCCATATGTCACTTTACCATGTGGAGTTGGACTAATTATTACTACTTTCATAATTAATATAGCAATGTGATGCTGCACTGCTTTTTCTTTCGTTTTGTAAAAGCCTATTTTGAAGAGATTTATAGTTTTATAGTGGAAGTAAATTTACTTTCACAGATGCAGGAGTTCTGCTGCTGCTTTTGACAGTAAATATAGATGACTCTCATCCAATTTACTAACCAAATGCAAACTTGCTTATATGTCATAAATGACATTACTGTTCAAAGATGAAAGCTGAATTGATGGTTGGGAACTAAGTGACGAGGTGCATAATCCGCTTACCAAGAAAGATATTTAAACCTGAAACACATTAAATGGATTTTACTTCAAAAGCCATCAACTGGGTATATATTAATTCAATTTTTGGAGCATTACTTCTGAAACTAACAGTTATTTTTTCAAAACAATAAGCTTTAACACTGTGTTATTATTTAAACAGCCAAAAGTGGCTTATTAAAGTTTCATGAAGAGTTCTGAAAAATTGGAGAAAAAAGAGAAACTAATTATAATTCCATAGCAAGGTGTTAATAACCTTAGCTTTTAAATATCTAAAATGTATAATTAATATGATAATCAATTACTGTACTGTAATATAATATAAAGTGCTACTTTACTGGATTTGTAGAATATCTCTCCTCATATTAAATTATCTTATATCATTGTGGGAAAAAAAGCAACACAATATATCATGGCAAAAAACAGTAAACTTTTTTCCCCCCACAGGACTATAGGTTTGTTAGCGAGACAGTGATAAGGAAGGTGGGGTTAAACCAGAGTATGCCATATCTTGCAGAAGGAGAATACGAGGCAATAAGAGAAGTTGTAACAAAGACTGGACACGCTTAAGTTAAAAACTGGAGTGTGAATTTCAGAACACTTTCGTGTTCTCTTTACTCATGATTGAGAGAAAGGTGAACTATGGCCTAGTCTAGTCCACCTAGGTCTTCATGTGGAAATAAAAAAATAGGTCTCAGTAATTAATGATTTCAAAAAGAACAAAGAATGCAGGAACAAATGACTGCTATCATGCAAGAGAAGTAACCATAGCAAAGATAATAAATCAGACATAAAAACTCCCAGTTCTATTTCAAAGGTAAAAATCAGACTAAAGCACAGTCTTGAGCTGTTTTGTAGAATCCAAATCCCCTGGAGCACTCAGCCACCTAACTGGAGCCTAAGGAATAGTGATGCTGACCTTTGCTCATCCTTGTGGCTTCACTCAACTGGGTAGCTGGATTTTATCAACCTAGAATGACCTTTGCCTCATTTTAATGTTAAAATCTTCACCCCCAGGGTGAAAACTGCCGCCATTTTTAAACATGCAACGTATGTTTGAGCATGTTGTCACACTGTGCAAGTGCATCTAGAACACCACCTCCACTGGAAGATCACTCGCCCTTTCATGAATATGCATGGATCCTTAGCCTAAGACTTCCCTTGTCTTGCTGTTCAGGAAGACAGTGCTTTGAGAGCTATCTCCCTGTCTCTTTATTTGTCACAAGTAATAAATGCTTCTGCTTTAATCCAAAGTACTTGGCATGTTCATTGGCCAAGCACTCTAAGTGATGGACCCACTGAGTCTGGTAACAGGATGGCTGACACATTCTTCTGAACCAGTACAGGTTTGCTGATATCAGCTGGATTTGCACAGTTAGTTGGTGGGCTGACTAGTCTAGGCTGACTTTGCAGAAGCTAGGTCTTGACTATGCTACAAGTAGACTCTGAAACTTTAGCTTGTCTTTGTAGTGAAAAACATAATGAAATATAAATGAAAATAAATGATCACCTTATCATAAGCATAAAAATGTTGATGTGTCTGACAAAACATAATCGATCAAATTTTGGATTTATTTTAATGTAAAGCATATAGGATTTATTCATGATGTGAACTGAGAGGTGTGGGAAAGGGAAATCAAAGTTGAATTCCAAGTTTTGACTTGAACAAGTGGGTGAGTAACGTTGCCATTTACCAACTTGTGGAAGAGTGGAAGAAGGTAGGGTTTGGTGATGAAAGGGAGCAGAATTTTCCACGCCCAAATGTCTTTTTGACATAAGGGTTATCTTCAACTAGTTATGTTTAGGAAACAGAGACACAAGAGAAGCTGTGAAATCTAAGTACAAGTTACCTTTTTGTAAGAGACATTTACATTTATAAGGGAAATCTCCACTTGTAAGGATGTCTTACTCTGTGTCAGGAAGGGGAGGATGACTACATCTCTAGAAACTCTTAACAAGGGAGAAGGCATTGACGTAAATCTTTACTGTGCTTTTCCTGGTCACCTCCCGTAACTGGCCTTTCTCCCCCCACAGCATCTTTTTTTCTTTAGATGGAGATGGTATTTAAGGTGATGGTTTGGGCCATTTCAAAGAGTTGCTCAGTTTTCTTTGGTATCTTCCTTGTATTCAAGAGGTATACATGTTACTAAAATTCTGTTTTTCTCCTATGAATGTCTTTTCTCACAGAGGGGGTCTCAGTCAAGATTTTGAAGCCTAAAAGGAAAATTATTCTTCCACCCCTATAGTGATAAGGTTGTAAACAAAAATGTTGTCCACCATTCCAGTTCTACAAGGGTCAAATCATTAGCCACACAGACCTACTAGTGCACCTGAAAAGAACTGAGGATAAAGCATTCTGTGTTTTGTATATATGGACCTTTAGATAGTTAAGATACATATTTAAGGAAAGAGATCAATGACCTCAGATTGTTGCATCTTTTCATATATAGATAAGCACTAAAATCATTATCCTGACATATCTGTGTGTGTGTGTGCGTGTGTGTGCATGTGTGATTAGCAGTAATCTTTTAACAAGATGAACCTTTGACTACATGTACTTCCCAGTCAAAATATTCACATATATACTGACTTTTTCCCTACCTCTTCAGAGCAGCTCCTCAGAGCTATCTGAGAGGCTGTCTCCTGGGCTTTAGTCCTCAGTAAACTGAATAAAACTCAATTCACTGTGCATTTTTTTCCCTAGTTGACAAGGTAGTGATGGCAAAAACAAGATTTCTATTTTACATGTGTTTAGTTGAAAATACATTGTAGACACATCAATATCAATTAGCCAGTTCATTATGAGTCTGGAAATCAGACAAGGTCACACAAGGAGGAATTTATTTGGGAATTATTAGTGCATATTCAAATTAAATAGAAAATAAAAGTAAAAAGGATATTCAATGTTTTGGTTAATTACTTTGGATTTGAAAAATGAGAAATTTGTAAAAATCTAATAGGTAAGAGTCAGGTGTCGCTAAGCCCTTATTAGCACCAGATATTTGGAGAAAAAAATGTAATTACAGTAACCTACAGATTAGAAGATGAGTAGCAAATAAATATAAAGCTCTATATTTTCTGACTGAATTAAATTGGATTTATACAAAGTTAATATACAGAGTTTATGTTTATTGAAACTTTGAAATATATGGAGACTTACCAAAAAACAAGGATTGGTTTTAAAGACAGCCTAAGTGCAGGTCTAGCCTAAAACTAATAGAATCATCACAAATAATATAAAGCTAAAAATAATTAATGCATAAATAGCATTAAATGGCATCAGTAGACTACTAAAAATAAGATCCCAGAGTATATTAACGTTTGTCAGCAAAAGAATAACACCTGTCTTAGGGGCAGTGTGGTATACTGGGGGAAAAATTATGGAATAAGGACAATGAATATATTTTATAACTCAGGGACAGGAACTTTGAGCGCGTTACTGAACCTTTTTATATAAAAAATTAATCAACAGACTTCAGTTAAATAGAGACAGGAGGCCAGAAGGGGGAGAGTTCAAGCCCTGCAATGATAGCAGAGCCCAAAAGGACAAAGAAAAACTCCTCTTCTTCCCTGACAAGGACTCAGCCAATGAAAACCATGGACTCTTTTTTTATTGTAGCCCTCCCAGCTTCTTTTTCCCCTCTTTAAAAGCATTCTCCTTCCCTTGCTGTTTGGGGACTTGCATGTGGCTCACCATGATTGTAGACCATGTTGTAATTCTCTGTTGATCCCTCCAACAAAAAATATCTTTGCTGGAGAATAATCTGGCTGTCTAGTTATTTTACATCAACATTTTGGTGGCCCATACAGTGACCAGGGAAGACTCCCAACAGCTCCAAGGCTTGTGAGCAAATGGGTGCAGTTACCCACAGTTGAGCCCATTGTCACTCTACAGCTTTTCTCTCCAACTCTAGAATTTGAAGGTAAGCCTTTCTCCTGGATCTGAGCTCATGCCCTCCTTGTGTCTGAAGCCATCTATGCTTTAGTTAGCATCTTTTTTAAGGTTTTGTCTTTCTGGTTAAGGCCTTGTTCTGTATGTGAGTACTTGTTTGTCACTTGGGTCTGATTTTGAGGTCAGACTCTTACAAATGAATCTTGCTGAAAATGCCTTCAGCCCAATTCCTTTGGGAATAGGGGCTGCTTCTCTGAAACTCTGCAGGTTTTTCAGTCTTTGGCTTATTTGTTTGGAAGGGGCTGTTCTCTGGAACCTGGCTGAAAAGCCTTCAGCCTGGCTCTTCTGCAACCAAGCTGTCTCCTTAGAACTGTCTGGTGTTAGGCCTGCAGGCTGTTTGAATGAGCTGTTTGAGCTGTTTAAAAATTGTTCTTTTACTCTAGAGAAAAACTTCTGAAACATGAGATTCCGGTTATCTAAATATTTTGAGGGCACCACCGCTGCAGAAAATCCAGCCTATTTTACGTTTTAAAACTACACTTTTTCCTTATTCCCATTTCTAACTAAATCAGCTGACTTGACCAAAGGCAATTTAGAAATCCCCAAACATAATTTCCTTAAAACTGAATTGGACTACCATAGCTCAAAAATTTCCAAAACTGAGTGGAATGCTTATTTTTTTATTTTTGGTCACGCCGCACAGCATGTGGGATCTTAGTTTCCCGACCAGGGATCGAACTTGGGCCCCCTGCAGTGGAAACATGGAGTCTTAACCACTGAACCTCCAGGGAAGCCCCTGGAATGCTTATTTTGATTGGTATTCCAACATTATCAGAAGTCTAAAATTGCATCTCTGCAAAATAAGATTTTAAGTTTCACTGAGGCAAACAAACAATTATATAAAGACTAAATGGCTCCATAAGCCTCAGGCTCTTCTTCCTTGATTTCTTTGTCTCAGGCTTTCCCTGTGGTGCTGTTTTTCTCCTTCCCTTATATGTCATCCACACCTCCTCTATACCCTCAGTTCCCACATACTAATTCCCTCTCCAAACTTCCCGTTTTTCTTCACTCCCTTTTCTTCAGAACTTGTCAGAACCTGTCCCTTTAAAACTAGGTCTTCTGAGGATCCAGAGGTTAAACTCTTAATTTCTTATATTCCCTGAACTAAAGCTGAACTGCAAGCCATAGTCAAAGATTTTCCCAAAGTAACCAAAGATCCTCACATCTTTGCTGAGGAATTTAATATAGTCATTCAAACTTATCAACCTGGTTTCTCTGACTTATATCAGCCCGTTCATATGCTTGTCAGTGAAGGCCAGGCCAAGCATTAGATTAAAAAACTACTGGGAAAATCCTGAAAGATCTCTATAATTAGAACCAGGAGACTAGCCTACTAACTTATTATATGATCAGGCTTAATCAATCACTAGGTGACTTCACTGAATAATTCCTAGGGCTTTTTTTGAGCCTATTGATTGAAACAAAATTCAAGCTTGCACACAAAAATCTGGTGAATCTGTTCATGACTATTACGATCAAATTTAGATTGCTTTTAAAGAAAATTCTGGTCTTCCTTCAGATGTTAATTCCACCCAGGTAACTTTTAACTCTATGTTTATAAATGGACTAACACAGAACATTTTCCTCTATTGAAAAGGATGAGGATGAAATGGGAAACAATGTCCACTCCTTTTTACTTAAATGAGACCACAATAAGTTTCCATCTGTGCAGTTTTCCCCAACATTTTGATCAAAAGGGAGAAATGTAAAACATTAATAAACAGAAATCTCTATTAAATAGAGTTGGGAGACCAGAAGGGGGAGCTCTCACAGCCTGCAATGACAGCAGAGTCCAACAGGAAGAAAAAAAAGACTCTTCTTTTCTGTCAAGGACTCACCCATGGAAAGCTATGGACTCTGTTTGCCATAGCCCTCCCAGCTTCCTTTTCCCCTCTATAAAAGCATTCTCCTTCCCTTGCTGTGTGGGGACTTGCACATGGCTTGCCATGGTTGCAGACCCCAAATTTCAATTCTCTGGTGATCTCAAATAAACCCATCTTTGCTGGAGAAATATCTTGTCGCTATTTGTTTTAGGTCAACACTGAACTTCAATTTATGTATGCACATCTCCTAACATTAGATAAAACAATAGCTATTAAACTGGCTAGTTCTTTTTATATAAGCATATTATATCGTTCCTCTAAATCTTAATACAAAAACACCTAGGGGGAAAAAAAGAATATCTAAAAAACATGAATTTATGTCCAGTTAGAATTAGAATGCAGCTACTTCTTGGAGACAACCAGATAGACAACAACTTGTCCAGCTGTTTGGGCAACTCAATGGCACAAGGATATTCATACATGCCACTTTTGATTTGGTCTACTTCTTGAAAATTGACTCTATGGATGTTTCTTTTGTTTTGTAGGATGAGGGAGAATACCAGCTAGAGTAAACACTATGGAAAAAAAAAACTTTAAAAAATATTCTGCAACTTTATCCAAAAGGATATAGAGACCAGGCTCACAAGATGTATGAGGGTGACCCTAAACCAATGAAAGCCATAATCAAGAAACCATTTCCAGGTAACTGAGCTAGAAAGACACAATGATCTTTTATACCGTTTTTATGTAAGTAAATATAATCATCATCAGTGGGAAGTAAAAAACAGTTTAGGGGAGGAGATGAACAGAATTAAAGAAGCACATGGGCATATTTTTTACTGATTTATTGCCATCATACAGATGGTCTAGGATGAATCACAACAAAACATTTGTAGTATACCCTTGAAGCCTTAGAGGTTTTTGTTTTTCCCCACCACTTTGATAATTAATTGTTCATTTTCTTCATGGAAGATAAATGAATATGAATATTCAAATAATAGTTCCATTGATAGTATTATAAATCCTGGTAATAGTGTTATGTTTATTTGAATTCTCTTGTCTGAAAGTCAATGTCAACAAAAATAAAGTATTCTTAATAAATTAAATTTAAAGTTGAAATTTTAACTATTGTAGAAATAGTATTTTCAAAGGAAATGATAATAAACACACACAATATTAAATATAAATGATAGCATATATATATATACATATATATATGTATACACACACACACACACACACACACACACATAGTTTTCCATCTAACTTGACATGAACTGAAAGCAAAGTAGTATTAGGGGTTTGTTTGTTTGTTTGTTTTGGTATAATAATGTAGATACTATAATTGAGATTTTCTTTCCAAAAAAAGAAAATCTGGGGATAATGTAAAATTCCAAGCAAGAGAGATGCTTCACTCTTTTTTATTAAAAGTTTTCTTCTAATATCACTTAAGAAAAATGTTATTGTTTTCTCCGAAACATAGAGTATATTAAATTAAAGGTAATAGGCTGCTTGTATAAATAAATTAGTATTTATGTATAAAGAGATACTCTCTTGAAACAGTATAACATTAATGCATAGATTTGCATTTCTGTGATTCTTTTGCAAATTGATGACTCCAAATTCTGATGACTTTCTCATATTTCTGGGAGGAAAAAAATTACTGGACATAATTTAAGAGCTTTTCCTGAATGCTTTCCATTTAATATTTTTTTATATGATTCTGTCATAGATTGAGGTCTAAAATATGTTCTGAGTTACTTAATGTTTTTTCTTGTACAGCATTATAATCCAACATCTGTGTACATGACAAAATGATCACCACTACAATTCTAGTTACCATCCATCACCATATGGCCGACCTCTTTCACTCACTCATCCACACCCCCAACCACCTTTCCATCTGGTAATAACGAATCTCTGTATCTATAAATTTGTTTTTGTTTATTTTGTTTGTATTTTATTTGTTTTGTTTTACATTTCACATGAGTCATATTATACATTATTTGTCTTTCTCTGTCTGACTTATTTCACTTAACATAATACCTTCAAGGTTCATCCATATTGTCGCAAATGGCAGGATTTCATTCTTTTTTGTGGCCAATTAGTATTCCATCGTGTATATATATGAGCTACTAAATTTTTGATTGAAATCTTATTCTCTCAGGTAAACATGTATTTGTTTATATTGTGAATATATGGTTTGTAAATCATATTGAAAAGCTGTTTGTAAAACACTGTCTTGTATGTTCTAATTGAATGAATAACTAATTCTTACTAAATCATTTAATGGAAGATTAAGTACAAAAAGAGGAGGAAAAACTTTGAAATGTGCCAAATAGCCAAGACACCAGTTTCTGTCTGGAAAAGACAATCAAGAAAGGCAATGGAGATTGTGCTAGTTCAGAAATACCTAACTAACCACTCTATTATTCATCCAGCTACCATAAGGAACAACACAAAGCAGGGCAACAGGAAGGCTAAGTAATGTCTAAGCTTAAAACTAATGAAACATGCAATTAAGCCTTTATCACTAAGAGGGGGTCAAACTTGTTGGCTGCACACTTAATATAGATGCATGGGAAAAAGTGGAATTTGTTTTAGGTTAATCAATGATAATACTTTGGGATATTCTCAAGTGTAACTATAAGAACTATTCATTATCAGATTTTTCCTGCAATTTATATTTTCAAATTCAGTAGTTACTACATATAGTGAACCTATGTGCACACATAGGCACACATTCTTACACATATACAAGCATCTGTTGTCTACCAGCATCTCTGTTCTAATTTTCCATAAGCAATTCAACCATGATATGTTCAATAGACCTTATTATCCATATTGTTTGTCTTTTATATGTATTTCATATCTGGAGAAGGGAATCAACATGTAATCAGTTGTCAGAATTATCATGCTTGAAGTCTTCTGAGCTTCATACATGTTACAGGCTGCATTATATCCTCCAAAATTCATATGCTGAAACCTTAAACTCCAGTACCCCAGAATGTGACTGTATTTGGAGACAGGGCCTTTTAAGAGGTGATTACATTAAAATGAGGCCCGTGGGATGGGGTCTAATCCAATATGACTGGTGTCTTTATAAGAAGGAGAAAGGCCTCAGGAGAAACCAAACTTGCTGACACCTAGATCTTGGACTTCTAGTCTCCAGAACTATTTTTTGTTAAGTCACCCAGTCTGTGGTATTTTGTTATGGCAGCTTGTACAAACCAAATAGATTACCCTTATCCCTGATATTTAATCTTATCCTTTAAAGCCACCCTTTCCTTTCTAAGTGCCACAGTCAAAGTCCCATTATGTGTCTTCCTCACTGGACATCTGGGTCACAAATGTCATTTATTGGCTTTCTTGCCTTGACCACCACTTATCTCATGCTGTCAGAGTTATCTTTCTATGGTACATGTTTTCTCACTCATTCGTAATAAAAATATTTCAATAATTCCTCACCTACTGTGAAAACAAAGTGTCTTATCACAACAGGAGGACTCCCCCTACTTATTATTGTCAGTCATGTGGTACATCCAGCCTTGAACTTAAGTTCCAGATATAATCATCAGAGTATACACATCATTTGAGACACTTATTAAAACCAGAATTCCCATGCCCCTTCTCTGGAGAATCTGCTTCATTAAGCCTGCATTGTGTCTTGGGGATCTGTTTTATTAACAAATCTCCCAGGTGATTCTTATTAGCAGCCAAGTTTATAAGCCATAAAGTATAATATATTCTTGTAGTCCTTCCCCAAGACATGCACTTCACTGAGATTTATGGTACTTTACATTTTCTAAATTTAATTGGTCCTTACTGAGGAGTAAAATTGTTTCTGATTTCAAACCAAAGAGAGCTTAATACAGTTACTTAGATGTTACAGGAACATCCTTATTATGGCAGTAGCAAAACTGCATTACAATTGCTAAACATTATAGTTGCTGTGTAAATGTCCTCATAATTTGATTTGGAGGGATGTGGTTAGCAAAGATTAATTAGCAAGGACA
This sequence comes from Stenella coeruleoalba, assembly GCF_951394435.1. Taxonomy (NCBI): domain Eukaryota; kingdom Metazoa; phylum Chordata; class Mammalia; order Artiodactyla; family Delphinidae; genus Stenella; species Stenella coeruleoalba. Next base: position 22,468,046 of record NC_137148.1, read on the forward strand.
CTGCATGGAGGTAAAAGAAGTAAGAAAAGAATGGGGCGTTCTCTGGAAAGAATCTATTACAATAGCAAAATATTTTCAACAGTTCAAATTCTAAGTAGAATTTGTTACATTCTAAGCAGACATCCCTCATGGTTATTATTTTGTGAAACTTGCTTTAAATCTGTTGGTAAATAGTAAACTCTCATGAGAGTGCTTGTTACTTTAGCTTAGCTTTAGAAACTTCAATGTAAAGAGCGTAGTGTAGACAAGCTTTCTCTCTTAAACATTATCTTCCTTTAACAGAAAAAAAAAAAAGATTGCATCTTGCCTCCTCATGTTAAATCTTGAAAAGTCATTCTCACAGCCAAAAATGTTAGAAAAGTATAAGAAAAGGCAAAAATCCTATTAATTTCTAAAAAAGTCTCAGGAATCCAAATTTAGTATTCAAGAAAGTTAAACTGGAATATAGATCCTCACAACTACAATAAATAGTAAGAAAACTGTGAAGTATGTTTGCAGTGTTGAACTTGCTGAATTATATTACAGTGACCCGCCAAGAGAAGGACATTTCTCAGCATGCGTCTCAAAATAAGACATGTGGAGATGACGCTGCAGCCCTGCAACCTGCAACCGCTGCTGGAATATATGTATATGTATAACTAATTCACTTTGTTATAAAGCAGAAACTAACACGCCATTGTAAAGCAATTATACTCCAATAAAGATGTTAAAAAAAAAAAAAAAAGAAGTAGACTGGAAGTCAATCTGTAGCCTGGAACCTAGAGGCTGAAAGCCAGAGGTTAGAAGTTGGAGACTAGCCAACCTGCAGGCCATAGAGTGATTAATATCACTCTCCTTGATTTAAGGCACTGAATTTAAGGCTCTAAGTTTTGCCACAGCTCTTACTGTGGAAATAACTCACTAATTCTCAACCTCTCTCTCTCTCTCTCTCTCTCTCTCTTTCGCTGTTTCTGTCTAATGCTTAGTTGAGTTTCTTTAGACTTGGTACAATTTTTACCAATGAGTGTATAAGTAAGTGTACTGGCTGGAAAGATTATTTACAAACCATGCTTAGTTGAACTTTAGGAAAATCCTCTGGGAAAAAAAAATAATCCAGTGAACGTTGGGGAAATGTAAATTACAAATACAGACACATATGTGTTTGTGTTTATATGTCTGGGATTATATATAAAACATATAAATACATTTTAAAACTCATACAAAATTTATTGGTGTACATTTTTGTATTTCTTTTTGTCAAAAGGAAAAATTAAGCCCACATTGAATTTGTTTCAATTTAGAATGGTTAAAAAAACAAATTAGAGGTTTTGTATTTTTTTGGGTTGTTTGATTTTGTTTTGTCATATATCAACATATGGCTAAAAAATGCTATGCTGTGTAGCCTCACCATTTTGTTTTTTAATGAAAAAGTCAGTCATGCCAGTAATAACCAAATTCTAAAATTTTTGAGAGAGTCTTATGAAAATGTAGTGGCTCATTTTTAAATTATCAACAAGTGAGAAGCAGATTTCCCTTTAAATGGGTCTGCCCACTAGAAGAGAACAAAACTTCACTGCTCTGGCACACACCAAGCTTGTTGGTATAATAACCGTGCCTTTGATATCCTTAATTAAACAATGGTGCACTGCAGTCAAATATGATCACTCGTGGCACCTCTGTCGTAGGCCATGCACTTCCCAAGAGAAAACTTAGGCACCTATATAATGTTCTGTTTTCATCCTAAGGTTCAGAGTCTATAGAGAATTGGGGCTGATTTGGGGCTAGTGTTAACTGTCGTCTTTTCCTTCATGGCTCATTATACACAATAAACAGGGCTGGTATTAGAGGGAATGGAGTGACACAGGACCATTTATAATCCTGGAAGAGGATATCCCCAAACAAACGTGATGGTGGTGGATATGGTCCACCATTTAGTAGAAGTAAAGGAGTTAAAAGTGGAGGATCAATTCCTGCCGGTAGATGGCGCTGGTTGAGCTCATGGTGGGCATGGCCCTTCGCCTGCGCATGGATACGGTGGAGGAAAGCCTGGAATTTATGAGCAAACTCTGTGTCCATGATCTTGGGTTCGAAGCTGGAATTTTCTTCCAAGGTGCTTGGAAATTTATTCCAATTTTTGCAGCTTGCCTTGAGTCTGCACAGGATTTGGTTAAATTATGCTGATTGCCTTAGCTAACATAGTAGATGTTTGCATGCTAAAGCAACTCTTCACAAATTTCATTGTAACTGATTTTCTCAGAAAAGTTTTGTCTGTTTGTTTATTACTTTTTTCCCCAGCTCTATTGAGGGATGAGTAACAAATAAAAATTATATAAATGTATATTTAGCTTGGAAAACATGATTTTTTAAAGGCATACAATGTGATGATGTAATATAAGTATACATTGTGAAATGATGACCACAGTCATGTTAATTAACACATTCATCTCCTTACATAGTTATCTTGTGTGTGTGTGTGTGTGTGTGTGTGTGTACATTTAAAATCTACTCTTAGCAACTTTCAAGTATACAATATAATATTATTAACTATAATCACCATGCTGTACATGAGGTTTCCAGAACTTATTCATCTTATAGCTCGAAGTTCGTATCTTTTGACCTATATCTTCCCATTTCTCACAAACTCCAGTCCCTGGCAACCATCATTGTGCTTTCTGTAGTTTGTTGATACATGTATATGAGAGTAAAAGATACAATTTTAATTTTCTCTTTGTAAACTTAAAAATGTCCATTTTGGGGCTTCCCTGGTGGCGCAGTGGTTGAGAGTCCACTTGCTGACGCAGGGAACACAGGTTGTGCCCTGGTCCGGGAAGATCCCACATGCCGCGGAGCGGGTAGGCCCATGAGCCATGGCCGCTGAGCCTGCGTGTCTGGAGCCTGTGCTCCGCAACGGGAGAGGCCACAACAGTGAGAGTCCTGCGTACCGCAAAAAAAAAAAAAAAAAAAAAGTCCATTTTGTTTTTCAAATATTTTATATGTGTGTGCCTTACTTTGATATATTAAGAAATCCACAGTTAGGTTGAAAATTTATACATACAGGTATATAACAGATATTCTTCAATGAAAACTTTAAAATTCAAAAAATTTTAAAGTAATAAATGTAATATCTATATACGAGCACACGGACATCCATTTGTACAGCTGGAACTCACCAAATACGATGGTCTGACTGATATTCTTAAGTGTAATAAAAACAAATTATTTTAAAGCATTCTAAAGATTCTTAAAAATAATGCTTAATTTTATTCATTTTATGGTGAACAAATAACATTTAGCCAATAAATTATAAACTCATATAAATCACGTTTTACCTGAGGTTGATGCAAAGGCAGTGCATTTTTCAGTTTGTAGAATTTCGATACTCTTTGGGCCAAAAAGGAGAATAGGAATTAGGTTGTGTGAATAGACTTTCATGAGAAAAGAAATCTTTCTTTTTTTTTTTTTTTTACATTTTATCTGGAGAGTTTTCAAAACAGATTTCCCCCCTTGTTTTGCACTACAGTTTGTAGTATTTGTACTACAAACTATGAGACAATAGTAGAGACAACCAATTCTTTGGTACTCACTTATTTCATTTAAAAAATGGCGCTACAACATGTCCTCTGGACTGTTTCCAGTTTCAAGATTATACTAAGAGTTTGACAAACATAAATTTGTATACCTTCATCAAAATTACAAATTTGGAAGAATAAGTCTAGGAGACTATTTCAAAACAGACACATTAAAATAACTGTGTTATTCATTTGATTTATACGAAGATCTAGGACATGTAACCTGGTTCTAATCCCAAGTGTTAACTAAACATTTGCACACAATTATAACAAGTAGCCATCTTAATAGTTATGCCAGGTTCAATAATGTTTAGTATTGTTTTCTGTTCACCAAAGATTTTGCTAAGTATGTACAGCATGGAGAGAAAGGCATGTGCTTTGGTGAATAAGATTCTATTTTAGGAGACTAGGTAATAGAAAAAAAAATATTTATTGACCAAATGGATGAATATATTAATATTATTTTCTGTTTCTAAATGTCACTGATTTGGGGAATTATTTCTTTTTTATTAGCTGACTATGTATTAGCATAATTTTGTTTTCTAGCAAGTTTGCCTTCATCACTCAAAATGCTATGCATAAAGTTCCTGAATTCATTTTCTCTTGCACTGTTTGATATATTATTTTGTTTCTTGGACTGTTTCTAACAACTAAAAAATGAAAGCAACCGATCACATAAAGACAACCTTCATCAGAATGTCACACTTACAGACTCTGCTGAGTGATGATACTGGGAAAGCAAACCAGGATTGCTCATGAATGCAAAACTGTCATTACTTTCAGTCCTAATACTTTCTACTCTTAAGTTATTTCCTTATCTAATGTTAACATTGGTGTTTGCGTAATTCTTTTCATCATATATACCAATACATAACCCTGCCATGTTGGTGTGTGATTGTATTCATAACTTATATGGAACCATATTAAGTGTATTATGAACTCAGTGGTCTAATAGTATCCCTACAACATTCAACATGGTTGCATCTTCCCTACTTACAGGAGATTAACATAGCGTTGTCTGCAGAAATACTGGAATGAATGAGCAGTCTGGAAAAAGTGTAATTTAGGAAAAATAGAAAGGTGCCAATCTCCATGTGCTTCAAACAATAGTAAGAAATTTAGAAGATTAAAACTTGAAAGAACAAAGTGTAATTTTTTTTGGTAATAGTATAAATATAACATTTGAAGATACGGAGGTGATTAAATATGTGTAGAAACAATCTTCGTTTGGCTCTACTTCCTTTGCCTATGTATGTTTCCTGTTTTCTAGCTACTCAACTTCTCACTATAATCAAGATTTAGTAATTTATGATTTGGGTCATAAGTAATTCAAAATTATAAGTTTGTTTTCTTACAATTTTACAAACATACTCATTGTAATTAATGAATTTATCTAAACCACATTGAGACAATACTAGCTTCCTTTAAATATCTGATATTTTAAGTAAATTTTGATAGAAATTACTATAAACTGTTATCTGAAAGAGTTTTGACTTGGAATATCTCCAAATTTGTTTATATTAGCTATTCAAACAGACATAAAATATAAATACATTCAATTTACCTCTTTTTTCCAAATTGTGTTTATCTACCAACTAGATTATGAAAAGGTACATTTATTTCAATCTTTGTTTAAAGCATTTTCATTGGGCATTTAGTGTTATCTCATGACTTTTGAACGGGAGCAGAATTTGCCACCTCCAAATATACTTCTTTGGCATTCGGATTGTCTTGAGCTGGTTCTATTTAAGAAATAACAGACACAGGAGAAGCTCTGAAATCAAAGTAGAAGTTATTCTTTTACAAGAGACTTTTACATTTATAACGGTCATCACTGTTTGGAAGGGTGTCTCCCTCTCTGTACCAGGGAGAGGAGGATAACTAAACCTGTAGAAACTCTTATCAATGGAGAAGATATGAACTTAAATCTGCATAACAGCCTTACCCTTCTTTACTGTGAGTTTCCTCCCTTCACTGGCCTTTACTGTCCCCACATCTCCAACATCTCTTGTCTTCAGTTGGAGATGGTATTCAAGGTGATGACTTATGTCATTTTGAAGAGTTACTCAGTTTTTCTGGGTATCTCTCATGTATACGGGAGGTATACATGTTATTAAACTTATGTTTGTTTTCCCCCAGTTACTCTTTTATTACAGGGGGCTCTCTGTGAAGAACCTAGAATGGTAGAAGGAAAATTATCCTCCCGCCCCCCACTACACTTTCAGTAGCCAGTTTATTAGTATTATTATTAGTTAGCACTTCATCTTATATTTTGAGGAGAGCAAAAGGAGTGTAATGAAAAGAGTTGTTGAAGAAAAACAATAGTAACAACAAAATAGAATCTAGATTGAGAAGACCTGGATTGTTGGCAGACCAACCACTTGCTAATGCTATGTTTTTTTCTCATTAAACCAGAAGTTTTTTTATCAGTAAAATGTGAACAGTTATAAGATCTTCCCTGACTATACATATATATCAATTATATAATATGTTATGTCTACTGTATTGACTAAGATTTTCAAAGGTAATATGTCTCAGGGGTAAATATTTCTGAAGTGATTTTAAAATACTATCTTGGTGATTTTTATTTCATTTATGTGTATTTCATTATACAGTCTCTGAACATATTCATGTCTTATTAAATTTCAAATAAGATCTTCATCTCTAATACCATTTTACAAGAAAGGATGTAAAATTTCTATTCAATTAATTATGTCAACTTAATCTCAATAAGCCTTTATTCAGCTCAAGGAGCCAAACTGTGTCTAAAGTCTTTTTCTTACAAATGAGCACATTTACTATTTCCTCCATTCCCCCCTGCTGTTTCTTTTCAATAAAGTTAAATGTCCCCAGTCAATCACAGTTAAATAATTTCCTCCTAAAGTAGTCAGTATCAATCAATTATGATAAATTAAGACTGACAAGGGATAAACCAAGGATTGATGTATGGGCAAATTGAAACAGAAGAAGTCTTAAATGGGAAGGAAGTAGTTACAAGGAGCAGAAAGTAACCCTTTATAATTAAAAAACCCCACAATGTTTCATTATAAAAGATCATTTCAATTATATGTATGCATGTGTATGTGTATGTATTTGCACACATGCAAATACAGTTATTTTTCAATCTTCAAAATACTTCCAGCCTGCTACACTGGTATAACTTTAAAGTCAATAGGATATAAGTTTTGCTTCTTTCCGTTTCCTCTAAAATACATCCACTTATTGCAATTACTTGCATCTGTTCTTTCATAGATGAAAAAATTAATCATTCTATCTAAGAAAGAAATAGAAAATTTTATTTGAGCCAAACTGAGGATTAAAACCCAGGAACAGCCTCTCAGAAAGCTCTGAGAATTGTTCCAGTTGTTAGAAGTCAAAGCAGAGACATATAAATTTATGAGACAGGGGGCTGTACATTAAATGACATATAATTGATAGTTTACACAATCCAGATAAAGCCTACAAAGTGAGTAGTGGGTCATGAGTCATCATGGCCCCCTTACAAGATTAAGAAGGAATGTTGTCTTTTAAGGAGTTGTCTTGTTGGTGCTAGGAGAATGTTTCTCTTTATGGTTGAGCGGGTATTTCTACCCATGGGGAGGTTTGGTCGATGCACAACGCAGATACACAATGCATAGTAAAGGCGGGAGAGGAGGTCAAAGGGTAGAGAAAATTTTTTATGTTTAATTTTTTTTTGTCTTGCCCGAAATTAAGAATTTTATTTCACACTTTTGTCCTCTTCTTACATACTTAACAAATAACCTTAGACTTGGACTAATTTCTTGTCTTTTTTCTCATGGTTTCTTTGCGATGAGAAATCAGTCTTCAAAACATATTACACATTTATGCAAAGGATCTTAATTTCAACACCAAATATATTTTACAGTCAAATAAACACTATTATCTTTTCTTTCTCCAATATGAGAAAACATTCACCAAATGAGTAGGTCAAAATTAGTTGCATATATAATGTGTTTTCAGAAATGCATTTTACAAATTATGTTACTTCCTTGTACAAATAATTGAGAAATTTAGTTGAATGATAGAAAAGTCAAATATAATTATAACTGATGGATTTTATACTATGAGTAGTGATAAAGCATGGATGTTAGTATGGAGGAGTGGTTTCTAAAAGTATAATTGGTCTTTGTCTTAAATTTGGTCCAACAATCATATAAGTTCATTAGAGATACTAAATAGGTACTGACAACATGACACCTGCAAACAGGTAATCTGCATAACATGATAATGATACCAAACCTTATTGCTAAGGAAATAAAGTAAATGTCTGAAATTTTTTTTGTTTTGTTTTGTTTTTTGCGGTACGCGGGCCTCTCACTGTTGTGGCCTCTCCCGTTGCAGAGCACAGGCTCTGGACGCTCAGGCTCAGCGGCCATGGCTCACAGGCCCAGCCGCTCCACGGCATGTGGGATCTTCCCGGACCGGGGCACGAACCCGTTTCCCCTGCATTGGCAGGCGGACTTTCAACCACTGCGCCACCAGGGAAGCCCTGAAGTTTTTTAAAGAAACAATTTTGTAAGTATAGTATAGATTAGCTGTGATTTAGCAACGGGCTAAGAAAGACTGAAAGGTTTTAGTATACACTGCTAAATATGTCATCAATGTACTGTGAGTACACAAATATGATTTCTATTCCTTTTAGTACTAGCTGAAATGTTTTTTAATAATGGCAATAGTTTATATGTTAATGTTTATATTTTCAAAAGACTGAATTTTAGGTGTATTTTCTGAAATAATCTTCCTTAAAATGCTGTTAGAAATCATTAACACCCTTTTAAAAATGAGTGAACTACATCTCAGTAAGCTTATGTCTTCCTCTTGATCTCACTGCTAATAATCTTTTCCGAAAAATCGCAAGATTTTGCCAATTTACGTTGACAAAAATCTGGAAAACACATATAGGAATAGAGTCTAAAGGTCGTGAAACAGAATGGAAGGAACATACTATTGTTTCGGAACAACTCTATGGATAGGGATTCACTAATCAGAGTCTGGGGTTATTGTGTTAAGTTGAATGACTTTAGAGTGATTGATTGAAACTTGGGCCCAAACAGTAACTTAAAATAAGTGAAGTTGAAATGTCAGAACTTCCTTGATATATCCTAGAGAAATGTATTCCCTGGTCCAGGCCCCTTTCCGTGCAAGGGGCTCTTCTACTTGGCTGCATGACAAAGTAGATGAGTTTGGTGCTTGAAGTGTCTATGGCAAATAGGGATGTTTGTGGAGACTTTGGCAGGTCCCTGTTGAAGAATCACAGTAAAACATTTAGGATTTTAGAGCAATTACTCTTTGAGACTCAGGTTTCAATAGAGACTGAATGCTTGAGGGTGTGCCAAGAAGTTACCATGTGACCTAAGCACATAAGATTCAGTAACTTTGGCCTCATGGAAAATTTACCAGTTGACTGAAGCAATATCCTGGGAAATGAAAAGTGTTTTCAACAAATGATGCTGAGACAATTAGATAACCATGAACAAAAAAAATTAATTTAGACCCGTATTCCACACCATAAGGAATGTCAATTCAAAATGGATCAAAAAGATAAAAACATAAAACTTTTAGAAGAAAAATTGAGATATTCCTGACTCTGGATTAAGAGTTTTTAGATATAACACCGAAAGCACAATGCATAAAGGAAAAAATAATAATAAATTAGACTTGATCAAAATTAAAAACTTGGTTCTTTCAAAGGACGCCAATAAGGACCTGAAAAACAAGCCACACGCTGGGAAGAACTATTTCTAAAGTCTTCATTTAGTTGGATTGGGCTGGTATAACAGAATACCATAGAGTGGGTGGTTTATAATTAAAAGAAATTTATTTCTTACTGTTCTGAAGTCCAAGTCCAAGGTCAAGGCATGGGCAGGCACGTTTAGTATACAGTGAGGGCCTACTTCCTGGTTCATAGGTGGCTTTCTCTTCACTATGTCTTCACTTGTTGGAAAGGTCAAAAAAGCTCTCTGAGGTCTCTTTTATAAGGACACGAATTTCATTCATGAAGCTCCAACCTCATAACCTAAACACCCTTCAAATGCCCCACTTCCAATTACCATCAAATTGGGCACTAGCATTTAGCATATGAATTTGAGGGATTGACATAAATATTTAGCCTATAGCATAGGTATCCTAGGTTCCTGGGGTGATTCTGTCTATAAAGGATGGCAGCAAAATGTCACAAGGAATAGAATGTTAGCAACTTCTTCCACAATCATGACAAAGGATGCTTAAGAAACACAACTCAAATTATTTTTTGAAATAGCCACAACTTCCCAAATAACTTCCAAGTTCATACGCAAAGGAAATCACTTTGTTTGCATTTATTCTTATAGGATCTGTATGCAATCTGAATCTGAAATAAATATCAATAAATGTTGTTCATACTTTTATGGACTTATTAAAAACTCAAAATAATGATTGCTTCATAAAATCATGCACAATAAATAAGGCTTTGTCGGACAGAATCTGGAATTAACTTGACATGATGTAACTAAAATGATTAAGTGAATACTGATTGTTATCTCAATAAAAGATCAAAAATTAGCACAGATACAAGTTTTTTTATAGTACAGCTTTACATTATCACGACATTCTCACATATATGATTTGTCCACTACATAGTATGAGAAAGATGAAATATAATAATGGTTAAAGTGAGACCATTCTAACTAAAAATATTTTAAGGTAGTTTTTTTTCTCGGTAAACTAACCTCAAAGATTTCAGATATTTCCATTGTGGCTATTTGCTCCAATTGACAAAAAAAGCATTGCTATTTCTTATGAACTTTTCCACCTCTTCAAGGTGAAAAACTTAGTGGACATTGGACTCATTTCAGTCTCAGTGTCTGTTTTAGAAGTGAGACAATTTAACAATCACTCCTGACTGGCTTCTTTGTGACAGACTCAGAGTGAAATCAATGCTGAATGACCAGAGAACTTAAAGCCAAGCTGGCGGCAGCAATCTAGTGGGCCGAGATGAGGACAGCATGTGTTCTTTCAGACCTTCCTTGCCAGCTGTGTGGAAGCATACTTCCTGTGGTTTGCTGTTATCCCCAAAGCCTTTTAAAAGTGTGACTATAGGACTACAATGAGTTGAAACCTTCTATTTGAACTGATGTCTTGGAAACTTGTCTATACCAAATTTGGGTCATATTTTTTCCAACTTTCAAAAGGAGCAAATTAGCCAAAGATATTTTATTTTATTTATACTATATTGTTAATGCTTAAGGAGGTTTGGATTCTCTATACTGGCCATATTTAAGCATTGTTCTCCATATGACTAGTGAATCACTTTTATCATAGAAGGTAAAATATGTTGGGACTATTGACAGAATCTCATTTCTTGATCCACTTAATTGAAATTTGACAATATCTCCTTTATGATTCATACCCAACAGAGGTTTATAACAGCAAAATGAAAAGAAGGAAGCAGAACTGCTATGTTGATGAATTGCTATTCTTTATAGCTTCATTTGCCTAATAGAGTACAGAAATATGCCCTAATGTACATATGATATTTCTGGAGTACACATAGTATACATTTTTTAACTCATTATAAGAAAAAGACTGACACTGAATTATAGAATGCAGGTAATTTGAATAATACATATTTTGTGGGAACCATCCCAATATGTTTATAAATAACTGTATACAGCTATCATTAATAAATGCACACCTTTGCATATCTTTCAATGGAAAAATGAAACAAGTTAGGAAATAAATGCAAGCATGATTTGCCTTAAGGAAACTTGACAAAAGAGGAAAATCTTTTAGAATACATATATTGATTACAATAATTTTCATAATCAAGTAATGTTTCTAGTGATAGACTTAGCATTTGAATCATGTAATTTATTTTTATGGGAATGATACTGAGGTAAAGTTTTAGATCTACATCATTGCCGAAGACAAAAAAAACACAACCTACAATTAAATAACACTATAGTTACCCATAAAGCAAATTCATTACTTTCTGTTTTGGGAAATCTGAATTATACTATTGTATTTATTGTAACAGAATCATAGTTAAAGATGAGAATGACACAAAATCCTTCTTAAAAACAGTTGGTTGTTAAGTTTTAATTTTTAAAATATTGGAACCACCAGTCTCTTAGAGTTCTACCTAAGCAATAACTTGATGACAATTAACAGAATTTGAATTTTCTTTGCAACTTCTCTTTCCGCATGAAACCAACTTAAGTGGTTGTGTGTGGTTTCACCGAATTAGAGTAAAAAAGATAGGGTGTAGGGAGATAAGAAGAGAGCAGCAGCATTACCCCTCTTTAGGATATTCTGACACTGACTAAGAGGAAATGCCTATTTCCTTCATGCTTCCACCAAGTACAGGCAACGTTCAGCTAACTCACCTCACAAAGGCCATGAGAGTTGATACTGTTTCCTGGTGGAAATCATGAGAGATAATATACTTTTTAAGAACAATTCAGGAAAAAAACGTGGTCATGTGGTAAAGTGAAAAGTTTTCAACAATCTTGTTTACTATACTATGATCCCAGTACATCAGACACACTGACCTCACCCTTAAAAATAATTGTGTAAAGAGTTATAAGAAAATAGTTTGTATATATTAATGATATATCATATATATTCATTGAGTAGCATTTGAATTAGCATTTTATACATATATTTTTATATATGTATGTGTGTATTTGTTGAAAAATAAAATTCAGCTGAGTAAATTTGAAGATCTAATAAGTTTACTAAATGATTCATGAATTGGGCAGCATCCTATCTAGCAAATAGAAAGGAGCTACAAAGAACTACAGGAAAAGAAATGGTTTTAAAGGCAGAGAGGGGCTGGGACAAGGAAATCATAAATGAAAAAAAGATTATTTCAGGCAAGGTCACCTTCCTTTGGGTGACAAAAGTGTCAGGTGAATTATTTCACTGGTGGTGACCAGGAAATTCCAGACTGACTGCTTAAGAGTACATTCTTGGGGAAGGTTGAAACTGCAATTAGGTGAGGTATTAAGTCTTTGTTTTGTGATGTGGGTTTAGCACAAGTGACTCCATTTTGGCTTGTTGTTTCCTTTTTTAACAATCCCCTGGTTTTTATCAAACTCTAAGCTTAGCTGAGAGATGTGGTCAAAATTTAAGGCATTAGTGCCTCTCTCAGCTACCACTCGAAGATTTTTTTAAAAATCTTTCATGTGGTACCCATAGGTCAAGACATTTTTGCTTAATCTCTGTGGCATTCACAGGTTATGGTTCCTGCTTCACAATAGTTAAATTGGTCATTCTCTTTGCTTCTTTTCTGACACTGCAGTCTTAGGGAGATCATTTGCTTGGCAGTTAGTAGCTGTGAACACACATTTAAAGTTTTGAGAGACTACAACATATCAGGGAGATTATTATGATTATAATAAGCAAGATAGTTCCCAATGTTTGGAATGCACTTTGGAGTCACATTCCCCAAGACCCAAACCAATCAAAATCAAGTAAGTCAAAGCAAGACCTCATTCAAGGAGTTACACGTTTAAGCCAAGTGGTTTGCTTGGTGATCTTATGTAACTGAGTTTCAATATACGCAGAAGTGTTAATCCAGGTGCAGCAGGTGGTGTTGTCTATAGCACGGACACCTCCCTGCTTGGCTTAAAGATAAGCAAGGAATACCCTATTATTAAGAACAAATTTGGCTAGAGAGTTTAAGGATTTTTGTCTTAGCAGCAGATTCTGAAATTTCTTTAGGAGTTAAGGAAAGATTTCTTATCACTTTTTCATTTACATTTACTCCTAACCAGTATGGCCCTGTCAAAGGAAGCAAATCTTGAGGCATGAACACCTCCTGGTAGGTCCTTTCTAACTTGATGATGTAAATCAAGGGTAGTCGAGCATGAGGTGTCTTAGCTCATCGGTTTATAGGTGACTATTTCATGTGTAGTGAGCTTATGTTTCCCAAAGTGGGTACTTTAAACAGTCAGCAAGGCCAGAGGCAATATCTTAGGCCACGGGAGTCCACTAGTTTCAGGAAGTTTAATGATTTTAAGTTTGAGGATCTCATTAGTTCTCTTGGCTTTGCCTGATAATTGAGGGTGATAGGGATAGTGATAGTCCCAAGAAGTTTGCAAAGTTTTCATTGAGGCTTGTATGATTTGCCCAGTGAAGTGGATGCCTCCATCACTGGAAACTATGAAAGGTATACCCAAGTGGGAAACATGTTTTTTAACAGTTTCTTTGGCATCAGCCTGAAGCAGGGGAAAGCTTCAACTTATCCTGAAAACATACATACAGTAACAAGAACATATTGATAATTCATACTAAGTGGTAGTTGAATGAGTCCAGCTGCAAGTGTGCAAAGTGTGCAGAGGGAAGCGGTTTGAGGCCTCTGGGAACAGAAATAGTCTTTCCAGGGTTATGGACATTGGTAGGTCATACATTGGTGGTGAACTGTTTTTCATATTCTTTTCCATTATAGGTTATTACAATATATTAAATATAGTTCCCTGCGCTATACAGTAGGACCTTGTTGTTTATCTATTTTATATATAGTAGTGTGTATCCATTAATCCCAAACTCCTAATTTATCCCTTTCCCCCACTTTCCTCTTTGGTAACCATAAGTTTGTTTTCTATGTCTGTGAGTTGTTTGTTTTGTAAATAAGTTCATTTGTATCATTTTTTAGATTCCACATATAAGTGATATCATATGATATTTATCTGTCTCTGACTTACTTCACTTAGTATGATAATCTCTAGGTCCATCCATGTTGCTGCAAATGGCATTATTTCATTCTTTTTATGGCTGAGTAATTTTCTATTGTGTGTGTGTGTGTGTGTGTGTGTGTGTGTGTGTGTGTGTGTACACCACATCTTCTTTATCCATTCATCTGTCAGTGGACATTTAGGTTGCTTCCATGTCTTGGCTATTGTAAATAGTGCTGCTATGAACATTGGGGTGCATGAATTTTTTCAAACTAAAGTTTTCTTTGGATATATGCCCAGGAGTGGGATTGCTGGATCATATGGTAACTCTATTTTTAATTTTTTAAAGAACCTCCATACTATTTTCCACAGTGGCTGCACCAATATGCATTCCCACCAGTAGTGGAGGAGGGTTCCCTTTTCTGCACACCCTCTCCAGCATTTATTATTTGTAGACTTTTTGATGGTGGTCATTCTAACTGGTATGAGCTGATAGCTACGGTACTTAGAGATAATTGTAATTTTTCTTTAAATATTTCATGCCCCTTTTCAGATAAATATTGCAACAAATAAATGGAATCTTTTCTGGAAAGCCTCTTTGGTAACTGAGCACAGCAAGAGGTTGTCTACATATTGTAAAAGGGTCAATTTCTGTGGGGAATTGGCGGGCACTTAAATCTTGGTGGAGCACTTGGAAGAGATAAGATAGAGCCTCAGTAACCCTTAAGGAATGATTATTCAGGTATATTTTGATTGTTTCTAGTAAAGGCAAATAGATATTAGCCATTAGGATCTACAGAGATGCTGAAAAAGGCTGAATAAAAGTCCACAACAGTAAACTGTTTTGAGTATGTCAGATGTTGTAACAAAAGAGTGTAGGGTTTGCAAAAACTGGGAAATAGAGAATAACTCTCTTGTTCACTGCTCTCAAGTCTTGGACAAATTGCCATCCCCTCCCATTAAGTTTCCAGCCTGGCAAAATTAGTATGTTCCAGGGGCTGGTATAGGGAGGGATCAGCCCCTGCACTATTAGATCTTCTGCTTTTGGTGAGTGTTGTGAAGCCTGTATGGCCTCAGGCTTTAATGGATATTGGTGCAATTTAGAAGAAGGTTTAGTCATATCTATCCAAAGTTTTATAGGTTCTGTGCTTTCTATCCTACCAATTTCAGTGTTAGAATTAGCCCACAGATTTTTGGGAACCATGATTAAATCCAGAGTTTCCTATTGGAGTTTTCCTCTTCTGTATGGAGTAGAAATTATAAAGAATATAAAAGATCTGGTTCAAGTTGGTCAGACAATTCTAAAGCAAGGTCTCCATTGGAAGTAAAAGGTATTAGGCCTTTTAAGTTACAAGGAGATCTCTACCTAATAGATTGGGATCATATCTCATAAAAAAACAAATGCTTTTCAGTAAAATGTCCCAGAGTCATTTGAACTGGTTGAGATAGAAATTCTATCTGAACTTTATTAAATACCACCACTATGGAAAACTTTTGTCACCCCAAGGGATTTATTTTCCTGTGAGAGGGGTTTTAAAGTAGAAAGTGTAGCTCCAGTATCAACTAGAATTTGGCAAGTTTTCCCATTAATTTTAATTGTAGTTTCCCCTTGGCTGTTTAAGTGTATTACGGTAACAGTTTACTGGAGAACCACTTAGAGTCCCATCACTTCTGGGAGGGACTTGTATGGGGACCCTTGAGCTGAAGGATTTGCATAGGACCTTTGAGGACACACATCTTTCCAGTGTCCCAGTTGATTACAGATGAATCAGTCCTTGGGCCATAGTTTTGATGGTGGACCCCTAGAAAGTTGCAGTGTGGGGGGGTCCAGGTATTATTTCAGGTCTCTGGCCTTGGAGCTGTTGGAGCTGTAAGGCCAACAGCTTGGCAGACTTTTTGCCTGCAGTTTATCTCCAAAGTCCTTTCAAAGTGTTCAGCTATGGTCATGAATTCAGTCTGACTGGTGGCCTCCCATTCTATTTTCTGCCTTTTTATCAGTCTGCTAATCTCAGGAGATAATCTACTTACAAATAGGGCAACTAGAGCAGATTGGTTGACCTTATTTATTGTATGAAACCCTGAATGCTATAGAAAGAGGGTTCTAAACAGTCTTTAAAGTCTGCCACAGGGGAGGGGGAAGGGTAAACTGGGATGAAGTGAGAGAGTGGCATGGACATATATACAGTACGAAATGTAAAATAGATAGCTAGTGGGAAGCAGCTGCATAGCACAGGGAGATCAGCTTGGTGCTTTGTGACCACCTAGAGGGGTGGGATAGGGAGGGTGGGAGGGAGACGCAAGAGGGAGGGGATATGGGGATATATGTATACATACAGCTGATTCACTTTGTTATACAGCAGAAACTAACACACTATTGTAAAGCAATTATACTCCAATAAAGATGTTAAAAAAAAATAAAGTCTGCCACAGATTCATCTTTTTTGGTTTGTATGTTTGAATAATTGACCTATCATTGTGGGCAGGGAAGACTCTAGGAACGGCTTGTAAAGAAGTTCAGTTGCTATTTTGCAAACTTTTTCTGGTCCATTAAGGGAACATATTGAAGATGGAGAATCTCCAATATCATCCTTGGGGTTTTGCAGTTTTTCTTTCTGCTTCCATTTTTGAGCTTCGTCAGTTCCTACCAATATGTGCACAAGCTGGTAAAGATCTGGCAGCTCGGGATCTTATAGGCCTGATAATGACTCTAAGTTCTTCAAAAAACCTTTAGGTTTCCTCCCTTAGGTTTAGGAAATTCTTTAACTATGACCCATAGTTTGGTCTTTGACCAAGTGGTGAAAGATACCCATGGAGGTTCCTCTGCCATTTTAGGTAATTTTATGTTAAAAAGTTTTATAGTCTCTTCAGAGTGGAAAGACAGTTCAGACAATAATAAAATTTGAGTACTCAAAGAGGGATGGAGTGGAGCAGTAAGAGTCGGATTAGTCCTAATGTTTTTTATATTAGGTACTTCTTGTATCTCTAATTTTTCATTAGCCTTTTGTACTAAATCTTTTAACGAGGTATTTGGAATCTTGAAGACTTTTGGAAGCTTCTGCATACCAATTAAAACAGGTATCCCATTCTGTTTGTTTAATTTGGGAACCCTTACTTTCAAGTGCACTTCTTAAATGAATAATCTTGTCTAAATGGAAGATTTCCCATAGTGGCCATTGTAATTCTAGGTTGTTTTTGCCATTTTTGCAGATATCTACAGCTTCTAGGACTATATTTCTTAGATATAAAATAAGCAAGTGTGCCAGAAGGCGACACACTTGACTCTTTGGAAGTTAAGGATTTCATTTTACTATTATTTATTATTTTATTTTAGCTAAGCCTTTAGGTTTCTCAGAGCCAAACTAAGACCTGAGATGGGTGTGCCATGGGGTGGGAGGATTGTGTGGTGTTTTACCGTGCACCTTGTTGTATGGAAATTTTCTTGATATTGTGGTGACCTAGTGTAATCTAATCTGTTTCATGGCCAATTTATCCTAGCATAGGAATCTTTGGATTAGGTGGTGAATGCTCTGATAGCTCTTAAATGTTCAACCAAGCCCACCACTTTTTGTGGCTTCTTTGACTTCCAAGATTCCCACTAGCAATTAGCCTTTATCTATACAAAACAAGTAAAAACATGGGCACCTTAATATATGGACTGTAACCAAGAGATGTTACTGCATCCTGGCCAAGAAAAGGCCCTGTGCTCTCTATCACCTATTTTCCACTATGGAACTTTGGACTGGAACAACAGAACTGGAACTTTGGAATGAACCAGAAGATCTCAGCTAATGGGAATTGTGGACTGGGGACTCCACACTGTCACTAACAGGTCCCATTTGGATTTGGGGAAAGAATTAAGGGCTGGGGTTTCCATTCAAAAACCCAAGAATTGCAGTCTGAAATAAAGGCTAGGAAATTGGGCTCTGGGTGGAACAGTTTACCAGCTCAAGCTGACTGCCTTGTAAGGAAAAGCCTGTTAGATTGGGAGTTTGACACAAAGAAAGTGGAATTCAGAACTAAGAGGAATTTATCCACAGCCCTCAGAAACGGCGAGAATGACAGTGAACACAAAAAGGGGTTTGCGGTTACCACACCAGTGTTTCTCCACACAGAATCCCTTCAGAAGTTTGCTTTGGATCTTGTCACTGCCATCAATCACTGCCACCAAATCAGTTAAAAAGAAAGTTCACCTGAGTAAATTTGAAGATTTAATTAGTTTGTTAAATGATTCATTAATTGGGCAGCATCCCACCTAACAAATACAAAGGAGCTCCAAAGAGCTACAGAAAAGGAAAGGGTTTTATAGTAAGAGAGGGGTAAGACAAGGAAGTCACGATTTAAAAAAAGGATTATTTTAGGCAAGGTCACCTTCCTTTGAGGGACAAAAGGGTCTATTTGGGGGATTACATCATTGGTGCTAACCAGGAAATTCCAGACAAACTGGTTAAGATTATATTCTTGGAGAAGGCTGAAACTACAATTAAGTTGGTATTAAGTCTTGGTTTGGTGACGTGGGTTTAGCACAAGTGACTCCATTTTGGGCCTAATGTGTCTTTATATATATTTGTATATATATATAGATAGATATACAATGCAGGGTTCAAATTTTAAAATTAAAAGAGACATTAATATATCAAATATAGGAGAGAGAACCGTCTTTGTTTTCTAGGGCTCCCATAACAAATTTTCACAAATATGTGGTTTAAAACAACATAAATTTATTTTCTAACAATTCTGGAGGCCAGAGGTTTGCAATCAAGGGGTTGGTTATGTTGGTTCTTTCCAGAGGCTCTAAGGGAGAATCTGTCCCATGCTTCCCTCCTAGTTTCTGGTGGCTGCCAGCATCTGGTGGCTTATGGACACATCACTCCAATCTCTGCCTCTATCTTCACATGATCTTCCTCTCTGTGTGTCCCTGTGTCTTCTTTTCTGTCTCTTTTAAGGACACTATCATTGGATTTAGGATTTAGAGATATGTAATTACATCTGTGAATATATTTCCAAGTAAGTTTCCATATACAGGTACCAGGGATTAAAAACTTGGATATTCCATTTTGGGGTCACTGTTCAATCCACTATAGCAGCATGCAGGGTAAAATTAGTTTTTATAACAAAAACAGTGAAGTAAATTGCCAGGATGGACTCACAATACTGAATGTTCATGTCTAACTTCCTTATTCCCAGAAAAATGCCTGCAAAATTTTAGAGATATAGCAAAGCAGATTTTTTGGTTGTTCTTTATGATCCTGCATTCATTTCCAGAATTTCACATGATTTACTTTGTTAATATTGTTAATACTGTTGTTTTTATTATTGTTCATTATTGTTTTGTCATTAGACAAAACATGAAATCATTATTCATACAGTACCTATTACAGGCCTGGAACTATGCTAAGTGAAATAACCCTATAAAGTAGATACTATTTTAAATGCCTTTGTTATAGACATTGGTGTTTAAGAATAGAGAGGAATAGTTACTTGTCTAAGGCTGGACAGTTATTAACAGTGAAACTGTTAACAGTGAACCAGGATTTAATTCAAGGTCTGACCTGAGTCTGAATGTAATCACTGTGCTATATTAGGAACACTTTGTGATCACTATTTCAGTGGCATAAATCTTGTTTCATCTGGATTTTATGATCTGGGAGAACAAGAAACACATTAAGTACTTGAAAAATATTTCTTTCTGTCCCTAAATGGGGAAAAAGTATTAGGTATAATTAAGACTATCAAATACTGTTTATTTTCATAAAGCAATCTACCCGAAGGATCTTCTTTAGTTCTCAGAATCATTATGGATGCCAGTGGCAAGCAATGTCTAGAAAGAAATTTATTATATATGTGTGGAGGAACTATTGTGGCTATGCCTACATAAATGGTAGGGTTGGGGGAAGGACAAATATGAAAGACAGAATTCTGGGCTTGGATCTGATTCTCACTACCATAACTCTTCAGGACCTTTGGGGTTCACTGAACCCTAGTGGAGTTCACTGTTCTGCATTCAGCTGCTATTGTCTGTTTTGCTAAGGGAGAATTGAAGAAAATAATATAACCACAGTTTTTTCATATGAATTACATTATTTTGATCTTTTATGATCAATAAGCAAATCTGAAATATATCAATTAAAAATAAGAGAATTGTAATAATCACTATAAGAATACTGTTATAGACATCATTCACTTTATTTCATTGTGTCTCATTTTGGCAGAATCAAGAGAAAAAAAATTCTTAGTCCTATTACCAATTGTCCCATTATCCAAAAAATAATTTTATATCTATTGAACAATAAATAATGTATATCATATATCTTCTCTCCTTCTTAAAATTTTAAAGCCAAATTTTTAAGTTTTTCACTAATATTAGCTCTGGCTTCATCATGCTTTCTACCTTTAACTTCTGTTTATGCTACTTATGCTATTTTTTCAGACAGTTTTCTTTGCCTTATTTTCAGTATCAGACTTAAACCCAGCAAGAGAGGCACGTGCCCTGGGTCCTGCACTTTAAAGGGCCCTATTTGGACTATCTCCCCGTTCATGTGAGAGATCCACCGAGCAAAGGGGATGTGAACACCCATGACTCACATTTCCCTTTTAATCCACAATCTCAGTACCTGGAAATATGGGATTTCCTTCACAAATGATCTCATATCCATTTCCAGGGCCTATGCAGCAGATTTCTTCCCTGAGTCCATCCTATGGAATGCATGTTCTACAACCAGTGTGTGCATCATTAGGCCCAAGGGGCTGACAAAGAGCAGCTTCTTGCAGAGGGTTGGACAGAGACTGGACATTAGGTTTTGTGTGTTCACTTATGTTGTGTGAGGCTCCTTCTGGTGCAGGATAAAGCCAGGAGTAAGAATAGAAGATGTATTGGCCAAGGGTCTGGTGTCTGGCTCTCTTTGTGCCGCCATATTTAAAGAGGGAACACTGAGCAGTCCAAGTGTACTAATTGAATGTGTTCTTTGTTTAGTTCATAACTTTTAAATATATATATTTATATATATACATATATATGTATATTTATAGGCTTCCATTTGTTCTTTTGTCCTAGTTTCCACAGATGTTAAGGAGAAGTGTGCTTTTAGTTGTGTGTGTATTTTTGTAAATTTCTTTACTCCTCTACAGCATAATTTATAAATAACCAAGATCACAAAGTTAGTCTGAGGAACGGTTTTGTCTCTTTTAGGAATAAAACATTGTAATGGATTGCTTACCAACTGATATTTCATAAATCAATTTTATTTTTCAGTCATTCTTTTCTCAGTAATTATTTGATCCTTTGTCTTCAAGAATGAAATTTGTTATAAATCTTTTTATGTACTTATTTTTGTGTCTAACTATGCATTTATCTTCTTTTTATCATAAATTTATCAATAGATCCATTAGTTAATAAATGACAACAAAATATCTTCTTTATCCTCCTGAGATTTGTATAAGTTTAGAATATTGTTTTATCAATATTTCCCTTTATAAAAGTTTGAGTCACACCTGTATTTTTATTTATATATATTTTTTGCGGTACGCGGGCCTCTCACTGTTGTGGCCTTTCCCGTTGTGGAGCACAGGCTCCGGACGTGCAGGCTCAGCGGCCATGACTCACGGGCCCAGCCGCTCCGCGGCATGTGGGATCTTCCCGGACCAGGGCACGAACCCGTGTCCCCTGTATCGGCAGGTGGACTCTCAACCACTGCGCCACCAGGGAAGCCCCACACCCGTATTTTTTAACTCAATATACTTAAGAGCCTAACATGTAGAACTAGTAGGAATTGAGGTGCTGAGATCCACCTGCTCTTTTTCCCTAGGGCAGTGTCCAGAAATGCTCAGGTGTTGGGAAAAGTTACAGTTCCCTCCTTGCCTCTTTTTTTTTTTTTTTAATTTTTATTGGAGTATAGTTGCTGTACAATGTTGTGTTATTTTCTACTGTACAGCAAAGTGATTCAGCTATATGCATAAATATATCCCCTCCTTTTTGCATTTCCTTCCCATTTATGTCACCACAGATCATTGAGTAGAGTTCCCTGTGCTATACAGTAGGTTCTCATTAGTTATCTATTTTATACATAGTATCAATAGTGTCACCTAATCTATAACAAAGGAGGCCAGAATATACAATGGAGCAAAGACAGCCTCTTCAATAAGTGGTGCTGGGAAAACTGGACAGCTACATGTAAAAGAATAAAATTAGAACACTCCCTAACACCATACACAAAAATAAACTCAAAATGGATTAAAGACGTAAATGTAAGACCAGACACTATAAGACTCTTAGAGGAAAACATAGGCAGAACACTCTTTGACATAAATCGCAGCAAGATCTTTTTTGACCTATCTCCTAGAGTAATGAGAATAAAAACAAAAATAAACAATGGGACCTAATGAAACTTAAAAGCTTTTGCACAGCAAAGGAAACCATAAACAAGACGAAAAGACAACCCTCAGAATGGGAGAAAATATTTGCAAATGAATCAATGGACAAAGGATTAATCTCCAAAATATACAAACAGCTCATGCAGCTCGATATCAAAAAACCAACCCAATCCAAAA
This sequence comes from Stenella coeruleoalba, assembly GCF_951394435.1. Lineage (NCBI taxonomy): Eukaryota > Metazoa > Chordata > Mammalia > Artiodactyla > Delphinidae > Stenella > Stenella coeruleoalba. The sequence goes on from NC_137148.1 coordinate 22,490,814, forward strand.
ATGGGCACAAGACCTAAATAGACATTTCTCCAAAGAAGATATACCAATTGCCAAAAAACACATGAAAAAATGCTCAACATCACTAATTATTAGAGAAATGCAAATCAAAACTATAGTGATATATCACCTCACACCAGTCAGAATGGCCATGATCAAAAAAATCTACAAACAATAAATGCTGGAGAGGGTGTAAAGAAAAGGGAACCCTCCTACACTGTCGGTGGGAATGTAAATTGATACAGTCACTATGGAGAACAGTATGGGGGTTCCTTAAAAATCTAAAAATAGAACTATCATGTGACCCAGGAATCCCACTACTGGGCATATGCTCAGAGAAAACCACAATTCAAAAACATATATGCACCCCAAAGTTCACTGAAGCACTATCTACAATAGCCAGGACATGGAAACACCCTAAATGTCCATTAACAGAGAAATGGATAAAGAAGATGTGGTACATATATATAATGCAGTATCACTCAGCCATAAAAAGGAACAAAATTGGGTCATTTGTAGAGACATGGATGGACCTAGAGACTGTCATACAGAGTGAAGTAAGTTAGAAAGAGAAAAATATCATATATTAACACGTATATATGGAATCTGAAAATATTGGTATAGACAATCTTATTTACAAAGCAGAAATAGAGACATAGACGTAGAGAACAAACATATGGCTCTCCTTGCCTCTTGAAGGAGAGGTTTCAGGGTCGTGCACCTTCTCCCAATCCCATAGAGTTGCACCAGCTGTAGAGATCCACGTTTTATTCTAAAGAAAGGAACTGATTTTAAATTTTAAATTTTAAAATTTTAAATCAAATTTTAAATCTCTCTCTCACTCAGTTGGAAATTTAAAAGCTCTCTCTCACTCAGTTGGAAATAGAGTGGCCAAACACAGAATTTAGTGGTAAAATGACCTTTTGCTATTACCAAAGGGTGACACTTTGAGAGTGCGTTTTCCTGCAGTTTTAATATTGCAATCATTGGCAATTCCATGCTACAAGGTCACTCTTTTCTCTACTTCCAAGTGGATTTTCCTATTTTGTAGACGAGAAATTTTCAGAGCTGTTGTCTATTTTTAACGTGAAAATAGGCTTTTTTATCATAAAGGTGGTAATTCTTATGTGTTGTTTCCTCGTGTGTTATAACTGAATGATTAACCTGAACCAGAACAGTTTCATAAAATTCTTACATAAATATTTCCAATTTAATATCCAAAATATATTTTACAGACTAGACATTGTATTGAACATTCTTGTTTTTGCTTGACATTTAATAATCTACCTGAAATAAGGAGTTTTCAAGACCTGGCATGGTCTGAAAATACAGTAATCCTAGATTAGAGAAAGACTGTTAAACTTTTACTTGGAAAAGCATACTAGTTTTAAAATTTTTGTTCTCCAAGAGTTCTTTGCTAACAAAAAATGAAGCAAAATTTAGACAGACTATGCCTTATTCTGTCATTAATTCTAAAATCATGTCAGAAAATATACAGTATATAACCATGTATTGAAAATCAAGTATAAAATGTATAATGAATACAATATATGAGATCACAAAAGTCACTAATGATTTTCTAAAATATTCATTTATTTAGTCTTCGGTTCTCTGCTATAAGATCACAATACTATGCTATGCCAGACCAGATAAATCTTACTGATTTAAACACTAATAACTTGAAATCAAAATCATCTAATATAAGATTTTATAGTACAAATTAAGGGGGAAACTGGTGTGTTAATCTTAAAAGAATACACATGTAAAATATTTTAGAAGTATGTATGTATATATACACATATACAAACTTACAATTATGATAGGTATGGAAATATATATAAGCATATATATATATATATATATATATATATATATATATAAAATTATATAGTAAAGTCATTTGGTCTCACTGTTGTAAAGAACCATGAAGGTTGGGCAATGTTATTTGTCATTTAATATCTGAATGTTACTCTCATAATTCCTGGTTGTTTATCAGATATTTTATAATTATATTAGTTATATTATTAATTTATTCATTATATATTATATAGACATACATACTTAATATATCAGTATATATTAAATTTTTAAAATGTATTTGAAGTCACATATAAATATAGTTAAAAAGCACGTGGATAATGTTCAGATAAGAGTTGTAAGGAAATACGGCAAAATTCTTAGATAAAATTCTTAATTTTAGAAATGATTTAAAAATTCCTTGTTGAATATTATTGCCTGTCTTTTGTAATGTTCAAATGTCACATTTACCAAGCTGACCAACTCAGGACATAATAGCTTATACAAAATATTATTATCTCAACTAAAGGTATAAGGGTGTTTAAGATCCATATGTAATGAGTTATGCTACATCAACTTCAAAGTAGAATTACTGTCAAACAGTGGTCACTATTCAGGATATGTTTATATACATATAATTAAGTGTTGGATTTACAAAATAAATTTCTTCAGGGAAGTGTTCTCCCTCTTACTGGAATCTGGGAAAAAAAAACTGGTTAAATTTTCTGTCTGTCTCAAAGAAATTATCTCAAATTATTGGATCATGAGAAGGAAAACCAAATGTGTTTTGAAACAAGGACTTTCCAGTATTATGAATCAACTCTCTTCTGTTAAGATTTAGTTTTGATATAATAAAAGATTTTTAAGACTCAAATCTTGAACAAAACCTCTTACAAATACTACTTGCACAATTGACTGCATTAAGAAAATAAATCTAGAAAGTCAAATTTACCAGCTAAAACTGAAATATCATTTGTTATAATATTTACTTTTTCTACTTATTTATGAATTTGTTTATTCTCCACTTTTTTCTCTAAATAATTTAAGGCAACATTTAGTGATACATAATATACATTTGAATTAGCTGAAAAAGAGTAAAATAAGGAAGCATATTGAATAATTTGGAGAATAAAATAACGTTTATAAAATGCATATGTAAGGAGGTTATACACTTGCCAAAGATGCGCTTTGATGTAGTTTTTAGCATTACAGCATCAAGACAGAAATGAGAAACCTTGTCTGTGTAACAATATAGAGTCCATAAGATCAAAGCAAATTTACTTGCTCAGGAGAAATACAAGCAGTCCTAAAAAACAAACAGAAAGAAGTTTCATCAAAGGAAATATCCCCTATTGTGTCCAACTAAAAATAACATGACTGGTTGTTTCTTTTAATGGCAGTGGATTTACACAAGTGCATAACTCAATAGTTGTGATCATTTAGGGAAGAATCGGAAAAATATGATATGATGAAATTACTCATTTTTGTGATTGTCTGAACTATTGCACAATAGATTTCAGATTATGTGGAAGAACTGATAAACAGAATAGCCTTGAAGAAATGCTCCACAAATAGACTTTTCTCAGAAGGGCCTTTGATAGATAGATATTGGGCAGGAAGGAATTTGAGATTGTATTCCCTGGCAAGTAATTGGAATAAAGCAATTCTATGCTGCCAGATAAATATTGACCTATATGTGCTAACAGACAGTCAACCTCAGAATAGAGTTGACCTTCTCTTGTGGAAATTGAATAGTCTAGCCAGGATGTGTGCCTGAATGAAAAGCTATCTGACTTTGGCTCAGTGGGTACTTGAATGAGTGTCTGTAGGCAGGCAGGGTAGAGATCTTTTGCACATAGCTTCTAACTCACCACATTGTACAGATGACTAGGGGACTGAGTATTCAGCACTCTTTTACATATAGCATACTCACAACTCTTTTAATTAGAAATGTTTTAAGTCAAGAGTAATTGTGTAGCTACCCCAGTCATTGATAATAAAATAAGTGTCCACAGAGCTCTTAGCACTGAGAAATCATTCTTCTTATAATAAAACTGTTTTATCTAATACAAAAAAATACACCTGTTATATCAAGGAATAGGTGCAAATTTAATTGCTATATGGAACCATTATATGAAAATAGTTAAACACTGATAGAAGTCTAAAAAAATCGGTAGAAACTTCAGATTTATAGTAGTCTATTTGCTGTCCTACTGAATAGTAATGATAAAATGCGTATACTAGATGCCTGTTGAATCTATTTCTTGGATCATTAAAATATTTCATATGAATATCAGATATATATGTGTTTTCTCTATAGTTTTAGTGCATGCAGACAATGTATATTTTAAATAATGTTATCAAATCACTTATGAAATCTTTCCTTAAAGCTGAGATTAAAGGAGATCCTTCCTTTACCCTACAGAATGCATCCATTACTCTTGTCAACAACAGATTCAACTGATAAAACTTTCCCTATAGTTATAGGATGAAGAGCTTGAGTAAGAATCAATTGAAAAAAAAAATCCAGTTCCTGATGGATCCAGTGTTGAATTTTCCCCAAATATTTAAAGAATAAATTATACTCATCTTACACAAATACCTCCACTGAATTGAAAAATAAGGTACTCTTCCCAGCTTATATTTGAGTCCAATGTAACTTCGATATCAAAAATTGACAAGCATATTCCACAAAACTAAAATTTGAAACAAAGTACTCAAATAAAAAATATCAGCAGTTCAAATAATATATAAAAAGCATAATGTGGAAAGACTACTTTACATTTATTCCAGGAAATCAAGGAGGGTTTACAGTTTTAAAATCACTACATTAACAACAACAACCAAAATGGGAGTGAGGGAGTACAATGTGATCATATCAACCAGTGAAGAAAAATCATTTGATAAAGCACAACAATGTATTCATGATTTAAAGAAAACCTTTAAGTAAAGAAAGAATAGAGGAGAAGTGTCCTGATCAGATAAGAGTTGTCTAACAAGTAGCCTATAGCAAACATAATAAGTAATGGTAAAATATTGAAGCCTTTCTCCTGAGAGAAAGGGTAGTGACAGAAGGGCAGGGAGAGGATGAGCAGGGAAGCTCTTGAATGCCAGGAGCAGCTCAGATCAGAATCAGGCAGGACCCAGTGGCTGCATCCCCTACCCACCTCCCAGTAGAAATCCCATCTCTCTAGATCTCGGGAGTTCTACTGGCTGACAAGGCTGTCCTAGATGAGAAACACCTGGGTGCCCGGGATGCCAGAGGCCCCCCGACCCTTGTCCCAGACTTGTTCCTAAGGAGTCTGGGACACACCACCTATAAGGCAACCGCGGTGCTCCTGGACGCATTGCCCCATTCCACACACACCCCCCTAAACCAATTTACGTTAATTCAGGGAAATCGAGGTGGGTTTAGAGTTTTTAAATCAACACATTAACTACAATAAAAATGACAAGGAGCGCTGAGAAGTCAATTGAACTTGACTATCTGGAGGAAGCAAATTTGTGTGTGTCCTATGTTTTCATTAAATCATAGAAAATTCACTGGTATACAAACTTTTCCACTTTGAGAAACCTAGAATATTAAATAGCTGGGTAACAAAACAGTTAGAAGATACATCTCCATTTAAGTAGAGACAAGTTTCAAGTTGTTACTTTTTTTTTTTTAATGTTGAAATAATCAGTAATAGGTTGTTGGCTTTTCTCACAATTAGACCAGAAGAATAATATCTCTTATAACTTCAAATTCTCTGTAAGGATGCTTTTCATTGCTTAAATCAACCATAAGTTTAACAGATGGTTAACTTGAAGTTTTTGGGTTTTTTTTTTTTTTTGCGGTAAGCGGGCCTCTCACTGTTGTGGCCTCTCCCGTTGCGGAGCACAGGCTCCGGACGCGCAGGCTCAGCGGCCATGGCTCACGGGCCTAGCCGCTCCGCGGCATGTGGGATCCCCCTGGACCGGGGCACAAACCCGTGTCCCCTGCATCGGTAGGCGGACTTTCAACCACTGCGCCACCAGGGAAGCCCTAACTTGAAGTTTTAATACCAAGTCAATTTCCTTTTACCTACCACAGGCTTTTAGAGTACTGCAAATGCGGACTAAGCTTTCTTTCTGCTATGGCAAACATGTATAACAATATGGTATATATTTCAGAATAAGTTAAATATAACTCATACGGTATGGCAACAATGTCCTACTTTTCTTCTTACCATGTAAATTTGAAAGTTCATCCTAATCTTACACATTTATAAAAGGGTGAAGACTAAAGGATCCAGTGTGAAAATGCATAACCATCCTCAGAACCACATTCTCATTCCAAAATAACAGGGTACTTTTTATTACTGCATAGCATTGTCTCTTCACGATTATACAGTAGAACTTATCCAAGGTAATAAAGACATAGTATGAAATGTAAGTTGTAAGAAATGGAATAAGGAAATAAAATTGTCATTATTTGCAGAGAAAATGAATGTGTACTTAGAAAACCCAAGAATATTCAGGTAAACTCTTACAATTGATGAAGGAATTCAGCATCCTACAAAGTCGATGTAAAAACACCAATTGTTTGGCCACATGCAAGCAACAAGCAGAAAATAATTTTAAAAGATGATACCACTTACAGTGTTATATACAAAATCAAATAAATGTAACATGGTAAGACGTCTATATACATACACATACACAAAATTGTTGAGAGAAATTTAAGACCTGTATAAATATAGAAATGTACTGTGTGCATGTACTGGAAGACACAAATTAAATACAATCACCATCACAGCAGATTTGTATGTGTGTTTGTTTTAATTGGTGACTTGATTTTAAAGTATTATATGTAAAAAGAGCTAAGAATAAGAAAACTATTCAAGGAAGAGCAAATTTGGAATAATAGCATGACCAGATATCAAGAACTATTATGAAGCTAATACAAATTTAACATCATATATGCACAAGGATAAAACCAATGAATAGAACATATAGTTCAGAAATATCTTCTTCACATATGTTCACTTAATTTATGATAGGTAATATCATAATATATTCAGGGAAGGATAGCTTTTTCAATAAATGGTGTGAGATCAACTGAATACATAAATTGGAAAAAAGTGAAACTTGACCTCTACTTCAAACCATATACGAAAATGAATTCAACATACACTGTATACCTAAATGTGAAAAGTGAAACACTAAAGCTTTCAGAAGTTAATATAGAAAAATACTGTTATGATTTTGGGGTAAGTCAACATTTTGTAAAACAGGATGCAAAATGTCCTTAATTATAAAAGACTGACAGGTTAGATTACATTAAATTAAGAATATTTGTTAATCATAGTATTGGTGTTGGAGAAGATATTTGATATACATACAACCAACAAGGTTCTAATATTCTGAATACATAGAGGACGTCTTCAAGTCACAACAGAAAGACAAACCAGTAGGAAAATGTGAGGAAAAAAAGGAAACATTTGAACGAACACTTTGCAATGATATTCAGGTAATCAATAAGAAAATGACAAGTTACTCATTTTAGATACAGCATAAAGCAAATTAAAGCCAATCAAAATGCTCATAACAAAGTGGCTAAATTTTTAAAAGGGAAAGTCACAATTGTTGTTGAAAAAGTAGAATTACAGGAAGTACCACACACAAGAGATGAGAGCCTATATTGGTAGAAACACTTCAGAAAACTCTTTGGCAATATATACTAAAGTTGAGCACATATACACTCCAAGACCTAGCACTTTAAATTTTAGAAATATACTCAACAAAAAATGTGTATATATATGCATTTAAAGATATACATATTAATATCCCTGGCATCACTTTGAATACAAAAAATCTAGAAGGAACTAAATGTCTATCATTAGATGAACAGATAAATTGTGTAGCCAAATAATTGGTATTCAGCAATAAAAATGGGCTAATGAAAAGAATTTCACATCATAAAATTGTATAAAAACTGTTAGGCACATAAAAGTATATACTGTGTAACTCCATTTACATGAAATAAAAATGGTAAAAGTAATCTGTGATGATGGAAATCAGAAGGGTTCTTGTTATTGAGACTTTAGATAGTATTTAGAAAAACCTTCAAAAATGTTTTTTGGGGGTTTTGGTAATATTTTAATTTTTTATCTATGTAATAGTAAAACAGGTGTGTACATTTTGTGAAAATTCACTAGCCTGTACATATAAGATTTATACACTCCTTAATGCATATTTTAGTTTAATTAAAAGTTTATCTAATAAAAATATAATAAAATGAAGAGACATAGTCGAATACAACATATTTCCTGCAAACAAAATTCTTGCTATATATCATTGGAGTACCTTTTGTGTTTCCTCTCTAGTACCTAAAACAGTTGGAAAATACAAAAAAAAGTCATAATTCAGTTTTCAATAACAATTACAAGTTTTCCCAATCTATGATATGCTCATTACATGATAAAAATTGAAATATTAGAATAAAAGTTCATATATTTCCAGTGTATGGTTAATCACATTATATGGGTACATGAAAAGACAGGTATTAATAGTTCATTTGTTCAATTTCACCTTTAAATTAAAAAGCTGATGTTAATGAAGTGAAACAACTCTTATTAAAATGCCCTTAGAATTGTCAGAAATACATATTGCTTCATCCTCAACTGCAGGTGTACTCACGTTCTCATAAATGAAATCATCCATCTTTAAGCAAGCTAAAATTACCTTTGTTTTAACTGTTGTATATGTAACCAAACTTTGTGGATCCCTCTTTGTTCATTTTAACAGGAGTGGACATTTTATAGACAAGTAACTTTCTTCAAGAATTGAATATATTTTGAAATGGAAAATTTCAATCATCCATGAAATTAAACAGTGATTTAGAAAGAAAAAAAAAAAGCTTTTCAATTATAGATTCTGCCCTCCTATCTTAGAGTCTCTGTTTAAGTTTCCATGTCAAAGTAAATAGTGTCTTATTCCAAAACAAACTCCCAGGAAGTTTTTGTCTCCTGCAAATTTCCCTGTTACGACTGATCACGTTGGTTCAGCTAGTCTTCTGGTGGGACATCTTTGCTTCATAATTCTACTTGCTTGCTTGTTCTTACCATATCTTATGATCTTGTTGGCCGCCTAACACTCTGTTCCATTTTATATTTCAGTTTTGTTTTTCTAATTCAACATTTAGCAGGTGTTTAACTTTGCAGAAGGAAGGAAGGAAGGAAGGAAGGAAGGAAGGGAAGGAGGGAAGAAGGGAGGGAGGAAGGAAGGAAGGGAGAGAAGGAGGAGGGAGGGATTAGGAGGATAACTTTCATCCTTGTCAACAGTGGTATAAAACAGTATTCAGCTACCTTCTTGTCCCCCATTTTGCCCCTCAGGTAAATATACTGGTCATTTGGCATTTTCTGAGGGTTAGATTTTGTTGCTGCTGTTATTGTTTTTTTTTTTTTAATTTAAAAAATGTCTTAATATTATGGAGAAATCATGGGGGCTAAAATAAACATAAGATGGAAATTCTGAATAGAACTAGTCTGCAAGTTTCAGTTTTAAAAACTCTGATATGCAATAGAATAAAAATGGAACTAGGTCTAATCCTCCCTAGCTACTCATTAAATTTCCTTCAATCTTGTCTAGTAAGGATAAATCCACTCAATTCTTTTATTCATCTTTTAAGCTTCTGTCTTGTGCTCCAGGATCCCACAAGAATTTTCTTGTGCTGTAGAACATATTAGGAAAGTTGTAAGTACAGATAATATTGCTTTAGTAATATAAAGTAGTCAGATAAAATATATCTCTTAGAAAATTTTGCATGGTCTGGTCTCAATCCGAATATATCTTTCTTTGCCTGGAAAAACGTGTCTGATGTATTTGCCTGTCAAAGTAAGACATAAATTTCTGAAATTTTCTTTAAATTAGAAGTTTGAGTATTCAAAGCATTAATGGCCTATCTGCAAGCACTCTTCTGTAACCTGTTTGTGAAACCAAATTTTATTGTGAATTTCAAATAAATCAAATGGATATATTGTTTTCAATCCAAAACGTTCAGAGTTGTAAGTTAAAGTAATGTCTAAATCTTGGTCAGATTTTAAGGAACACGACACTGAAATTAGGGATTGCATTCCCAGGATCAGGGTTAAGATCTCCTACCAGATATAAGACAGAATTAGAAGAATTAGTAGATTTTAATGTCACCACACATAAAGATATAAGAGAAAATAGAATTATGAATACTATGCCAGTAATAATTTGAGCTGACAAGTTCAGAGGAAAATATACATAAGTGTTGTGTAATTATTTAACAGGCTAAGGGAATAGCATGTACAAAGAGTAGGAGGTGAGAGAGGACATCACACACTGGGGATCCCATCAGCCATTCATGTGATTTAAGTGCAGAGTCAGAGAAGGGAGACAGTTAAGAGCTTTGAGGAAGAGGTAAATGGACCTTAAATTAGGGAGTTTACATTTTGTTCAAAACAGTTTCATGTAATTGCTTGTCTAAGAAATATATGAGAGGACAGAATCGAACCTAAGAAAGGTATGTTTCTAAATATCATTTAAATAGGAAAAATATTATGAGATAAAGGATAAAGTTGTGGAAGCATTTCTTTTTAAGTTATGGAGCACTGTTTCCATTTAGCTATCTATTTTTATTTTTATCATCATTGTCATGGTCCAATGAATTGGATATGCCTTTAATGTACTAATGTATTTATACTGCTATAATGGAATAACATGAACAGAGAAAAAATTTCTTCATTATAATACAAATGCATAGTATTGTTTTCCACCACATTGTGTTTCCAGGCTGAATGGACCTATAATCATATATTTTTTCTATAGTTACAAATTTGATTATGTACTTAAAAGTTTGGTAATGAACATAGATTAGTTCCCAAATGTGTCTCATTTTGGTTACACACAGACACACACACACACAGCCCTCCATGATGAAAATGAAAATTTAATGATATTATCTCAATAATTTAGCAAAATGCATGTCAGTTTTAGTAATAAGATGTGCTAATTTGGGCATATTATAAAGAGGAGATTAATCCCATTAAAATAACTGTAGATTTTTATTTAATTTTCAAAAAGGATATGTGATTTTAAATAAGTGAATGTTATCTATTCATTTTTCCATATACTAAAGTAAAAGTATGATTTTAAGATCAAATCTTTCTCCCACTTACATTAAACACAATTTCATCCTGCAGTATTAGCCAGTTACACATTATTTTAATGAGCTATGCACATTAGGAGAAATTATGAATATGAGGCCACATATTACACTTTACCATGTCTTTCATTGACCTTCATTGACATATATTTTATGTGTCTTGTATGCTTAATATTTTTAGGAAGCACCTAAGTGCTATTGGTGGTTCCCATATATGACTTTATGTACTCTAAATGAATGCTATTTTATTATTTTCTTAGTGCTGCTGTAAAAAATTACAACAAACTTTGTGGCTTAAAACAACACATATTGATTATCTTAAAGTTCTGGAGGTCAGAAGCCTGAAACTAGTCTAACTGGCCTAAGTTCAAAGTTTAGAGAGGGTTCTACTCCCTCTGGAGGCTCTAGGAGAAAATCCCTTTTATTCATTGTCCAGATACTAGGGGCCAAGGGCACTTTGTGGCCTATGAGCCCATTGCTCTGTCTTCAAAGCCAATAAAGTCAGACTAAATCCTCATGTTGCCATCTCTCTGACTCTCTCTCTCTCTTTTCTTGCTCCCTTGTGCATGTATGAGGATCCGTGTCATTACATTGGAACTACTTGGATAATCCCAGATAATCCCACCATTTTAATATCACCTGATTAGCAATCTTAATTCCCATTGCAACCTTTATGCTCTTTGTCATGTAACCTAACACATTCACTAGTTCCAGAGATTAAGATGTGGACATCACTATGAAGGGAAGGGGCATTATTTTGACTACCATGCCTAGTTACAGGTGGAGAATCACTGGTAGAAGAGTAAGTGTGAATAACTAAGTACACACCGAATAATCATAGTGATGGTAAAGCAGAAATGGTCACAGTATAAAACTTCATAGGGTACCAAAATAATAATAAATTTTATTTCACTCTGTTATATACTACTTACTAAAAGTTTATGTTACATGAAAAGAGTTGTACAGTTTTAGATTCATGGTAAATCATGGAGTTACCTTATCCAAGCCTGAAATGACAGTTTTTAGATGAAATTACTTATGTGATTTTATCAATGTTTCAATTTAGTTACAGATTAAAATAATTTTAATTATTTTTGATTATCCCATCAGAATGTAAACTTAAAAAAAATTATCTATCTATCTAAACTCTATCCATCTTCATACACATGCATACATATATTAAAATTCTTACCATATCTGTATTAATCACACATTAATACCAAGTATAACAATTATAAAAATTTGATAAGGTCAGGATAACTTAGTTCAATGTAAAACTATTTACTGAAGAAACTACTTGTAACAGTCCATGTTCAATAAGAAAAACTGAATTCTCTACTGGTTCTATAGCATAGGAATAGTGGTTAATACAAACTTTGCAACAAAAAAAATTGGAAATAATCAGAACTAATCAAAAGTTCCCATAAACCTGTTTGATATCAACAAAAGGACAAATTTTAAAATCCCCAAAATCTATATACAGGAAATCTACAGAATCTCTGTAAAGTATCAATAAAAAATGAAAGATGTTCATCATAATTGATAAACAGTAAGTTGCAACTCAAGTCAAGGATGAAATCTTACTTTTTCTCATAAACTTGGCAAATTAACAAGAGGTCTGACATAAAGTACAAGAAAATGAGAATTTTTATATATGTGATTTGTATGAGAGTGTACAGTGGTATAAATTAGAGAAAACATTTTAGAAGTATTTGTGAATAATTGGAATTTTATATAATTTCCCATTTACTTTTTCAATTACACTTGTAGAAATCTATAGTAGTAAAAATGCTAATAATAGTCATCATTTATTAAGTATTTACTCTGGGCCAAAACTAATCTAAGGCATTTGCTTGTACAAATTATTTAATTCTCAAAATGATACCATGAAATAGTTACTATCATTGCCTCATTTTATGAATTTGGAAACAGGGGCACAGAAAGGTTAGAGCAGCTCACTTATGTACAAACAGCTAATCAGTAGCAGATAGGTTTGACTCCAGGCTCTGGATTCCAAGTTCTTCACCATTTTTGTTACACTGTCTCTTTAATGTAAGAAAGAGATGTGCCCAGGATGACATATATGGAAAGATATCTTATTTGTATATTTTCATGAAAAGTTGACAATAATTTTGTGTCTATTAATGTGAAAACAATTAATTATTGTTCATTTTACTCCAGAAAAAAACGGAGTTATTTTACAGAGTAAGATAAAAGAAAAACAAGTGATATAGTATGTGTGATATTGTGATTTCTAATAGAAATATATATTTGGTCTTCATCCCATTTTTGCACATGGTTGCACAACACTGTGCATGTACTTAATATCACTTAATTGTACACTTAAAAGTAAATAAATGGTAAATTTTATTTTATGTGTATTTTACAATTAAAAAATAAAAACAATAAATTAAAAAATAACATGGACAACATAAACTTTTTTCAATAAGATTTTTTCCATCCATCCATCCATGTGCATCAAAAGCAGTCTAGAAAATGTCATCTAATGTTGTGAGTTGTACATAGATAGTATGAGTTTAGATATTATTTTCATATTTTTTGTTTAGTTGTGCTTTTTCTTCTTCTTTATGCTTTGCCATATTGTTCAAAAACTCCCTCATAAGCATATGTAATTTAAAAAATAAACTATACAAACATTTTGAAAAAGCAAATGTTATCCCAATAGGTAACATAAAAAATAGACTGATAAACATACATGGAAATAAAAGACTGCTCAAGAAAACAATAACATATATTTAAGTGTTTTTTCGTTGTTGTCTATCTGATCGTCACTTCTAAACCTAGAATGGGTTTTTATCTCTCCTCCCAAGATAACTGAAGGTAAAAACTGCCAAATTCCTGAAGCCTTGGCTGTAGGAGCAAAATGTTCAAAATAGTTTCAATCTAAGTACTTGAATACATTAAACTGGATCAAATGCTTTGTATACCTAAATCATAAAATATTTTGTTTTATTATTTTTCCTCTTTATTTTTATGATTCAGGATAGATACTTATTGTCTCTTTCCTAACTGGTATCTAACTACCTTCCAGTAGAGGAAAAAATAAAAGTCACTGATGAAACTTAATGGCACTTCATTGCCTCCAGTATAAAATCTAAAGTGTTCTTTATTGTAAAAACTCACTGAAATATGCCTCTTTCAGATTTGTAAAAATATTTTTTAATTCATCTCAAAATGTCAATTTAACTCCAGCCAATATTGCTTGTAGACAATGCTTCAGACATCATGCTAATTTAATTACTCTTTTTTGTCCCCAAACTACAATTTACCTCTCTCCCACCTTCCATTCTTCTTCTGTTCCAAACTTGAATGCTAGAGTCAAGATCTAAACTTAAATAAGGCCTTTTCTGTCTATGGTGAAAAGGTCTTCCATCTTTATATGTATTTCTCTGACTATATTTTTTCACTAGTGTAGTATTTAATATAGGGTCTGCTTAATATTTATCTTCTATTTACTATTCTGTCCTTAATTTTGATTCTTCAAATAGATTTCAAACTATTTGAGAGCAATCGTTGTGATGTATACTTCATTTTTTATAATAAATAGCACAGTTTTTGATATATAATAGGCGTTTATTACTTGATCGACTCATTTGAAAATACTTCTGTTTAAAGGCAAATAATTTTCTCTAATTTACCTTTCGTTTAAATTAATTCCATCTACCTCAGGAGCCAAATACAAGTAAGCTTTTACCATTAAAACATCTGTTGCACTTTAAGTCTTAGAAGTATTACTAAAAGGAAAAAAAAAATGACCTCCAGTTGGAGACAATATTTTGAATTTAAATGACAAAAATTAAGTGCTATGAAATCAAATAAGTGGGTTGATGTGTTTATTAAGGATAGGAGAGTAAAGGAGAACATTATCTTTTAATATCAGTCAATAAATATTCATTGAATATCTACCATGTGCTAGGAAATCTGTTAGGTACTAGGGATGCCAGTAGACCAAGTTAGGCATGGTCACTGATCCACCTATATAGAGCTTCCTACAAAGTGGAAGGGTCTACAGACAATTGCAATGAAATGTGATTAGCAATATAACAAGTACAAGATATTATGGAAGCAGAGGGTGCTTCCCAGAGGAAGTATAGTCTAAGTGGATAGCTTTCAGTGTCTAAGTAGAGAGAAAATACGTAAAGTGAAGGGAAAGCACTTTTTAGGACTGAAACAAAATATTATATGACTGCAGGATAAATTGTTGGTTGGAGAGAGAGTGAGGAGAGAGAGTAAGGAGATGATAAGGGATCAGGCTGTCCTCTCAAAAACAGTATAAAATATATCTGCCACTGCTATAGTCCATGATATATCAGCTCTTCCTTGATCTATTGTAGTAGCTTCCTAGCCTGCCTCCTGACTTCCCCTCTTTCCCCCACACAGCAGAATGTATGAGCTTTAAAATATATATATATATATATAAATTAAATAAATGGTAATAGTTATCTTCTTAAAGCCATCCAATACTTTATACTTTTATCAATATGAAAGGCAATTTGAACCCTGTCTCCCAAGCAAGCATCATCTCTTTCCACTACTCTACTTACTGAATTTCAACCACAGTGATCTTTCAATTTCTCAAAATCAACAAGATCTTTCTTATGCAAGCAAGTTCAAATTTACTTTTCGTGTAACCTAAATCCTCTCTTCTATCCTCATGTTTTCGCTGGCTGACACATATTCATCCTTTAATTCTCAGCTTCAATATTTTACTTTCAACAAGGTATTGCCTGGAAGCCCAGTGTAATCTACCTTGTTTATTTGGCTCATCACCATCTGATCAGTGCATAGAATTATGATTGGCATATAGCAGGTGCTCAATAAATATCTGTTGAAATGAATGAGTGGAGGAAAGATAAATAATGCCTAAGAAATATAGAGTTGTAAGCTTATCTGGGTGCCTTATGTAAATGGATTGGAGAATGTTTGTTTGAAAACAAACAAAATGTAATTAGGAGACAGAGTAATCCCGTTATCCCATTGATTGAGGAAGAGATAATGGTGGAAAAATCTAGGAAGATGAAGGATTATGGGAAAATGCATGGTTTGAAGAGGCATTCTAGACATGTAATTAATGGCATTTTTAAGCTGATTGGATGTGGTTAATAAGTGGGACACAGACAAGAGAATCATGGACGATATCTAATTTTTTGCCTTAGAAAACAAGGTGAATTGTGTCTTTTTTTTTTTTTTGAGAAGAGAAACAAAGAAACAAAAAAAAAACAAGCAAAATTTAATGAAAAGATGTGAACAATCCAATTTTACATACTTGTTGGACATACAAGTGAAAATGTCCAGATAACAGTGATATATGAGGACTTGCTCAGAAGAGCAATCTAAACAGGAGATATGATGATGCAGTCATTTCTGTTATGGCGGATAACTGGAAGCATGCTATTGAATGAGTTTGCTTTGACAGAGCTTTGAGGAAAAAGAAAATAAGATTCTTAAGACATTAAAATGTTAAAAAAAAATTAAAGGAAGTAGAGACTGCAAAGGAAACCAGAAGAAATGGCTTTGGACAAAACTATGGGAATTTGATATCATAAAACGCAAAGGATGAAAATGCTTGCTGTGTGAGGATACAATCCACAGACTCAATGCAGAGTGCCCTTCAGCTAAAGAGTTCATGGCATTCTTCACCAAGATGATTGGCAAAACAGTTTTATTTCATTCTGGGTGCCGTGGCTAAAATGCAGAGTTTAAGGCTGAATGGAATTATAAAACAATAGGATGAAAAATATTTTTTCAACAGCTCTACCTTATAAAGGGAAAGAGAAAAAACAATAGCAGAGAGAGGGGATTTTATGTACAAAGTAGTTTTTGACAATGAAGAGACATGTGTATCATTAACTTTCTCTGGGAAGGATCTAATTTAGAAGGAGTAGCAGAAGAAAGTTGATTATTGAAAAAGGGACAGCCCACTCATGAGACGGCAGGAATATTTGAGGATCGTAATCCAGATGGATGAATTAGGTTTAGGAAATAGGATAGACAGTAGGGATTGATGAAAATGTTAAAGTTTAGTGGCAAGAAAATAGTTCCATTTTTATCTAGAGTCTTTTATTTTCTATGAAAAGTGGAATTAATGTCACTTAGAGTGAGACAAAGTGGTCTCATCAAAGATAACAGAAGACTAAAGTTTTGAAATGGCTACATGACACTGCGCTGGATGATGAAAATTATTAGACTGATGTTTTCTTATTTGCTATGTGTTTAACTAAATTCTACTTTGTATTCCCATCAATTTCAAAATGTTTAAAATGCTTCTATTGTGTAAATTTGCATGAACTAGAATAATTGAATATTGTAGAATAAAGAGATAATAATATCACACATATATCTTACTCTTTTCTCCATAGCCAGTTGAAAAATCTAGTGCGATTGTCTAAAACTGCATTTCTCAAATGGGAGGGAATTGTAGGAAGAGGCAAGTCATGATCAGTTTTAAAGGAGCTGACTTTTGCTTTGGGATGAAGCTTACCGGTGTGCTTGAATAGACACTTTCAGGTGAAAATGACTGGCCTTTCTTCTCCCCTATGCAACTAATCTTTTAATGTAAAGAAAAGCATTAAAATTGTTGTCTTAAATAGTTCCAGATTATATTAATACTCCAGTTTTATTTTTATAACTGCCTTAAATGAGAATTTAATATACTTAATTTTGAAACACACAAAAAACACTTTAAAAACATTTTCAACTTTATAATGCTGCCTAGAGATAGCTTAGGCCCTGCTATGTCAAGATAGTCAGAGATCTATTATTTCTAGAAATCTATTCTTATCTAAATGGATAAATGAGCAATTATTGCATTCAAAGAAATGAGCAATTATTGCATTATAGAATACAAAAACAAAACAAATAAATCCCAAATTCTTACACATCAGCTTTTTATAGTCAGTGCAAGAAACTCTAATGGGAAAAAATACATCAAAATACCTTGTATTGCTTTTGCTATTATGTTTCTATATCAACCTCTAGAGAAAGTATTATTATTAATAGTAGTTATTGCTCTTGAAACTATATTGCCTTTCCAATAAAATATAATCC
The DNA here is from genome assembly GCF_951394435.1 of Stenella coeruleoalba. Taxonomy (NCBI): domain Eukaryota; kingdom Metazoa; phylum Chordata; class Mammalia; order Artiodactyla; family Delphinidae; genus Stenella; species Stenella coeruleoalba. The sequence goes on from NC_137148.1 coordinate 22,508,830, forward strand.
ACAAGTCTTGAACTTTATAAAAGTAGCCTGGAAACACATGTAATAATAGCAAAGGTGTCTCTGGTTTTCCTCTCCAAAAATCAGAAAAGTAATTACAGGACTTGCTGCCTATGTGAAATCCCCCTGATAATTTTAGTAAATATATTTTCTTTCCTAAACTATTGAATAGTTTTACTTTTTGCCATTTGATAAGGAATTGTGAACTAGCTTTTGGTTTTAACCAAACAGGAACAATTTTGGGAAACATTTTTAAGAGTGGGAGTCTGTGTATAAACAGATAATATCTTACACTGTATATTTTCATGATTACTTGAAAATATTCATATTTTTGTCATTGTTTGAAAATATGCACTCCAGATTTTCTCTTATTCAGTTATGCTCAAATGACATTGAAAAGCAGACAAAACATTTTATTTAATTATATGAGTTAGTGAAATGCAGCTTAAATAAATATATATTAACTTCATGAAGCAAGCTTTTTATAAAGTTGATGATTTTTCAGTGTTTGACTAACTTGTCTACTGTAATAATCAGTTAAAATCTACTTGGGATTGGAATTCTGTATTTTGGGAGTCCTGAGAAAAAAATGTAGATGTTTGAAATTACTTGATGATATAAGAAATACTTAAGATTTTTAAACATTTATCTACAAATAACATAATTATATAATATATGGTAAAACCACTTATAAATGTTTATGTTTTCTATACAGAGAAAACAATAAAACAATTAAGCAGTGTAGCAAAGTAGACAGTTTTTATTTTAGCCCATGATGGATTCCATTATTTCTTTCAAATGAATTTGACCATCTATATTGATGTCATAAGCCATCCTGGACACCACTGTATTCTATACAGGGGTAGGTATGCCCTTGATTGAGAAAGTATGCTATTTTTTTCAGAATACCCTAAGTTACTACTCAAAATTATCCCAGTAAAATCATATCAGTGGCTTCTGTGGAGGTAGGTAGACCTCTTTTCTATATGCCCTGAAAAATGCTGTTGTTTGCTTACTTATTCCATATCATTTCCTGTATCTAGGCTGGATCTATTTCTTTGTCTATTTCTTCTCTACCATTATGTGCTCTATAATATGAGGGCAGAGGAAGAATTCTCATCTCTGCCCAGAAATAATCGTTTACAGACTGGAGTTGAAGATAGAAAGGGTTCCTTAGGTAGAAGTGGAGATATAATAATACTTCATGTTATAAAACAGTGAATTCTTTCTTCACCTTAGCAGCTAATGAAACACTTTTTGTTTAACCAAAGAGAACCAAGAAGCTGTAAGACTGCTTAAGAGGAAATACTTATGTGTGTGAGTGATTTAAATCATGAGAAAACAGCCTTTTATTAATTTGCAATTTTTTTGACTGATCCTCTGCATTTTTCCAATATTTACAATTATTTCAGTAATGTAAAACAAGGTTTATAATTAAACTTATAAATTTAACACTTACATAAAATAGACCAAAAGAAATAAGCTAAATTCAAAATGAGTTACTCAGCAAAAGGCAGGATTGCGTGTGTATGTGTAGCTTTTGAATTCTTTTATAGCTGCTTAGCCTAAAATGGACAGTAAATTACACATTGGCAGTTGTGATTATTAGTAGAACTACTGCATTTTGTGTGGAAAATATATATTTTGTAGAATTGGCACATAAAAGTAATTCAGTTTGCTTGATTTCAAGCCCTTCTGCCAATATAGTAGATATAATCAGTTTACAATGTATTTCGGATTGATCGGCTAGAATACTTTTTTTTTTTAAAGATTTTACTCATTGTTTAAGGGCCATATATCAAGGATCTACTGTTCCTAGGCTGTTGACTATGTACTGAATCTAAAGTTGTGGCTAAATCTATATCGATATCTCCTGTATATCTATATCTATCTATATATATCCCTCACCTCACAGAGCTTTGAGTTTAACAGGAGAAAAAGAGGGAAGAAAATTAATAACAGAAAATATTCTACATGCTACAGCTACATAACGGAACAACTGGGATTAAATATGAAAGAATATTTAGACATCTAGTATAATTTATTTTTATTTATTTATTTATTTAACATCTTTATTGGAGTATAATTGCTTTACAATGTTGTGTTAGTTTCTGCTGTATAGCAAACTGAATCAGTTATATGTATACATATATGCCCATATCCCCTCTGTCTTGTATCTCCCTCCCACTCTCCCTATGCCACCCCTCTAAGTAGTCACAAAGTACCGAGCTGCTCTCCCCGTGCTATGGAGCTGATTCCCACTAGCTAACTATTTTACATTTGGTACTGTATGTATGTCAATGCTAACCCTCTCACTTCATCCCAGCTACACTTCCCCCTCCCTGTGTCCTCAAGTCCATTCTCTGGTAGGTCTGTGTCTTTATTCCTGTCCTGCCCCCAGGTACATCAGAACTTTTTTTTTTTTTTTTAGATTCCATATATATGTGTTAGCATATGGTATTTGTTTTTCCCTTTCTGACTTACTTCACTCTGTATGACAGACTCTATGTCCATTCACCTCACTACAAATAACTAAATTTCATTTCTTTTTATGGCTGAGTAATATTCCATTGTATATATGTGCCATATCTTCTTTACCCTTTCATCTGAAGATGGACACTTAGGTTGCTTCCATGTCCTGGCTATTTTAAATAGAGCTACAATGAACATTGTGGTACATGACTCTTTTTGAATTGTGGTTTTCTCAGGGTATATGCCCAGTAGTGGAATTACTGGGTCATATGGTAGTTCTATTTTTAGTTTTTTAAGGAACCTCCATACTATACTTCATAGTGGTTGTATCAATTTACATTCCCACAAACAGTGCAAGAGGGTTCCCTCTTCTCCACACCCTCTCCAGCATTTACTGTTTGTAGATTTTTTGATGATGGCCATTCTGACTGGTGTGAAGTGATAACCTCATTGTAGTTTTGATTTGCATTTCTCCAATGATTAGTGATGTTGAGCATTCTTTCATGTGTTTCTTGGCAATCTGTACATCTTCTTTGGAGAAATGTCTATTTAGGTCTACTGCCCATTTTTGGATTGGGTTGGTTTTCTTTCTTTGATATTGAGCTGCATGAGCTGCTTGTATATTTTGGAGATTAATCCTTTGTCAGTTGCTTCATTTGCAAATATTTTCTCGCATTCTGAGGGCTGTCTTTTCATCTTGCTTATGGTTTCCTTTGCTGTGCAAAAGCCTTTAAGTTTCATTAGGTTCCATTTGTTTATTTTCCCTTGGAGGTGGGTCAAAAAGGATCTTGCTGTGATTTATGTCATAGAGTGTTCTTCCTATGTTTTCCTCTAAGTGTTTTATAGTGTCTGGCCTTACATTTAGGTCTTTAATCCATTTTGAGTTTGTTTTTGTGTACGGTGTTAGGAAGTGTTCTAATTTCATTCTTTTACATGTAGCTGTCCAGTTTTCCCAGCACCACTTATTGAACAGGCTGTCTTTTCTCCATTGTATATTCTTGCCTCCTTTATCAAAGATAAGGTGACCATAGCACGTGGGTATATCTCTGGGCTTTCTATCATGTTCCATTGATCTATCTTTCTGCTTTTGTGCCAGTACCATACTGTCTTGATTACTGTAGCTTTGTAGTATAGTCTGAAGTCAGGGAGCCTGATTCCTCCACCTCCGTTTTTCTTTCTCAAGATTGCTTTGGCTATTCGGGGTCTTTTGTGTTGCCATCCAAATTGTGAAATTTTTTGTTTTAGTTCTGTGAAAAATGCCATTGGTAGTTTGATAGGGATTGCACTGAATCTGTAGATTGCTTTGGGTAGTAGAGTCATTTTCACAATGTTGATTCTTCCAATCCAAGAACATGGTATATCTCTCCATCTGTTTATATCATCTTTAATTTCTTTCATCAATGTCTTATAATTTTCTGCATACAATCTTTGTCTCTATAGGTAGGTTTATTCCTAGGTATTTTATTCTTTTTGTTGCAATGGTAAATTGGAGTGTATCTTTAATTTCTCTTTCAGATTTTTCATTATTAGTGAATAGGAATGCAGGAGATTTCTGTGCATTACTTTTGTATCCTGCTACTTTACCAAATTCATTGATTAGCTCCACTAGTTTTCTGGTAGCTTCTTTAGGATTCTCTATGTATAGTAACATGCCATCTGCAAACAGTGACAGCTTTACTTCTTCTTTCCGACCTAGAGTCCTTTTATTTTTTTTTCTCTGATTGCTGTGGCTAAAAACTTCCAAAGCTATGTTGAATAATAACAGTGCGAGTGGGCAAACTTGTCTTGCTTCTGATCTTAGAGGAAATGGTTTCAGTTTTTCATCATTGAGAACAATGTTGGCTGTGGGTTTGTCACATATGGTGTTTATTATGTTGATGTAGGTTCCCTCTATGCCTACTTTCTGGAGAGTTTTTATCAAATGGGTGTTGAATTTTGTCGAAAGCTTTTTTTGCATCTTTTGAGATTATCATATGGTTTTTATCCTTCAATTTGTTAATATGGTATATCACATTGATTGATTTGTGTATATTGAAAAATACTTGCATTCCTGGGGTAAACCCCACTTGATCATGGTGTATGGATCCTTTTAATGTGCTGTTGGATTCTGTTTGCTAGTATTTTGTTGAGGGTTTCTGCATCTGTGTTCATCTGTAATATTGGCCTGTAGTTTTCTTTTTTTGTGACAGCTTTGTCTGGTTTTGGTATCAGCGTGGTTGTGGCCTTGTAGAATGAGTTTGGGAGTGTTCCTCCCTCTGGTATATTTTGGAAGAGTGTGAGAAGGATACATGTTAGCTCTTCTCTAAATCTTTGTTAGAATTCTCCTGTGAAGCCATCTGGTTCTGGGCTTTTGTTTGTTGGAAGATTTTCAATCACAGTTTCAGTTTCAGTGCTTGTGATTGGTCTGTTCATATTTTCTATTTCTTCCAGGTTCAGTCTCAGAAAGTTGTGCTTTTCTAAGAATCTGTCCATTTCCTTCCAGGTTGTGCATTTTATTGGCATATAGTTGCTGTAGTAATCTCTCATGATCCTTTGTATTTCTGCAGTGTCAGTTGTTACTTCTACTTTTTCATTTCTAATTCTGTTGATTTGAGTCTTGCCCTTTTTTTTTCTTGATGAGTCTGGCTAATAGTTTATCAATTTTGTTTATCTTCTCAAAGAACCAGCTTTCAGTTTTATTGATCTTTGTTATTGTTCCCTTCATTTCTTTTTCATTTATTTCTGATATGATTTTTATGATCAGTTTCCTTCTGGTAACTTTGGAGGGTTTTTTTTTTTTTTTTTGTCCCTCTTTCTCTAATTGCTTTAGGTGTAAGATTAGGTTGAGTTTTTTCTTGTTCTTAAGGTAGGATTGTATTGCTATAAACTTCCATCGTAAAACTGCTTTTGTAGCAGTCCATAGGTTTTGGGTCGTCGTGTTTTCATTGTCATTTGTTTCTAGGTATTTTTTGATTTCTTCAGTGATCTCTTGGTTATTTAGTAGCATATTGTTTAGCTTCCATGTGTTTGTATTTTTTACAGTTTTTTTTCCTGTATTTGTATCTAGTCTCATAGTGTTGTGGTCAGAAAAGATACTTGATATGATTTTAATTTTCTTAAATTTACTGAGGCTTGATTTGTGACCCAAGATATGATCTATCCTGGAGAATGTTCCATGAGCACTTGAGGAGAAAATATATTCTATTGTTTTGGATGGAATGTCCTATAAATATCAATTAAGTCCATCTTGTTTAATGTGTCATTTAAAGCTTGTGTTTCCTTATTTATTTTCATTTTGGGTGATCTGTCCATTGGTGAAAGTGGGCTGTTAAAGTCCCCTACTATTATTATGTTACGGTCAGTTTCCCCTTTTATGGCTGTTAGCGTTTGCTTTATGTATTGAGGTGCTCCTATTTTGGGTGCATAAATATTTACAGTTGTTATATCTTCTTCTTGGTTTGATCCCTTGATCATTATGTAGTGTCCTTCTTGGTCCTTGTAATAGTGTTTATTTTAAAGTCTATTTTGTCTGTTATGAGAATTGCTACTCCAACTTTCTTTTGATTTCCATTTTCATGGAATATCTTTTTCCATCCCCTCACTTTCAGTCTGTATGTGTCCCTAAGTCTGAAGTGGGTCTCTTGTAGACATCATATATATGGGTCTTGTTTTTCTATCCATTCAGCCTGTCTATGTCTTTTGGTTGGAGATTTAAACCATTTACATTTAAGGTAGTTATTGGTATGTATGTTCCTATTACCATTTTCTCAATTGTTTTGGGTTTGTTATTGTAGGTCTTTTCCTTCTCTTGTGTTTCCTACCTAGAGATGTTCCATTAGCGTATGTTGTAAAGCTGGTTTGGTGGTGCTGAATTCTCTTAGCTTTTGCTTGTCTGTGAAGCTTTTGATTTCTCCATCGAATCTGAATGAGATTCTTGCCAGGTAGAGTAATCTTGGCTGTAGGTTCTTCCCTTTCATCACTTTAAATATGTCCTGCCACTCCCTTCTGGTTTGCTGAGTTTCTGCTGAAAGATCAGCTGTTAACCCTATGGGGTTTCCCTTGTATGTTATTTGTTGCTTTTCCCTTGCTGCTTTTAACATTTTTTCTTTGTATTTAATTTTTGATAGTTTGATTAATATGGTTCCTGGCATGTTTCTCCTTGGATTTATCCTGTATGGGACTCTCTGCTCTTCCTGGACTTGAGTATTTCCTTTCCCATGTTAGGGAAGTTTTTAACTATAATCTCTTCAAATATTTTCTCAGACCCTTCCTTTTTCTCTTCTTCTTCTTGGACCCCTATAATTCGAATGCTGGTGTGTTTAACATTGTCCCAGATCTCTCTGAGACTGTTCTCAATTCTTTCATTCTTTTTTCTTTATTCTCCTCTGTGGTAGTTATTTCCATGATTTTATCTTCCAGGTTACTTATCCATTTTTCTGCCTCAGTTATTCTGCTATTGAGTTCATTTAGGCGGTGCTCTGCCTTCTGTGGGCAGACTGGGAAGGAATCCTCTCTCCTTGTGCACCCTAAAACAATGGTCTCTTGCCTCTTAGGCAGGTCCAGACTTCTTCCCAGACCCCCTCCCAGCTAGCTATGGCACACTAATCCCGTTCAGGCTGTGTTCACACAGCCAACTCCAGTCTTCTCCCTGGGATCTGAACACTGAAGCCCGAGCCTCACCGCCCAGCCCCCCACCCCAGCGGGTGAGCAGACAAGCCTCTCAGGCTTGTGAGTGCTGGTCAGCGCCAATACTCTGTGTGGGAATCTCTCCACTTTGCCCTCTGCACCCCTATTTCTGTGTTCTCCCCCGTGGCTCCGAAGCTCCCCCCTTCCCCCCCTCTGTCACCGCCAGAGAAGGGGCTTCCTACTGTGTGGAAACTATTCCTCCTTCACAGCTTCCTCCCAGAGGTGCAGGTCCCGTCCCTATCCTTTTGTCTCTGTTTATTCTTTATTCTTTTGCCCTACCCAGGTATGTGGAGATTTTCTTGCCTTTTGAGAAGTCTGAGGTCTTCTGCCAGCGTTCAGTAGGTGTTCTGTAGGAGTTGTTCCACGTGTACATGTATTTCTGGTGTATCTGTGGGGAGGAAGGTGATCTCTGTGTCTTACCCCTCCGCCATCTTGAAGGTCCCCATCTAGTATACTTTAGATGGAGGTTATACACTGGGAAAGTTGTTTAAAATTTGAACAGATTGTCAACATTTTAAAATTGATATTAGAGAGGAAAGTCTGTTTTCCTGGACTCTTTTGAAAAGCTGGAAGATGTTACAATACTGGGCAAATACCCATGTTATAGTGGTCCACTGGGTCTGAGAGGAGGCACCCCTGTTAGACAAGGGACGTATCAGTCGAATCTATGTATTCCACTATCCCATATTTACAGATTTACACTGAGGTTGACAATTGACATTTTCATTTGCTATCCAGCCAGTTAAAATATAATTTGTATTATAAAAATGTAAAGGGCTTCCCTGGTGGTGCAGTGGTTGAGAGTCCGCCTGCTAATGCAGGGTACACGGGTTCATGCCCCAGTCTGGGAAGATCCCACATGCCACGGAGCGGCTGGGCCCGTGAGCCATGGCTGCTGGGCCTGCGCGTCCAGAGCGTGTGCTCCGCAACGGGAGAGGCCACAACGGTGAGAGGCCCGTGTACCGCCAAAACATAAAATAAAAAAAAAAAGTAAAAACTACACAAAGAAAGAAAACAACAACAACTATAACAAAACACTTGGTTTTCTTGAATAACAGGCCTTTGTAGTTATGTGTGATTCTTCTAGAGCAAGGATTTAAAGCTTTCTGAAGGAAGTGATATATAAGCTGAAACCTGAAGGAGGAACAAGGAAACAACAAGGGTGAATTTAGCTGTTAGGCATTTATTCTCTCAAATAATAAACACTCACAAGTACCTAATATGTGGCAGGCATTGTGGCATATTGGTTTGGACATATACTTAGTTCCTGCTCTAATGGAGCTCACAGTCCGCAAAGGAAAATGTATGTGCCAGACCCAGGATTTGGCAGGCATGAAATATGGAATTTGAATAAATTCACTATGGTTGAAGGTAGAGCCTGAGGGTGAAAAATGTTGATACATTACTTTCAAAAGAGAGATAGGATTTACACTGAAGGCCTTATAAGCCATGTTAAGAAAATATGACTTTATTCTAAAGACAAATAAATGAGAAGGCACTGCACAATTTTAGTGAACTAACATAACTCTGTGTGTGTGTGTGTGTGTGTGTGTGTGTGTGTGTGTTACACTTGAAAAGGATATCTTTGACCACAGATTGGACAATTATTAAGAGAGGTGGAGCATGGAAGCATGTAGTCTGGTTAGTTTACTGTATCAGTAACAAAAGTGGGAGTGACTGTGGGCTGAAGTAGTTAAGATGGAGATGGTCAGGAGTGAACTGAATAAAGAGTTGCATGATTCAGAAATAAGCATGAATATAGAGACATTCACCTCATCTTTCTCAGTGGCTAATACATTTCCTGATACATAGGAGACATCAGCAATTTTGTTATAAGTTGTCTTATTTGTTATAAATTGTGCCTGGCTCACAATAGGCCCTCAGTCAATATCATCGATGTGACAGACAAAGAAAGGTATTGGAATGACAATGAACATAAGCTCTGGAATCAGACTGTTTGAATTCAGATATCAGACAATGTTGTTTAATTAGATTCCAACTTTCATCAGCTTTGTAACATGGAGGCACGTTATTTAACTTTATTGTGCCTCAGTTTCCTCAGTTGTAAAATAGGGCTTATACTGGTGCAAGGATTCAGTGTGATACTGCATGCAAAGGGCTTAGAGCAGTGCTTATCAAATATGGAGAGATCAAAAGTCCTCGGTCTGTCCTAATTAGCAAGATGGGCAGTTGTGCCTCTTAACCTCTGATCTAAGCGAGTACAACCTAAGAGAAATTCTAGACACCAAAAAATAGCTGGATGTGAAAATATAAAGAGGGACAGTTAAGGCACGATAGAATATAGGTGGTGTAGTTACCATAAGCAACTCTTACAGTTCTAAGCCTATTAGAAACAGAAAAAAGATGGTTAAATACATCAGCTAAACTATAGTTTCTCATGAACCATAATCTTCAGAGTAACAGAGAAATGTAACCAGACCAGAAAGTAGGATTACATTAAATTACAATTACAATTACTTTAAATTACCTTAAAGCACAATTACAAAGGAGAGGAGCTACCAGAGAGCAGAAATAGAGTGCTCACACTGATTTGTCCTTCCTTTTAGATTTGAAAAACCATTCAACAGACAAAACACAATAGACTAAAGTGTAACTCACTTGTTTGAAGTTAGCCACTGGTCTAAGTAGATGTTGCCTATGTAATAACGAGTAAAATTTATTGAGATGCAGCAAACTAACCAAGGATGCTGGCAAAGGAGTCTCCAGAAAGCTTGAAAAGAAACAATCATAAAATATAAGTGATCAAAATATTTGAGTGGAAAAATTTTGATGTTTTCGGATTAGAGGGGCTTTTCTAAAGTAAGACCTTATCTTGATCAATGACAGCCCCTCCTTCCCTAAAGGTAAAACCTGAATTGGACGCTTGCAAATAGTTAATTTCCAAAGCAATATTAGGGAGTGAGCAATATAGAAATGGAACAGAGAGAGCAAAAATAAAAAGATAGGGCTTCCCTGGTGGCGCAGTGATTGAGTCCGCCTGTTGATGCAGGGGACATGGGTTCGTGCCCTGGTCCGGGAAGATCCCACATGCCGCGGAGCGACTAGGCCCATGAGCCATGGCCACTGAGCCTGCGCGTCCGGAGCGTGTGCTCCGCAACGGGAGAGGCCACAACAGTGAGAGGCCCGCGTACCGCAAAAATAAATAAATAAATAAAAAGATAAAGAATTAGTTATGAAGGATGGTTTATGAAGTTGGTCACCAATTTGACAACTGATGTTTAATCCTGTGTGACATTCTGTGGAGCCTTTGTAAAAGAATAGCAGAACTATACACAAGGGTTGGGTTATTAAATGGGAACCCTTATCCACTGTCCAGCGTCCATCATTGGTCAAGCAATGCACTTACAGGGTTCCTCTGTGAATGGCAGTTGTGTCACTTGGAAAAGTTTTAAGGCTGGCAGCAAGAGACACTGCAGCCATGTGCTTGTAGGGTGAACGTGTGAAGTAGGTAAAATCTGCTCTGAACCAATCAATTCGACATTGGCAGTCGGGGCTGGAAAGATTTAAGTAATCTACAAAAGGAGGCTAATACAGTCTGTAACATTATTAGGGAAAAGTGTTGAACTATAAGAATGAGGAACATATCCTATAAGTCTTCAGTGAAGGAGGAGAGATTTTCTTCAGTCGCTTCAAAATTTTTTTGCCTCAGACTCCTAAACAATAATGAATACTGCAAGAACGAGAAGAGTTTTACTCTGCTTTATTTGGAAGCTGTTATTACCCAATAACTTTATTCTCAGCAAATGAATAAAGATTGTTTTTGTTGCAGTTGATGTTTTTGTTGTTGTTCTTAAAATGATGATAGAAAGACATTCTTGTACATGAAAGGGCTCAGATGTCATTAGAGTCTTATATTCCTGGAAAAAATAATTATCTAAAGTTACTTTCCAGGTAAGGAGGGTAGAATATGAAAAAGAACTACAGCAATGTGGAAGAGAAAGTATGAAAGAACAGGAAGTAAACACTGAGGAGACAGAGAACCCTATAAAGTCTCACCTACTCATTTTATCTAGAGTACTACATTCCCTCTCCTTATTTTTTATCATAGTCAAACCATTGATTTCCTTCCTAAAGCTTACTGTTAATATTTTAAAATATTATGTGTCAAATAGATGAATTATTCTTAATCTCCACTAAATTGTAAAGACCAGGAGCACTAAAGGCATATCTTTTCTTTACCATTCTACAGTCAAGGCCGTGTTCATTGTATCAAATTATATGTTTATTGAATTAATTAATGCATTAATTTCCAGCTAATGTCAGGGGAGAGTGAAATTGTACTCCCAAATAGCATAAATAGATGTTCCACAAACTCAAAGAGTCTTTGAAGTTGCTTGATTTGTTTTAGAAATTCAAGCACATTTTGAATTTTATTACCCACTCTATCCATGTTTGTACTGATTAACCAAAATAATGGTTTAATTTGCTTATCTGGAATAACATTCTTGCTTTAGGGAGATGGCAAATGTTTACTAATTAACAATTCAGCCCCTCCAGTGCTGCCTGCCTCTATTTAGAAGAAAAATGATAAAAATCTAAATATAATATATAATTAATGTTTTAGTAGATAAATTCACACTTTTGAATAACAGACATGTTTTTAGCTTTCAAATGGCTTTTAGAAATTTGATAAATCAAGATTTAAGGGTTCTTTCTCTCTTCTTCTGCAGAGTCTGTTCTCTCATACTTGAGTATCATGAAGCCTTAATCCCTTGCTTAACCATAAAACAATTTAAAATACATATATTTCAGGTATTACCAATATATAAAAGAGCCCTGCCATTTTGAATTTTTATATTTAGGACATGAAGTGTGAGAGTCACCTAGCTTCTGGTTGGTGAGCATTTTCCTCATTCCTTCCTGGGCATCACAGATGAGTAGACTCTTAGTAAAGTCTGATTTAAATTCTGATTCTTAGCATACTTTCACATTCTACTCCTCAAACTGTGCAGCAATTAAAACACACACACATACTTATGAAATAATTATCCAAATCATAAGTTAATAATTATAGTGAAGAGAATTGCATTGCTTCAACCAAAGATGTACCTTGCCACTCTTATTTAACACACCAGCCCTTGCTAACATACCCACATGAGCTGATAATGGAATTTAAACAAGGCACTTCTTTCTCATTCTATACCCTCCATGATAACAAGGACTCAAGTCTTCTCAATCTGCTTTCCTTATTTATGCTATCTCCTTATTCCCTTAGAAACAAGAGATCCTTATCCTCTTGGATTCTATTCTAAGTGGTTCTAAGCTTAAGACTTTCTCTTCAAATCCAAAATGGGATAAGTCACTTAAAGTAGCTCTCTTAGGGAATTCCCTGGTGGTGCAGTGGTTTTATTTTTTATTTAAAAAATTATTTATTTATTAATAAATTAAAAAATAAATTAAATAGTTCTCTTATTTAAGTGGATTTTCATAATAATATTTTAACAAAATGAAAAAAAATAAAACCAGGAGATTCTTTCTCATTTTTTTCTTTCATTTTGAAGGTCAATTTATTAGGACTTGCTTTTCATTGACTTATTTCAATTTTATGATTTTTTTAAGAACATAGGTATCTAATAATTAAATTGAGGTCATCACCTTTTTCAAAAAGAAACTAATATTGTTATTATGATAATTAACATGTGTTTTATTATGTCTCGTTGAATGATAAAAATTCCCTTGTAATTCAGTTATTCAAAATAATATAATTTAACAAAATTGTATTTCACTTTCATTGTCTCATTGTAAAACATTAAAAAGTAGTATCATTTGTGCATATAGTATTATGTATTTTATGTAATAGTGTTTTCTTCTTAGTATAATCAGTTTATCTTAAATTTTATTTTTTTCTGTATTTCTCTACAACCAGCTTGTGACATGACTTTTAATATCAATAAATTATTAGTATATTTCAAAACATATAAATTTGCTTTCATAAAGTTAATTACTCACTAAATGTTTCTATGTATTCCTCTGTGTGTATTTCTTCATACCTACTGTGAAAACAATCTTGTTCTTGAGAAATATTCTCAGACACTAAATAAATATATAGATAATTCCTTGATGATTGATAATTGAAAATCTACTAGAAAAATATTTCAAGGGATGTTTAGAATCCTTTGAAGTAGTTTTGTCTAATAATTCAATTTATAATCTGACTCCATACAGTAAGTGGTATCTTATGGGAAGATATTGTCCTGAATCTATTATTCTTTTATAATTTATATATTCTGTATCTTTAAGTAATTTATGTAGAGAAAATAAACTGGTTCTCTCCAATCCAATTATAAACTAATCACCATGAAAACAAAATGCTAAGCACATTGGTGTAAAATGGTCCTAAATTATATCACTAGAAAGTGTTTACATAATAGGTTTTCATTTTGGTTTTCTAAAGAAAGCAGATACTTACTTTTGACAATTTAAATACTGTAATTCAATGACAGGATGAAATATTATTTCAAGAGAGATACACATGGTTCCAGTAGACCTTTGTGTAATGATTATTAACCCTAGGTAACCTAAGTACAAATAGGTGTAAAAAGACTTGGTAATTGATCTACCTGCATAGGTGTGGTCAGTGACAGAGCAGAACTGAGCTGCATGCTGTTCTGACTCCATAGCCCATTTTTCTTTTTAGATATGATGAGTTTCTCAGCAGTTGTACAACATCATCAGTTGTCTATATGAATACTTTTGTCCTTTGCTAGCTACTACGCAAAATAGTTAACAGACATACTCTTTCAGTATTAGCTTCCAAAATGAGAAAAAACACAAATGTGGATTTAATAAAATTAGATAATTTTAAATACCCCAAATATACATTTGAAGGGAAAAGTAATACATATCTTGTGGGGAGATAATTTTTTATATGTAATGAAGATTAAATTGAGGTATTTAGAAATTGGTTGTCGAGGTGTTCAGTTCTATTGCCAGTATAAAGGGAAAAAATCAATGATATAGAAAGTAATTTACTGAAGGTGGTAACCCCACTTTGAAAATGTAAAAAATCATTTTTTAATTTGTTATTTAATTAATTTCTACACTGTAGGAGGTCCAGGAGAACCTAATTATCACTCCTCCCTAAAGAATTCTAATTAATTAGAATTTCATTTAATAGACATATTCTTCAAATGGGAATAAAAGTATCTTTTTTCCGCTATCGCTAGACTGGAGAACTTGTTTCCTAGGTAAGGATAAAAACTGTATTAAACAAATTCCATAATGAAGTAAAATAATCCTTATTCTCTCCTTCATCTCTTATATGAATATACAGTTGGAGAATATGCCCCAGTAGTGGGTAGATACATGGAGAGCTTCATGGTAGGGGTGAGGAGGCAGGTAATGGAGAATTCCTGCTGCAAGGACCTTAAGTATCAAAATAATGTATGGTTTGTATCCATCCCAGATATTTGCTACAAACTTGGCAGAAATAACTAGAACTGTATACTTTCAGTGTGTGTTACCAGATCTTCTCTTGAAATATCTGCTTCAGAGGAGAATTGTTTCAAGTGGTGAGCTGAGGGGCCTAAACTAGGAAATGTGCTCAATGTAACCAAATTTGTTGTTAAAAATTTGGTAAATATCAACTGAATTCGCAGAGTAACCTGAAGAAGAAACTTTTAGGTTTTGACTGGTCTTAGAATAAGAAGCTTCAATTTTATCAGTCATTTGCCTTTTTTATTTAATAAAAAAATATAGCAAACACTTGACTGCTTAGTAAGGGATGGGACTATTTCATCTTTACACCAGCTCTATAAGCCAGGTTTTACTAGGGTCATCTTTTCCTTGATTGGAAATCAAAAGTTTGGAGGCTAAATACCTTGTCCGAAGTCTTTAGAGTAATTAAGGTTGATGGAGTTTTTATTATAACCCAAGCCAATTAAATTTAAGAATCATTATTTTCATCATCATGTAATATCATTCTTGAGTTTGCAGTCACATTTGAATACCTTGAGAGTATTCTTCCAATACATTATTCAAAATAATAAGGTAGGGTTTCATACATATTCAATTTCATGCTAAAAATCTAAAAGAATAGCATTACAATTTCTCAAAGTCTTGAACTTGGTGTCAGCAGAACATCCCATAAGAGTAAGTTGCTTAAATTATTAACATTTCTGAAGATCATTTCATTAATATACGATACTTAAAATATAGTATGTTTTTTGTCTGCCGTTGGGCGCTATAGAGTTCCTTGCCTGTGGATCTGTGTTAACTACCATTATTTTTTCTAAAGTGGGAAATTAAGTATTATTTTAATTTTAATATACTGTGTTTATCACATGACCATAACATAGCACTAGTAAGAGGGTGTCGAATTAATGTATGCATCCATGAATGAATAAATTATAATTATAGTATTATTAGTTATAAGTAATTATAAGTAACCAAATTACAGAGAAATCTGTCATTTTAAGAAGCATTATGTATATAAATAGATGATCATATTTTAAAATACCATGTAAACATATTTTGCATGCAATTCCAAAATGACTTAAATTACATTTTAACAAGCAATTATGAAACAGAACTTGTATATTTCCAAAATGGCCATTTTGAAAAAAATTACACTCAAGGATGTATATAAATATGGTTAGTATTAATACATTACAAGTTGAGTCATAGGATTTTATATTCTCACATTATGAATTTTATGATATGTCTTACTTATTATACTACAGAACTGGCATAATTATTCATTGTGCCCAAATTTACTCTCTAAAGTATTAAAGAAACCTTTAAAAAGTAGTTTATCCCAATGCTGCTTAATCTATTACGGAGAATAGAAAATAAAGGAAAACTTCCAAATTAATTTTATGATGAAACCATAATATTCTTTAAGAAAATTGTCAAGAACTACACCAAAAAGAAAGCCATATACCAGGCTCATTTATGAATATAAATTCAGAAATATTAAATGAAAAATACCAAACAGAATTCAATAGCATATTGAAAAAGTAAAAAGAAATTAAAAACATGACTAAATAGTTTCAACTATCCCAGAAATCCAAGCATTTCAATAGAAGCAACTGTTTCAATATAGTCAATCATAATAATATAAGGAGAATCACATAGTAATTTATAATATTTTATAATTTTATAAATTATAAAAAATGAAAAAAATGCCCATTTGTGGTAAAGAGCTCTAAATAAAATAATAATTGATAGAACGATATGCATTCACCCAAAGATCTTTATCTATTTAATGGAAAAACATAAAAACCTTTTCTGCTACTGTCAAATATATAAGACGTTACATTTTCACTACTATTTAAAATAATGTAAGAAACATTAGTCAATGCAGTTGGAGAAGAGAAAAAACATAGAATTTGAGAGAAAGAAATTAAACATTATAGATGATGTCACAGCCTAAATAAGCCAATGTAAAACTACCATGAAAACAGGAAAACTTACTAAAGTAATAACAATGAAATGTACATAAAACCAATAGTTTACATATAGGCAAAGAAAGCCTATCAAAAGAGATAAAAATATAGAGAAAACCCCCATTTACAATAAAATAATAAACAATTTACAAGGATGACTGGAAGTAAAATTAGAAAGAAATCAATTTAAAGTAGATGTTAACATCTATAAAATTTTCCTGCATCAAAAGAAAGTAGATTTGAAAAAAATGAAAAATTCTCTTTGAATAGGAGTGATCAATATAATAGGTATTACATTTTTATAGGTTAATTTATAAATTTATTACAATTCCAAATAAAGTGCTGTCATTTTCCACTTTTTAATAGTTATTAAAATCAATTACAAAGTTTATTTTGAACAACAAATATGCCAAAAGAAGAGCAATGATGGGGAATTACTTCTTTAAGACATCAAATATACTATTAGGCCTCTATAATGTAAATAATTTGGAATTGTCACACATACAAAATACATCTCAAAAAATAGAATAGAAAATCCAGGAAAAAACAAGATTGCTATATACAAGAGTTCATATATATACAACTGTTTATATAATTTAAAGTGACACCACAGTGGTTTCTGCTCTAACATATAAAGACCCTGGAAGTCATAGCTTCCACCCTCATTACAAGAAAAAAAATCTCTGAAAAACTGAAAATCAGCAACTCTTCTTAGATCTATCAGAGAATTGAGGTCACAAGGCAAACTGTCTCAGAAAACGGGGGGAAAATGCAAGTACACAGAATCATGACTTATCAGGAGAGAAGCCACTGAAGACAGTGACTGGTAGAAACCCCAAACAGTTACTGATGAACTGCTGTAGACTGAGTGTGGAACAGACTGAAAGTTAAATTCCTATAGGCCCAGGATAAGGGCAGCCCCCACAGTTTCATTAGTTTTACCTTCAGGAATACCACCAGGTTCACACTGCAAAAATTGGAGAAACATCCCCTTTCCTCAGCCCTTACTCTCCAACAGTTCAGGCAGGGAAAGGGGAAAAGTAACCGCTTCGAAAATGCTCAAGGGAGAGAAATTATTTTGAAATCACCATATCCAACTATGCATAGAACACTTAAAAGTAAGCAATAAGAAAATAAACAACCCACACTGAAATGCAGGAAATATCTGAAAAGATAGACCACCAAAGAAGATATATAGTTGGCAAGTGAGCTTAGGAAATGATGGTCAACATCATTTGTAATTAAGAAGCTGCACATCAGGACTGCCAGTTCCCAGTCCTGCATGTTAGGGGCTTAAAAGCCTGCCCTAGTAACAAGTAAAAAGCTGAACAATGTGAAAAATCAACTCTTCTTAGATATGTCAGAGAAGTGAGGTCACAGGGTAAATTGCTTCTCTAAAAGTTGGAGAGGCAGACAGGTAGATAGAGAGAACTGCAGCTTTTCAGAGCAAAAATAAGGGAGCAGAGGTCTCCGTGGGATTCAATACTAGGGCAGGAAAATCTGAATTGAAAAATTGCTGGACGATCAGTGATAACAAGTTTGTGAGTTTAAAACTCCATGGGGGAGCCCCACACTTTAGTTAGTTTTATTTCCTGGAGCTCTTCCAGTTTCCCAAGGTGAATACTGGAGAAATATTCCCTTTGGTTTCCTACAAGACGGGGGGAAAGTAACCACTCTGAAATATGCCAGAGCATTCCATTCTTCTTAACAAGACCTACCCTCAAAAGGAACTATTTCACCACAGCCTATTGGGGCTTAGTCAGAGACTCACTGGTCTACGGCAAGGGAAATACCCAAATCCAGTCTCCTCTAGCCTTCTAACAGCGGTGGAAATACCCAACTCCAGTCCCCTCCACCCATACTATCCCACCTAAGATGGGGGTGGGAGGATTGACAGGTACTTGTGAAATTCACAGGTTCACAAAAAGACTAGTACCGAATCATAGGGCTACAGAATGCTTCCCCTGCCCCTACACCTCACCACCGCATCACTAAAAGACTAATTACTGGAGTTCCCTTTACTGAGCACATCATGTCCAACTTTCAACAAAACGTTGCAAGGCATAATAAAAGACAAAAACAAAGTTTGAAGATACAAAACAAGACTGAAAACCAGACTCAGGTATAGTAGGGATTTTGGAATTATCAGACTGTGAATTTAAAACAACTTTGATTAAAACATTAAAGGCTCTAATAGAAAAAAAAAAAGACAATATGCAAGAACATAAGGATAGTCTAAACAAGGAGATGGAAAGAATCAGAAAGAAATTGCTAGAGATCAAAAACACTAAACAGAAATAAAAGTCTTTGATGCACTTACTAGTAGAATGGATACAGCTGAAGAAAGAATCTCTGAGCTTGAAGATATGTCAATAGAAACTTCCAAAACTGAAAGCAAAGAGAACAAAGACTGAAAAAAATGGAACAGAATATCTAAGAAATGTGGGGTAAGAACAAAAACTGTAACATAGCATATAATGTAACATACATATATGGGGATATCAGACAGGAAAGAAAGAGAGAAAGGAACAGAAGCAGTATTTGAAGCAATAATGATGGAGAAGTTCCCTAAATTATTACCAAACCAGACACCAAACCACAGATGCACGAAGCTCAAGAACACCAGGCAGGAAAAATGCCAAGACAAAACGAAACAAAACAACAACAACAAAATTATACCTAAGTGTATCATAACTGCAGAATATCAAAGATAAAGAAATAATCTTGAGAGGAACTGCAAATTAAACTACAATTTGTTACCACTACAACCCTATTAAAATCCAAAAATCACCGACAATACCAAATTCTAGCAAGAATGTAAAGGAAAAGGAACTTTCATTCATTGCTGGCAGGAATGTTAAATGGAGCATCCACTTTGCAAGACTTTTTGATAGTTTGTTACAAAGCTAAACACAGTCTTGCCATATGATCTAGCTAAGCTCCTCAGTATTTACTGCAATGAATTGAAAACTAATATTCACACAAAAATCTTCATGTGACTATTGACAGTAGTTTTACACATAGTTGCCAGAATGGAGGCAGTCAATAAGTCCCTTAATTGATGAATGGATAAACAAAATACCATGTTTATATCCATACAATGGAATATTATTCAGTAATAAAAAGAAAAGAACTATCAAGCCATGAAAATACGCGGAGGTATCTTGCATGTATGTTGCTAAGTGAAAGAAGCCAGTCTAAAAGGGCTACTTACTGTATGATTTTAACTATGTAATATTCATGAAAAGGCAGAACTATAAGGATGATAAAAATATCAGTGATTTCCAGGGTTTACACAAGTAGAAGGAGAGATAAGTGAAGCACAAAGAAATTTGGAATGGTGAAACTATTCTATATTTAGAGAAATAAGAAATGTGGCTTGTGGTTGCTTCTGGGGAAAAAACTGCCCTAAGAGGTATATAGAGAAATGTTTTTAGCTAATATTAAGGTGGTAAACATATTGCAATATATAAATATATTGAATCAACATATTGTACACCTTAAACTTACATGATTTTGTATGTCAATTATATCTAAATTAAAAACAAATAAACAAAAAAGCACTTAAAACCATCTAATATACCATTTAAAATAAAGAGAAATTCTCTGGGGTAAAGGAAATCATATACATCTCAAATGATAGATAAATAGATCTAAAGATTATATATATGTAAAAACTCATCCAATGTACACATAAGATCTGTGAACTTCACTAAATGCAAATTATATGTCCAATTTTAAAAACTGAGAAAGAAAAAGAAAAAAAAGACTTGAGGGTTATATCATCCAATTATATACACAGATATTACTTAGCTTTGTCTTCAAACTGTTAAAAAAGAAATTAAAAATGGATTTATAATACAATCGATATCATGTGAACAATGGAACCAACCTAAATGTCCATCAACAGATGAATGGATAAAGAAAATGTGGCACATATATACAATGGAATATTACTCAGCCATAAAAAGAAATGAAAATGAGTTATTTGTAGTGAGGTGGACAGACCTAGAGTCTGTCATACAGAGTGAAGTAAATCAGAAAGAGAAAAACAAATACCGTATGCTAACACATATATACGGAATCTAAAAAAAAAAAAAGGTTCTGATGAACCTAGGGGCAGGACAAGAATAAAGACGCAGACGTAGAGAAGGGACTTGAGGACACAGGGAGGGGGAAGTGTAGCTGGGATGAAGTGAGAGAGTAGCATTGACATATATACAGTTCCAAATGTAAAACAGATAGCTAGTGGGAAGCAGCTGCATAGCACAGGGAGATCAGCTCGGTGCTTTGTGACCACTTAAAGGTGTTGGATAGGGAAAGTGGGAGGGAGATGCAAGAGGGAGGGGATATGGGCATATATGTATACATATAGCTGATTCACTTTGCTATACATCAGAAACTAACACAACATTGTAAAGCAATTATACTCCAATAAATATGTTAAAAAAATAAAATAAAATAAAGCCCTCCCAAGTTTCTACAGTTATCAATTCGTGTTGGATCTTGAATGCAAACACCTAACTACAAAGGTAGTTCAACTTCAAATTTTCAGAAGAATAAAGTGTATTCTTTGTATTGTGGTCCGTTATACTTTAACTGCATTCCTTCAATTCTCCAGTAACTAGACCCTTGCTTTATTACTTAACAGCTAAACAATAATAAATGTTTTATTGGAATACTTAATATCTTGGTTTTAATCCTTGCATGGCAATCTACTTCTTTATATTGTTCAATTAATCTTCATTTAACTTGTGCCTATCTGGCTTTTTCCTCAATAGTCTTTCACTTTAGCTTTCTAATTTCTCAATCTTAAACCAATTTGGGATTCCATACATCAATAGGCCCATGACGTTTTTTCATATTTGAATTTTTATCAGTTATTAGACTGTGTTTTTCCCACTTAGTACTTTTCTGTGTGATCTCTTTTGGAATCTATAAATCTCTGATTCAGACAAGTGGATGCTTAATAAAAGCTTATTAATAATATATACACAGGGGCGGGCGGGGTCAGGCGGTTTGAATGAGACGAAGATGGAACCGGAGCCGGGTATGGACAGCGGACGTAGTCCAGCCGAGAGCCGAAGATGGCAGTGAATGTGTACTCAACGTCGGTCACCAGTGATAACCTCAGTCGACGTGACATGCTAGCCTGGATCAATGAGTCTCTGCAGTTGAATCTGACAAAGATTGAACATCTGTGCTCAGGGGCTGCCTATTGTCAGTTAATGGACATGCTGTTCCCTGGCTCCATTGCCCTGAAGAAAGTGAAATTCCAAGCTAAGCTAGAACACGAATACATCCAGAACTTCAAAATACTACAAGCAGGTTTTAAGAGGATGGGTGTTGACAAAATAATTCCTGTGGACAAATTAGTGAAAGGAAAGTTTCAGGACAATTTTGAATTCGTTCAGTGGTTCAAGAAGTTTTTTGTTGCAAACCATGATGGGAAAGACTATGACCCTGTAGCTGCCAGACAAGGTCAAGAAACTGCTGTGGCCCCCTCCCTTTTTGCTCCAGCTCTGAACAAACCGAAGAAACCTCTCAGCTCTAGCAGTGCAGCTCCACAGAGGCCCATTGCAACACACAGAACTACTGCAACCCCTAAGGCTGGCCCGGGCGTGGTGCGGAAGAATCCTGGTGTGAGGAACGGGGATGACGAAGCAGCCGAATTGATGCAGCAGGTCAACGTATTGAAACTTGCCGTCGAAGACTTGGAGAAAGAGAGAGATTTCTACTCTGGAAAGCTAAGTAACATTGAATTGGTTTGCCAGGAGAACAAGGGGGAGAACAACCCTGTATTGCAGAGGATTGTGGATATTCTCTATGCCACAGACGAAGGCTTCGTGATACCTGATGAAGGGGGCCCGCAGGAGGAGCAAGAAGAGTATTAACAGCCTGGACCAGCTGAGCACCATCCGAATTCTTCACTCCAAATCATGTGCTTAACTGTAAAATATTCCCTTTTATTATTCTTAGAGGACTCACTGGTTTCTTTTCATAAGGAAAAAGTACCTCTTCTTTTATTTTTTTTGCTGTACGCGGCCCTCTCACTGTTGTAGCCTCTCCCGTTGCGGAGCACAGGCTCCGGACGCGCAGGCTCAGCGGCCATGGCTCACGGGCCCAGCCGCTCCGCGGCATGTGGGATCTTCCCGGGCCGGTGCACGAACCCGTGTCTCCTGCATCGGCAGGCGGTCTCTCAACCACTTCGCCACCAGGGAAGCCCAGTACCTCTTCTTAAAGTGCACTTTGCAGAAGTTTCACTCCTTTTCCAATAAGTTTGAGTTAGGAGCTTTTACCTTGTAGCAGAGCAGTATTAACATCTAGTTGGTTCACCCAGGGAACAAAGAGGCTGACCATGGGGCTCACTCTGTAGATGCTGGTAGCACTGATGGCTGGAGAAGGTGGAGACCTCAGTAGAGAAATGTAAAGACTGATTTGAAATTTAAGCTAATGTGAAATCTTGACAGAGAACGCTTTAATAAATAAATGCCTTAAGAGTATTTAAAAGATGTTTCAATATTTCAAAATGTAAAATGTAACATGACAGGAGCTTTTGTGTGTTTGACATTGTGTCTGGGAAGGAAGGGCCAGAACTTGGACCCTTTGGGACCTGCTGTTCCCAGCCCTCACGGGGCTGCCTGATCCTCACAGGCCCAGACCTTGGCCCAAAAGGAAAGTTTGAAAAGCTGCTTTGTAAAGCCAGTTAGTGTCCTTGACCAGTTGCATCCTTGATAAGAAGCAGGAGGCATTGTTGCCTGGATGAAAAAGGGTGTGTTTCAGCCCTGAGACGTTTTGAGTCGAAGAGCTTGATTTTCATAGAACATTTCTCTGGTGATTTTTCCAGTTATCCCTGATATTTCTATGTACTGTGTTTTGTTGTTGTTGTTTGAAATGCGGTGTGTCTAGTTTTTAAATCTAACAACTACTTTTGGGGACTTGCCCACATCTCTGGGATTTGAACGGGGGTTGTGACCCATTTTACTGTCTTTTAAGTTTACATTTAACATGTTTCTCTTCTCTGTCCTCTTGCCCACCGGGGACTCCTCTTTGGCTCCTTAAAGTTTGCTGCTTAGAGTGGAAGTTCAGCAGGCAGGTGATCATGCTGCAAGTTCTTTCTGGACCTCTGGCAAAGGGAGTGATCAGTGAAGGAAGGCCACTGCTACCTTGGGATCTGCAAGGCTGGGTGTTTTCAGTACCTGCTGTCCACAGCCCTCCACTGTTATCGGAATACTTTGCCAGCACACTAATCTCTTTGGAGATAAAAATGTTAGTGTGTTACTAAATGTTAATTTTCTTTTGCAGAAAATACAGTACCATGTCTGAGTTAATTATTAATATTTAAAATATTTCATTCCTTAACTCCCTCATTTGCTTTGCCCACAGCCTATTCAGTTCCTTTGTTCAGCAGAATTTTGCAAAATGTGTGTTACCCACTACTGAGATTGTTCCCTGATGTATTTGTATTGATTGGTTTCTGGTGGTAGCTTGTCCTAAAATGTGTGTAGCAAGCAGGTATTTTATGATAAAATTGTTGTGTAGTGCATGCTCTGTGTGGAATTCAGAGGAAAACCCAGATTCAGTGATGAACAATGCCAAAAAATGCAGGTAACTAGCCAATGTTCAAATGACAGTGGTGCTATTTCTCTTTTGTAGCCTTTTAGACTTTTGCTGCCCTAAAATTCCATTTTATTGGGAACCCATTTTCCACCCATTTTCTTGACAGAGTGTTTTGCTACTTTAAACAGTTTCTAAATAAAATTCTGTATTTTAAAAAAAATAATGATAATATATACACAAATACTACTGTTAATATCTCAACAGATGTTGTTTTCATCCACCATTTTATTTTGAGAGAAACCAAGAAACCATCATTTTAATTGAAATGCTAATATAAATGCAAGCCACATATCTTCTGGGAGATAAAAATACAACTGCTTTGCTTTAATTAGATATGCCAAAAGACCTTTAGTATGAAGTACCTATATTTAGAAGGTTAATTATCAATTTACAAAATGACCTTGAAAAAGATGTGCCTGCCTTAAGACCACAGACAGATGGACTTTTATGGATTTTAAAGAGCAGCTTAATTGTGCTAATAAAATCTAATATGAAACAAAATGGATTAGGTGAAATTCTTTAGTATCACTAATTATGCATATGTTAGAGAGATTAAAATTACCATCAGACCAAGACAATTTCACTAATTTACCCAAATTTCTGATAATACTTATAAGCTATTTTTCACCATTGCCTCCATTTAGAATTAGGGTAGTTATAATATTCATAATCTACTAATGTCAAATTCAAAGATACATACTGAACTCCAAGAGGCAATATATGACTCATTAATAGCACAAAGTTTGGAGTAAGGGAGATTAGATCGACGGTTCTCAAAACTGGGCAAATCTCCCCTCCCCTGTGGGACTTTGGGAATATCTAGAGGCATTTTTGGTTGTCACAACTGAGTGAGAAGGTAGTTGCTACTGGCATCTAATGAGTAGAGCCCAGGGATCCTACAATGCACAGGACAACTCCCCCCAGGAATTACCTGGCCTTAAAATGTCATCAGTGCCAAGGGTTACAAACACTGGGTTAGTGCATGTTCTCTGTTCTGCCACATAGTATCCATGCTACTCAACTGCATTAAAACTGAGTTTCCTAACCTGTAAAAATGTGATCAAAATAATATATATTTGAAGGGTAATTGTGAAGATTAAATAAAAGAATACATCTGAAAGACAACAGCTCAGTTACACACAAAAAAGAGCTTAAATAATGTCTACTACTTGTCTTCTTTGCAAAATCTTTTATCTTACTTGTATAACTTGCTATAAGTAAGACTTTCACACTCTTCACAGTCACACAAAGAAAAAACATGGGTATCCTTCTCTTTATCTACTTCTTAAATATCTCAGAAATAAATAAATCATTAAATTAATTCTCTTCTGCTTCTTGAACCCACCATTTCTTTTCCATCCATATTACCACATTCCTCATTAAGAGTCTGAACTTTTTCTTATCCAGGATCATTTCAAACTTACCTACTTCTAGCCCCGTGTCTCTCAATAGCAAGGTCGCGTTACCGATCTTACAAGGAGTCTTGGAAAAAAATCAGCTCCAATAAGAAGATATGTGTTGGGTGGAGATTTTTACCATTCAGCTAAACCAGAAGGAGGGGAACCGAGCTGAATTTTGGAAACATGTGCCTGCTATGCTGAAAATCTTCAAAGTATGGCTAAAGGACTGTGTGACTTTTGGCTTCCATTTAGGATGTAAAAAGCTTGAAACAGCATCATTCCCACTCTTAACAACAGCAAAAGCAAACCAACACACAGAAGACACCAGACAATCAGCAAATTCAAATTTTCTTGTTTCCATCAAAAACTGAGGTCACAGGGTGACCAACTAAACAGAAACCTAAGAAAAGACAGGCACTTCTAAACAGAGAAGTAATGCTAGTACTAGCTCACCTGGGACAGCTGCTGCTGGCCACCAGTAAGAAGAATTCTGGGGCTTCCCTGGTGGCGCAATGGTTGAGAATCTGCCTGCTAATGCAGGGGACACAGGTTCGAGCCCTGGTCTGGGAAGATCCCACATGCCGCGGAGCAGCTAGGCCCGTGAGCCACAACTACTGAGCCTGCGTGTCTGGAGCCTGTGCTCCACAACAAGAGAGGCCGTGATAGTGAGAGGCCCACGCACCGCGATGAAGAGTGGCCCCCCCTTGCCACAACTAGAGAAAGCCCTCGCACAGAAATGAAGACCCAACACAGCAAAAATTAATTAATTAATTAATAAACTCCTACCCCCAACATCTTCTTTAAAAAAAAAAAAAAAGAATTCTGGAAAAATTTTAATTAGAAAGAGAAGCTAGGAAAATATTATAGCAGGGGTCCCAAGCCCCTGGTTCATGGACTGGTACCGGTCCACAGCCTGTTGGGAACTGGACCTCACAGCAGGAGGTGGCAGCAGGTGAGTGAGCAAAGCTTCATCTGCCGCTCCCCATCGCTTCCCATCACTCGAGTTACTGCCTGAACCGTATGCCCCACACCCCGCACGTGGAAAAATTGTCTTCCACGAAACAGGTCCCTGGTGCCAAAAAGGTTGGGGACCTCTGTATTACAGAACCCTTTAAAGCCATATATACTGAAGAAATTTCCAACCTCTCTCAGGCTCTTTTCTAAGGACAGTATCAGGTGTTCACTCAAAATTTGCGAGGTCCTGAGAAAGTCTCACTCTTGCTGCAGGCTTTGGGGGCAGGGTGAACAGTGACCACTGTGGAACTCAGATTCTTCTCTCCATGTCTCCTTTAGAATAAAAACATGAAACTTCTGGGAATGACAACGAATTACAATAGCCAAAGCTATACTGAAAAAGAAAAAGTTGGAAGTTTCACATGGTTAACTATCTAGTGCCCAGACCTACAGTAATGTTTCATTAATCACAATAATGTGGTTGGAGAAGGTATAGACAAATATATCAATAAAAGAGAACAGAGTCCAGAAAGAGTACTACATATACTTGTCAATTGATTGAGATTTAATGGACTCCAATCCAATGGGAAAAAAACTGGTGTTTCCAATAGTGCTGGAATATTCGGAATAGTCACATTAAAAAAACAACACACACACAACATATACACAACTTAAAAAAATTAACTAAAACTAGGTCGTTGTCCTAAATGTAAAACCTAAAGCCATAAATTTTCTAGAATAAATATAGGAAAAAAACATTTGTGCCTTGACTGCAGTTGAAAATATTTTAGCTATAACACTGAAAATAGCATTTAAAAATCATAGTAAATTAGACTTTATCAATGTTACAAGTTGGCTCTTCAAAAAGCACTAGTAAGAAAATGAAAAGAGTCACAGGATGGGAGAGTGTAATTGAAAATTGCATTCCTACCTATAGATTATAGTCAGGATTAAAAAAAAATCAAAACTTAACAATAAGAAAATAAATAATTTAAAATAAACAAGGTTGCTCTATAAAGCCAAAAAGTACCATAAAGAAAATGACTATTCCAGAGATTTAAGTATCATTGAAAGTATCAATTCCCTCCAGGTTCCTTGCTTATCCCTGTGGTCTATATTTTTGAACTTTAATTAAGCATGAATTGGGGATAGAAGAATCAACAGTCTGGAAGCAGCAAGACGGAAGGTTGGATCAGACATCTTCACATGGATACATGTGCCCAAAAGGCAAAACTTTCAGTGGATAGAAGAGTATAATAATGTATAGTTTCAGAAAGGAAAGAGTAACTTCCATTATACCTATTGTTCTCTAGATCCTAACCAGTATTCTTAAACAGTAAAAAAAAAAAAAAAAAAAAAAAGGATAAAACAAGAATTTGAAAGAAAACACAAATTTATAATTAGGAGATAATGTAATATGCATATAGCACATCACAAACACTATAAGAAATTCAATAAATCAATAGTTAAAAAATCCCTAAATATACAGAAATGAGAATAATATTTAAATAAACAAAATTATTTTAAAAAGCAATAAAATCTTTTTTTTTTTTGACCACACCATGTGGCTTGTGGGATCTTAATTCCCCAACCAGGGATCGAACCCAGGCCATCAGCAGTGGAAGTGCAGAGTCCTAACCACTGGACTGCCACAGAATTCCCTAAAATCTTTTTCAATAGCAATAAAATATATGATTTATATTAAAGCAGAGAAAGAGATATTCTCCTGCTCTGAATTTTCTGGTCTATAGGAAAGGTTCTGGTGAATGAAATACAGGCAGAAATGTTTTTCAACTCCAAGAAGGGTCGGAGAACTCTTTACTTATCGTTAACTACTCCATTCTTTCTCTACTGCTGTGATGGAGGAGGTTGTATGTCCCATGTGATATATTTAAAACTAGTAAACTCTCCATCATCCAGTAACCCAGAATTATTGATTTCCCAAAGTCCCCTGCCAACCTACATGCGACATGGTGTGTGAATAGAAAATAAACTTTTGCTATATAAATCCCTTGAGAATATTGTCATTGTTGTTGTTTCTGCAGCATAATTTAGTCCGTGCTTACTGACTTACAATACTGGTATCAGGAACTGGGTGTTATTGTTACAAAATATCTAAATGTGTGGCAATGGCTTAGAAAGTAAGTTCCAAAAATGAGGATGCTAATCTCAGAGATTGAAAAGATGGTACCACATGTTATGTAGTGGCAAAGTAGCTTTTTAAAAAATGGATGACTTTTCTTAAAAAAGAAAACATTGTAGGTTCTAAATGAATAGGTTGGAAAGCCATATGTGAGTGTTCAAAGTTATTGTAAATTTTTATCAAGTTAATACAAAAAAGAAGAGTTTAGAAAAATTATTGGCCTATTGCAAGCAAAATTGAAAGGAATACAAAGAGTTCAGAAATTCAGGCAGTGTTGGATAAGTCAACTGTTTTAATTTCTTTTTAAGAGCAAGAAAACCCTCCTAAAACTTCCTTAGTTAACTTAACTCCAAATATGATTAGCCAATATTGTAATCCAGGCCAAAGCCTAAACCATTAGAAAGGAACACATTCTAATATATAGTAGGCAGAAAACAAACATCCCTGTGGTTTATGATTCCATAGTTTCTTGACTCAACAAATTTGCTTTCAGGAAGAATAGGACAGCATGACTGGATAGTAAAAGAAAAAAAAAGTGTTTCCTGCATATAACATACAAAAAAACTACTTATGCCTGTGTACATTTTTACCTTTCTCCTGCAGCTAACACCTCCTCACTCAAATCTGCCCTCTTACAAACAACTTATGATATTCCAAACATAACATATTGTTTCAAGTCTGTATTTTCTTATGCTACCTTTTTACTGATCTGCACTCTGAGACTTGGTCTACCAAAGGAATGCTTTAACCTAATAGACTCCACTCAAGTAACTGCCTCTGAGAGAGCCTTCCTTAACCTCTCTTAATCTCTTTCCCAAGACTAGTTGAGTTTACCTCTCTATTTTTATGTCACTATGATGTTTAGGAATTACACATTTTGTAACCCTTTACCTTTGCTATTATGTTTTATTTATTTATTTTTTACATCTTTATTGGAGTATAATTGCTTTACAATGGTGTGTTAGTTTCTGCTTTATAACAAAGTGAATCAGTTATACATATACCTATGTTACCATATCTCTTCCGTCTTGCGTCTCCCTCCCTCCCACCCTCCCTATCCCACCCCTCTAGGTGGTTGCAATGCACCGAGCTGATCTCCCTGTGCTATGTGGCTGCTTCCCACTAGCTATCTATTTTATGTTCAGTAGTGTATATATGTCCATGCCACTCTCTCACTTTGTCACAGCTTACCCTTCCCCCTCCCCATGTCCTCAAGTTCATTCTCTGGTAGGTCTGTGTCTTTATTCCTGTCTTACCCTTAGGTTCTTCATGACATTTTTTTCCTTAAATTCCATACATATGTGTTAGCATACGGTATTTGTCTTTCTCTTTCTGACTTACTTCACTCTGTATGACAAACTCTAGGTCCATCTACCTCATTACAAATAACTCAATTTCGTTTCTTTTTATGGCTGAGTAATATTCCATTGTATATATGTGCCACATCTTCTTTATCCATTCATTCAATGATGGACACTTAGGTTGTTTCCATCTCTGGGCTATTGTAAATAGAGCTGCAATGAACATTGTGGTACATGACTCTTTTTGAATTATGGTTTTCTCAGGGTATATGCCCAGTAGTGGGATTGCTGGGTCATATGGTAGTTCTATTTGTAGTTTTTTTTTTTTTAAATATTTTTTTTTTAGATGTTGGGGGTAGGAGTTTATTAATTAATTAATTAATTTTTGCTGTGTTGGATCTTCGTTTCTGTGCGAAGGCTTTCTCCAGCTGTGGCAGGCGGGGGCCACCCTTCATCGCGGTGCGCAGGCCCCTCACTACAGCGGCCCCTCCTGCTGCGGAGCACAGGCTCCAGACACGCAGGCTCAGTAGTTGTGGCTCACGGGCCCAGTTGCTCCACGGCATATGGGATCCTCCCAGACCAGGGCTCGAACCCGTGTCCCCTGCATTAGCAGGCAGACTCTCAACCACTGCGCCACCAGGGAAGCCCCTATTTGTAGTTTTTTAAGGAACCTCCATACTGTTCTCCATAGTGGCTGTACCAATTCACATCCCCACCAGCAGTGCAAGAGTGTTCTCTTTTCTCCACACCGTCTCCAGCATTTATTGTTTCTAGATTTTTTGATGATGGCCATTCTGACTGGTGTGAGATGATATCTCATTGTAGTTTTGATTTGCATTTCTCTAATGATTAATGATGTTGAGCATTCTTTCATGTGTTTGTTGGCAGTCTGTATATCTTCTTTGGAGAAATGTCTATTTAGGTCTTCTGCCCATTTTTGGATTGTGTTGTTTGTTTTTTTTTGTTATTGAACTGCATGAGCTGCTTGTAAATTTTGGAGATTAATCCTTTGTCAGTTGCTTCATTTGAAAATATTTTCTCCCATTTTGAGGATTGTCTTTTGGTCTTGTTTATGGTTTCCTTTGCTGTGCAAAAGCTTTGAAGTTTCATTAGGTCCTATTTGTTTATTTTTGTTTTTATTTCCATTTCTCTAGGAGGTGGATCAAAAAGGATCTTGCTGTGATTTTTGTCATAGAGTGTTCTACCTATGTTTTCCTCTAAGAGCATGATAGTTTCTGGCCTTACATTTAGGTCTTTAATCCATTTTGAGCTTATTTTTGTGTATGGTGTTAGGGAGTGATCTAATCTCATACTTTTACATGTACCTGTCCAGTTTTCCCAGCACCAGTTATGGAAGAGGCTGTCCTTTGTACACTGTACATTCCTGCTTCCCTTATCAAAGATAAGGTGACCATATGTGCGTGGGTTTATCTCTGGGCTTTCTATCCTGTTCCATTGATCTATCTTTCTGTTTTTGTGCCAGTACCATACTGTCTTGATTACTGTAGCTTTGTAGTATAGTCTGAAGTCAGGGAGCCTGATTCCTCCAGCTCTGTTTTTTGTTCTCAAGATTGCTTTGGCTATTCGGGGTCTTTTGTGTTTC
The DNA here is from genome assembly GCF_951394435.1 of Stenella coeruleoalba. Classification (NCBI taxonomy): domain Eukaryota; kingdom Metazoa; phylum Chordata; class Mammalia; order Artiodactyla; family Delphinidae; genus Stenella; species Stenella coeruleoalba. The sequence goes on from NC_137148.1 coordinate 22,540,392, forward strand.
CATACAAATTGTGAAATTTTTTGTTCTAGTAGTGTGAAAAATGCCAGTGGTAGATTGATAGGGATTGCATTGAATCTGTAGATTGCTTTGGGTAGTATAGTCATTTTCACAATGTTGATTCTTCCAATCCAAGAACTTGGTATATCTCTCCATCTGTTTGTATCATCTTTACTTTCTTTTATCAGTGTCTTATAATGTTCTGCATACAGGTCTTTTGTCTCCTTAGGTAGGTTTATTTCTAGATATTTTATTCTTTTTGTTGGAATGGTAAATGAGAGTGTTTTCTTGATTCAAATTTCAGATTTTTCATTATTAGTGTATAGGAATGCCAGAGATATCTATGCATTAATTTTGTATCCTGCTACTTTACCAAATTCATTGATTAGCTCTAGTAGTTTTCTGGTAGCATCTTTAGGATTCTCTATGTATAGTATCATGTCATCTGCAAACAGTGACAGCTTTACTTCTTCTTTTCCGATTTGGATTCCTTTTATTTCCTTTTCTTCTCTGATTGCTGTGGCTAAAACTTCCAAAACTATGTTGAATAAGAGTGATAAGAGTGGGCAACCTTGTCTTTTTCCTGATCTTAGTGGAAATGGTTTCAGTTTTTCACCATTGAGGACGATGTTGGCTGTGGGTTTGTCATATATGGCCTTTATTATGTTGAGGAAAGTTCCCTCTATGCCCACTTTCTGGAGAGTTTTTATCATAAATGGGTGTTGAATTTTGTCGAATGATTTCTCTGCATCTATTGAGATGACCATATGGTTTTTCTCCTTCAGTTTGTTAATATGGTATATCACATTGATTGATTTGATCGATATGTATGTTCCTATTCCCATTTTCTTAATTGTTTTGGGTTTGTTATTATAGGTCTTTTCCTTCTCTTGTGTTTCTTGCCTAGAGAAGATCCTTTAGCATTTGTTGTAAAGCTGGTTTGGTGGTGCTGAACTCTCTCAGCTTTTGCTTGTCTGTAAAGGTTTTAATTTCTCCATCAAATCTGAATGAGATCCTTGCTGGGTAGAGTAATCTTGGTTTTAGGTTTTTCTCCTTCATCACTTTAAATATGTCCTGCCAGTCCCTTCTGGCTTGCAGAGCTTCTGCTGAAAGATCAGCTGTTAACCTTATGGGGATTCCCTTGTGTGTTATTTGTTGTTTTTCCCTTGCTGCTTTTAATATGTTTTGTTTGTATTTAATTTTTGACAGTTTGATTAATATGTGTCTTGGCATGCTTCTCCTTAGATTTATCCTGTATGGGACTCTCTGTGATTCCTGGACTTGATTAACTATTTCCTTTCCCATATTAGGGAAGTTTTCAACTATAATCACTTCAAATATTTTCTCAGTCCCTTTCTTTTTCTCTTCTTCTTCTGCGACCCCTATAATTCGAATGTTGGTGCATTAAAGTTGTCCCAGAGGTCTCTGAGACTGTCCTTAGTTCTTTTCATTCTTTTTTCTTTATTCTGCTATGCAGTAGTTATTTCCACTATTTTATCTTCCAGGTCACTTATCCTTTCTTCTGTCTCAGTTACTCTGCTATTGATCCCATCTAGAGTATTTTTAATTTCATTTATTGTGTTGTTCATCATTGCTTATTTCATCTTTAGTTCTTCTAGGTCCTTGTTAAATGTTTCTTGTGTTTTCTCTATTCTATTTCCAAGATTTTGGATCATCTTTACTATCATTATTCTGAATTATTTTTCAGGTAGACTGCCTATTTCTTCTTCATTTGTTAGGTCTGGTGGGTTTTTACCTTGCTCCTTCATCTGCTGTGTGTTTTTCTGTCTTCTCATTTTGCTTATCTTACTGTGTTTGGGATCTCCTTTTTGCAGGCTGCATGTTCGTAGTTCCCATTGTTTTTGGTGTCTGTCCCCAGTGGCTAAAGTTGGTTCAGTGGGTTGTGTAGACTTCCTGGTGGAGGGAACTAGTGCCTGTGTTCTGGTGGATGAGGCTGGATCTTGTCTTTCTGGTGGCCAGGTCCACGTCTGGTGGTGTGTTTTGGGGCATCTGTGGACTTATTATGATTTTAGACAGCCTCTCTGCTAATAGGTGGGGTTGTGTTCCTGTCTTGCTAGTTGTTTGGCATAGAGTGTCCAGCACTGTAGCTTGCTGGTCGTTGAGTGAAGCTGGGTGTTGGTGTTGAGGTGGAGATCTCTGGGAGATTTTTGCCGTTTGATATTACATGGAGCTGGGAGGTCTCTTGTGGACCAGTGTCCTGAAGTTGGCTCTCCCACGTCAGAGGCACAGCACTGACTCCTGGCTGCAGCACCAAGAGCCTTTCATCCACACAGCCAGCTCGCCGGCCCCACAACTGTTGCGGCTTCGGGTGCCGGGGCCCCTCCAGATCCAGCAGCCTCAGTGAGGCCGCCCTTCCCTCGGGCTCCGGGGCAGTTCTGTGACGGCGGAGGGAAGAGACCGCTATTATGTTTTTAAATATGACTTCGCTTCACCAAATTTTGAGTGCCTTTGAAACCAGGTCTTCTGTCTTATAATTGTTATAAGCTCAGTATGCAGCATTTAGTAGACACTTAGTCAATACTTGTCAAATGACAGAATAAAAATAAAACAGATTTTTTTTGCCTTATACTCAGTTGAATATCACATTAAATGATGACATTTTGAAATAAAAAATTAAGCAGCATATTACAATTAATGATGTTTTAAAAAATGTTTTCTTCTTCTAAGTTTCTCTTTTCTACTAATAGTTTCCTGTGTTTATGGAAGCTAATTAGTGAAGTGTCTGATTTTCTTCACTAGCCTAAAAAATCTTAGATCTTCACAATGATTTTAATATTTTAGTAGTAAGAGAACTTTATTTTCTTCCTCATTATGCTGTTGATAGGATTCAATTAATCCCATTGTCTAGTTCTATAAATAGCTGCCTTTACAAAAAATTGTTTGCTGTTTTCATTTTATGTTTTCTAGTTGTTCTTCCAAGAAATACCATGTTACAATAATTATATATGTTTATATATATATACACGTGTATATATATGTGTTTGTGTGTGTGTGTGTGTGTATATATATATATATATATATATATATATATATATGGAGAGGTAAGAGCTGAGATCTGTAGAGTGAGTTAGCAAGCTGAAAATCCAGGAGAGCTAATTGTTTAGTTTCAGTCCAAGTCAGAAGTCTTGAGAACTAGAAAAGCCAATGCTGTTGTTCCAATCCAAAGGTCAGCAGGCTCGAGACATAGGAGGGGCCAATGTTTCAGTTCAATTCTGAAGTCAGGAAAAAAGCTGATCATTCAGTTTGAAGGCTATCAGGCAGAAAGAATTCTCCCTTACTTGGAGGAAGGTAAGCTGTTTTAATTTTTTTTTTTTTTTAGTTTAAGTTATCAACAGATGGTCTCTACATTATAGAGACCAATCTACTTCACTCTACCAATTTAAATGTTAATTGCATCCAAAACACCCTCAGAAAAACACCTAGAGTAATGTTTGAACAAATATCTGGCCACTTTGCAGCACAGTCAATTTGACACATAAAATTAACAAACAATGTGTCTATAATTGCATTTGCATTGTGCATATAAGGTTTCTGTCTATTATAAAAATGTTATAATTATTTCAATTATAATGTTCATGTCACATTTAAAAATATAGGAGAAGAATCTCAAGGCCATATAAGAATATAGAATAACCATAGCTGGAATCAATTGTGGAGAAGGTCAGGAAATAATTGAACAATGAATGTCAGTGGCTGAGTAGAAATACAGCTCAACTATGAATCATAGGAGAAATGAGTACAGTTCCGATGGTCAGAGAGAAGACAAAAAAACTGTTCTTGGAGTGATTATTTTTATACATTAACCACCAAATCCAGTGATTTAATGCAATAGGAGTGTCTTTCTTACTCATGGGAAGTCCAAAATGGGTTTGTCTGATGAATATGTGGTCTTATAAATGGTCTTTCAGGTATACAGGTCCCCTCCCCGGTTTGGTCTACCCTGCTTCAGAACTTTGAATCCTCTGAATTCAGCCAGCATGTCTGATAAAGATGGTAGAAATAACACATGGGAAATATTTGGGGCCAGGCCTGGAAGTCATCTGTGTAACTTCTGATGACTTACTTGCCACAACTGAGTCACATGACCACACTAACTGCATAGAGCCTAGGAAAGGAAATCTGGCTCTGTTCAGAAAGAAAAAAAAAATGGTTTGGAGAACAAATGGGCAACCTTTGCCACAAATTAGAAGCAAACCACTGCTGATTTTAAAGTGATGAATCGAAAAATTGAGGTTAAAAGACCAGAGGGTCTTTTCTGAAATCTGTGTGCATGGTATATTGCCGTATCTAAAGATAATACAATGAGCAAGTTCAAAATTAAAATTTATCCCTTGAAAAATCATTCTCATTCATCGTCTATAAAGTATATAATTCTCTATTATATATTTCTTCAAATAAAAAATTGCCAATAAATAAATGAATTAACATAATAAAAACAAACAATATTCCTGAAGATATATAATAAATGGTCATGACATTTGCCCCCATAGTTTATGCCTAAACTTTAGCAGTATATTTTTAACCCTGAGTCAACAGAAAAAAAGAAGTTATGAATTAGATTCTGATTAAAAAGAAAATCTTCCCCCAAACTTATGAGAATCAATAGGGATTTTAGGAAAAAAAACAATAAATACACAAAACTTTTTGGGTATCACTGAAGTTAAGAGAAATGAAAATTAAACTACCCAAGATATTTGATTTTGCTATTAGAATTTGAAAAGACAATTATGAAAATAAACATTCAGCCTGAAGGGCAATTTTTAAAGGTAAATATTAATTTTGAAAATTAAAGAACAAGGACATAGATAGGTAGAAAATTGAAATAAAAGTACTATAATCTTCCTCTGCCAAATTCTTACCAAAATAAGATTTAAATTATGCATTTATGTATATGTGTGTATATATGTTTGTTAGTTGTTAGCTTGTGCAAGTGTGCTTTATATGTATATATGTACTATATATATATAGTAATTAAAATATGTGGCTTTAAGCTTAAGTAACTCTTACTCATGTCAGCTATAGTCTGGACTATAGCCATAATGAATAGCTTGATAAGTGCTTAATAAGTTTATGATATTATCACCACATATTATCCAGTATAGAATATCCTTTTTAAACAAATATTAATAATAAAAAGGTATTTTAGATTTATTTAGACATAGATACTAAGAATATATCATTTTAAAATTAAATATATGGTCAATGAGAAAATAAAACGGTTAAGGTTTTTTAAAATACTTTTCCCACACAGTATCGTCTCTTTCCAGTAAAGAGTCATGAGAATATAGCAGGTTTTTGAGTGTTTTCTCTTTAAGGGCTTTCGTCCAAAAATCTTCAATATTTTCCCAAGTTGTTGACATCCATTTTTATATTTTTGATGCTTGTTGTTTTTTTGGTTTTTTTTTTTTCGATACGCGGGCCTCTCACTATTGTGGCCTCTCCCGTTGCGGAGCACAGGCTCCGGACGCGGAGGCTCAGCGGCCATGGCTCACGGGCCCAGCCGCTGCGCGGCATGTGGGCTCTTCCCAGACCAGGGCACGAACCCGTGTCCCCTGCATCGACAGGCAGACTCTCAACCACTGCGCCACAAGGGAAGCCCTTGATGCTTGTTCTTAATCGATGTTTCCTGCAAGTGAACGTTTTCACCCAACAACTAGGACTCATGTGCCTGCTTTCACTGTTTCTTAGTTTGTTGACTAAATTGTTGAGAGTTTACAGTGGGCAGTCATACCACCAAGAATAACAGCCAAGTTGGCACATGCTGGGCTGATAGCAGTTTTAAATGTCATTGATGGTCAGACAGTTTCAGTGATATTGAAAAGTGTAAAAAGTAGATTTAACATAGTAATATTAACTTCTTGAAAATGAAGAGATATAGGCACATGAACAATCAATTTTTCCTTTCCTCCAGTCAGTTTATACTTTATTAATACAGTTTAATGATAGGAGAGAAATTTATAGTAAAGTGTACATGGAATCAGAACATAAGTCCACTTTCCATTCTGCTGTTAGATGTGATGCTTTTATAAAAAAAGGTATAATTCAAATTATATATTGATACTTTATAGGATCAACCACACATTCAACATTCCAGAAAGTTCGTCATATTTGGTTACATGAAATAGTTTGTATATGAACAGATTCTTTTTCAATGACTGTCAGACAAAGTTTTGTATATAAAAAAAACGTATATTTGAGTACTTGCTATATTCTGAGACGTGCCTAGGTGTATACATATAAAGATGTGTTAAATTTAATTTCCGACTCTAAAGTATTTCTTAGAAAATGAAGACAACAAGAAATAATCAAGTAAAAGTGCAATAGGGAATGCCATAACTGAGTACAGAACACAGTGCAATGAGTGTGAAGAAGAAAGAATAATGAATTGTCAAGATATACAGACATTTTTAGAACTTGGATTTGTGTGACTTTAAGAGGGAATACCAATGGATAAGGCTATTCCAGCCAGATGAAATAGCAAAAGCCAAGACACAGAAGTATGAAACTATATAGGACATTAAGGACGGAAGTAGCTTGGCCTGCTGAAATTATTCACTGCATTTACAGAAATGCTATATTAGTAAAAATTATATTATATATCCATATAAGATGTTATATATCCGTGTAAGCATGCTGAGAGTTTTAAGCTTCATCATTGGCACATGATGCAAAAATAAACCTTTGCTGGTATTGTGAAAAATAGGTTAAAGGTAAAAATATTGAAAGTTGACCAGTTATATTGCAAAAAGAGCCTAAACTCAAGATGATGAGGTTTAATTAAGATGTTAAACTTGGCTATAGATGTTAGAAAATAAAATGGGGAGTCATGGAGAAGGTAAAATTGGCAATTAACTAGGAAACTGGTTAAGAAGGAGAAAAAAGTTAATTAATGAATAAACCCCATAATCAATGATGAGATTTTTTAAAAGCTCAATTTAAAACACCTATCTCTCTATAGATAGATGATAAATAGATATTTATAGATGATAGATATGTAGAGATATAGATATATGTATAGAGCTATCATATACATGTGATATCATATATATAATATCTATAACATATATGATATATATGTCATATATGTATGGGCAGAGACAAAAATAATAGTCACTAGTACCTTTCAATCTAGCATGCCTTAGATATTATTAAGAGACTGACATTATTCAAAGCCATTCATTAAGCTTAAATAAAATGAGTTAATTCATTTTTTAAACATTTTTATTTTATCACTATCATTCTCCATGGTATCACTTCAAGTTGTTAAATCTAATCAGTCAATTTATTTATTGTCTTGAAGTAAGGCTTAATGTAATTATTGTTCAATAAATAGTTTTTGACATAGTAAGTAATAGCAACAGTAAAAATAAGATTATCTAATATTTTTTCACAAACAATGACTATTATTCCTGAATCATTTACTACTACAGAAATAACATAGAAACACAGAAAAGGCAGATAAAAGGATGCCAAAGTACCAAAGTATTTTAAGGTAAGTAGTAATGAATACACAAAATTTGCTAAAATTATAAAGAATAAAAACATTGCTAAAAGGACAATAAAATGGTATGGATATTCCTACAATAAGAATACTCTGTACATAAAACTATTAATATTATTGTGCTTGGCTTCTAAAATGCAAAATAATCAGAATATTTCATGTAACAATTGCCTGCAAGAATTTTCTCTCTGAAAATCTCTAACATTTTAAAGTCTCTCAAATTATGTAATCAATCAATGCAAACATTATTTTTGAAACTATCATTTTCCCTTAGAGATAGCAAATGCTTTGAAGATGAAAGGACAATGCATTTAGATGGCTTGTAAAAAGAAATCTATTTCCAAACACATTCTTCTTAATATTTTTCTTTAGGTAATTTTATAATTATCTCACAATTGATGTAAAAATGAGATTTTGATGTGAATTTTTTCATAATTTGACCACATACTTTGCTTTTTTATACTTATTGATAGTTGGATAACAATACAGTAGAAAATCATACAAGGCAGTGCTGGAAATCTATGTTGCTTGAACTGAAGATTTATTGATAAGACATTGCATCATAATTTGTAAAAGATAGAGAATCACATTGTAGTGAATAAGATTAGTCCTCTCTGCTGTTGAAATAATCAGTAAGTGAGGTAAGCCAGAAAGGGGATGAGGACAATTCCTAACCCCACACATCATTTCTATTGATTATACCCAGATCTTACACTAGCCATGATATGTGTCTGCCCAGATATCCAAAGATTAGATTTGAATCCAACCCTGTGCTGTTGTTTCCTCTTATGTGCATAGATTTCCATTTATCATCAGCAACCAACATAGTGCCCCAAGAGTAACTGAGAATTTTCAAGCATTCTTCAAATGTCCCATAAGTTAAAAGACAAGTTAAAGATGCTCAAACTTCAGCTCTAGGCCAAGCTTTAGGTAAACATATTTTAGAAGATATGTATCATTCCCTTAAAAATCAACCATAAATTAAATAACCCATTGCTGGGTGTAAGACTACCATTAAAAAGCAAATGTAGCAAAGTTATCATTAGATTTATTGACCTTTAAATAATGTAAAGTTTGAACCACTGAGTTTTCTTATATTTCATTTTTTCTAGGATATTCGTGTGTAACAAATCCATAGTCTGCTATAATCAGAAACCACTGACAGGCTTCCTCAAAAATGTTAATTTGTAAGCCACAATAATGAACCTCTGGCTGAAGTAAAACCACAAGAAACATTTCCCCATAGATTCAGAAGAAATAGGAGTCACTCCTGAGGCTCATTTGCGCTGCATTCTCGCTCTAGGCACAACACGTTAATAAACTCAGTTTTGATTACAACAGAGGTGTGTCCTTGGCTGCCCCCTCTTGGTGGACTCAATAATATTATAGTACTCACATGTGAGACCCCTTTACTTCCAGCTGTTAGAGACCACCTAGCTTGTTACAGTGAAATACTATGCTGAATATAATCTCAAAGTTTTTCTTGAACCCTGTGCTGTTGTTTATTTTTATTCATAAGATTAAGTATATAATTTAGGAATCTGATCAGATTATGTCATCTTATGTCCCTGAGTGAAACCTGGCCTATATCTTTATTTTCTATTATTGTTTCCCTTTTATATTTGTAGATTTTATTGTTGCTAATAAGAGAAAGTGGCAACAGGTAGGAGAATATGCACAATAAACCTGACAACATGAATTAGCCCTGAAGGCCAATAAGTAGAATGTCTCAAAACACTGGTGAGCTTTGGACAAATTTGCCTTGGGTCACTACTCAAGACCTCATATGGACTCTTTTCTGTTTGTCTCCCTGAGAATCAATTTGTTTATTCCATCTACCAGGAAGTGCAGCAAGTAAGGTTTACTGATGGTGACAGCTGGCATTTGGTCAGGATATAGACACCCAGGATGTAAAAGCAGCATATTTATTTCCAACTATCTCAGCTCTCATAGGTTGTCCCAGTGGAATCCTCATCCCCACCCAGGGAAATTCATGCTTCATCCATGTACTCTCACCATAGACCTAAACAGCGTTTGTATCTTTTGAAATTTTACACTTTTACCAAACACACTTACATGGACCAAGAGTCAGAGAAGCTGAAGGAAGATCCTAGGGAAGGTGGAATATTTTAAGGGTCAGCAGCTGTGTCATGCTAATAAGATGAGCAAGTAATTAAGTAGCAGTATGTGTGATCTACAAAATGGCTGTTGCTTCACTTCTGTCTTTCAAATACAATCTACCCTCCATATCCACGGATTCTAGGGCTCCACATCCAAGAAGTCAACCAACAACACATTGAAAATTTTGGAAAAAAAATTTCAGAATTTCCAAACATCAAAACTTGAATTTACAGCACTGACAATTATTTACATAGCATTTACTTTGTATTTACAACTATTTACATAGCATTTACATTGTATTAGGTACTATAAGTAGTCTAGAGATATTTTAAAATATATGAGGATATACATAGATATATCCTCATATACATAGGATAGGATATACATATACATAGTGTTTGTCTATAACTATACATGGTTATAGACAAACACTATGCCATTTTATATAGGGTATTTGAGTACCTGAGGATTTTGGTGTCCTTGGGGGTCCTGGAATCAGTCCCCCACAGACACTGAGAGACGACTGTATCATGCACAAGAATCTCTCTTATGACCCATCTTAATGGGAAATCAGTGGGAAAAGGATTTCTGGGAAAGGCAGTTTGGCCTAGCCAAATGGATATATTATAAAGGCACCCAAGTATGTTTTATTGTTATTTAGTATGTTAAAATATCTGTATTGATTAAATGTGTTTGTTTTCTACTTATTTAAAAACTTCTAACATTCTATAAATATATAGATTTTGTAATTTTCTAGGAATTATTCCCTTAAATTAATATGAAAATATTCAGAGAGTAAATTTGTTATTAAATATAAAAATTTGCCAATTGTTACAATATTCCATGGAATGATTATGGGGGGGTTTGGGCACTTTATTGATTATGGTTCAACTATTTTGATCTACATACAAGGATTATTTTGGCTTTCTGTTGCTTCTTCTTCAAACATTGTCAATATTTTTTGCAATTGATATTTCCTGGAAGTACAATAAATCCAATTATTTTAAAGTTTTATTTGTGAAAAATACTTTGTCAAGTACAAAGATTAATTAATGAAAGCAATGTCTTCGCACAATCATCTCCCTGACAGTAAACTGTTTGAATTATGTTGTCATGCTCATATTAGCTAGATAGGGTTTAATTTTTAGGCAATGATAAATATATTCTAGGAATACAACAATAATAATGCATACATATGTTAATTGATGAAAGAGCAAGTATAAATGCATATGTTTTAAATTAATTTATTTTCTGGGTTCACTTACCTTTCCATAATAGCTTACACTTAATTTACATTATGTTCTTCTATGTTTACATCCACGCTAGAGTCTACATGTTCCTGAAAAATTAAATATTTTGTTGCATTAACAATGTCAAGTAGAGTTAGACTCTTCTGTTAACACTTGTTATTATGTAGGCAATCACTAAGCATACAATGATTTCATAATGCTATTATGTGCTTCTACGGTGATAAAGAGCTTGTATTGATGGACAAAAATAGTTGAAAAAGCAATGGTGTTTCTTGCATTATAAAATCTGTTACCATTATCTGTATAACTCCTTAATCCCATACGTTCATCCTAAATCTTCTCCAAGTACATGAAACCTTAAAATAGACTTTTTTGTGAAACTCCATAGGCTCTGCAGCTGGTTAATTTGTTCATCTCCAGTAGTGCTGAAATAGACCGGTGACACCTAAATGAACTCTCTGGCATACTGTGAGAGTGCTAACATGTCAATTATAGATGCCTCTGTTAAACTTTCCTGGAATTATGTGTCCCAGGGAGCTAATTTATAGGACTAAAGGATTTGATATAGGTGTCGATTAAGCTGAATTTGGATTTCCCATAATTGGCAAATCTTAATTGAAATGTGCTCTCATTTGTCAGTATAGTCAGTTCCAGTCTTTAGTATATTAATTCTACAATTTTCCTCATTTCTCTTCAACATTTCACTAATAACCTTTATATGAAGCTGAATATGGTATTGTATAGTGACAATTTTTCTCTCATAAAAGACTGTAAAAGCTGATGTGTGTGATAATTTTACTGGAAAGGAAAGAATGCAGCTGTTTATGGCATTGGAGGACCATGTACAATCCTGCATTATTCCAACCACCCTTCTTCCCATGAATTTTTTTGGGAACATTACTATGCCCTGGGCCAGTGTCTAAAATCAGAAACGCATAGTTTTCTGGTTATCTGGACTGTCGCATAAGGCTGAAACTCAAAGTTAAATACAGCCCTTCTACTCTTAAAAAACTCCAATATATTTATATATATATATATATATAATATATATATTTTTATGAATAGAAAGGCTCTATTTGACTTTTATATTAATTATATAGCTAATGTATATAATTATATAATTAATGTAATTTTATACAATTAAATATAATTAACATATATCATGTTTAATATTATTATATAATTAATACATAAATCCTGCTTTATCCAAACATTTAATGATATTTTTCACTCTACTGGGAAAATATTAACATTTCATGAGATATTTCTTTTCTGGGATAAATATTAAAAATAATCGATGTCACTTCAGGGCTTAAATGGGAGAAAATTAACTGAATCTTATGGATCAATGAATTCAAACCTTATTAACAACCATGTGGCATTAGTACTATTAATATTCTCATTTTACAGAGAAGGAGAGTGAAACAAAACATGGCTAACTTTGGATCTGGGCCTTTACCAACTTCCTTCCATTTCTTTCCAGAAAGAAGAAAGTGTGAATTTTAACCATTATTAACTAGGGACTGCTATCAATGTCTCAGTGCAATACTGACTCCCTAAAAAAGGTCACCAGAAACCTTATTGATTAAGCAAACTAATTTTTAGACCAGTGCAGGTATGGAGAACAATGCCTTGACTGAATCTTAGTGCATCTCAGAAGGGGAAGATACATACAAAATTATCAGAGTCTGGGGCCAACTGGTTTAAAGCAAGTCTTTCATTGTGAGAAGCTCATTGGGGCTGGAAACATTTTTCACACAAAAGTTTAGGATTGTAGGCACAGGCAGGAAATGGCCTTAATAAGTAAACTTGTCTGAAAACCAAACTGCTTGCCCAGGTGAGCAAAATTTTTCCTTTTAGAAGAGCTATTTGCCTAAATAAGCAAATTATGTTATCATATATTGGCTTACAGGATTTCCTTGAATCAAATACAATATCTACCTACTGGTTTCTAGCCCTAAATTCATGAGCAAGAATGTCTAGGGACAAAGTCAAGACAAGTTAAAATGGTAGGAGGGGTGGGGTTCAGTTCTTAGTTAAGATTCCTAGGCTATGTTAATGCAATTCAATTCTCAGTACCTTTCTTGGAAAAGAAAATTTCTCATCTTATCATATGAACAAGTTATACTTAGAAAAGCTTGTGGGAAATCTTTGTAAAATATGTGCCAGCTTTCTCTTTGGTGCTTAAGTTCAGAGGAAGAACAGATCATTGATCTTGTGTCAAATAAAAAATCCTGCTTCCCTCCCATCAGTTACTAATCCCTGTTGTGGATAATTGTCCAATGTGGAAATAACTCCCATTATCAATCTAAGACTGTTCTAATACAATAGCCACTAGCCACATATAACTATTTAAATTTGAACTTTGATTAATTCAAATGTAAAAGGCAATTCCTCAGTCATCCTAATCACATTTCAAGTGCTTAACAGCTACCTGTGGCTAGTAACTACCATGTCAGATAATCCAGAATTGCAGAACATTTCTATCATTAAACAAAGTTCCATGGCACAACTTTGATCAGAGATAATTCTTCATGTTCTGAGAGTTGATTCAGAATATATTCACCTTTAACAAAACATAAATGTCATTTCAGGGTTTTCAGAGCAATAGTCTTATTTATGAATAGGGTTAATGCAAATTGTCATGTAGTGGCATTTCACATTAATTATTATTTTTCATGTGAATGACAGCATGTTTTGCATTCCAATTTTGTATCAAACTCACATTGGACCGTCAATTTTTCCTTTCATTATTTTTTGATAAAAAGCTATTAGGGGCAGTGGGAAATACTTTTTCTCTTAATGTTTCATTGAATGTTCATTAGATATTTATGGGCACACTAAAAATAATACCACTGAGTCATTTCTGGGAAATGCAAAAATACACAAGAAGAATCCCATCATGTGCTATAAAACTTTAATGTATATTAAAATTAAACACCTATGACTTCATAGCTTTACTCTATTCCACGATAGGAAAACAAAAGAATTTCATAAATGAGAGCGAGACATAAGTAGTTGATTCTACTTGATTAGTTTCTTTCAGAACAGAATAATTTAGTTGGAAGTATAAGGAAACAAACTATTTGATCTTTTGCTGTGAAACAGTCCAACATTAACTAAAATTGAGCATCTTCAAGTTTCCATGTAATGTGTGTCCCAACACAGACCATCTGATAGGGCAGTAAAGGCAATTTTTGGTCTGAGTCTGGGCTAATACATTATTACAAGTTCCTTTTTAAAAAGAAATACTTTGAGATAGTAAATTACCAAACCTTGTCTATTAAACATCAATGGGTAAAGTATGATAAATTAAGAAATAAATGCAGTAAATTATGAATTATCTCATATATACAAGTGTGTTTTCTTATTTTCTAACTGGCTCTTAAGGCTAATTTCACCTAGTTATATTCTTACATTTTGAATAACATCCCCATAAATTGAGTCTCTGAACATTTAGTCACGTCTTCTTTGGTCTTGATCTTCTCAATAAAAACACCTAACTCGTGCTATCTCTCTAAGTTAGCGAAAGTAGAGATACCTCCCCCTGGCAACACACAGTGTGCTCCAAAATGGTAGATGTCACAAGATCAGACAGATGCATTTACCTTGTTCTTTTAAGGTAAATCCTCCAATCCCCTATTTAAAATCTCCTCAACCTCAGCAGATTATCCGCGGAAGAGAGGCGCCGACAACCGAGCCTGCGGTGCGCACGCGCAGCGCACGCCGGCCCGCCTTGGTGCTCTGCCCGCTTCCGGCTCTCAGCCAGTCATCTGACCAGCCGCAGCCAGCCGCATCTCTGGCAGCACGTTCAGCTGGCTTGGCAAGAACACTCGCCACAAGAAGGAGCCAGAGCGCTTCCAAATGGTGGCCGAGGGGCTGCGGTCACTGTATCCCCCGGAAGCTGCTGCCCTGGAGGAGCAGTAAGGCTCTCACGAGTTCCACTCCCCGCCGCCGGAGGACTCTGACTCTGACCGTAGCCCAAGCTACTCCTCGCGGGCCTGTACAGTATGCGCAAAACCACCTTCAGGAGGCGTCTGATGAAGAAGGGCTTCCTGGGAATGCGCATAGGGCCGAGCACACCACTGACTCCTTTTTCGCCACCAAACACAGCCTCGCCGAGGATGTGGTGCCCGGCGACACCTGCTCGTTGTGACCTGTGTGGCACCACTTCCACAAGCTCAGCATCTTCGGTACAGATTCCCCAACAGGTTCATGCGTGCCCAGCTGCCTAGCCCAGTGTTGGACAGCATACACACCCTCGGCCCTCCCGGGATTCTGTCTGGAAAGAAAGCACCTCAAGAGAGATTATGACCTTGTGGAGGGCCTGGAGTGGTTCACCAAGCGTGTGGACCGCATCATCCTGCCCTTTGACGCTTCTGAAGTGGGTATCTCCAAAGAGTTCTCAGAGGTCATCAAGGCCCATAGGACAAGAGATGCATTGTGTTGAAGTTCCAGGCCTTGAAGCCCAAACTGCTGTACATGGTGGACGATATGCTGGTCAGTGACACCGCCCGGATGATGGCATGGTGTGCCGGGCCAGGCTGTGAAGGGCCGTGCCTTGTATGGCTCCAGAATAGGCGCTTGGGGCATGACTATGCTGAGGGGCCCGGTGAGGACACTGATGACGTTGAGTGGGTGGTGGACAAGCAGAAGCCCACCTGCAACGAGATCTACGTACTGTCACATTTCAGCTGTCAGGTCATGCGTGCCAGTGCCAAGCAGGAGATGGTGAAGTCCGTGCTGCGCCGTACGGTGTGGGGGAGGTCTGGAAGCTGGCCGATGTAGACCAGGACGGGCTGCTGGGAGATGAGGTATTTGTCCTGGGCAAACACCTCGCCAAAGTCAAGCTCAAGGGCCACAAGGTGCCCGCTGACCTGCCCCCTTGCCTGATCTCATCCTCCAAGCAGAAGCACCAGTGACCCACCCTGCTCCGCCCCCCCAAGCCATCCCAGCACCCGGCCAGGCAGAGACTGGGGAGGGGAAGGGTCACCAGTTCTCAAGGACCCTAAAGACTGAAAGGATGTTTCCTCAGCTTTTGAAAAAGGTAAGGAAAAAAAATTTTTTTTTATAGGATAACAGCACTGATAGGATAACAGTATTGATATCTATCTACTCCTCACTTGAAATTAGTTTACTATGAGCCAGATACTCCATTAAGCACTTTAATATGTATCATGCCTTTTCATAATTACCAAAGCCCAATGAGAAAAGTTATGTCAAATGCTGGTTATAGGATTTTGAATCTCAGTAAGACACCATAACTTTCTAAAGAGTTTATAGCTAATACATAATAGAACTGTAACTTAAATCTGAATTTCAGGTATCTTGATTTCCAAAATAATGTTTTTTTAAAAAGTTTTAGCTGTAATATACAAGTGCAGGAAATTTAATATCCCAAATCTATTTATCAAAAAAACTATCATTACCTCCATAATTAAGGGTTTTCTTATCAAGCCATCAAAAAAATCTTACCTTAAGCAGTCCTGCATGCGTGATGTTTTCTATAATTAGTTTTGCTGTTTGGGAATTTAATGTAAACGTGTTTTCTTGTGCCTGGCTTCTTTCATGCAACATAATGTTCTTGAGATTTTTCTGTGTTGCTGCATGCATCATGGTTGATCCTTTGTCATTGCTAAAAAAAAAATCATTGCATAAGTATACTTCCATCTGTTTATCCAGTCTCCCGTTGATGGATATTTGGGTTGCTTCCAAGTTTTGGCTACTGTAAATCATTGGTTATTTGAGGCTGAAGATGGGTGAGTTTGATTGCTAACAGGCATGAAGGAACATTTGGGGTGATGGAGTTAGTTATGCAAGTATATACATTCAGGTGCATTTTAATATGTGTAAATTTTATCTCAGGAAACTGAATAAAATATCTGTTTTTCATATGGAAGAATGAGCTGTAACACAAATATGACTGCTCCACCACTTTTCTTCAAGCACTTCAGTTATTTCCTAATATTCTTCAGGAAAATATCAAGCTTCATAGCATTTATACAGCGGCTTCTCTGATCTGATTAACTCACAATTGCCTATTTTACTTTCTGACTACCCAACTTTCTAACTTGATCTTCTTACAATACCTTCATGTTCAAATAAAAAATATGTTTACTTTCCTGAACATGTTGTGGTAATTTATGTCTTTACACACTTCCTGAAATGACTTTCTATTTTATTCTATTATGTTATTTGTTTTTTTACTGCCCCCAATTACACAACCCCCCACACACCATAGCATCAGCATCACCATCAACACAGCAAACACGATCCACAACTCTACCACTCTCCACTCTAAGTAATTATAAATCACACTTCAGATTTGGATCACGTGTCATCTCTGTAAATTCTGTGGTTAAATGACTGTGGTTTATAATCTCTGCTCCACCATCCACAAGCTGTGGAACAATGGAAAAGATATCAAACCTTTCTAATCCTGATATTCCTCATTACAAAATAAGGATATAGCAGAATAGCAGTAATTATAGTGATAGTAATTGATTCACATGTTGATTCCCATGGAGGATTAAACAAGAAAAGGAATATAGGTAGTTCATCTAAATGAATGGCATATGACAAACATCTACCTATGTTACTGCAATGCAATAAGTTGGATGAATTACTTCTCCTTTAGCTACTTTATTACCTTTACTTTCTTAAAATTTATACAACAGTGTTGAAATTATCTCATGCTTTTTCATATAATTATATTTTTATAGAGATATAAACATTTTAAATAGATATAATTTTATACACCAAGTTACCGTCACAGTGTTTGGTAAATAGTAATATCTAAAATAGTTTATTGAATTCTTTCAATTGAAATAAGGAATACATACTTTAAATACAATGCCTTCCTTATAGCTAAAACAATTTGAATGATTTTTTTGGCTTCATTACACAAGCATATGGTGGAAGGTACTTTCTGTGTACGCCTAAACCCTCTTTTTCACATCAATCTGACATTGTTTTATCACATTTTCATGTCATAAATACTTTGGAGACTAACTTTTTCTCCTCAAATAACTTTATTTCTTCAACACTTATTTAGCATTTGCTTTAAAGAAAACCTAATCTTATGTGAGAGAATTTCCTTTGAGGTCAACAAAATTCATCATACTGTGAATTTTCCTTAGTTTGATTTTAGCTAGCAATAAAAATATTCTAATGTTCACGTAACATAGAGAATCCAGCTGATTTTTCCTCTTTTCTAGAATAAATTAGTGAATTAGAATCTAATTAAAGTATATTGTACATATCTCCACAAGGAGTTCCTATAAAGACTGATAAAAAGGAAGGCACTGAAATGAGCAAAATATGTCTCTCATAGCCTTATGTATTTCAAAGAATCCAAGGGACTTCCCTGGTGTTCCAGTGGTTAAGACTGCACTTTCACTGCAGGGGGCACAGGTTTGATCCCTGGTCAGGGAACTAAGATCCCACATGCTACGTGGCCAAAAAATAAAAAATCCAAAGCAATGATGTTAATAAATAGTCATGATTTTTATATTATATAGTAAACTGCATGTACACATGCACAACACTATGCATAATAATATGAATATCAATAAATAAAATTAAGTAATATGGGTAATTTAGAAAATATGTGGATTTGTACACTTGGATATAATCTGCATGGAAATAATTAAACTGTTATAAAACTTTAATATACCTTCTTATAGACCTTTTTATATAGAATAAAGAGAAAGGGGTTCAAAAAAGCCCCAAGCAACAATGGTTACATGCACAATAGTTGTTTAGGAAATATTCGTTAAATGAAGGGGTAAATATATGTCCTCTCTGGATAGTAATGCTGATGATGTGAGTAATATATAATAATTGATCCATATCCTAGTAGATATCTTATAAAAGCATGTATAGGCTGGAGCCTCAGTTATTTCCTTGTAAAATAATCATGATAATCATTTTTATTTCATTGGGTAACTGAATAAATTTATTAAAACAATGCCTGGCACATGGTAAGCACTGTATAATTGTTAGTTGTTAACACAACTGTGGCTGTTACTAATGCTACCATAACTACCGCTCGGTTTTCTACTCTGTCCCTCAGTTTTGTCCACTGCAATTGAGGTTTATAATAGCATGCCTGTCTTTGTGAGGATTCATTGAGTTAATATATGTAAAGAAGTAGTAAACACTTGGAGAATATTAGTCATTGAGTAAGTACAATAAAAGTGTTAGCTCTTATTTTTATTTTTTGTTGTGTTTTTGAGAAGTCATATTCTTCCAGATCCTTAGTTTCTCCACTCATAGAGTATAAGGTAAATTATATTGGGAATGTGTTCACATTTAAATTTTGTAATTCTGCATTTGAGGCTCCATCCAATGAAGAGTTTTATTTATCAATATTCTGTAAATTTAGCCAAATATAAACAGATGTACTTGTCAATATGTACTTTGCAACATATAAAAAAAGAATAAATCAACCCCAATGCCTATCCAACAAATGTTTAGTTACACTAGAGTATGTTAATAATAGAATACTGAATACTATTTTTGATCTCAAAACTTTTGATACTTCTATAAGTATTTAGAGAGATATTCAAAGTATTATATATATAGTGCAAATAAAAGAAAATTAAGAATATGTAGTTTATTATTTAAACAATAATTTAATTATAATTTAAATAAAATTAATTTTATATTATGATTTAAACAATTCAATTTAATAATATAATTTTAATAAATTACATATAATTTATATAAATTTATATAAAGTTAATTTAATTTATAATTTAAATAAAATATTATAATTTATTATAATTTAAATGAAAAGAAAAAAGAAATTATTATGGAAGCTTATCAATCATACGTGAGCATTGAATTTGGAGAAATATAAAAATACATATATATAATACATAAGTTTACACATATAATTTTTATATATAATATATGTTTATGAATTTTAGAGGAGATACATATATAATGTAATATAATCTGTATGTGCATATTTCAGTGATAATTACAGTTCCTGAATTCTCAAATTATAATTTACTTTTGAGTAACTGTATAATTATTAAAATTATAATTGTGGTTTAAATGAAGTAAAGTACAGAAGAGTTAATAAATAACCTTTCTGGGAAAAAATAGCTTGTTTCTATTTAATCATATCCATAGCCCACCAATTTTATGAAATTGTTGCAAAACTGTTTGATTTTTGGTGTAATACATATTTTCAAAGGATAAAAATACCCTAAAAATTGAATTGCCTTAAATTATTAAGAAAGTCATCAGCTCATCCATGGTAAATTCCAGCTAATAGGAAATAATCTCTGGTGACAGGGCTTTCACTAGTGAAGTATTGATATGCTATATTACTCTCATTTAAGTAAATTAAAATATAGACTCATAATCATCTAAAGCGGCAAACTGCATTGCCCGGAACCCCATCCCATGTTTGGTTTCAGGTTAAATTTTGTCAATGAAAGGATAATGTGAATAAGATGTCTCAGTTGAAAGAGAAGTCATTATCTTCAGAAGCTTGTGGGGTCAGAATCAGTACCGTTATAAGGTTTAGTGGTTTGAGCTAATGAGACAATTTTCTATTAGTAGTAAGCTTTGCAGACACCTAAACAAACTCCTTGTATTTTTCCTTGTACATGAACATGACTATATTCCTAAAAATTGAAATCATTTAGATATACTGATAATTTTTCTTACATTTAAAAAATGTAATTAAATTTGGAGAATGCCAAGGAAACATAATTACTTTTTCTCTGCTTCCTTTCAAAAAGTGAAGGAGTCTATCTTTGTATAAACTGGTGACGATTCCAGGAAACCCAAACATGATTTAAGTTTAAAAGAAAAAAAAAGGAGATTCTCCCTAAACTGTACAGAGCACAGGGACACTTTTCTTAGTTCTTTGGCCAAAATAATTGTTTCTCTTGGAATTTTTCCTGTGCAACAAAACTCTGCTAGGATCTCACTGGAGGGTGCTGGGCAAAGAAGTAACAAAACAAAACCAAAGACCAAAACAAACAAGCAAAGCCTCATAGCTCACCTCTGTATGAATTACTCCTTCGAGTTTTCATTCCCATTCCTTTTTGCTGGTTTTTCCTTACTTTTACAAGTTCTCAGGGTGTTATTTAAATTTTTTCCAGAGATTGTAGTTGTGACCAGCAATACAGATGGGCTGTTAGTGGGCTTACTCTGTCGAGACTGGATTGAGTAGTCAATAAATATTTAATTATTCTTAATCTAGGGATTTAATTTATCATAAGCAAAATCAAGAAGGATTGTGAGAAGACACAAGATATGAACAAAAATCAGTACTAAAGGCAAGAAACAGTTCCTGGCAGATTCTGAAAATAAATTTAAAAAAGCAAAATTGATAATTAGCAAGTATTTTTTAAATAAGAAATTTTTGGTATAAATAAACCAGGAGTATGCCAAATGTTTTGAGCACTAACAGAATAATATAATTATTAAACTAAACTGTTTTTGAGCACAAAAATCTTGGTCATTTTATAGAAACAAATACAGATTTTAAATTTACTTTTTGTGGTTCTCCATGTAATAATTTGGTATAAATTACTCTACTTGCGTGAATAAATTCATTAACGTTAAACTTTATTTTAGAAAGACAATTTGTTATTTCTTTTGAATTTATTGTTGGAAAGCAAGATAAACCAAGGCAAGTAGAGATGATTTTATCTGACTTTTAGGTTTGCATTGTGACCTCAATTTGTATTTAAATTATTTTTTACTATTGATTACCTTTGTTTTAGTCTTAATATGCTGTTTAATCTTAATGTGCTAGGGGCTATGTGTGTGTGTGTGTGTATGTGTGTATTGTATGTGTGTTTAGACATGTGCAAATCTGTAACTATGGTTATAATAGATAAATCCAATTAAAATGTTTACTTTTGCTTCATTACATATGTATATGTATATAACGTATCAACTAAAATAATGTGTTAGCATAACTAAATGACAATACAGTGAATTAAAAGACATACAATATTTTAAAACTAAAGTGAAATTATTCTAATTTGTTGAAAAACTTTATCAGAAATACTACCTGGACTCAATAAAAATAAAACTCTGTATCAAAAGAGAGTTACAATCAAAAGTTTTATATCAAAATTTGTTACAGTTCTTTAATTCATACAGAAATCTCTAAGTATCTACTTTTTCTTCCTACCTAGGAAGGAAGGCCATTACCAATTCATTTTTGCTTTCCCTGAAAAATAAGAATTTATTTTGTTTTAGGTACAAATTTGTCAAAATAACACAGCAAAACAACAATAATGGAAACAACAATAGCAAAAATAAACTCAGCTCTGCTTATTCATCTACATACCAAACATACAATGACCAATTCTTTATTAAAATTTTTCTTCTGAGGTCCAGTTACAATAAGGGAAAATGATGGAAAAATTACGTTTTAAAATTTTTAGAAAATATAGATTTTTTTGCATTAGGTACTCCAGAGTATACACATAATAATAGAAAAATATTTTTATGTTATATAATCTCCAAAGTTTCTCAAGAGAAGGCACAATAAGAAGGAAAGAATTGCAAAAGAAGGGTCTGGAATTTACTTTCAACAAAAGTAAAATTACCACTGTGAAAAGCTGATTCCCTGCGTGCAAGCTAAGGAGAGGACTTTTTTCTGGGGGAGGGTGTTGAGGAAGATCCATTTTGACAAAACACATAGGAGAAAGAGATCTTTCACCTTCTTGGTTAAATTTATTCCCAAGTACTATGGTTTTTGAATGAGATTGTTTTCTTTATTTCTTTTTCTGATGTTTTGTTGTTAGTGTGTAGGAAAGCAACAGCTTTCTGTATGTTGATTTTCTGTATCTTGCAAGTTTACTGAATTTGTTGATTTGTTCTAGTAGTTTTTTGGTTGAGTTTTTATTATTTTCTATATTTAAGATCAAATTATCTGCAAACAAAGATATTTTTACTTCTTCCTTTCCTATCTGGATGTTTTCTATTTCTTTTTCTTGCTAAATTACTACGGCTTGGGCTTCCAGTACTATGCTGAGTAGGACTGGTAAGAATGGGTACCCTTGTCTTTGTCCTGACCTTAGAGGAAAAGCTTTCAACTTTTCAGCATTTTGTATGATGTTGGCTGTGGGTTTGTCATACATGGCCTTTATTTTGTTGAGGTATGTTACTTCTATACCCAATTTGTTGAGTGTTTTTTTTTTTTATGATAGAATGTTGTTTTTTGTTAACTCCTTTTTCAGCATTTAGCAAAATTTAAATGCATTATTGAGATGATCATATGATTATTTTTCATTCTATTAATATGGTGCATCATGTTTATTATTTGCATATGTTGACCCATCATTGCATTCCAAGGATAAATCCAACTGATCATGATATATAATCCTTTGAATGTGCTGTTCAACTCAGTTTGCTCATATTTTTCTTGATAACTTTTACCTTTATAATCATCAGGGATATTGGTCTGTAATTTTCTTATAGTTTCCTTATTGGGCTTTGGTATAAGGGTAATTTTGGCCTCTTAAAATGAGTTTGGGAGTGTTTTCTCATCTTCAATTTTTTGGAAGAGTTTGAGAAGGACTGGCATTAATTCTTTAGATGTTTGGTAGAATTCACCACTAAAGCAATCTGGTCCTAGGCTTTTCTGTGTTGGGAGGTTTTTGATTTTATCTCCTTGTGTTGAAGGAAGTAATCAATAGCCAGTCAACAATAAGAATAGAAGAGAATTTTATTCAAGCTAAACTGAGGACTGTAGCAGGGGAGATAGCCTCTCAGATAGCTCTGAGGAACTGTTCCAAAGAAGCTTGGTTTTCAGCACAGTTTTATGTCCTGTCGGAACAAAGAACATTAAACATGACAGGGATACATTCCTTCAAGATTTCAGAAGGGACAGATCACCAACTACACAGGCAGTCAGTATGGCCTTGGCTCTTGGGAAGGGAGCCTTATCATCTAAGGAGTACTAGCACTAACATGCCAGGAAGGGAGGCATTTATCTCTATCTTTAAAATGGACATTCTTTACTTCTGGGCCATGTACCCATTTCTTAAACGGTTAAAGCAGATATACAATCTCTAGGTCCATCCATGTTGCTGCAAATGGCGTTATTTTGTTATTTTTTTTATGGCTGACTAATATTCCATTGTATATATGTACCACTTCTTTATGCATTCCTCTGTCGATGGACATTTAAGTTGCTTCCATGTCCTGGCTATTGTAAACAGTGCTTCAGTGAACATTAGGGTGCATGTAACTTTTTGAATTATGGTTTTCTCTGGATATATGCCCAGGAGTGGGATTGCTGGATCATATAGTAGCTGTATTTTTAGTTTTTTAAGGAACCTCGATACTGTTCTCTATAGTGGCCGTACCAATTTACATTCCTACTAACAGTGTAGGAGGGTTCCCTTTTCTTCACACCCTCTCCAGCATTTATTGTTTGTAGATTTTTTTATGATGGCCATTCTTACCGGTGAGAGGTGATACCTTATTTGTAGTTCTGATTTGCATTTCTCTAATAATTAGCGACGTTGAACATCTTTTCATGTGCTTTTTGGCATCTGTATGTCTTCTTTGGAGAAATGTCAAAATGGTAAAATGTTCTTATTTACAAGACAGAAATAGAGTCACAGATGTAGAAAACAAACTTATGGTTACCAGGGGGAAAGGGGAAGAAGAGATAAACTGGGAGATTGGGATTAACATATACACACTGCTATATACAAAATAGGTAACTAATAAGGACCTACTGTATAGCACAGGGAACTCTACTCAATACTCTGTAATGTCCTATATGGGAAAAGAATCTAAAAAAAGAGTGGATTTATGGACATTTATAACTGATTCACTCTGTTGTACACCTGAAACTAATACAATGTTGGAAATCAACTATACTCCAGTTTAAAAAAAACAAAACAAAACAGATGTACCATGTATGTTTAATAGGCCACAAACAGGTTATTCCTCAATATGTGAAAATTTCACCCATCACTTGTTATTGGTCTGTTCAGATTTTCTATTTCTTCATGATTTAGTCTTGGTAAGTTGTATGTTTCTATGAGTTTATCCATTTCTTCTAGGTTATCCAGTTTTTTGGCATATAATTATATCATTATAAAATCACATTTTCTTTAATATTTCTTATAGATACTATTATTGGCTCACAAAGACCTCTCCATCGGATGCATTGCATCCTTTGACAATAACTAGTGAATGACTACCAAATGTAAAACTGATAGCTAGTGGGAAGCAGCCGCATAGCACAGGGAGATCAGCTCGGTGCTTTGTGACCACCTAGAGGGGTGGGATAGGGAGGGTGGGAGGGAGGGAGACGCAAGAGGAAAGAGATATGGGGATATATGTATATGTATAGCTGATTCACTTTGTTATAAAGCAGAAACTAACACACTATTGTAAAGCAATTATACTCCAATAAAGATGTTAAAAAAAGAAACATAATTACTGAAACATATTTACATCAGTAATACTTTAGCTATACAAAATTAATCTAGAAATTGATTTTCTCTTTTTGATCTAATAGTTTTTCTACAATGTTATATGAAAAAAATAGTAGTTCTTCTAACACTGTGGATCCAGTTGTGAAATAAAGAGCATAACAAATACAAAAATAAATAATAATAACTAGTGAATGAAAAAGTCAAGTAAATTAATTTTAAAATTTCAACTCCACTCTATTGCCCTACTCTGAATATATCTGAGTTTGGAACATATCAATGAAGGTTGAAGTATTGCATTTTGTATTGATAGTTTTATCCTTATTCAAAATATGCGTAAAAGGAAGAGAAGACTTTGTTTGTTTTGTTTTGTTTTTTTGAGGTATGTGAGCCTCTCACTGTTGTGGCCTCTCCTGTTGCGGAGCACAGGCTCCGGATGCGCAGGCTCAGCAGCCATGGCTCACGGGCCCAGCCGCTCTGCGGCATGTGGGATGTTCCCGGGCCAGGGCACGAACCTGTGTCCCCTGCTCCGGCAGGTGGACTCTCAAGCACTGTGCCACCAGGGAAGCCCGAGAAGACTTTTTATGGGTTTATAGTGCCTTCACCATTGGAAAATTTATTATGATCTTATTTTGACAAAACTTAAAATCATGAATCTTATAAAAAATAAAGGTAAAATGAACATATGGCAAAAATTATTTGATTCCTTTATTAGAGAATCAATATCATAGTGAAGTTGGTCCAAAGGAGAAGTTGAGGAATGTAGACTTTTATTGTCAGTCAGCCAAAGGAATGCTAAAATGAATTGCTAATAGATACAAAAAATAGTTAAGGTATCATTTGTAGTAAACTGAAACATTTCAGGTTATATTTTATTATCTGTTAGATAATTTACAAGTTAATAAGTGATTTCACAGTATCTGAAATATTGTTAAATAGCAGATAACAAATTCAAAGATACATTTTTCCAGGAACAAATTATCCTTGTGAAGGCCTGTGCTCCAGTATGATGTTGTAAGCTCATCCATTCATCCTCTTGCTTTATGTCTAAATTTTGGATAATTGTTCTTTATAGTCAACGTTAATATTTTTAACCTTTTTAATTTAAAAATAATTTAAGTCTTATAAAAATTGCAACACAGTATGAAGAGTTCATTTATATCCCTTAACTTTCTTCATCTAATGTTAACATTGATATTTTACATTGGTTTCTGAGCACCAGTGTCCAACAAAAGGAACCAGGGTTCCTTGTAGAAATAGTTGATTCTAGGGCTGAGGCAGACATTATACAAGATGTCTGGAACATATTCTGGTTCCAGAAAGTAAGAACATAATTAGAAAGGAGAGGGGGATGGAGAAGAGGGGCAGGAAGAGAAAGGGGAGGGGGACAGGGAGAGAGAAGGAGGCAGGAAGGGGAGGAAGGGGAGAAGAGGAAAGAGAAGGAGAGAAGGAGAAGAAAGAGAAGAATAAGAAGAAGGGGTATTGAAAGAATACAGGAGTCACCCTGAAGAATTTCCTAGTGACTACAGCTGGAACAATTTGAGCAATGAATCAGTATTTTTTATAACACAAAAGGGAAGAGGCTATGGTACTAATTGGAGTAGGAGAAATGAAGACCTCCTTTGTGTAAAATGGAAATATTAAAATGTCAAAAGCCACCTAAGGCAGACTGTTTTTTTGGTAATGTGGAATATTTACTGTAGTTGGGAATTTAAAAGTTAATTCTCTATGACTATCTTTGCCTACATACACCTTGGAAAATCTTGTTTAAATGGAGAATTGCACCTTTCCCAGTTTGAAGACCACTGGTATAAAATGTGGGGTTCCTATTTCACATGTACTATTCTAAAATCCAATAAAAAAGATATAATCTGTGAACTCCAAATTTAATTAACATATTTTTAAATGCCTACTATATGCCAGTTACTCTCAGAAATCCCTTCCTTTGCAGAGCTTGCAAATGTTGTAGTGAAAACATTTATGTAACACTTAAACATGCACAAGGAACATTTCTAAGTACTGTACTTGTATTAACTCATTTGATTCTTACAACCTTGTAAAATAGCTTACATTAATATTTTAATTTTACCAGCTAGTAAACCAAAATTAAGCAAAGGAAAAGAAAAAAGAAAAAAAAAAGCACCAGAGCTTAAGTAATATTCACTTGAGCATTTAAATTAAATCTGGGATTATTTTTTGCAGATTTTGTCTTGAAGTATATGTGTTGACTTTATAAATAGTCAAAAGTATATTAGTTTTATAGAATGGTTAATCAAAGAGTTAATTGTCACAGCCTTAGAAACAGCCCTATAAATAACATTATTTGATTTCAGTAAAAGAAGATAAATAAGGATCAGCTCTAGTGATTACTCAAATTCCATGGAAACTAGAAACATATATTTATAGAAAACTTGTTACTTTATAAATATCAAATTGTACCATTATCTGCAGATGTGCCAGTTCTGTCAAACTTTGCCAAAATTATATAACTATTTCTAAAACAAATGGCTTTATGATGAAAATGGCAAAGTGAAAAATGTAATGTCTCTTTCTACCTTCAATTTTTTATTTTTATGTAATGGAGTGAGAAAAATTTAATTGTTAATTTAAATTTTTTAAATGATTGCATAATATTATAGAATATATCATACTTTGCTATTAGATTGCAAATATTAAGGTTTTATAATATTCCTTGATATTTTAAAGGTAAAGTTACCATGCTATTTTCATCATTTTGAAACTTTTAAAGAATAATCATAAAAGGAACCTAATTGAAAGGTACAGTCTTTACTAAACATTAGTTTATGGATCATGATTTTAATTATTTTTTAGTAATATGAAACATGGAAAGATCTTATATATTAAATGTTGAATATTTCTAGTCCTGCACTAATCAAATCTAGGAAGGAAGAGAGATTTTTCTTTCATACTTGCTTGCTATTTCCTTTTTTTCCTCATTTCTCAGATACATACTTTATGTAACTTGATGTTGTAAAGAAAAAATGGTACTACATCAATCAAGGGATAGTTTAACAGCTCAACAGATAACTGTAATGCTTTTATAAGCCAATTATTTGTATTAAAAATATTTGGGGCGGGACTTCCCTGGTGGCGCAGTGGTTAAGAGTCCACTTGCCGATGCACGGGACACGGGTTCTTGCCCCGGCCTGGGAGGATCCCACATGCCGCAGAATGGCTGGGCCCGTGAGCCATGGCCGCTGAGCCTGCGCATCCGGAGCCTGTGCTCCGCAACGGGAGAGGCCACAACAGTGAGAGGCCCGCGTACCAAAAAAAAAAAAAAAAAAATTTGGGCAATGCAATGTTAATCATATTTGCCTCTTAAAATACCAGTTATATCACATTATTCATAAATGCATCTCATACACAGCTTGCCCAGGAAATAATTAATTAGTATTTATTAATGTCTAATGAAATTATCTAGTACTCACTTTTCTCTGTTTTGTATAATTAACATCACATTGATGTAATTACTGAAACATGTATGTCATTAGTTGCATTAACATTGTTTCTAATGAGATCATGGGCATAAATAAACTTCTACTTTTATACTTTAATTTTGGAATTATGTGCTCAGATTAATCTACCTCAAATTATTTAGCAATTATGCAACTGTTCTTGTTTAATATAGAAGTATTTTGCCAGGTACACTGCAACCTTATCATTGAATTATTTTTAAAACTACACATGTCTTTTTTATTTGTGTATCATGTTTATATCAATTCCAGCCTTTGTTGATACCAGTTTGGCAGCAAAAGTCCAGGTTATCAGCCTTTCTGAACTGATGAAAGTGGTCTCCTTAGCAACCAAAGCACTGTAGAATCTCTCAGAACACCTGTCCTTCCCACTCATAATTCCTGCAGCTGAGATGTATGCACTTGAAAACTGCCTTTTCATTTTGATGTTTGCTTTTCTGTGTTCGGGTTGGTTAGGACAGTGGGAGTTTGCTGAGCTTGGCTGCTCACATAGATCAAAAGATTAGTGTCTACATGCTTTAGACTCACTATCATGGTTAGCAATTAGCATTTCATCTTCTCCACCCTCGAAGTACTCCTCCTGTATTTCCTTAGCAGCCAGTCCTTAGCAGCCAGTTATAATGGTAAGATTTGGAAATCCAGCTAAGGCAGTAGACATTCTGTAAGTGCAGATGACAAAATGTGGCTCTATTGTCACCCTCAGGCTTTTTATCCAGCCAACATTCATAATTCATTGGGCCTAGTAATATAAAAGGGCAATGTGCCTGACTGCTTGTGAAAATTACTGTCATATTTTAGTTTATAAATTTTTAAAATTATTCATTTTCTTGATTGTGTAAGGTCATTCTTCTCTTTTTCTTGAAAATTTACCTGAACTTATTCATATACACTATCTGTATTAGGCCTCATAAGAGAGATTTAAAGAAAAAAAAAAAAGATCCCTCAGTTTTTTTCTTTCTTAGAACAAGTTCCTAAGAAACCTAAACTTAAGTAGTATTTTAATGTTTCATTTTAACAATTCCATGAACAGTTTCATTTAATTTAAGAGTTCCCATTTTAAGATATCTCTTAAGAGATTAAATAAAATAAAGAATGCATAATAAGTTGTCTTTATAAACATACAACCTTTCATATGTAGTGAAACATGTCATAAAAAATAAAAGCTCATGCAGGGAGGGAATTAAAGTTAATTTTCCACATATTGATTAATAATCCTATCATCTATCAAAGTTTTCTTTATACACAAACATATGCTACCATTTATTTAATTTTCAACTTATTTTTTGGTCACAATCTGATTTTCTAAATAAGTTGGTAAGTCATTTCCTCAAACTAACCTTTACCAGTTAATTAAATATTACAGGCAAATTGTTTTACATGTTCACCCAAATAAAATAGGGCTCTGATTAGAGGAAATAATTATTTTTCTATTAACAGAAAAAAACTGTGTAAAAATGATTTATATTTTATTATTCTAAAATATGCCTATTTAAAATGATTTATAAAACAGGGCATATTCTTTGTAGTAGGCCTTTTACTATATGACTGTTGAAATACAGATATTAAAAACCTTTGTTGGGCTTCCCTGGTGGCACAGTGGTTGAGAGTCTATCTGCCGATTCAGGGGACACGGGTTTGTGCCCCGGTCCGGGAAGATCCCACATGCCGCGGAGCGGCTAGGCCCGTAAGCCATGGCCGTTGAGCCTGTACGTCCGGAGCCTGTGCTCCGCAACGGGAGAGGCCACAACAGTGAGAGGCCCACATACCGCAAAACGAAAACAAACAAACAAACAAACAAAAAGAAAAACCTTTGTTATGAGAGACCCACGTATGTAAATTAAAGATGAATTATTCTGCTTTTTTTTCCTCATACACTACCATTGAACATATATCTTCCTTCTGGAAGTTATAGATATCCCAACATGTGCTAAAAATCCAAAGGATCTAAATTTTTAAACATTCCTTGATGTTGTTTAGAAGTTCTTCCACTTCAGGACATCGTTTCTTTTGCATTTTGAAATAGACACAGCAATTTGAGGAAGAAATAACTTGAAAAAATTTTAAATATTACTTTCATTCTTTCTCCTTTTCAACAATTACCAGTATTAAGGTTCCCCCAGGGCCCTTGTTCTCTTTTTCTAACATCACAGCTTCTTTCCTCCCTTTCCTCTTTTCCTCTCCCTCCCCTTCCACATTCTTCTCCTTTCCAGATGACTTTGCTCTCCTAATGCAAAGAGCAGATACTTTTGCTGTTCATCACTCTATCCCTAGTGACTAACACAGTGCCAAACTTATAAAATTGGCTTAATTTTACTTTCTGAAAGATCAGATCAATTCCCAATTTTAACTGTCATCTTTTACATCTAGCTACATTTATCCAGTTATTGGATATCTTCTTACCTTTTAGTATCTGCAACCTAAAATCACACATACAGAATGCCAAACATATTAAAGTGAACATCCTAATAAGATTGTGTGTCATCGGGGGATTCTAGCTGCTGGAGCAAATAAATGCACGCGTTTTCATGGTATAACACAATAGGCATTTATTTCATGCTGATGTAATAATGTGGTGTGTCATTACAAGTCTGCAGGCAGCGTTCCTGCAGGATGCCTGCATGGTGTCAGGGACTAAGACGCCTTCTGTCTTGTGGTTTCATAGGCCTTCAAAGAGCTCTGCATTCTATTAACTAATGGGGTTGACAGCATTAGACACACTGTTTTTTTATAAAGTACATTTATTTTTAGAGCAGTTTTAGATTTACGGAAAAATCGAGAATATAGCACAGAGGGTTCCCATGTATTTTGCACCCAGTTTTCTCTATTAACACTTTTATTAGTATAATATTTGTTATAATTAAGGGATTGATATTGATACATTATTATTAGTCAAAGACCATACTTTCTTCAGATTATCTAACGTCTTTTTTCTGTTCCATGATCCTAAACAGGATACTGTATTACATTTATTTGCATGTTTTCTTTAGGCTATTCTTAGGCTTTCTTTAGGCTATCTTTAGTATGTGACCATATTTCAGAATTTCCATGTTTTTGATGAGCTTGACTGGTCAGGTATTTTTATAGAATACTACTCTATTGTAATTTCTATGACGTTTTTCTTCTAATTAGACTGGAACTATGGATTTTAAGGTGGAAGATCACAGAGGTAAAATTCCGCTTCATCATGTCATGTCAAGAGTATTTACTATCAACATGATTGATCATTGTTTATACTAATCTTAATCACCTGGCTGAGGTCGTGTTTGTCAGGTTTCTCCACTGTAAAGTTACTCTTTTTCCTCTTTTCCATTTTGTACTCTTTGGAAGGAGGTGACTTGGTGCAGCTCACATTTATGGAATGGGGGTTTATATTCTCTCTCCTTGAGGGCAGGATATCTACATAAATTGTTTAGAATTCTTCTGCATGAGAGATTTGTCTGTTCTCCACACATGTTTACTTATTCGATTGTTTATTTATATCAATCTGAACTAATAGATATTTATTTTACCCTTTGGGTTATAATTCAATACTTCTTTATTAATATTGCTACTCAAGTTTTCTAGCTTTGGCCATTGGGTGCTCTTTTAGTTGGATCCTGCTGTACCCCTTGGACGTATTTCCATCAATTCATTTTTGTATTTGTTTTGTTTTTATCTGTTTTTTAGCACTTCGTTGCTCTCTAGCACTACAAGCAATACTTGTGCCAGATACTTCAGGCTCATCATGTATAATTCCTGCCTCAGTCTTAAAAATAGCCATTTCTCCAAAGACCCATGGTTCCTTTTATTGGAGAATAGTATTAGAAACCAAGATCTTGGTGCTAAGTGTGCTTATTGCTACCAGAATGTTCTTCCTTTTAGACACTCTAAGCTGACAAAGCAAGGAAATGTGTGTGTATATTAGCCTATGTATAAACACGTATATTAAAATCTTTCTACATCTGTGTCTAATTAAGCTAAAAACATGTACAAACTGATGTCTCAATTCTATTCCATTACCACAGGGATCTTTCAGTCCTCCTCTTACTTATTTATGAATTTCCTTGCCAGCAGTGAGAAATCTGACTCCCATCTATTTATTTAACTGTTCAATTTCACTACACAAGTATAGCAGTACTACACCTGTACCCTCATGAGAAATAACTTTATCAACAAAAATACAGTGCTTATGTACTATGTTTTTACCTTTAGTCTTACAGAATTTATCCTTTTTTAATTGAAGTATAATTCATATACAATGTTATATTTATTTCAAGTGTACAACATAGTGATTTGACATTCATATACATTATAAGATGATTACCACACATCTATTTATTGTCTGTCACCATTTAGAGCTATTACAATATTATTGACTATATTACCTATTCCGTATATTACACTCCCATGACTTATTTTATAACTGGAAGTTTGTGCCTCTTAATCCTCTTTACCTATTTCGTCCATCTGTTCAACCTCCTCCTCTCTTGGAACCACTAGTTTGTTCTTTGTATCTTTGACTCTGATTCCATTTTGTTTTGTTTTGTTTGTTTGTATGTTTTAGATTCTACATACACATGAAATCATATAGTATTTGTCTTTGTCTCTCTGACTTATTTCACCTAGCATAATAATCTCTAGGTCCATCCCAGTTGTCACAAATGGCAAGATTTAATTCTTTTCTATGGCTGAGCAATATTTCATTATCTATCTATCTAATCTAATCTATCTATCTAACATCTTCTTTATCCAATCATCTATAAATGGATACAGGTAGCAATCATATCTTCACTATTGTAAATAATGCTGCAATGAACATAAAGGGTGCATATATCTTTTGAAATTAGTATTTTCATTTTCTTCAGGTAAATACTCAGAAGTGGAATTGCTGGATCTATTCTATTTTACTGTCTTTGAGGAACCTCCATACTGTTTTCTATAGTGGCTGCACCACTTTACAATCCCACTAACAGTGCACGAGAGTTCCCTTTTCTCTACATCCTCACCAACACTTGTTATTTGTTGTCTTTTTGATAATAGCCATACTGACAGGTGTGAGGTGATATTTCATTGTGGTTTTGATTTTCATTTCTCTGATGATTAGTGATGTTGAGCATTTTTTCATGTGCCTGTTGGCTATTTGTATGTCTTCTTTGAAGAAATGACTTCAATTCCTCTGCCCATTTTTTAAATTGGGGTTTAGTTTTTTTTGATATTAAGTTGTATGAGTTCTTTATATATTCTGGTATTAATCCCTTATTGGACATATCATTTGCAAATATCTTCTCTCATCAGTCATTTGTCTTTTTGTTTGTTGCTGGTTTTCTTTGCTTTGCAAAAGCTTTTTTGATGTAGTCCTGTTTATTTTTGCTTTTGTTGCCCTTGCCTGAGGAGATAGATTCACAAAAATATTGCTAAGACCAGTATCAAAGAGTGTACTGCCCATGCTTTCTTCTAGTAGTTTTATGGTTTCATGTTTTACATTCAAATCTTTAATCCTCTTTCAGTTTATCTTTTTTTTTTTTTTTTTTTTTTTTTGCTGTACGCGGGCCTCTCGCTGTTGTGGCCTCTCCCGTTGTGGAGCACAGGCTCCAGATGCGCAGACTCACGGGCCCAGCCGCTCTGTGGCATGTGGGATCTTCCCAGACCGGGGCATGAACCCGTGTCCCCTGCATCGGCAGGCAGACTCTCAACCACTGCACCACCAGGGAAGTCCTCAGTTTATCTTTGTATATGGTGTAAGAAAGTGGTCCACATTCATTCTTTTGCATGTAGGTATCTAGTTTTCCTAACACAATTTATTGAAGAGATGGTCTTTTTCTGTTGTATATTCCTGCCTCCTTTGTCATAGATTAATTGACAGTATGTGTGTGGGTTTATTTCTGGGCACTCTGTTCTGTTCCATTGATCCATGTTTCTGTTTTTGTGCCAGTACCATACGGTTTTGATTACTGCATGTATATATATAATTTGAAACCAGGGAGCCTGATACCTCCAGTTTTGTTCTTCTTTCTCAAGAATGTTGTGTCTATTTGGGGTCTTTTGTGGTTCCGTATAAAGTTTAGAATTATTTGTTACTGTTCTGTGAAAAATACTATTGGTATTTTGATAAGGATTGCATTGAAACTGTAGATTGCCTTGGGTGGTATTGACATTTTGACAAGATTAATTTCAATCCATGAGCATGGTATATTTTTCCATTTATTTGTGCCATTTTTGTGTAATCAATATCTTATAGTTTTCAGAGTATAGGTCTTTCACCTCCTTAGTTAAATTTACTCCTAGGTATACGATTCTTTTTGATGCAATTGTAAATGGTATTGTTTTCTTCATTTCTCTTTCTGATAGTTTGTTATTAGTGTAGAGAAATGCAATGGATTTCTATGTATTAATATTGTATCCTGCAACTTTGTTGAATTCACTTATTTTAATTGTTTTTTGATGGTGTCTTTCTTTAGGGTTTCCTACACATAATATCAAATCATATGCAAATAGTGACAATTTTTATCAATATTTCTTTCTAAAGTTTCTTAGGTCAGCTTGTCAGCATCTTCCTCCCTCCTCCCCACTCTCTACAGGAGATTGTTTTATATATTTGTAATACATTTAGAATATTCATTGTCAGAGTCTGATTTCTATTTTGAGATAACTCAACTTCTTAAATTATTTTTTTTAATTTGCATTCATTAAGGTTAACTCTATGTGCTGTAAAGTTCTACAGGTTTTGACTAATATGTAGTGTAATTTATCTGCAATTACATTATCACAGAGAATAGTTTCACCATCATAAAAATCCCCTTTGTTTCACATATTCAACCCTTCTTCTCTTCCCCTAAACCCCTAGTAGCAACGGATCTTTTTACTGTCTTTATACTTCTGCCTTTTCTAGGTGTCATATAATTGGAAAATACAGTATGTAGCCTTTTCAGACTGGCTTCTTTCACCTTTTAATATACACATATCAATATACATTTAAGTTTCATCAGTATCCTTCTGTGGTTTCATAAATCAGTTCTTTTCATCACTGAAAAATATTTTATTGCATGGTTGTATCATAGTTTGTTTACCCATTCATCTATTGATGGATATCTTGATTGCTTCTAGTTTTTGGTCATTATGAGTAAACTGCTGTAAAATATTCATATATTGTTTTTTGTGTGAACATAAGTTTTAAAATCAGTTGGATAAATGCCAAGGAGTACTACTGTTGGATCTTATATTAAGACCATATACTGCTGAACTACTTTCAATTTCATTTATTCTATTAGGTGTGTGGTAGTATCCCATTGTTGTTTTGATTTGCATTCCCTTAGTGAAAAATATGGTACATCTTTGTGTATGCTTATTTGCCATCTGTATATCTTCTTTGGTCTATATCTCTTCATATCTTTTGTCCTTTTCTGGTCTTTAAGTTTTTCTTTGTTTGGTTTGTTTTATATTGAGTTTTAAGTGTTGTTAGTTTGGGATACAAATCCTTTATTATATGTGGTTTACAAAAATTTTTTTCTCAGTCTGTGGCTATTTTTCATTCTCTTAACACTGCTTTACATTACCCACATGCTCATACATGTTGTATACTTTTTCCATTAGGGTCCTTAATGTATTAATTGTCACTATCTTAAATTTTCTGCCTAATAATTCCAAAACAGATGTCATATATGAGACTGATTTTGATGATTTTCTTGTCTCTTTATACCTTTTATTTCTTGTCTTTTAGGATGCCTTGTAAATTTTTGTTGAAAATCAAACATGATGTATTTGGTAATAGCAGCTTAGGTAAAAGACTTTTAGCATAAAGTTTTAAGTTTCTCTGGCTAAGAGTAAGTCTGTGTTTATTCTTTGTTGTAGCTGTAGGTACCTGATGCTTCAAAATTCCTCTGACCTACTCTGTTTGTCTTTCTTGTTGTCCTGGGCTTCCATAAGAATTCTTCCTTAAATAGGTCAGTGCCTTGCAGCTCTTCCAGTAGCAATTACAGTTATTAAACTGGAGCCCTTTTGATTTGGTAATAAAGTATGGGGGACAGGAAGCATTCTGTAATCTTATGATTAAATTGTGCTTTTTGGGGATTAAATGTGGTATTAAAATGTGGCTTGTGGGGGCTTCCCTGGTGGCGCAGTGGTTGAGAGTCCACCTGCCGATGCAGGGGACACGGGTTCGTGCCCCTGTCTGGGAGGATCCCACATGCTGCGGAGCGGCTGGGCCCGTGAGCCACGGCTGCTGGGCCTGCGCATCCGGAACCTGTGCTCCACAACGGGAGAGGCCACAACAGTGAGAGGCCCATGTACCGCAAAAAAAAAAAAAAAAAAAAAAATGTGGCTTGTGGGATCTTAGTTCCCTGACCAGGGACAGAACCTGGGCCATGGCAATGAAAGCTCCAAGTCCTAATCACTGGACTGCAGGGGAATTCCCTGAATTGTGGTATTTTAGTGGGCCTTTGCACCTGTGCTGTGACCTTCAAAAGTTTCTTACTCTGCCTTCCCATACCTTAGGTGGGACAGAAAGTTTAGAGGGAGTGGGGTTAGGTAAATTCTCTTTCACTGACTCAGATGAGGCTCTGGAAAAGTATTTTTTCCTTACTGAGTGAAACTTTTTTGTGGAGAATGACCTGGGCAATTTCAGAATAGTTACTTTTCAAATCATCCAGCCAGAAGCATGAGAGTTTCCCTTGGGGGCTTACCTTGAGAACGTGGAGGGGTTTCTGGAGGTAAGCCTGTGGACATGAAGGGATTCTTTAGAGTGTGGGCCCTAGAGTTTCTTACTCTCACACAGATTATACTCCACCTCTAGCAATTTATCCAGTTACTGTGAAAGCGTTCATGATAGTTTGTGGCTTCAGCATCTTCTGCTCCTAGCAATTATATCCTGGCTGTGATTACCTGATTCATCTGTCTCCCTAGATCTTGGGGTTACAGTTTGCCCTGTGACCTCAGTTCTCTGATGGATCCAAGAAAAGTTATTGATTTCAGTTTGTTCATTGTTCTTTGCATCGTGAGTCCAAGAATGACAACTTTCAAACTCTATACATGTCAGAGCTGAAACCGAAAGTCCAGCATATTGATTTTTAGCATTTCTGTCCAGAAGAGGCATGTCACTGTTGTCTATATATGAGTGACAAGGACTTTTAACAAGGCCCCAACTAGCTGCAAGGGGTCTGGGGAATGTGGTCCCTGGCTGAGCAAGTACATCCTAGTCATTGCTCTGTGAGGAGAAGCACAAGTCTTGGTGGACAGTCTCTCATCCATGAAGCTTGTGAAGGAAAAGGCAAAATCAACATTTAGAAAGCACTTTCTGAGCTTCGAACACTATGCTAGATATTTTATATATGTGATCTTACTTACAATCGTTAGTTACTACAAGAGAATATTAGATCCTGTAGGAGATTGGATCAAAGAATTTAGTCAAAATCCTAAGGGTAAATAACTCAATTGATATTTTACCATAAAATTGATAAATATTTGCAAATTAAGCAACTGACAAAGGATTAATCTCCAAAATTTACAAGCAGCTTGTGCAGCTCAATACCAAAAAAACAAACAACCCAATCCAAAAATGGGCAGAAGACCTAAAAAGACATTTCTCCAAAGAAGATATACAGATTGTCAACAAACCCATGAAAGGATGCTCAACATCACTAATCATTAGAGAAATGCAAATCAAAACTACAGTGAGATATCACCTCACACCAGTCAGAATGGCCATCATCAGAAAATCTACAAACAATAAATGCTGGAGAGGGTATGGAGAAAAGGGAACCCTGTTGCACTGTTGGTAGGAATGTAAATTGATACAGCCACTACGGCAAACAGTATGGAGGTTCCTTAAAAAACTAAAAATAGAACTACCATATGACCCAGCAATCCCACTACTGGGCATATACCCTGTGAAAGCCATAATTCAAAAAGAGTCATGTACCACAATGTTCATTGCAGCTCTATTTACAATAGCCAAGACATGGAAGCAACCTAAGTGTCCATTGACAGATGAATGGATAAAGAAGATGTGGCACATATATACAGTGGAATATTACTCGGCCATAAAATGAAATGAAACTGAGTTATTTGTAGGGAGGTGGACGGACCTAGAGTCTGTTATACAGAGTGAAGTAAGTCAGAAAGAGAAAAGCAAATACCATATGCTAACACATATATATGGAATCTAAAAAAGAAAAAAAATGTAAAATAGATAGCTAGTGAGAAGCAGCCACATAGCACAGGGAGATCAGCTTGGCTTTGTGACCATCTAGAGGCATGGGATAGGGAGGGTGGGAGGGAGACGCAAGAGGGAGGGGATATGGGGATATATGTATATGTATAGCTGATTCACTTTGTTATATGGAAGAAACTAACACAACATTGTAAAGCAATTATACTCCAATAAAGATGTTAAAAAATAACAAAAAACTCCAAAGGCCATGTACTATGGAAAGTGATTGATTAGGTTAGAGATTTTATTGGAATTTTAATCTAAATATGATTACATTTACAAAATCGTTTGAGAATTAATAATTTATACTTGAAAATCTTCTTATCAAAAACATTGTAGTTTCTTTCATTAATGAAGTTGATTCCTATATATTTGCTGTTGTCTCTGGGTAAAATATACAGTATCCTCACTCTTGCTTTTCCTAGGCAAGACCACAGTTGTCTAGGCCATAGCTGTTTTTATAAGGGCTTCCAGCCTAAAGCCTTAAGCAGATCTCCTCACCAGTCCAGAGTTCCCTTTCCTTTATATTGCATTCATCTTTGCTATGGTGAATATTTAACTGTAGTACCTCTTTGTTTTTCATAAAAAGGAAATATATTCAGATAGTAACTGACTTCCTTACTGAATTCAATTTTAATATTTTCTTAGTTAAATCTCCTGGGTATAACAAGTAGCCAAACATATCACCTGAAAATAATAACTCTGTCTCATTTTCAATATTTATACACCTTTTATCTTATTGTACTTGTCAGGATATTATAAAGTAATACCAATATTAGCAAGTATGCTTGTCTTTTTACACATCAATCTTTGCTGGGACCATTGCAATGACCTCATGACTAGGTCCCTAGACTCCACTGTTGTTCTATACAATCAGCTCCTCACATAGGTGGTAGTGGCTTGTTTGAAGTCTGTGTCATGCATTAGCTGGTCAGATCAGTGATAGCTGAATGTATGAAAGTTAATCCAACAACAATAACTGCCAGCAATAAAGATTTCCATAGCATCTGAGAGAATAGCTGCACAATTTATGTTAAAATATTCCTTTTATTTATCTATTTTAAGATTTTCCTGGCCCTTTGACACATCTGTATAACGAAAGGCATTGAGAAAATAGCAAAAACAGAGTTCTGTTAACAGCTCTATTCCATGGAGAAATTACAAGAATTTGGAAATATTATAAAATTGAGCTTCCCGATGCATGGCACTCTGGCACAGGGAGGGTTCTAGGAATAGCCATCCCAATCTTATTCTTCTGTTACTTTCTGGTTACCTGCCACTAATTCTAGTGGACAAATTCCCTTGGAAGGCAGAGGACAAGGTCGCTCATTGATGAAGTCCAGACAAATTAGTTTTATGAATACTGAGTAGGTTGGAGGGAGCGAAAAAGAAGTGGAGCAGCATTGTGAAGATTCAAATGGAAGTAATCCAGCATAGAAACGTAACCATTGTTGGGCTGTGTCCAGACAAAACATTCTTTTTTCCAACACAGAGCATGTACAGAATCATATCAACTGTTATAATGTGGCATGGTAATATCAATTCACTCATACTACTTCAACCTTAAAATGTTAATCATCAGTGACTTTTACATAAGCTATTGGGGACAAAAGAGGAGAAAGAAATAGTTAAATAATATTAAACAGAGCTGTCTCAGCCTTTGTTTCTCTATCTGGACACAAAGTCTAAATTGATAATAATAACTTCCTTTTTTTCAATTTTCCTTAAATTCTGCTGGAACCTTAGCAGAGTAGAGTACCTGAAGGGGTAAATTAATCATTCATTTCTGTGAGATCTGAAGCCCTAGTGTCCTGTGTTTGTTGGA
This sequence comes from Stenella coeruleoalba, assembly GCF_951394435.1. Lineage (NCBI taxonomy): Eukaryota > Metazoa > Chordata > Mammalia > Artiodactyla > Delphinidae > Stenella > Stenella coeruleoalba. The sequence continues at coordinate 22,581,219 of NC_137148.1, forward strand.
GAGTGCACTTTAACCAGGACTGTTAAACTAGTAACTGTTAAGAGGTGTCTCACTAATAATCTGGTTTTCAGATTTTGTCCCCCTTCTCTTATTATATAAGAGCAGCACAAATTCTCCTTGAAGTAAGGATCTATCACTGTGGTAATCAACTTTCTGTTTGTTGTTTGAGACTGGAAAACTGCATTAACTTCTGATTTAACAGAAAAACAAAGCAATATATTTATTGCTAATCGATGTATTCCTCCCTGTGTGTCTAAGACCTTCAAACCTACTGAACCAGATTGTGGGGGACAGAGCAAGCATTTAGTCAGAGGATTATTTGGAGTCATAATGAGAAAAGAGCCACTCTCAAATTCACTCTGTGATTCATACATGTTCATTCTTACGGTGGGGCTATGACAACATATACTGGCTTTTTGTTGAGGCATATGACGAAAACTCTCCAGGTATCGGTATCTTTCAACTGAGAATATAATAAGAACTTCAGTAGAACATTCTGCTCTTCTCTCAAGCCAGTTGCTTTGTGGTGAAGGAACACTAGAAAAATTAAACCTTTAAGCTTGAGTTCACTGTCCCACTACTTTCTCCATTAAAGAAAACCTTTCGTTGGTATTCTATAATTCCAAAGATGATGATGGCAGAAACACTGCAGGCAAAGAAGGCAAATCTGCATCCAAAGTAATATGTCTATCTTTTGGAGGACAGATAGCTGCTGTCTCCATGATGGAAAGGATCCAACATGATCCATCTGTTGTCTGGGCCCTCTAGGAATACTGTCATATGAGGGGCTAAGTGTTGGCCAATGTTTTAGGGAAACTGGACACTCAGCAGGATCTTGGTCAACCCACGCCCACTTCCATTTCTGCCACCATGGCAAATTTGTCTATAGATCCTTGATCAAGACTGAGGTGACAAGGTTAAAAAGGCTGGAATGTGTCTACAAAACTTTGAAATGAGTTTATTTTGTTTTATTTTTAACCTACTTTGGGAATTAGTAAATCTTGTAAAGGACTAGATAGTAAATATTTTAGGCTTTGTGGTCCATATGGTCTCTATTGTAACTACTCATCTCTGTGGCTCTAAGCACAAAAACAGCCACAGAGAGTACATAAATGAACAGATGTGTCTGTGTGCCAATAAAATTTAATTTATACAAATAGATGGCATGGCAGATGTAGTCCACAGGCCATAGTTTGCCAACCCCTGATCTACTTGGTTATTGAACACTTCATCAGTTTGTAAGCCAGTTAACTGGTAATGCGAAAACACCAAGAGGCCAGTTTCAGCATGTATCTAATGAGTTTGATCCAGTGGTGTGATAGAGCTGACTTGCACAGGCTCCCATGAGCCAATTATATACACCTCTTGCTATCTCCAGGTATTGACCAAGACGAGAGTACTACGCTATGGAAATCAGAAAATCTAGTAATCAGGGCTTCTGATCACTTCCAGCTGGGAAGCTGGTTGTTAAACATGACCAGCACAGCACTGGTCTCATCCATTGCTCATGCAGTTAATTGTCTTGAAGCCTGGTTTACTATTTGCCAGTTCTGTTTTATAATGTGCAGCTTCTCTACATGTCCAGTTTCATGACTGGTTAGGTCAGATAACATCCAATGTATGATGTTCTGTTAGATTTCTGCTCTGTAGTCTTAGAAATTTTCTGATTATTTATATCAAGCAGGATCTCATTAGACCACCCATCTGTTTCATTTATGCAGACTGCATTGTCAAACAGCAGTGATCAGATCCCTGCTGGTCAAAACACTGTGAGAACTGTTTTGGTTCTGTCACCTGCTATGATAATTAAGTTCCCATGTCTTTGCTGGATAAGCATAAAACCTGGCTTATACTCCAATTCCAATATTTCCATTAAGCTTAGAAATTTAACATCATTGTGGCTTCATCCACCTTTGTCTCTGCCTATGGAGGACTGCCACCACAGATCTTTCTAGAAAAGTTTGTGGCCGCTTCTCCAAAGAATTCCCTAACACAGCGTAAAGTGTATAACCTCCAGACCCTTTAGAGGTTATGTTAGGAAGTAGCTGAGTAGGAGCAGCATTATTATTCCATCTCAATATTTTCCACTCTCTAAACCTTTACCTTGTTTTTCTATAAAAAAGGCAAAGTAATTCCAGCATTCAACCTCCTTTACTCCAACCATGAATCTTGGCCTGAAATTAGTCAACTAGCAGATTATAAATGGCACTCCTAGGTGATTGATCCAACACAACCTCTGGAGGTTTGTTTTTCTGTGCCACTCTGGTCTCAGTTCCCTTGTGAGTCAGAATTGTGGTTGGAAACAGCACATTTAAATAGGTAACTGAGAATTGCTTAAGAAGGCAACTCTTTCAAATGTGTGGGGAGGACTCTGAAAACGGCACGTAATGGTATCGTCTCGGGCACAGCAGTAGAAAAGGACTCTACTACCATAGATCTGAAGAGGAAGAGGAAGAGGCAGTTTCCTTAGGCTAGGCTGCCCATCAAGCTGCCACCTTTAGTAGAGGATCACAGTAAACATGTAGCGATATGACAGGGAAGGGACCAGAGGAATAAATGCCCCAACTTAACTAAACCCAGTTGATAGCCACGGTTCCAGGGAGACCATTGTCAATTACAGTCAGAGCAGTAGGCCACAGAGCTGATTCAAGAATAGGAAAGAGTGAATTTGTGAAATTCTAGATTCCATGTCACAAGAGAATATCTAGCACAGATATAATGTAATAGGCATAAAAGTTGTTCTAAGAAAACTATAAATTAAAAGGAAGAGTTGGAGAAAGAAATAGTCTCAGAAAAGCAAAGAAAAATTTTCAAGGGTGAATGATTTGGTCAATAATAACATTAACAATAATCGCAATAATTATAACAGTTTCCATTTGTTAAATATTTTCCAGGAACTGGAAAAATTGCATTATTTCGTAAAATTTCTATATGCGGTATTAATTCTTTTTCTTAATGATGAGGAATATGTATCTCAGAGAAGTTGTGTAACATTCCTAAGGTTACACAGAGAGTAAGTTAAAGGCTGTTACTTGCCAAAGTCAGCCTTTTAAATACTGGATTCTCCATAATCGAGTCAAGTGCTATGAGCAGTTGAGGAAGAAAAGATGTGTTGGATTTGACAAAGTTGCTGATTAGTGATCATAGATTCCTGATGTTAAACTTATGGGCAACATATGAAGCAGGAGTTATAGATCACACATCCTCAGGAATTTGCTTTTGAACGAAAAGAAATAAGTAGGTTGGGAACTAAGGGCCACCAGTGTCAGGTGAATATATATGTTAAAACACACACACACACACACACACACACACACACTCACACACATTGATATTTTAAACAGGACACCTCTACATATTTGAAAAGAAATGGAGTGAAACATTTTTCAAAGAAAAAATTGAAAATATTTTTGAGTGGGGTGATAGATAGGCAATGGAATCCCAAGTTTTGTAGGGAGGACTAGTTTTAGTGTATAGTGGTGTGCTTTGCGGAATTCTCTGGGTAAGACAGAATGAGCATTATAATGGAATTATTTTGATTTCGTTGGACATCTATTTTTTATATAAAATGTTGGTAGAACATGTCAAATTCATACACACAAAGACACTATATTTGAGATAAAAGTATTAAGAAATTATTCTTTTATCTTCTATCTCCTTTTTTCTCTAGTCTTAGACTTTTAGGAAATATTTTGTATTAGAAAGTTATATTTTGACACTGACTTTTTTCTGCCTATGCTATTAACTTGTAAATTATTTGCAATTTTTACCTATTTGAAGTGAAAAAAAATCAAATTTGGTGACCTAGAATATCTTTCCAAAGAGTCTACATAGCTTTCGAAAAGTAGAAGAAAGTAGAGTAGCTTTTATGACTTCGAAACACCAAGTAAATCTCAACTTTTTTTCCTTTTGAATAAATTTATTAGTTTCCTCATTTAATCTAATTGATGAGTTCACTTCAGCCTCCTGTGAAATAGATAAGTGCAGTCAACTAAAAATGGTAGTTCTGAAACCATACGCACTTCTCATTTACATTGATCCCTGACAGTGGTTCTTTACTTTCTACGTCAAGCTAGCTAATTAAGAAAATAATAATCACTCACTGTCAGCGAATGCTTTTTATAAGTCAGGTACTGTTATAAATAACATGAAAATTGTTTCATCCTCACATCACCTCTCTGAGGAAAGTTCAAGTAAGATTACATCCATTTTACAGAAACAGTGCAAGATGGTTAAATAACATGCCCAAAATAGTCAGCTCAAAAGTATTGGAGCTGCCTGGCTGTCAGTGTTCGTACCTTACACGGTAAGCACTACTCTACCCATCTTCTAGGTTTGCCACTCCAGTCAACAAAACTAAGACCCTTAATATAAACAGCATGTTTTAGTCCCCATGTTAATCTGCATATTTATACTGAAAGGACTGAAGAAGAGAGAAGTGTGAGCCTTTCCTCTGTCTGATTTGGGAAGAACTTAGTCACGGTGTCTGTGGCATTCCTGAATCAAGCTTCAGTGCTTAAAGGAGAGTGAAAATAGTTTAGTTGATATTTTAACTTCAGGAAAATGAGATACATGTTTTTCTTCTTAGCTGCCTTCTACCCTCCCATCTTGCCCCTGATACATCGACAAATGCATAATCTGAAGGGGAAAACACAGCTATGAAAATTAAGGCCAGAATATCTAAAGCTAAATATAACTGCCTTTTCATTTACTAAAATAAAACGAATTTTACCTGGCATTTTGTCCTAGTTGTCACGCATTATTCCTATTATAAGAAAAACATGAATTTCTGAAGATTAGTTCCCTACATTTAAAGATGCCAAAAAATGCTGTGCTCTTGATTTAACCAAAATTTACTGTTATTTATGAAAGATTAAAACACTGAATAGGAGAAAATAACACTTTATTAAATATTTGTACATGCTATTTAAAAAAATATATTTTAATCTAAATCAATATGGTTTTTGATTTCACAGTTTTTTTCATATTTATAATTTCTCACTTTTCCTATAATTCAATAGAAGGTAAAAGAGACAATTTTTCACTTCAGGGTTAATTTATTGTGTTCAGGTGAGCAAAGCAGTACATTAGTGATATGTACCAGTTTCCATGAAATGAATAAGAAGATAAGGTGTCACACATTAAAGTGCTTGAAGATAAGTAAAATATTATTTTTGAAAAAAACATCAAATATTATTATCTAAAGTTTAAAAAATATGTGAAAGACAAACCAGATGCACTGTAAATGTGATTCAGAACCTCCTGGAAATAAGAAAACCATTTTTTATCAAATGGCCACATCAACATCTATCTTCTTTAGTGCAAATTTTTCTCTACTGTCAAATACAGTTTTCACCTGTCTAGCAGTTAGTTGGTTTGGTAAAAAGTTCCTAAAGCAAAAATATGTTAGAATCTAGAATGTTATATATTAATTACTTGCAGCTTTTCCAACTTTTCTCTAGGCCTGAGCAAGATTTTTTCACATTTAAAAATAAAAAGAATTAAGGACATCTGTTATGACTTCTGATGTCTCTTGAATATTCATGATTGGGTCATTATCTTTCCAAGAGCAGTAGAAACTGATTGATTCCTGAGCTGTCTAGTGGGTATATTACTTTAGGCATCAACAACTAGGAAAGAACTCTAAATTGTATTTATGCCTAATAGTGAAAGAGTACATGAAATAATCTCTTCTTAGTGTCTCTTTTGCTATGAATTCTCCTATTTTAGTTCAGTCTGTGAGATACTAAAATCCTCATTGAGCTCAACATCAGTATTTTTATTTCAAATGTTTCTTTCCTATTCTATACTATGAGATGCAGTAGAGAATTAAATATATAGAAATTACTTATACATGAAAATGTGAAAATGAATTTTTTGAACGGTTCTTCATCAGACTATAGAGGCTAATATACTGTAGAGCTCTATTTTACAGAAGGATATTTTGGGTTGCATTGGTGTGTTGAGGAAATCAGCTATTTTCTTTCTAAAAATATATTTCTTTCATAATGGTGTATTTAGTATTATAGATTTAAGTAAAACATTTCTTAGAGGACACATTTCACATTGTTTGAAATCATTATATAAGATTTAAAGCCAAATAAATCTCCAAGGCATAATTAGTATTGAACTATGGTTTATTTCAATAATTCTGAAAAATATTTGAAGCTAATATAAAATAGTTTTAATTTACCTGTGAATTTGATCATTCTCAATTTATAAATTAAGTATGTTTATGACTATTTCATTTGACTCTCTTTGCCTCACCATCCTAGACATGTGAAATACTTTGAATGCAATACTGCCAAATTTATATGGATTCAGTCCATGTATGTATAAGATATTTCTCCACATAGGTAAAAGTTATTCATTTTCTGGACAGTTGGATCTAACAAACTGACACAAATATTAATTAATGACTATGTAAACCATCTTATACCATTAGCTTTTGACTTTAAAAGTTATATATATTGTTTTAGGATTTCCAAAGGTTGATTTGAATTTTATATGATTTTTGCTTTACATAGAGCAGTATGATTCAGTTGATATTTATGTAATACCAGATTTACAATCAAACTACGAAGACATATTTTATTAAATTATAATTTACATAAGGTTAATAGAAGCAAAGGCAGAGTATGACACTTAGATAAATTCTGAAATAATAAAACATTTCAAAAATTTTACATGATGTTCCTACTATTGTCAATTAATAATGCTGATGTAAGAAATCTATTTATTTAAGAATTACAATTCATTATAGTCTTTAATTGCCATTAGTGGGAACTACCATTTGTTTAATGCTTATTATTTCCAAGACACTAAAATAAAGGTTTTATATGCAGTATTTTACAATCCTTACAAAATAATTCTTCAAGGCATTAATTATATATTCCTTTTTATGTGAGCACAGAAGTAACCTGCCCAAGGTCACAGAGCTACTTGGTTGATTAGCCAGTACTCTGAGTCTAAATTTTATGGTATTTCCATTACACTCTGCTCTCACTGTACTAAACTTTGAAATATACGTACAAACTTTATGGCTGTATGCAATATTTATCAGAATAAAAAACCATGCTCTGTATTTTAATATATACTGTCAGCCCAAACTGAATTGTGAACTCCATGAAAGCAAGGATATTTTCATTTCATTTCCTTTATTTTTTGAAAGGCAGCATAGGAACACTCGGAAGATATTATGTAAGGACCAGATTGTTCTGGTTCAGATTCTAACACCTAACTTATTACTGTAAGTTTGAGTAATCATCTCAGTTTCCTCATTTATAAAATGGGGACAATAATTATAACCTCATTATATTGTTATGTAAATTCAGTATTTACAATAAATGAAAGATTGGCACATCCAAGGCAGTTAGCACTTTTTCTTTAGTATTTTGCCTGAGGTAAATATTTAATTACTGATAAAGATAGAACACAAAGTTTATTGTTGTATTCAAATATCTATATCTATATATATTTGAATGAGTTAGTGCAATGTAAACTGATATTAAGAGAACACTGATTTTTGTTTGTTTGTTTGTTTGTTTTGTTTTTTTGTGGTACACGGGCCTCTCACTGCTGTGGCCTCTCCCGTTGCGGAGCACAGGCTCCGGACGCGCAGGCTCAGCGGCCATGGCTCACGGGCCCAGCCGCTCCGCGGCATGTGGGATCTTCCCGGACCAGGGCATGAACCCGCGTCCCCTGCAATGGCAGGCGGACTCTCAACCACTGCGCCACCAGGGAAGCCCCAGAACACTGATTTTTTTTAAAGGCATATGGCTTAAATTTTTCTCCCTAGTATTGTCTGAACACATGGAAAACAAAAAGTTGGTTATCATTCTCTGCTTGAGACTAGGGCCATAGAGTATGGAGTAAACATCCAGTCATCACAGGGTCCTCTGTCTGGGTGCTAAATTTTAAAACCCAGAAACATGAGGCCACCACCACCAGAGCTCCACTGTGACTACCACACTTGATAAGACAATATGAACTCGCCAGGCCTCATACCCAATATCTCTTGTTCACTGACCAAACCAAAATTTTCCCTCATCAAACATCTCTTCCCAACTTTTTCTTCCATAATGGGTTATACTTTCTCCAACATTAGCCAAACTTCCCCTGCTCTTTCCCTGTACACCTGGGATTTTTAAAAGATCACACACTACACTGTCTTAGTCCCTATCTCAAACTCTGGTCATTTCAGCAGCCACATGGCTAATACATCTAACACATTAATCTGTGTTGTTTTACTGACATTTAACCACATTCCTTTTGATATTCGTGATGACTTAAAACATCTATCCTCAGAGGTGCTAAATTCGATTATATGTAGTAGTTCACAGAAATATCACAGCCATTCAGCCCTCTCTTATTTGGGCCACTTCATCTTTAATTTCCTGGAAGTGGACAGTCCATTTACCAGTCTAATTTCCATTGACAATTATGTTTTCCACTATGAAGTTAATTCTCAGCTAAATTTCAGTCAATCTCTTTTTGTAAGACACCACCATTTTTCCACATTTCTGGCAAAATTCCAATAATAAATCTACTCACTTTTCCCTTGCCTATGTCCAAGATGCAAAGAGTTCCTAGAGAAAATCTTTCAGCCATGTCTCCAATCCTAATAAAAGCCTAAAGACTAACTAGCAAAGCTTTTACCTCTCTCTGTTTACTTATCTATCCTGTGCTCCACACAGGTTATTGCACATCTTTTCCTATCACCGTAAGCCTCCCTGCCCCATATTTCCCTTTCAGCAGCCAACTCTCCATTCTACTTCAAGACAAAAATAGACGTCATATAAACGAAAGACAAATACACACATACATACACATTGTTACTACCAACCCACTGACTTACCAGCTAACCTGTCCATATTCAAGTTTTTTTTCACTTGTAATATTTTCACAATAAAATAGATGGCTCTTCTCAGTCTAATCTAAATAGCTGTTAAATGGATCATGTTCTTAGTTGCCTCTGTTTCCCTCTCTTTGTTTTTTAGTTCAGCCTCCGCTCTCTCTAAGGACTCCTTCTAATAGTAGTTTAAACATGCACAATTGAGATCTCTTTTGTAAAACCAAGTAATGGAAAAACAATATAGTTGTCCTTTGATGCTGAGTTTGTCTCCATCCACAGCCTGTTCTCTCATTTTCCTCCCATTAAAACTTTATGAAAGTCTGTATATCTTCTTTGGAGAAATGTCTGTTTAGGTCTTCTGCCCATTTTTGGATTGGGTTGTTTGTTTTTTTGTTATTGAGATGCATGAGCTGCTTATAAATTTTGGAGATCAAACCCAGCAATCCCATTACTGGGCATATACCCTGAGAAAACCATAATTCAAAGAGTCATGTACCAAAATGTTCATTGCAGCTCTATTTACAATAGCCCGGAGATGGAAACAACCTAAGTGTCCATCATCAGATGAATGGATAAAGAAGATGTGGCACATATATACAATGGAATATTACTCAGCCATAAAAAGAAACGAAATTGAGCTCTTCATAATGAGGTGGATAGACCTAGAGTCTGTCATACAGAGTGAAGTAAGTCAGAAAGAGAAAGACAAATACCTATGCTAACACATATATATGGAATTTAAGAAAAAAAAGTGTCATGAAGAACCTAGGGGTAAGACAGGAATAAAGATACAGACCTACTAGAGAATGGACTTGAGGATATGGGGAGCGGGAAGGGTAAGCTGTGACAAAGCGAGAGAGAGGCATGGACATATATACACTACCAAACGTAAGGTAGATAGCTAGTGGGAAGCAGCCGCATAGCACAGGGAGATCAGCTCGGTGCTTTGTGACCGCCTGGAGGGGTGGGATAGGGAGGGTGGGAGGGAGGGAGACGCAAGAGGGAAGAGATATGGTAACATATGTATATGTATAACTGATTCACTTTGTTATAAAGCAGAAACTAACACACCATTGTGAAGCAATTATACTCCAATAATGATGTAAAAGAAAAAAAACTTTATGAAAAATGCATGCATGGCTATTGCCTTCACTTACTTTTCCACTTACTTATTCTCAACTCAGTACCATATAAACATGGGCATCTTAACCACACACCATTATGACACTGGAAAATTATTTTCAAGGCCATTAAAAGTCTTTGGATATATATGGAATGAACACTGTCAGTCTTTACCCTAATTCACCTCTTAGAAGTACTCAACACCCCATCTGTTAACATAGCATCATGTTCCTCTGGCTTTCATGTAAACCTCTAATCAGTTCCAAGCAACAGCAACATATATTCAATGAGCTGGCGAAGAAAAGACTGCATAGAAAGTTGCCTTGATTTCCTACATCCTGTTTATTTTTTAACGTCCTTTTCTGACTCTCTTGTCAATGCTCAGTTCCTAGAAAATGCTTTAAATGAGCTCCTAAGGGATTTTGCAAAGATCTCCTCTGACCTAGAATACACCTGTCTTCACAAGCACACTCCTGTTTCATCTGTATTACTAACAATAATATTCTTTATTCTGTTAATGTGCATGAGTTGTCCCTCTCTTCCGCTCCCACAGAACTATTTTCGATGTATATACATGTATAACACAGAATTGTTGCTTGTCTGGTCATTCATCTACTTCCTGCACCAGACCTTAAGCTATGTGATGGCAAATCATTCATTCACTCCTTTATTCTTGAATTCAACAAGTGTTGGTTGTGCCTAAGATAAGCCTTTGTATTTGTTTTTATGACAGAGCAGCAAACAAATCATACTTAGCATCTAATCTCATAATTTATTAGGTGAGACATATCCTAAGACAAACAAATGTACAAATCTTTGTCCAATTTCAATTATTTTAAGTGCTATAAAAGAAAAATACAAGACTTTTTTTTAAGATTAAGGGATTATATGTCAATAAAGCAGTGTTCATTGTTGTAGGATATTATTTCAGAAAATTGTCCAGGTGATCTTCGCAACTCAGTGTTTTAGCAAAAATAAGTGAATGTATTTCTTACCATCATTGCATTTAAATTTCTGTGTTTCATCTCCCATGTGTTTGTTTTTATAGACTACTGAATGGGTTATTTCCTGGTTTTCCAGAGCTGAGGCTAAACTCCAAATGGGAAAACAAAAGACTGTTAATAGTGCATATTCCAAGATTAAAGAACTACTGAATGATGGGGGCCAGCTATGTCCCATAGGGTTTACTAAGAGGAATATAGAATAAATAGATAAGAAAAAAATAACTTTTGGCAGATAAAATAGCAGCCCAAAGAAACATACCCAGATGACTGTTAGTGGGAAGGAAGAAACCAGGAAACCTTAGGAGAGAGAGAACATTGAAGTTTTCGTTTTGATAATCACTGCAGATTCTTACTCATTACCAATATCACCTATTTCTCTCAGTGATCTGCAGAAGAAAGAAAATAGGCAATTAAAATAAAATCAGATTAAATCACCAAATAGGAATTTAATACCTCTTCAATCAAATTTTTGTATATTTGTATTCTCTCCAACCCTGACATTTAACACTGAGTATGGCATGAATAGTTAAATACTGTGCTTCTCAGGAGAGAACGTGTAATGTTATTCTTACTCTGCGTCAGCTGACCTGAAGAAATCTATATGAAGTTAATATTCTTGCTTCTTTTATGTTGACATATATTCTGAAGGACTGAGAGGAGCCTGGGGTCAAAATCTACATAGTGAGCTTTATGAACTTTTCATGCAGTGTCTGTTAGCATGAAGTTTTACGTTTAGTTAGCTCACATACCTGGTACCTTCTACCCTAATCAGGCAGTTTACTTAGTATCTCCTATAGTGTCCACAGTTTTTAAACTCTTTTCTTCCTGATATAAATTAGTCTCCTTTTCTTTTTTTTTTTCCCCCAACTATGCAAAGGTTATCTTACTAGGACCAGACTGGGCCCTTCCATTCATGAAGACTTTTCTAACTAATCTGATCAATATTAGTTATGATTTCTGAATTATAGTGAAATGTATTTTCTTTCATACCACATTTTTTTAATCTAGAAAGAATTTTAAACCTTTCCAGATTGTCCCAGAATTTGTAGTCTTTATGGCTAAGATTGGTATTCTTTTATTATTTTAAATTATAAATGTTTCAGATATATAAGTATGTAGTAGGAGATTTTAATGAAATGTTGAGAAGCTCTTTCAAATCCCTGCAGTGTGCTAGGTTAGGACATTTCATTCATTTTGAGTATTTTTAAATGAATACATCATAGAAAGATTTATAGAACCAACATAAATAACAAAGACCTTTGAAAGATAAAAAGTCAAAGGATTAATAAAATAAATATCTGAGAATTTCTCCCCTTTCTGCACAAGACCCAACAATAGAAATGATCAATCTGAAATGAATCTCTCTTTCTGACATCAAGAGGTAGTGCATTAGAACATAGAACACTGGTAAAAAATCAAATCTGTTCTTGCAATCAAGTTTTAGATCATCCTAGGGATTTTTGAAGCTATCGAGTCATGCTCTTACATATCAACCTCAGAATAAACACACACAACATACACAAAGTGACAACAAAACAAATAAAAACAAAATAATTACACTGTAAGGCCAGCCACTTTTGATCAGTTTATTAAAAGCTCAATTCTGTCAGAGCCATGATTTCTGCCTTTAAGAGGGCTCCTATTTCTAGCTCTAGATTTATGCTAACTCTAGGACCAAAGTTCATCAAAAGAGAGATATTTCTGTTTTTGTCTCTACACTCCGAAAATTTGCCTCTGGATTAAGAGGCAATACTTAAATTTATTAGACTTCATTTGCTTAGAAAGCCTTAAAATTGTAACCTCTCATCCAAGAGTTAAAAGGTGCCACTTTAAAAAAGAACAACATTGATATCTTTGAGTGATTTTTGTACCTCAAATAATTCTACTTACATACGCATTTTGCCAACCTTTATAGCCTTCTTGATTTATTTAGATAACAGAAGCCTACACAACAACTATGTGGAAAAACATGCTTTCACCAGCAGGGAAAATGTTGGATCTCTAGAGTTTACATTGTTTAAGCTTAATTAAAAATCTGCATTTCCCTTAAAAAAGATTCAGACTGAGCCTAGGGTTATTCTTAAGCAGGAAAATAAACACAACACAAGATAACAAAAACTAAAACTGAGAGGAAATAAGTTGAAAAGGCAAGGCTTAGATATAAACCAGAGATTGGAAGAAAATTGAAATGCATAGAGTATGGGCTAAAATTTAGCTTTATGCTATGTTGCTGCAAAACAACAACAAAAACAAACCTGCTTAGCTATACAATCGTAATAACCATTAGATAAATACAGAGACAATGCAAAAGTACAAATATTCATAAACAATATACTGACTGACAGCACTAAAAATATCTTTGATAAAATTCTTATGAAATACGCAGTGGTTAACTTTACATACAGTGATTACTTTCATTGTTAACGTTACAGCATCAAATGCATTCAGAAAAAAAGGATACCTGGGAGGCAAGTAATGTGCATGTATAGGGGTGAGCTGTACAATTTAATCATCTTGCATAAGTATTTCTCTCCTGGTCTGACATAGAGCAGCAGCATACTAGTATATATATAAGTGCGGGGAAATGGTATGTCATTCAACCATTCCTTTCTGAGTAGCATTTTTTCCCCCACCATTGAACTTTCAGCAACACCCACGTTCTTCTATTTTTAATTTAGTGCTAGATAATCTTATTCCTTTGTTTGTTATGCAAACTCTGGTATACTATATATATGTCCTGAGTTTACTTATTAGAGTTTGATTAATCAGTATTTGTTTTAGGAAATGATGCACAGTTAGCTTTAGGGCTTGGTGAACCTATACCATAGTATTACTTGAAGATAGTTAAACATCTTTGAATGAATTATAAAACTGAAATTGGTGAAGGTAAAATTGATATTCTGTGAAAGTGCAGTTGTTTAACAGATGTATGTGCCTGTAAGGGAGTTAATTCTCCCTCTGCTTAAAAGACTTCCCAGAATATATTCCCTTTGATCTGCTTGAGCAAGCAAGCATTCAGCCATGTAAGCCACAAAAATTTTAATGCATATTGCAAAGCCCTAGTAATTTTATAGTTAGTATAAGGGAAAAAAAAGATTCAAGTTAATTTTCGGTCCAAATGTTCCTCATTCAAAACAGATTTTCAGTAATATATTATAGAATGTCTAGCTTTAAACAATATTACTTATATAGTCTATAAGATAAATCATTTATATACTCTATGCCAACCTAATCAATTGAGATAACTAGTTATATGGACTGATATTTTTAAACAGACTATAGTGAGGAAACCTCTGCCAAAATTAATAATAATTTTAGTTTAAAATAGTTGATCTTTTTATGATTATCTATACATAAATATAAGTATATATGTACAGTTTTTAAAAAATAAACTTTTTGTTTTAGTATAGTTAAGATTTACAGAAAAGTTGCAAAGATAATAGAGAGTTCTGATATACCTTCACCCGTTTTCCCCTGTTTTTGATATCTAGCATTATCATTATGCACAACAACAAAGAAACCAACTTTGGTATATTACTACTGACAGAAATCCAGACTTTATTTGGATTTCACTATTTTCTCCACAGTTGTTCTTTTTCTGTTCCAAGAATCCATCCAGAATACCACATTACATTATGTACAAACAAATATGTTACTCCTTGGTAATATATCCAAAATGTGGTCTAAAAGCTTCATGACACTGGGTTTGGCAATGACTTTTTGGGTGTGACATCAAAAACACAGGAACCAAAAGAAACAATAGAGAAATTAGACTACATCAAAATTTAAAACTTCTGTGCATCAAAGAAAAAGGCAACCTATTAGAGAAAATAGTCACAAATCATACATCTGATGCTGGGTTAATGTCAAGAATATGTAAAGAACTCCTGCAGCTCAACAATAAAAAAAAATCTGAAAAAATGTGTAAAGGACTTGAATAGACATTTTTCCAAAGAAGATGTATGAATGGCCAATAAGCAAATGAAAAGATGTTCAACATCTCTAAGCTTAGGAAATTGCAAATCAAAACCACATGGAGATACCACTTCACATCCATTAGAATGGCAAATATCAAGAAAAAAACCATACCAAAACAAAACAAGAAACTAACAGATGTTGGCAAGAATGTGGAGAAATTGGAGCCTTTGCACTGCTGATGGGAATATAGAACGGTGTAGCCAACTGTGGAAAACAGTATGATGGTTCCTCAAAAAAATTAAACATAAAATCACAATGTGATCCATCAGTTCCACTTCTGGGTATGTACTCAAAAGAATTGAAAACAGGGACTTGAACAGACATGTGTACACTCAAATTCATAGCAGCATTATTCAAAATAGTCAAAAGGTGTAAGCAATTCATATGTCCATAGACATATGAATAAATAAACAAAATGTGGTATATACTTACAATGAACATTATTGATTCTTTAAAAGGAATGCCGTCCTGACACATGCTACAACATGGTTGAACGTTGAGGACATAATGCTAAGTGAAATAAGCCAGACATGAAAGGACTAGTATTGTATGATTCCACTTATTTGAAGTACCTAGTATAGACAAATCATAGAGACAGAATGTAGAATAGGCTGGGTGTGGAGGTTGTGGGAACACTGGGGAGTTATTGCTTAATGCATATAGGGTTTCAGCTTTGCAGGATGAGAAGAGTTCTGGAGGTAGATAGTGGTAATGACTGCACAACAATGTGAAAATACTTAATGCCACTGAACTGTATACTTAAAAATGATTAAAATGATAAATTTTACCTTATGTGTATTCTACCACAATAAAATAAACAAATAAATAAGGTCTATAATGGAAGAAGTTTGTTTAAGCATGCCTGATATTCATGTAGAATATGTGCAAGAGATCATCAAATTTTCATTTAAGCAAAGAGGTGACAAATATTTGCACTATGGAATTCCTTGGATAAATGAAAGATCTTAATCAAATATCCTTGAAAACGTGCTATTAAAAAGACCTCTTGGTAAACCCACTAATGGTGTTAAGGAGTGAAAAATTCTTATCTTTAAAATGTTTTGGAGGTATGTTTTACAATGTGTTAATACAAAAGCTATCTATGTTTTAAATTGCATGAGGCTTTAGATGTTTTAGTAATCTTCAGTTAACTTAAAATATTTTTAAAATACCCAGCAATTCTTGATAAACCAGGTATTAGAAAAGTAAGTCCTATTTTGTCATCATTTTTTACTGTAAGAATTGTTATCTGAAATTCACTGATTGCAGATACAGTAATAACGTCAGCTAAGGAAGTTCAGAATGGAAGGTGGAATTTTAAATAGTCCCCTGTCAGCAATAGGTAATCTATAGGTTCTGAAAACCCCTCTACTGACCTGCCCAGTGTACTAGGGCTCTACAACAATGGTTAAAATAAGGCAAGCAATGGCACTTTATTCTGAATTCTGAATATTTATTCTAAAATTATTTGGAAGCCTGGAATGGTTATTCATAAAATAAATATGGGTACATATCTTTAGAAATTAAAATATTAACATGATTTAATTCTTATATGGTATAAAATGTTTGCATTAAACACACATGATTATTAAAATCTAATCAAGGAGAAAGTTTCTTTTTGTCTTTATACTGCCTCTAAAATTTTTTCAGGAGGGAATGATAACTTCACTGCAGCTTAATGAAAAATTTGGACATTCCCATGAATTTTTTATTACTGTCACGTAATCATAATGTCATATAATAATAGTCACATTGAGGTTCAAACACACAGCATCAATTTGGTAATTTCATGTGTCCAATCTCATAATTAAGACATCAATTTGCATTTGAAGAGTGACTTCTGCAATTTCTCAAATAGGACATGGCTCAAATGGATTCATCTGCTTTTAGAGAATGGAGTGTGGTAAGTATCCCTCTAGCTCTGTATATTCCTTTTCTCAGTAGAAAAATTTCACTAAAAACCAAAGCAAATGAGAAAGGTGATAATACCCTAAGATGCAAACACTGTGACCAACCATCAGAAGGAAGTTTATTTTCTAATGTACCCTACAGTGACTTTGTGCTGGATCAGTTTAACAAACCTGAAATTAGATTTTCAAAAATATTCTTGCCTATATGGTTCAATGTTTGGGTTGACTGCAAAAGAAATTCTCTTGACATTTGGATGACAGAGGTGAAATAGCATCCATTATCATGCTGCAAAGGGTGGAGTAAGGCCAGACGTGGTTGCAGCTTGCATGTACTGTCCCCAATCTAGAAGCTCACCTTGTTGGCTTGGGCCAGAATCTCAGATTGCAGCTCCTTTAGCATCCAGTAGATGTTTTCCTTCAACAGTTAAATCCTGAGCCAGGTACATTTGCAGTTCTTTAAGGAAGGGCTCCAGTTTATCCTATAGTTTGTCTGCACCAGAGAAATTAGAAGTTATGAGAGAGATATAAAGATTAAACTTATCCTCACCGGTTACAGTTTGTTCTTCTCCAGGCCCAACACAATCTCAAAACAACAGTATTATGTAGACTGCTTAACCAACTCTCACAAATGTGCATGGTCCAGCCCCTATAGTAAGCCCTTTATATACCACTATCATAGGCAACTTTAGATTGTCTCTTGGTAAGATACCAGTTGTGTATCAAATACCACTCCAAACAGTGTTCTTCTGAATTTCAAGGGAGATAGACATGTCCCCAATTTTAGGGACATGGGTGAATCTTTCCAGTGGTCTTCTTTGAAGCCCCACTCACTAAATCTGAAAGGAGGGTGGTGCTTTATTACAGGAGATCACTCCCTTCTCCTTGAATAGGTTGGGAATTATAGCCCAGTGCCTCACCAAAGATATCTTCTTACAAAACCTTTTCTCAGTCTCCACACCCTTGAATAACTTAATTTCTTCTTGTAGATTGG
Source organism: Stenella coeruleoalba (assembly GCF_951394435.1). Taxonomy (NCBI): domain Eukaryota; kingdom Metazoa; phylum Chordata; class Mammalia; order Artiodactyla; family Delphinidae; genus Stenella; species Stenella coeruleoalba. Next base: position 22,599,078 of record NC_137148.1, read on the forward strand.
AGACCATTGGAATCCTACTTTGATATTTCCACATGGTGTTCTAACGCACTTGGTGATCTTTTTCATATTAATGCTATTTTCAAAGCTGATATTTTAGCATATTTTATGTAATAGAAGATGGCCCAAATATTTTAGATATAACAACTCATTTAATTCACCCTGTTCCTTTCACGAGGTGAAAGCTGAAGTTCTAGTTTAAACTGAAAGTAAATGGCGATTCTTGTTTGCTTCTTAGCCAATCTGGCTACAGACTACCTTTTAATATATTAATACATTGCTACACTGCTTTCCATGAATTTCAGTCAGGAATAGTGGAAATATAGAGCATTTTACTGAATTTTGATTTAGATCTATAGAAAAAGCACAGGTTTTTCTTTCTTGTCTCAAATTATTCGTGAACTAATGTAAGAACCATGGGGAAATGTGTCTCCCTCACTGGCATTCAGTTTAACTTTAGTGTTTCCATGGACTGGCCCCTTCATGAGATTGCAAAAGTGCTCAGTTAAGTTCTGTACTCAGTTCAATAAAAGGGCCTTGCAACTGTAGGGGAGAAAAGAGTTTTCCTCAGCTCTCTTAGAATCCTTGGCTTGATCTGAACAATAATCTGACAAAGACAGATTAACAGGAGAAGAGCATACACATCTTACTAAATTTTTACATATGTATCACAAGAGAATGGAGACTTGAAGAAATGACCAGATGAGGAACTTTTTTACCTCTCAGACAAAGAAACAATAAATTTGTGAAGAACTGACAAGACAAAGAAGTTTGGACTAGGGGTAGTAAATGGTGAAGAAGTAACTAGAAAGACAAGGGTAGTTTAGCAAGGTTTTTTTTTTTAAGTTCCTCTGGTACTATCTCTGGACTGATAAGAGTCTGTCTCCAGCAAGAGAATTTATTTCCTGCCTTTCTGCATTTACTCTGTCTTTTTTTTAACCTTTTTTATGGAAGTATAGTTGATTTACAATATTGTGTTAGTTTCAGGTATATAGCATGATAATTGAGTATTTTTGAAGATTATACTCCATTATGGGTTATTATAAGATAATGGTTATAATTCCCTGTGCTATACGGTCTATCCTTGTTGCTTATCTATTTTATGTATAGTAGTTCATATCTGTTAATCCCATGCCCCTAATCTTTCCTTTCCTCCTTCCCTCCCCGTTGGTAATCACAAGTTTGTTTTCTATATCTGTGAGACTATTTCTGTTTTGCATATACATTCATTTGTATTATTTTTTAGATTCCACATGTAAGTGATATCATACAGTAGTCCTTCAGCTAAAAATAAGTTTTGTGTCAAAGAGGCAAATTTTGGGGTGACATATTCTGGTTTCCTTTATAACTAAATAACATAGGGGAATTTTATCCAATCTTGTAGGCTGTTAGAACTGAAAAGTTCTGAAATTCAAACTCTTAAAACACATACTTTTTAATTTTACACTCATCAGCCAAACAAAACATAAGAGTATCAAGTCCCATTCTCCACAGTTTTACCTCAAATTATGGAATAACATAGCTTTTAAGGATGTCAGAATTCCTGCCAGCTTGTGTTTCTTCCTATATAGAAAAGCTCTGGATACCGCAGGTGTTCCACCTCAGACTGACTCTTTATTTTACCATCAGCTTGGTCCCCAGTCACTTACTTGTCTCAGAGATGCTATAAATAAGCAAAATTGGCTCTATTCATTTTCTCACTCTTGCTTCTTGAGCTAGTACTGCATATTCCCCTGGCCAGATTCTCTCAGAAATTCTTGCTTTTCTTGAAATAAGAGATGAAGAAAGTTTAATATAGTGTCTCACTCTAGGCAGGATTGAGCAGATAGACTCATTGAAATCTTTATTAGAAGTGCTCCTGTCTTACAAAGAGCCATTGGCTTCCTATTTTTCCAGACTTATTTTCTACTCCCCTTCTCTTCACTCACTAGTGAATCTATCATCCTCTCTCCTTTCTCTTCCAGGAAAAGACAGACTCATTCTTGCTGTAGGGTCTTTGCACTGGCTGTAATCCTATCTGGGAATTTTCCTCCCCAACATGTTTTCATAGGTAACTCTTTTTTGTTATGTTCATCTCTGATAAATATCACCACCCAAGAGAAGTCTTCTTTGACCATGCAGTTACCATATCCCATGTTTTTAGTTTCAACATAGCTAATGACTGCATGAAAAACACCTGATTGTTTTCCTTCTATTAAGTGTCTGTCTCTTCAGCTTGAGTGTAAGTTTGAAGAGAGGTAAAAATGTATATCTCTTGATCAACTTTCTCTGTGCTCTAAAGTGTATCTTGTACACAAGGGGCATCCGGTAAAACGTGTGAGTTGAATGACTGAATGAATAGCTCTTTACCATTAGATTTTTGTTTTACCTCATGCATGAAGTTGTTTAGGTTATGCATGCATATATTGAACATAGGGTCTCAGTTTGTTCCACATTAGAACACTGCAAATACTTTAATTTTACCTTACAATTTTGCCTGACACAGACCTTTGAGATTTGGTATTTTTTTTTTAGCAGGGGACCTTCAGGCTTATTTTTCGCCATATGACATTTTAAGGCCTGATACATCACTGGTTCACTAATATGAGCCAGTTGTATTCTTTTAAGAGAAAGAAAGATAATGATTTACATTGATTATGAGAGGGGACATAAAACACTCAGTGAAACTTTCCAGCATCAGGGAGTTCTTCCAATGACCATTCATGTGGGGGGTAATGGCATTTTACCATTACCCAAGCAATCTTTCAGCATTGGTTGTGTCTCAAAATCAGAAAGAAAAAACAATCCCCTTTATTACCCAAGAACAGGACCTGAGGTTTAAAATAATGTGTAGTCGCAGAACAAATTATACAATGTTTAAAATCTATTCAGGGAGACTCCTTCTGTCACCATCTAAAATCCTTAGAGTTCATGATAAGGATTGAGGATTGCAGAGGGAGGTATTGAGGTAAAAACACTTAGATCCCTTGTCCATCAAGTTTTTACCTAATAGGAGCAAGTATCACAGTAACAGAGAAATAGGATAAAAAATATGCTTTATAAAGGACTAAGAAAATAGCTCATAATTCCTAATTCATGGATCTCTTTGCAGTACTAAATTGAGGAATATACCTTTATTACAGAACCAAATAAACATCTCTTCTTCTCCAAATCTGCATTTTTGGGCCCTTAATTTTATGTTTGCTGAGCAGTCTTGTTAAATTTCTTAGCCAGTCATAAGGGCTATCAAAGTCTGGTCTCATATACTCGTTCATTATTTATTCATTTTTTAAAATGTAGTAACACATTATTGGCTGTCCACTGTGTCCTAGGCACCTAGCAAGGTGATAGTAATAAAATGATGAAAAAAAAATCTGTCTACCTTCTAGAAGCTTACATTCTCCTAGGGGTGGCAACAGAGAGCAAGTAAATAGAAAATAGAAAAGATAATATTGAAGGTACTTAAGTAAGTTCAGCGGGGCTGCAGGATTGTGGGGAAGTGTGTGTCCTGAGTAAGTAAGCCAGATTAACATTCTTTTTTTCACTGGTATTATAATTAAAAAGCTGATAGGAAGAAGTAATATTTTTAGTAAAATTTTATTTTTTTAAAGAGCCATTGGCTTCCTATTTTTCCAGACTTATTTCCACGAATCCTGGAAATGTTTGTAATATATATATAGTAAGAGTTTTTAACACCATCATCTTCCCTGAGTTATTGCCTTATGACTCGATAGGTACACACAATTAGAAATAATTTACAGTAATCTACTAGGAAGAACTGATTTAGTTCATAGAGGGATTCACTTTTTGAGTTCAAAGAAACAAATTATTATTTATGCTTACCTCAGTGGAGGCATCAAGATGTATTATGATCAAATAATCTCTTCTATCTAATGAAATAAATATTTCAGGTAAATAATTAAGAAAAAAAGTCTTTAGGAAATATAGAACTCTTCTCTTTTTTCCCCCAAGAGGGAAAACATTTGTTATAAAATGTTTTGTAGAAAATCTGTTCATTTCCATTTTTCATCTTATTTCAATATTCATTATTAGGTCATGTCTGTAAAAATCAAATTATTTTATTCATCTGAAAAGATTTTGCTAACATGGGAGACTTAAATACATGAGAGTTTTGATTCCTTTCTCTTTTTTTGCCTGCTTTCTCTTTTGGAAACATATGTTGAAATTATTAAAAAAGAAAAAAATTCATTTGTGCATCATTTTAACTATTCAGAAATATAAAATATTTAATTAGCTTTTAAAATACATATATAATAAGGTTATTTTTTCTTTTGATAAGACATAGAGAAATGAAGAAGTTGTGGAACCACTCCTTAAACTAAGTGAAACTATCATGAAGGAAAATTATTCATGCTTAGTCTACCATTAGAGGTAGTTAAAAAAAGCAGATAACAGAAAGTTAAAAGTTAAGTTAAAGTGAGAAAACCGAGATTTTTAACAGCCTATTATCTCATTACATATCTCTTTAATTCCAATACATAATTTAAAAAAAATTATCATACAGTAATTCAAATAACATGGTATTTGGACATTTACCATTAATTAAATGAAATGCACATCTCACTTTTCATTTCAAACTACCATTTTAAAATGCATACTCCAACCTCCAACTGAATTATTTGTTTCTTTCGAAGATACTAGGAGTGTGAAAAATAAGGAAGTTCTAATATAATGAAATCCAAAATATTTTAAATTGGCTTAGAAAAAAATATATTGTGTTATAAATATAGAAACATTTGACACGCAAGTGAAATCAGATTTCACATTATTTTGTTTTCAGTAACAGCACTGCCACTCACAATTTTCAGCACAGAGTTATTCCAAAGTGTTTATTTGCTTTTATTGACAGGCTAACTGTGATCATGTTCACTTCACCCAAAAATCAACCTGTGCTAAGAGAGACCTCTGAAATATTTTCCTGGTCAGAGGTTGAATTTTTAGAACATTAGTACTCAGAGATATTAGAGAAGTAAACCTCTAACTTCAGGTTTTGAAAATATAGTTAATTTTGAAAAATAAGCTCCCTTTGACTTGGGTTATGGTTTTATTAGACATGTCAATGTATATCTCATTGAAACATGGAAACAGTATTTGCATTAATTTAAGATAGTAATTTTGCATCTGCAAATAGTCTGTACGTAATCGAAAGTTCTTGGACACATCTATATGAGGAAGTTTACAAAACTTAGTAATCACTAGGAACAGTTGTTCTTTTTTAGTTATTTGTATGTGCAAATGGGAGAAATGTGAATTATTTTGTTTACAGTATTTTGGTATAAGAATCTATTTTCTGTTGAAACTTATTGCATTCATTATAATATTATTCCTATAGTAGAATCATATGGTTTTATCCAAATCAGCTCACATGGCACTGTACAACTACTTAGGATAACCTATTTGATTTCTGGAGTGAGGGGGAAAAAAGGAGCAGGACAAATTCAGCGCAGATGGCTCGAGATAAATGTAGCAATGTGACAATTTGGGCACAGGTCATATGGGCTAACAAACACTTTGGCCAATTTTCTAGTCCATATCCAGTTTGCAATTGGCATACAGACAAGATATAAAGCTTTTATTGACTGCATCCTTCTCTGATGGCTTTGCATGTGAGCAGAGAAAGACACTGTTGCCTGTGTTGTGATGTGAGGAGCTTTGCTGTATCATTTCTAATGAGAACACAATTGTAGCTGTGGTTCATGACAACAACGTGATGCTTGTATCCGAGAATCAATACTAATTCCTTGAGTCTATTTCTCTGCTATTGAAGATCTACAGGAGTAGAAATAGTGAAAGAGCATGTAGTGCTGGGTAATGTAATAAAGTGCTATTTCCAATGTAACTACTGAAAATGCTTCTCTGATATTCTCAGCTTTTTGACACAACTAGTATCTAATGTGATAAATATGCTTCAAGCCATTAGTTGACAAAGTGTCATGATATCCAGATATTATCAGTAGGAATCTATCAGCACCATGAGAAGCATTAGGTAACTGACTATGGCATGACACTTTGAAACGCAGAATACTCTGTTTTAAAACTAGATTGAAGACTCATTTTCTCTGGTGCTCCTTAGATACTAGTTTGCCTTTTTTTGTGTGCCTCTGAAAAAGAGACACTGGTTAATAAATATTAGTTATGTCTTATGACAAAATTAAGAGATATTTTGCATTATGTGACAGATTCTTCCAAGATTGTGAAATTACAGAGTGTGAATTGCTTATGTTATCTCTATATTAATTTAATTTTAAATAACGTCAAAATTATCTAGTCTTATTGGGCACATGTTTTTTTCTTTTTCTGAACACAGTCTACCTAGAGTGGAAACTTATAGCACAGTTATCTTATTCTGTTTCTTTGCAATATACATTTTTAATAAAGTATAAATAATTTAGAGAAACCCATGACCTTCCAACACTAGCAGGTAGGTCTGGTTCAGTCTCTCCTTGGGTCACTGCTCCTTCCCCTAGGTCCAAATGCGCATACTACTTTTTGTGTGCCCTCCAGCAGTGGAGTTTCTGTTTCCCCCAGCCCTGTCAAAGTCCTGTAATCAAATCCCACTAGCCTTCAAAGTCTGATTCTCTAGACATTCTTCCTCCCGTTGCCGGACCCCCAGGTTGGGAAGCCTGACATGGGGCTCAGAACTTTCACTCCAGTGGTTGGACTTCTGTGGTATAAGTGTTCTGCAGTTTGTGAGTCACCCACCTAGCAGTTATGGGATTTGATTTTACTGTGATTGCGCCCCTCCTACCATCTCATTGTGGCTTCTCCTTTGTCTTCGGATGTGGGGTATCTTTTTTGGTGAGTTCCAGTGTCTTCCTGTCGATGATTGTCCAGCGCTAGTTGTGATTCTGGTGTTCCCACAAGAGGGAGTGAGAGCACGTCTTACTCCGCCATCTTGCTTCCGATTCTGAAGCAGTTCGGAACATCTCTACTTCAAATTCCAGAATTTTTTTTAATAGCTTATGTGTCTTTATCCAGGAAGTCACACCTCATACGTTCTGTATTTATGTCATTACTTATCCTTAATATTCTCCTAAGGTCTTTCAATAGATGAGCTTCCTTTCTGCTAGAAAATACATTAGTGTATTTATTCAGAGGTCCAGTTATGGCTGATAATCTGTTTAGGTGTGTGTGTATGTATGTGTGGGTGTCTTGATTGTTATTATTTTTGTGTTTTACTTTCCTAATCTTTTTTATCAAATATTTAAATGGCTTGATTTTCCTGTTTTAATTCTAAAATGACTTTGTGCAGACCTAAAAAATATTATGTCTGATATTGAGCAAGATAAAAGTATAATTATAATTTGGAAAGAAGTTATAGTTTTCAGTTATTTCTTATATGAAATTTATAGATATTTAGATAGGTTGATAGATCAACTTGTGAATAGATAACCAACTTATGAAAATTTCTAACTAAATTTAATATTGAGTTGATTTTTTTCATCATTTTAAAGGAATAATAACTTACGTTAAAATAATTCTAAATGTGTCTCTTTTGGTCCATATTTATTAGTAATTTATAGTTCAGTTCATTACATCAAGTAAAGTTTTATTACTTTATTCCTGGAATAAACTCTATTGGCTAAAATACATAATTGAACTAACATTTTAGTAATCTATTTTGCTGTTATCTAAATTTTTCCTAGGAGATCAGTCTGTAGTTTTTACCTTTTTGTGTATGTAGTAACCTTGGTATTTTGACACTACTCTTTTTAAAAAATATATTCCTCTGTAATTTCTATTTATTGGAAGTTTGAGATAATTTAGTTAAACTCTAGTTTTAGAACTCTTAAAATTTTGAGTGTGATCATATTATTTGTTCATTTTATTACTTACTTTATCTAATAATTTTTCCTGTTAATTTTTGTAATTTCCAGTATAAGAAAATAATGAGAATTTGGGGTTTATTGGCATTAAGTAGTACATAATATTTTCTTATAATGCTTTGGTTTTTAAAAGTTCTTTTGGATAATAATATTTTTTAATCAATCTTCTTTAATTTTATTGAGGTATAATTCATATACAAAAATCTTGCATATAGTTTATGTATACATTTTGATGAGTTTGGACATATGTACATACCTGTGAAACCATCGCCCCCTCAAGGCACTAAATATATTCATCACCTCTTTGTGTATCTGTGTCCTTGTTAATAGTACTTAACATGAGATCATCCTCATAACATATTTAAGAAAATTTTAGAAATACAAACATCATCATAAATTGTGCTCATACGGTTTCTCATGAGGGAGGATTTTCAGTTTTCTTTATGACCAAAAACATGATCTATTTGCTAAGATGAATATATGCTATTTTAAAATTTAAAAATATATGAAATATATAAAATAATGTGAACATATATATTACATTCCTGGCCAAATAACACAATATCTTAAGGAAAAAATGAATTACTTCAATATAAGGAAAATATTATTATGATTCGTAGGTAGATGATATGATTCTTCTCCATAAAACCCTTAAGAAATAAACAAATTAGCATTCTAACAGAATGCTGTTATGTTGCTGGATAGAGCATAACATACAAAAGTCAATAAGTTTTGTATTTACCATGAACCAATTAGAAAATGTAATTTTATTTAAAAAGCTTAGTAGAGTATAGCAACAAATTTTTATAAGGGACATAGACATGCATCTAATAAATGTTATGAAAGTCATACTTAAAAATTGTAAAATGTATTGAGGAAAATTAAGAATTATTTGAGAGATAAAGCATTTATATAAATCATAAGTTGCCATAAAATTTTCAACATACCCAATTAAATCTATAAATTTGACAACTTTAGTAATTATCTTTAAGCTTACCCTTGAAACTTACAAGGTGGTTGAAACATTTAAACAGAATATTAACGGAGCCACGATTAGCAAGAAAGTATTGGGACAGAATGGGAAGGTGCTTGATCTACTAGATATTACACTTTATTATAAAGTTAGATAATCAAAATAATGTGGTATGGCACAGAGATAGAACATGCCAATTAATCAGAATTGAGAGCCTGTGGATTCACGCATTTACAGGAAGTTGATAACTAAAACAAAAGAACAAATAAATCTGGGAAGAAAAGCTTTGTAAAAGCTAGTTCTCTGTATAAGTTTAGAGTCCCCAGCACCCCTCACAGAAGAGCAGTTGAATTGAACACATTTTTGGTATGTCCAAAATTTGGCATGTCCTCATCTAATAAGGCTTATCATTACTGTATACAACATACTTTTGTATCTCTAACTCCAGATTATCAATTTATCATTAGGGCTTTTTATTGACATTACCATAACAAGGCTTGTGCATGAAACATGTCATGTCTTTTGTAACGTGTCCTCAGTTTACACACGATGCTTCAACATTATTTGAGAAATATTTTTCCCCCCATAAAGGAGACATCAGAGAGAATAGTTCAGAGGTCTTTACTATGATATTTAACTTTCTTTCATTCAAGTATATGTGTTTTTGTACTGTACTTACTGTTACACTTTGTGACACCTCTTTCAGAACTTGTCAACAGATCAGCAAGAGTTATCTTTTGGAGAGGCAATAAGAATGGAAGTAATGCTTTCAAAGTTATCCAGATTCAATTTCATATTTTAGCTCCACTTATATTACGACTTACACATACCTCTTGGTGTTTCTGAAGCTCGTTTCTTAAATAGTATATTGGAATAACACTGTCTTGTCATAATGGATTATTTTAAATAAAAAAATAATGTAAAATAAATGAAAACTGTAAACCTTTAAAATGAATAATGTTTTTAAAAATCTCTATGCTAACAGCAAGAAAATGACATCGTTTTGTCTAAAGGTGAATTCTAATATATATGTTTACTTAGCCAATAATTCTCTATAGTTAGATTAAGAATAATAAAAATAGAAGTTTTTATTTTATTTTCACTTATTCCTACTTTGATGCACATCCTGTCTTTATGTAGATTTCAACTTCTAACCTCTCTTATCTTCATTCTCTCTAAAGAACTTCTTTTAACATTTCCTGCAAAGCAGGTCTGCTGGTAAGGAATTCTCTCAATTTTTGTTTTGGGAAGTTCATATTTCTCTTTCAGTCTTGAAGCATAATTTTGAAGAGCACATAAATTTAGGTTGTTTTTTTTCCTCAATACTTTAAATATTTCACTCCACTCTTTTCTTGCTTGCATGGTTTTTGAGAAGTCATATGTCATTCTTCTCATTGCTTCTTTATAGATGTCCCCCCTCTGGCTTTTTTCAAGTTTTTTTTTTTCTTTTTTTCACATTTATCCTGCTTGGTGTTCTCTGAGATGCCTGCATGTGGTTTGGTGTAATTAATTTGAGGAAACACTGAGTCATGATTGTTCCAAAGATTTCTTCTGTTCCTTTTTCTCTGTTTTCTTCTGGTGTTCTTATTATGTGCAATTTCACCTTTTGTGGTTGTTCTATAGTTCTTATATATTCTGTTCTTTTCTTTCTTTAGTATGTTTTGTCATTACTTTTCAGTATTGGAAGTTTTTACTGAAATATCCTTAGGCTCAGAAAAATTTTCCTAGTCATTTCTAGTCTATTAATAAAGGCATCAAAGGCATTTTCCCATCAAAGACATTATCATTTATTTTCAGTGTATTTGAACGCTGGCATTTCTTTTTGTTTCTTTCTTAGAATGTCCATTCTGTGTTTATATTACCCATCTGTTCTTGCATGTTGTCTACTTTTTCCATTAAAGTCCTTAGCATATTAATCATATGTTTTGTTTTGTTTTAGTTCTCAGTCTGTTAAACCCACCATTCTTGACACATCTGACTCTGGTTCTGATGTTTGTTCAGTCTCTTCAAACTGTGTTCTTTACCATTCATTACGCCTTGTAATTTTTAGTTGAAAAGCAGGCATACTGAACTGAACCCTAAAAGGGGTTAGGACCTTGACATATGAATTTTAGAAGGATAGAAATTAACCCATAACACTTTTTATTTGTCTTTCTTTTTTCCCTATACTTTCTCATTAGTCCATAAATAACTTTAGAGCATATTGTACTGTTTCCAGGATCTTACTATGGAAGATTTGGAAGGCAGAAGAACCTTCACAATATTTTCTCTACCTATGTGAATGCCTCTCTTACTTTTTCAATTCTCTTACTTTTTCTTTAAATTCCATGGGATTTTATTTATTAACTCTGACCCTTTGATATCTCTACATTTGTTAACTTCATTATTCAAATTGCTGACTTTGCCAAAATGGAATGAGGTTTTAACAATAGTGTAAAATCAATTCTAGTCACACATAGTCACAGTTAGGCAAATAAGGGAACCTCAAATTTCTAGGAATAGTGTCTATTGCTATCAGTTGTTCTTAAACTATGCTCCCTTGTCCATCGAATTGAATCTTCTGTTCACTAAAATATAACAATGGTGATTCCTTTTTCTAAAAACTACAGTAAATATTTCATAAATTACTTATTTCTCACTTTTTGTTAAATCTTGGCAATTATTTCTTAGCAATCAAGTCGAAAAGTATTTATTCATTTTTTTCTTCCTATCACAAGTATTTGATGTCAAGTTGGATCTTTAACATTTGGAATATGTGTATTTTAGAAACATAGCTGATTCTCAATAACACTGTAAATTTGATTAACATATTCACAAGTTAATTAGACTGTACACCAGGAATTAAAATCAAGATACATTTTGATGTCTCCAGACACTTTGAGAGATGCTTGCATCTTCCAAATTTAGTCAAAGGCTTTAGCCTGTGGTTACTTACCATATTTTAATACACTACTAGATGTTGTTTTGTAAATAGATCACATAGCTAACATTTTTACTTATGACTCTCAAGTTTCTTTTGTTTCACGGACACTTTAGTGACCATCTTGAAGATATGGGCAATTTAAAATGGAGCTCTTCCCATAAAAAGAGAAGCTCTGAATGGACAAATCTCAATGTCATTTTAGAGTTACTGACAATGAAAGGGGATATATTGAAGGCTTTTCCCTGCCTTTCAGTAGTGAAGAAAGCTGTAGGTTGGTTTACATCCTGAATGCTTCATTTACAATTCAATTAGTATGAATGCCACTGGAGGCAAATACTGTGAACAGCATTTCTAGATTCATTTATAAAGATGCCTACCAGATAATGCAGGTTCAGTTTCAGGAGTTAGGTTCCTATGGAATTATAGGTAGGCTAGGGAGAATTATAATCCCTTCTGATCATTAAAATGCATGCATGAATTACTTCAAGCCAGTTTATTCATCACTTCTGAAATGCTGACAAAGTGCTTAAGGGTCTACTTCTTCACTAAGGTGAAACAAATCCACTATTCTTTAAGGTTCATGATGATATTGTGCATAGGTAGGTCCATTTTTAAATGCTACTTATTATCTGTAGACAAAACTATGCATTAGTTACTGTGGCTATGCAGCATACTGTTTTGTATGTAATCATGAATTTACATCAGGGAGAGAAAACACACTGCTAAGATGTTAAAGCATTAGATAGCATGCCCTTAATATCACTTTTGCAAATATCATTATTCTGAAGATTGTATCTCTCCCTGAAAATTCTATTCATACTTAAGGCTACCAATTCTTAACCTAAGAGTAGTCACACTTGCAAAACAATAGGTATTGTTTAAAATTTATATATCCAGTTTATTATTTAGTGAAATAATGTATCTACTGATAATAAAAGCATACTGTATTAATACTAGTTTATTTGCATAATGCACTTTCTTGTAGTAGCATATACTGATATAGCACATAGTAAATATTGTAAAATCATTTGGTGGCACAGTTTTAATAGAATCAGAATTCCTCTGAACTTCCCTTGGCCTTTAGTCTGACATTACAAATTATAATCAGTGGAACTTCACTGATTTTCCTGAAATAAATTGTGAAAGTTCTGGAAATTAAGACTTTCAAAAAATATTTCAAAATATATTTTCATATTTTAAATGTATGCTATGAATAGTTGAAAAGTTAAACAGTAGCAAATTAGTTTATTTATCAAAGAACTTTCGTTTTTCAAATTAGAATTGAAGTTGGAATGACTCCAGCAATTTGAAATCTTTCTAATATTCCACACTGAAGCGCTGATCACCTTTAAATGAAGTGCTTATAAAAAACACTAAAGTGCTCTTAGTAATTTTCAAGCAGTATGTACAACATTGCCCAGAATTTGAACTCTTCCAGATTTCATTTCCAATAAATTTTAATTGCTTTGTATAGTGAAGAGTAATTTAAAATTATTGAAGTGCTCCCAGAGTAGAATACCCATAAAATGTAAAGCCTTTCAGTGATTTTCATCAGTATGCACACTTTAGAATAATTTCAACACATAAAATGCTTTGATTTTTAGTTTCCATTGCTTTAATTTGAAAGAATGAAAAATGCCAAATCAAAATAGTATTTATAATCAGTGAAAATTGTAACCAACCTGAATTTCAAAATTGACATTAAACATGGGAAATATAACTATTATTGATAGGGGAAAAAAATTAGCCACCATTATAACGATTATCTATAATACTAATTTAAATACCCTTGTCAGACTAGATTGAATTTATTATTCTAGTATGTTTCTACAATGGACCAGTAGTATACTTCTATTTTATACATTCCATGTGGGTGTGGAAAATTGACGGTGCCTGCTTACAGATCCCTAAAGTGTTTATATTATAATTTGAGAACAATCTCAATTGACCCAAGATTGCAAAGGAGACACAATAATTTAGTTACATTTGAAAATCTTCAAAGAATGACCAGTGAGGGCCATAAAATTACTTCAAAAGGTAAGGAAACAAAAAAATTCCTATTTTGATTCTAACATACATAACATTTTGTTGTTTTTAGCTAAAAAATTAGAATATTACATATATGATGAAATAGAATTCATAGGATTTATAGTACAAACAATTAAGTTAAGAATGATAAAATGCTGGTGTTAAAGGAGGCCAATAAATTACACCCCTCTATTTTTTTTTTTTTTTTGCGGTACGCGGGCCTCTCACTGTTGTGGCTTCTCCCATTGCGGAGCACAGGCTCCGGACACACAGGCTCAGCAGCCATGGCTCACGGGCCCAGCCGCTGCGCAGCATGTGGGATCTTCCCGGACCGGGGCACGAACCCGTGTCCCCTGCATCGGCAGGCGGACTCTCAACCACTGCGCCACCAGGGAAGCCCTACACCCCTCTATTTACCCAAGTTCTGAACTAAATGAGAAACTGGGTCAGAAAAAGAAGTGAAATTAAGTGTGTACCTTATTAATGATTTTCTGTACACAAGGGGGTTTTATAATACTAGATCTGGGAGTTGAATAAAGTTATAAATGTGTTTAAGGGGATGCGAAAAACAATTATTCCTCAGGAACAGGTCCTTTTATAATGAGCCAGAGGGAAAAGCAGAGTATATAGCTTTTGAAAAGCAGAGAATATGGATCTTCAAGCTTGAATAAAAAGAGGAAAGAGATTTTTGTTTTTTATGAGGAATTCTTCTTTTCCAACTAATCAATGAATTAAAATGAACTCATCCTCACATTTTCTGGACAGAATGAAGTTAAGACTGGATAGATGATAAAATATTATACTAATAATAAAACATCAGTAATGGGGTTCAAGCATTCTCCTCTAATATGAGAGAATACATCAATGTAGAACAACCTATGAATATAAACATATCTCAATAAAAATAATAGGCCAATGTAAATTATTGTGTCAATAAATGCTATAAAGGTCAATGAAATATTTGAAGGTAAAATAGATTTATATAAAATAGCTACATTATCATTAATCATGGAAAAAGCAAATTATATAAAATCACATAGAATACAAAAATTTGGAAAGTCTGATAAAATTAATTTAAGTGGCAAAAATTTATCTCTGTAAAAGAAAATAAATCAGAAATTATCAACTAAAATTATCAGAAATTTTAAAAGTATAGTAAATCCACTAAATATTATTATATCAATATATATGTATTTATTTAATTATTATAAATATTATATTTATTTATTTAAATCAATTTATACATACATAAAATTCAGTCTTTTTTTATACCAGTGCTTAGGGAATAAATGGTAAACAGCCATCTGTTTAACAATTGTGACAAATAATAAGAAAACATTTTTTTAAAAGGGGTCTATTAGGTAAATGTGTACCCAAGTCCAACATGATTAAAGAGCTTTGTTTTTTATATATATATTTATATAAATATAGAATAGGTCAAACCTGTATATAAATAAAACCTATATGTGGCTTCTTTATGTGGAACCTAAATAAACTAAACCTGTCAATTAAAAAAAATTAACTTACTGATTATGTGAAATTCTGATTTACATTAAGTAAAGTATCAGGGAGGAGACTTAATAATTTATTTGAAATTTTAATTAATCTTAAAAATGAAAACAAAATTACTCCCTGAAATTCTTGTTGCTCTTTGGCAGTGAAAGCCCTCTATGCTTCATGCATCATTCTAATTGCAACTATAAACTCAACAATTTTTTAATAATGAATTGAAAAAAAAAATACCAAAGAACTTTGGAGAAAGTAAGCAAATTTGTCTTATTTTAAAGGGTGGTCAAAATTTGGAGAAGCAACTGTTATCACTGTGATTTTCACTATTTTTCTTTCCTGCCTGTGCTGTTTTTCCCCCCACTCATAAAGTAGTGGACCTTAGATAGCTATCACTCAGGATAGACACTCTGCTGGCTAAAAATACTAGGGAAGGACACTTGGTGAATCAGAGAGGAAAATGAGATTCCAGATAGAGCTGGGTGAAGATTCTCTATTCTGCATACGAACTTGCACAAATCTTAAGCTAATCCCTGAAACATGTATTTCATGATACATACAAACGAACATAAAACACTTAGAGAAAGTTAACTAAGGTTTGGACTACTAGCTGCAAAAGACAAGATAGAACCTATCATTGGCTGAACCTAGCTAGGCTGATTGTCTGCTAAAACAGAAACATCAACATTCTCCAGATGATTATAACAGAATCTGTGTGTGTACAACATGACATTAAATATTCAGAATACCTCACAAACATAACTTGATGTGAAAGGAATTAGAAAAATATGACTGATTCTCAAGGGAAAACGTAATTATGAGATATTAACCCTGAGAAGACCCAGAGTGGAATTATCAGACTTTAATGCAGGTATTTAACTATGTTTCATGAGGTGAAGGAAAACATACTTGACTTGAATGAAAAAATAATAAATATAACTGAGATAAAGGAATGGTACAAAAGAACCAAATGAAAATTTTATAAATTAAAAATACAATATCTGAAATTAAAAATTCCACTAGATAAGCTCAGTAACTATATGAAGATGACAGTGGAAAGAAACACTGAACCTGAAGATAGATCAGTAGAAATTATCCATGAAGAAAAAAATTGAGAATAAAATGAATTTTTGAAAAAGAAAAATAAGAGTCTCAGAAACCTGTGGGGCAATATTAGAAAGTCTAACATATGTGTAATCTGAGTACCAGAAGGGAAGATTGGGACATATTTCAAAAAATAATGTGCAAAAATATCCAAATGCAGTAAATAACGTACATTTACAACTTCAAAAATCTCAGAAAATTTCAAATAAGTTCCAAGAAGATCATGCCAATGTTCATAAAATCAAAGTGTTGAAAAGCAAACAAATAAAAATCTTGAAAATAAGTAGATAAAAATGAAAAATTATACATATGAAGACAATTTGAATGACTGCTCAGAAGCCATGAGACTAGAAAATAGTGGAGTGTCATCTTCAAAGTTCAGATGGTGAAGGGAAAAAATGAAAAGAGAAGAGAAGAAACTAAATGGAAAGAAAAGAAAGAAAAAAGAGGAAAGGAAAGGAAAGGAAAAACATGTCAACTTAGAATTCTATACCCATTGAACATCCTTCAGGAGTGAATGTAAAGTAGATTTTAAGGTGAATAAAAAGCATGAGACCAATGGAGCTGGTCTCCATTTCTCTACAAGAAATGCTAAAGGAAGTTTCTCAAACTGTATGGAGCTTATACTAGATGGAAACTTAGATTCTAAGTTAGTCGACTAAAGGAAGAGATTGTTAGAGACTGGCAGAATGAATATAAAAAGCTGAATATAACTTCTTATTGCCTACAAGGAAGTTACTTTGAACATAACAGAGCTAGGTTACAATTAAATTGAGAGAAAAGATATATCAAACAAAGAGTTATTAGCATATACAATTTGGAGTGGATATATTAAGTTCAGAAAAAAAAAGACTTCAATAAAATGAGTATTACTAGAGACAAAATGTAATACTTCATAGTGATAAAAAGGAAAATTCATCAGAAAAATGACAGTGATCAATTATGTTCCTAATAAAAGAATAGTAAAATATGTGAAGCAAAAACCAACAGAATGAAAAAGGAGAATGAATAGACATTTACACAATTATAGTAAAAGATTGTACACAACTTAGCAATTGATGTAATCACCGGTCAATAATAATAACAATAAATAAATAAAAATAAAGACATATATCTGAACCACACCTTCATTCAATTTGTATTCATAGAACATTACATCCAAAAACTATAGAATACATATTCTTTTCAAGTGCATATGTATATTTACCAAGATAGACCATTCACTGTACCAGAAAACTAGTGTTGATAAATTTAAAGGGATTTAGAATGCATTCTCTAACCACAAAGAAATGTAATTACAAGTCAGTAACAGTAATCTAGGAAAGTCCCCAATATATGGAAACTAAGCAATTTACTTCAAAATGATTCCTTGGTTAAAGGAAATTTCTAAATGCAGACTCCATGAAATTAGGGTTTGGTTTACACTTTGCTTTGTCCCCAGCAAGGAGAACAATGCCTGGCACATAGTAAACATTCAATAATTATTTCCATAAGAAATGTCAGAGAGGAGAGAGAGAAAATGATTAAGTAATCTGTCACTTTATTTTGAGAAATAAAAGTAGAACAGGTTTTCATAAAGGATTCAACAAAGCCTGGCATGTGTTAGGATCTCAACAAACATTGGTCTCTCTTCGGAGAAGACAGACAGGCTTAATGGTTAAGAATATACCTGTGAGGTAATTCCCTGGTGGTCCAGAGGTTAGGACTTGGCACTTTCACTGCTGGGGCCAGGGTTCAATCCCTGATTGGGGAAGTAAGATCCTTCAAGCCGTGTGGCGCAGCCAAAACAACAACAAAACAACTATATATATATATATATATATATATATATATATATATATATATATATATATACACACACACACACACACACACACACACATATACATACATATCTGTGAAAAACAGTACTTACAGTCTTCCAATCAGACTCTGTTACTGACTATATAAACCAGAGCAATTTTCTATAATTACTGATTCCTTAGCTTCAAAATATGAAAAGGTTAAGGAAAATAAAGCATAGGATTTTCTTTTTTGCCATGCTTAATTTAAATGATATGTGTTAAAATGCTCAGTACAGTGACTGGTTCAAAGCAAAGAAATCAACAAATAATACTACTATAAGAAAAGCATGTTTATGCCAGAAAGATTGGTTTTTGATCCCTAGTATCAAAGTTTGTGAGACTGTGTAAACTTTATAACATTACTTAATCTCCTATATTTAGTTTCCTTAAAAGAAGAAAAAACGTTAAAAAAAATAGTCATTTACTTTCTTTGGAGGAATTTAGAAATAGTTTCTAGAAGAAAGGGTATTAATAATATTATTATGATTAGTTGCATTAACAAAGGTTTTTGCAAGAAAAGTTGGCTAATTTAGAAAATAAATGCAATCTAGAGATATAATAACTGTTTTAATAGAATAATATTTTTAACCATTATGAATTTTTATGCAGGGAGCAAAGCATATTTTATTTTCTTTAGGAATGGAAGTGCTATTATTAAGAAATAAGGGTATAGAGGCCTGGATCCTATTTTTGAAATGATTCTTTAAAGTTTTATAAATTAGAAAAACAAAAACAAAGATAAAAAAAAACTTGGAATAGTTATTATATAATCTAAGTGAATTATACAGAGCCTTATGATGTATTAGAAGCAATAAGGACAGAATATCTACAGAGAAATAAAACGAGAATAGGATATGTCGAAAATTGTTCTTTTAAAAAAATCATGATTTCTAATTCTAATTCAACCAACTTCTTCCTGTCTGGATAGCCTTGAGATTTTATTTCAATTCTTTGCATTGTATTTTAAACCAAGGATGAAAATAAATAGCCTGCAAAATTGCTGTACAGATTTATTAGAATAGTATATATGAAGTGCATGCCTGGCACTTAGTAAGTTACCTAACAAATAGTAGCTACAATTATCTGTTTGGAAAAAACAGTGAGGATTTTATGGAGGTTTCATTTGAGCTTGGACAAGCTACTTAGAAGAGATGTTCTGTATTTGTGTATGTGCAGGCACAGTGCATCATGGGCCACTTTTGAAGTCTGTAGACAACATTTTAAAATACATAAGTAAAATATGAATGCATAGTATTACAAAGAAAAGCAAATATATTAAAATATTATTAAAATATTTAATAAATTGTGATATGGTAATATGTATACTTCTCAACACAATAAAAACAAGAAAATATTTAAATTTAAGCAAGTTACATTTTATGTTTTAAGACAGATCAGTGTAGACTATAATTGCTTAACTTTAAAATCTAGGCTGGTTGTTGATTAACTTCTTCACACTGATTGACAAATGATTGTCAATTGGTAATGCTGCAAAGCAACTGCTTTGTCTGGATCAGCAATGGAGAATTTATATTCTTAGGTGTTTTGTGGCCAAATGACTGCTAGGCTCAAAGTAGCTCAATAGGTGTCCAGTTTTATTGCATAAGCATCTATATACAGCACAATGGCAATTACTGGTAATTTCCTTATCAAAATAACTACTGTGATTTTTCAGTAATGAAAACTGTAAATGGTATTTTTAGATATATTCAAAAGTATAATGTCAAATAAAAATATCTCTGATATCAAAAACTTTTTTTCAAGCCAAATTCACCCCTACATTCCACCCACAGACTACACAGACCTCAGGTTAAGAACCCATGATCTAAATATTTGACACTGGACTGAATTACCTACAGGAGGAAGAATGGAAACTGACCTATCTGTGCACATATTGAAATTCAGAAACTGTTCAAAAACCTTAGAAGTAATCACTTAATCTTCATAAAAATCTGTGTTAGGTAAAATTATCCTATATTATATATGAGGCAACTGAGACATGGGATAGTTAAGTAATTTGCTAAGATTAAGTAGATTGTGAGTAGGGAAACAAAATTGAACTCCAACTGTATTGCTCCACAGTCATAACTAGGCTAAAATATTTACTGGAAAGATTTTTTTCATAGATGTACTTACCATCTTCTATGTAATTAGTAATGAAATTGTAGTAATGTATTTAGTCTAAAGAATGAAGTTTAAATTCACATACAGAATGACAAAGGCAAAGAGGTCCAACTATACCACAAAAAAAGATTGTTTAAATACTCAAATCCATCTACTAAAAGCAACAATGGCAGTATAAAGGTTTCTCTTAAAGAGATCCTTCAAAGGTCTATTAAATCTTCCATCCCCTATATTACTTTAAAATTTTTCATTTAGTATTTTTATACCTAACCCTGCATATGTCATTTCCCAGGCTTCATGCTTTAGAAGGGTTTTATTTCAAACAATAAAACAAAATGAGTGATCACGCACTCAATATTGGGCGTTCATATATTTTAGGCTCAATTATTTATTCTTTTTTAAAAAATAAATTTATTTATTTATTTTTGGCTGCATTGGGTCTTCGTTGCTGTGCATGGGCTTTGTCTAGTTGCGGCGAGCGGGGGCTACTGTTTGCTGCAATGCGTGGGCTTCTTATTGCGGTGGCTTCTCTTGTTGTGGAGCATGGGCTCTAGGCACGTGGGCTTCAGTAGTTGTGGCACACGGGCTCAGTAGTTGTGGCTCAGGGGCTCTAGAGCAAAGGCTCAGTATTGTGGCACACAGGCTTAGTTGCTCCACGGCATGTGGGATCTTCCCGGACCAGGGTTTGAACCCGTGTCCCGTGCGTTGGCAGGTGGATTCTTAACCACCGCACCACCAGGGAAGTCCTTAATTATTTATTCTTATACAAAAGAAAATATTCTAACTGATTGGTACTGGAAAGTAATCAGTATATATCTGATTAAATCAGTATATATCTGATTAAATCATTATGATTTTCTTATTGATAGTAATATAGAATGGAAAACAGGTTTCCAAAGTACTGATTGGTAAAACAGAATTATTAATGTTAATATATGATACTTAGCCATTTTTGAATAATATTTTAATTTCATTGATAATCATTTGTGCACTATGAAAGATTAGATCTTATTTCCTGAGGCTTTCATCTATACCATTTTATCTTTTTAAAAGACACTAAACAATCTAAATATAATAACCAAAGTTATCTGAAGATGTAGATTTTCAGATGTTAATAATCTTTATTTATTTAATCGACTTCCTAGAAGCATTTCACATGCGCAGGAAACTTGATGTGAACTTCACAGGTTACTACCAAAAAATGACCTGAAATCAATGTGCTTCATTATGTTACTGCCAAAAAAAAGTGATATATGTGCAAGAAAAAATAAATCTGTCTCATATTATGCACTAACTATTTTAACATTTGGATATTTTAAAAGTATCAAATTTAGTCAGGTCATGTATACCTAATATATCTAGGTCTTCTCAGTTGCATCTTGAGGATTAGATACAAGAATATTTTATGAAGGTTGACTGCAATTTAGAAATGAGAATTTGGTCAACCAGAAAATGTATGAGATGTGAAGACTGCTGTGGCTGGTTCTTCAGATATCCTTTAGAGCGATTGTCTAGATTTATTGATTAACCATAGCTATAGTATAATAAATTCCACATTTGCTCTCATACGCTCTGTGTGATTCCATATGGGAAGTCCATAAAACACTGCTATGGCCTCTGAAGATCGAAATGCAAGTCTGAGCAACAGGTTGTTGAAGAGGTGTCAGACTACTACAAGTTCAGTCCACTAATACAACTAAAATTTAACTCTAGAACTGAAACAATAGGGTAAAGCTCCTATAAAATCTTCCTCTCTGGGGAGAAAAAAAATCATCTTAACTTTTCATTTCAAAAAATTCTGATGTCTCTTTTATGTAGAATCTAAAAAAGCCAAACTCATAGAAACAGAGAAGAGAATGGTGGTTACCAGGGACTGTGTGGTGGAGGAATTGGGGAGATATTGTCTAAAGGTACAAACTTGAAACTAGTAGATAAATAAGTTCTGGAGATCTAATGCATAGCGTAGCAATTGTGTTCAACAATACTGTATTGTAAACTTCAGAGTTGCTAAGAGACTAGATCTTAATTGTTCTCATCACACAAAAGAAATCATTATGTGACATGATGGAGGTGTTAGCTAACACTGGTGGTAATCATCTCGAAACATAAATGTATCAAATCAACAAGTTGTGCACTTTAAACTTACACAGTGTTATACAGCAATTATATCTCACCTTAAAAACATTTGGATATTGGCTAAAATTCAATGAGCCATTATGTTAGTTTTGTAACATTTTTAACATAAAATTATAGTGAACAAGGTCTGATATCCAACATAAAGAAATGAATTTCACTTCTTATGTCTCATTTTATGATATGCTTTGTCATTTAATGCTTAAATGTGAAGGGCCTAAAGTCCACTAAGATCATGCAGATATAAAATTGCATATATAGTATAGGACTTTTCAGGGGGCTTGAGGAGTAGTCATAAGGATATTTTATGTAGATTAATCTGTGATTAGTAGTATGAAGTCTGTCACAGAATATATGTCATCCAGGAAGAAGGATACACTTTCAAAAATACAACAACATAAATTAGAGGTTGCTGGTGTGCCCAGTAGACTGCAAAGAACAAAGAGGTTATTATCTGACTGCAGGCAGGTTCCATCTTTTATACACTTGCATTTTCTTTCTCTTCTTATTAAACAGTCTCAGCTTTCTTTTTCAGGAAACACTTTCTGAAGATGTTAGAATACTTGAAAACAGGGGTGCAAGCAGGAATAAGGACTGAGTTATGCTTGCCTTATTAATTTTGAAGTAGATATTTTGAAGGTACTTTAAAGGGTACCCCTATTATTGATTCAGAGTAGACTTCCAAGGATGTAAATGATAGAAATCTACAAAATATTAATAAACGATAAGAAACCATGACCTAAGTGTCCTTGAAATTGCATTGTGATTTATTTAGTAAGATATTGAACAGCTCCGCCTGTAGCTCTAAGATTCTATTGGAGCAAATTGAAAATATGCTAACCTGAAGTGTTTTGTAAAGTATTGTAGGAGGGGAGTATATGTATAATTCAGTCTTGGAGAATCAGCATCTTTTAGTCAGATGGAATTAGAAGGAAGTAAAGGGAGATTTTGTTCAAAGGAAGAGTGTAAGCTAAGGAATGAAATCCCCAACAATTATTGAATTAGGTAAAGCTCAATTAGCTTAGCAGTGCAGATACAGAGGTATGGGAAAGGGAGAAAAAGGAGTGACAATACAAAGCCAAGAGGTAAGAGAACTCAAGATAAAAATAAGCTTCAGTGGATATTCTGAGAAATTTTATTTCTGAGGGCAATAGGGAAGAGCTGAAAGAATGTAAGAGGGAAAAATATGTATAGTTTGTGTTTTAGAGAAAAGACTGGCAGTGAAATGGCGGATGGAGTGAAGTAGTGGTAGGACTGAAAATACAAAGACTACCTGAATTTCATCAGTAATTATAGAAACTGTGGAAAATAGTAAATTAATACTATAAATCTATTCTATTTTTTAGAATAATAAATCTGTTTCTAATTCACCAAGTGAATGAACAGGAGAAATGGAGTTAAAAGCTCTTAAGAATATATTTATATTAAATAGGATTTCTTGATTGAACATATAGCAAATTAAGGAGAGGGGACAATTTGAGTAGTACTATAAGACTTCTTGCTCGGAGGATAGTAAAATGTAATATAAGAAATCATTGGAAATACTTTTTGTCGATGTCATAAAGGAGAATCCTGTTTGGAGCAAATTGTTTTTGAAATACTTGTGATAAATGCAGGTGAAAATGCCTTTATGCAACTGGAAAATTGTTGCTTGGTGGAAAAGTCTGTACTGGACAAATAGACTTGAGAATGATATATATGTTATCTTAAGCTAAGTTAATGGAGACAAATGTTCTTGTTCAATTTAAAAATTAAAATTTGAGATAATTTACTCATTAGAAGATAAGTAATTTTATTTACTTATACAAGAAATATAGTGATGTATATTTGTATACATATATGTGTGTGTGATGCTATTTTAAGTGACTTTTTATGTTTTTGCTTATATTACTGTTGTTACTCTGTGTTTTTTCACTCACCAAAACCTATTTCTATAACAGTTTATAGAGACTCTTTCACAGGCACTTTACCTTATAATTTACTAAACTACAGAGCCAGAGAAGATTGTCTCAAAAAAACCAATTATGATTCTGCCATTTTTCCTTCTTATAATCCTTAGGTTTTCCCATGTTCTTTTCATATCAAAAGCAAAATTCCTTGTAACACGCTCAGGATTTGTAATAATTTATCCCCTCACTTCATCCGTGACCTTCTTTCATGACACTTCTCCAAATGCAAACTATGCTCCATCAATGCTAATTCATTACATTATTTGATTTTGTCCTGTTCCTTCACTTCCGTGTATTCTCACAGGCCTATGTCCTAGTCACATTCTATCTAGTTAATGACAGCTTAACTTAAAATGCTGCTTAGGATTTATTTCTGTGTCAATATTTTCTCTTCATATTCCATGAGTTTTTGGCTTGGAAGCCAATCCTCTTTGCTGCCAGAGAATTCTAAAATATCTCTTTTTAAAAATAGAACTAAAGAGAGAGAGAGTGGGAAAGAGGAAGAAGGGAAAAGAGGGAGAAAGAAGATAACAGTAAAAGAGGAAAGATATGACACTGGATTAAATTGTTCATATTCAGATATGGTTTCATACTGGGATATAGTAATACATATTAGTTAAATTAATGAATTATTTTTAAAAAGTGATTTGATTTATAGAAATTACCGATGACCATTCAGTAGTATTACATTGAATTATGTATCAATTTCAAAAGAAAACTGGACTGCAAAAGTAGCCTTTGCACGTACATATGGGGCCAGATTATTATATTTTGCTGAAGTCTGAAGCATCAAAGATATCCAGTTCATTCTTATTAACCTAGCAAGTAATTTTCCAGAGAATTTTTTTTTTTTTTTTTTTTTGCGGCACACGGGCCTCTCACTGTTGTGGCCTCTCCCATTGCGGAGCACAGGCTCCGGATGCACAGGCTCAGCGGCCATGGCTCATGGGTGCAGCCGCTCCGCGGCATGTGGGATCTTCCCAGACCGGGGCACGAACCCGTGTCCTCTGCATCGGCAGGTGGACTCTCAACCACTGCGCCACCAGGGAAGCCCCAGATAATTTTTTATTATAGTATTTGTTTTATTCATCTTCCACACCGATTGGAATTCTAGTTTATTGAAAGTTGGGTGAGAATGTTAAAAACATCCTTATTATTGCAGTTATGTAACCTCAGACAAAATGGTCAATAAATTATTAAACTGAAATCAAACCCACCAAACATAGCAATTTAAGAAAAATGTTTTTTAAAAATGTATAATTTTAAAGACTAATGCATTTTAAATATTATGGTTAGGAAGGAAGAGATAAACCTTGTCTTATTTAATTTACCAAGAGTATGAGTATATTAAACATTTATTTTCCTCTCATATGTTATACTGTCTGATGCATTCAGCTGTGATTTTAATCCAGGAAACACCACCTTAAAAAATTTCCAGGATTTGTGTTATGATGCTAGCAAATCTGTTTTTTTTTTTAGTGTTGTAGCAAAGCTCCTAAAAGTATTATGTGAGAAATGTTCTCAAAGCAACCACTAAAATTATATTATTTATCATACATAGATGGCAGGTAATGTGTTATTCTTAGCATTTGAAAGGCAAATTTAAACACGTGTGTGGACACACACCAATACCAATTAAACTTAGAAATATATAATAATTCACTTTCAAATATATTAATATTTGGCCCTTGTTTGTAGTGTAGTATTATAACAGGGCTCATTTTGGTTCTCTGCAATTGAAGTTTAATGCAATGTTTGTCAAGAACTTAAAATCATTAAGTTTTGTTATGATTCAGATTTTTCACGGCTCAGTAGTGAAGAGAATACTACTTCACTTTAAGGAATTTAAAGGAATTTAAATTTTTAAGGAATTTAAGGAATTAAATTCCTTAAAATTTAAGGAATACCGTATTCATTGGGATTTTAACTAGAGATAAGAAAGGTGTGACAAAAAAAGAGGGAAAAGATAAAGCCAGGGAAATGAAGAGAAAGTCAATGAACATCTTAAATGTAATCTGAATTTGCACAATAACAGTGTATTATGCCACAAATGTCCTTTTTATCTGTTGTAAACCTAATGACAGTTCAGTGATCCAAAACATTTTCTCTGAGTATAAAACTCAGATTTTTGATGGCTATTTTTTATATTGATTTATTCAAATATCTCTACTTAAACAGAAGAGTATTGCAGATATTTTAGAATAAAATTATCTTATTTGATTTTAGATAACATTTGGAATAATTGGTATAATTTTGTCAGAACATGTAGCTAAAATCAGTCATCAATGTAAACCTCAAAGTTCTTTAGAATTATAGGTCTTTTTTGAAATTTCAAAATTTCACTGTGAAATTAATGTTAATATTTGTATTGGACCACTATAAATGTACAAATAAAATTAGAAAGGCTCCAGATAATGATTTATTTAAACCACACATATTTTGTGATAGTTCCAAACAACTAAAAGGTCTACTAATTTGTCGTGTTCAACAACATTATCAAATTATTGAAGTATAATAAACCATATTTCCATAAAAGTTTTGAATAATCATAAATGCAGAAAATTTAATAAAAATATATAATATACTATTTAAAATTATTTCTATAAAATACTTATTTAGGGAAGAAGTATTGTGGTTTCTATTTGTTTGAAAAATTAGCTTTTTACTGACTGATTTAGGAATGCTTAGAAATATGCTGAGAGGAAGAAACAGTTTTCTCTGTGCACAAAGATGAAGTCAGTTATTTTTTGGAGAGTTTACCATGTTTGAGAGCTAGTGCAGTTACATTGCTAGAAGAGCAAATAAAGAAACCCAGAGTCTTCATATATCGTATTATAGTTGTAGTACAAATCTCTAAGATTACATTTTAGACTAAGCCACACATTCAGACTTTGAGATTGAATGTCTCACAACTTTGACAGTCTAACTCCTTAGAAAACATTATTCTTTGGCATCAATATGTCTTGAGCAAAATTGAATGGCAAGTAAAAGACTTTCCACGGTGAGATTCTGGAAAATAGTACATAAATGTGAAGGCCTTGCTCATTACAAATCACTTGTATGGGACAGTCTTCTATAGTGACTATATTTGGGAATAGAGAGGTACTGTGGAATGGGATATGACACAAGCAAGCAGAATAAATATTCAAATATCTGGAGGAACAATTGGAAGCAATAAAACACTACAACAAAGAGGAAAAAAAGACAGTAGAAAAAATACCTTATACATTTTTGAGAATAAAAAGTAGTATAGTTTTGTTGGTGACATGAGGTGAGTTGATGTATTGATATTATGTAGGTGACTACTATTGTTTGTTTAGAGGAAATGTAAACAAATAGAATCTATGAAAGTAAAATTAAGACCAAATGTTTAAATTCCTTCACCGTGGTTTTTAAGACAGAATAAAACTGAGTTATAAATACATAATATCACAGTAAAGTAATCCATGATGCCTTATAAAAAGTATAACTAGAGGGCGCTTCCCTGGTGGCGCAGTGGTTGAGAGTCCGCCTGCCGATGCAGGGGACACGGGTTCGTGCCCCGGTCCGGGAGGATCCCACATGCCGCGGA
Source organism: Stenella coeruleoalba (assembly GCF_951394435.1). Lineage (NCBI taxonomy): Eukaryota > Metazoa > Chordata > Mammalia > Artiodactyla > Delphinidae > Stenella > Stenella coeruleoalba. The sequence continues at coordinate 22,627,056 of NC_137148.1, forward strand.
GCGGCTGGGCCATAAAAAAAAAGTATAACTAGAAAGAGACATTTATTTGTAGTTGATTCGTTTCTTGTTAATATTATAACAGGACTGTAATATTTCCACTCTTCTAGATCCCATCCCATTTACCTTTTAAAAGAACAAGATTCTTATAATTATTCTCTATTTCCTTATTTATTTGTTTGCCTTTATTTGCAGAAGTATTTCAAATAGCATATAAACATGTCCTGGTTTTCCATGTTTGAAAAGAAACAAAGTGGAAAGCTTTTCTTGTCCTGACATTTATCATCCCCCATATCAATAGCTCCCATAATACCCTCCTGAAGCAAAATGCCTCCAAGAATAGATATTGCTGTCTTCCCTCAATGACTGTTCTCTAAATGTCTCTGATCTGGCTTCTTCCCCCACCATTTCACTAAACTTGAAAATGACATTCCCAGTGTCAAATCTAATGATCAGGTTTTTGTTCTTATTTTACTCCACCTGTCAACTATGCTGAGTATAGTTTATTACTCCATTTTCTCTTTAAACATATATCTGTCTTGAATTTCATAACCAAGCACTCCTAAGATTGTTCTCTTACACAATAGCCATCCCTTCTTAGCATCCTTTGCTCATTCTATTCCTTTTACCAATCTCTGTTGCAATAACTGGAGTCATTCTTGATCTCTCTTCTTTCTCAAACTAAAGTGAGGCTTTCAGGCTTCTGAATTTCAGTACTAATACGTGCTTAGGATTCCACATTGTATGTGTGTATATCCCAGGTCAGATTCAGATATTTAATTACTCCATATTATTTCCACTTGGAAAGTAAATTAAGTAATTTACTTAAGTAAATTAAACTTAAAATGCTCTAAATATTTCTCCAAAAGTCGTCTGTGTTTTATTAGGTATCACTTCTATCAACAGAAGAGAATAATGTAAGAATTTATATAGCATCCTAGATCTCTTATTTATCTGATCTGCTACACCAAATATAATAGAAGACCTTTCAGTTAAACCTCTAAAATATACATTTTCCATTTCACTACATTTTCATTGTTGCCATCCTAGAAACATCCCCATAATTTCTAAAATGGAATTATATAATAATTGATCTCTAAGTTTCCACTATTGTATTTTACAATCCATTTGCCCCAAAATACAGAAAGATTCAATCCGAAATATTAGTAAGGAAATACTGATTTTTCAGTTTAACTAGTGTTTCCTTCTTTATGGTAAATGGAACTAAGTGCAACAATTTGTCCTTTATTTTGAAGGGCAGTGCAGACATGCTCCATGTCTCCTGAAATAGTTTTTTTTTTTTTTTTTTCCACAACCTCTGTGCCAACATACTGGCTACTTTCTGATTTGATCTAATTAAGATGATCTCAACGGTATAGTGGGACAATGTGATATTCTATGTCATATATCATTGATGCAGATCTCCAGATTATTTTATGGCAGAAAGCATTAGAGTTAACATAAATTCATACTGTTATCTATTCCACAGGAATGTAACCTTTTAAGCCTCAGTTTTCTCATAGGGGTGGGGAAAAATTTCTGTCCCCAGATCAATGTCTATCTACCACCTTTCTGAGGTAGTGTCAACTACTTTAGCAAATATACTGCATTGGAATAGCAGCTGTAATTGGATCTATGATTTGTTTGAGTTTAAAATCATCTGCTTTCATTCTCCAGAATGTTTATTTCTAAGGGCCAGACTGGCAAATTAAAAGGAATATTTAATGAGGAACATTGTCTGTGTCATTTAACATCTTTAAGCATACCCTTGATCTCTGATATTTCTCCTATTCTACAGTACTACCTTACTTTTGATATACTATCTTGGTTAGGAAGCAGCATTTATTGGTGCTTCTACTTGCCCTTCTGCACTGCTATAGATCTTACACTACTAGCCACAGAACCAATGTGGGCTTTCTTTCAGCTACCACCAATGTCCATGCAAATTATACAGTTTTTGTGGGAAAAGGAAATACCAGTCCATGTTCCCAAGGAACCCACTGTGAGCCCAACCTGCACCAAGACACTATTTATTACTTGGAATCCCATTAGCTACATTCTAGCAGGAGGATCTCTTGTTATCAGTGTCTACTGGGCCCTTTGATAAATGAACCATTCTCAAAAGTTTTGGACACTCCCCTTTCCCCAGTGCTGGTTACCTGAATAAGTAACTGTAGGTCCCTATCAGGAAGGACTAAGATAATTATTACCGTATACACTCAACATAGTATTACAGGGGACCTGGCCTCTCCTTCAGTTAGTGATTTCTGAGTCTACAATATGGTTGAAGAACTGGGCAAGGGAATATGGCTTTTAATTGGAGTTGCTATTTTCAACCTCCTGATCTTTCCATTTTTTAATATTTTATTTTAAAAAAATTTGGTAGATTGATCAATTCTTTTTTTGGCTGGGACCATCATTTTTGCCCCTATGGACATTGTATTCTGTTAACTATCTTCATAATTATCTTTGTGTCACCTCTTTTCTCTCCATCCTCCCTTTCTAATTTTGATAATTGTACTCACCTTACTTCCGATGTTCAAATGCTGTCATTTGGCCTCCAAGATATCAGGACTCTGTCATTCTCATTGCTATCACAAAACAGAGTCGTGTGTCAACAGTTTCTACTCTCAGTCCTAAACTGTAGAAGACAGAAACCTCTGAGCTTCACCATCACATTTCTGATTACTTTGGTAAATGGAATGTCCTTTGAGGTTTGCCCATGAAACATAATCCTCTTGTGGATTTGCTGGCTTTGTGCAATATATCGCTTTAGCCTGCTCACTTTCTCCAAATACTTTTATTTCATTTCATTATATTTTGTTCTATGATATACAATTTACATATGACATTGTGTAAGTTTAAGGTCTACAGTGTGTTTATTTGATAAATTTATATATTGCAGTATAATTACCACCATAGCTTTAACTAACACCTCTACCATGTCACATAATTATTTCTTTTTTGTAATTAGGATATTTGATTGTTTCCTAACAGTTTTGAAGTATATAATACAGTATTGTTGACTATAATCACTATATGTGCATTAGATCTCCAGAACTTATTCATCTTCTAGTTGCAAATTTATACCCTTTAACAATATCTCCAAGTATTTCAAATTGTACTCATGATATCTGCCACAGCAGTTCTGGAATTCCTACTTCACTTGCTTTCTCCAAATTTTTAAGATCAATCCTAGTAATGAGTTAATACTGTATCTCAGAGTATTAGCCAAAGTATTAACTATTGTGTCCTGGGAGAGTGCTCCTAACATGATAAATGTTTCCTTATCCATCTTGATGTTTTTGTTCCCCTTGATGCAGCACCCTCAGAATCTAAACCCAGCTGTAGTCTCTCACTTCTTGGTGATACATGCCGACTTGTTATTGCTCTATTTGGGGGAGGTAATGCCTTTTCTCCCTTGGCGTACTCAGCACCTCTCAAACAGGATTATGTTGTACCTTCATCCTAGTTTTGTTCTGATGATCTGGAGGGGAAGGAGGGATAGGCCCTGGGCAGGGAGTGTGTTTTCATATAAGGCACTCTCTTCCTGTAAGTTATATTCTGTCTTCTGGTATTTAACTGATAGGATTTGGGCCACTTCAGCAGGCTCAGGAGGTCAGATATATCTTTTAGATTCATGATTTTGAATTGTTTGAAATGTGTGTTCATCTAAAATCACAATTCCCCATTCTTTCCCAATGAATGCCATAATCTTTTTGTAGCCAGATATTTGCAGAGTGAAAATTCAAACTTCTCAGGAATTTTCTAAGGTTATAACTAAGCTGTGGGCATGATTCTCAGCTTTTTCTTGCACTCTGGCTTCATGAGAGTCTACTTATATGCCACCAGGACTGCTTCTGATATTCACACTTAGTATTTGATTGTGGATCAGTCACTCTCAGTCTCTTAATATCTTTCTCTAGTGCATCAATTGTCCCCAGCAACAGCCATCCAGTTCTGCTGTCCTCATGATTACTATTTTCCTTGTATTTCAAGACATCTTCTACTTTACTTGAGCCAGTGCATTTTCTTCCACTGGTGTACCATCTTAGTTCATCACCAGTGGAAGCTTCAATAATTGCACATTTGCAATACTGCCCCCATATCAAGGGCTATCCACAGTTCGCCTACCACCACTGAAGGAAACCTCTTTGCCAACTGGTCAATGCATAATCCAGGTCAAATATTACATTTTAGCATCTGTTTTTTTGTACCACTCCTATTTCCAACTATTACTAGTTGTATTACCCATGAAGCAGACTCCAACACAGAGATATTTGCATGTGTAAATATTGGTGGAAAATAATTTCAGGACTAACAGCAGTAGGGAGTTAAGGAACCAAGATTGGGCAGAGGAAGAGAAGTCAGTTGCTGTCATACAGAAAAAGCTGGTTGCTGATGCAGTGAAACAAAAGCTTCAGTCAATCTCATGGGGAGCTCAGGATCCAGGATAACCATGCAGAGTTGCCCGGATTGAGACAGGGAGGCCAGGACCCTTTAACCATTTATGGTCCTGTCACTGGATGTATGTTACCCACAAGGAAGGGAGTCCTTCTTTACCGAGGCAACTCACTTCAACTAAGGTCATTATTTTAAGGGGGACTCAGCTGTGAAAACGCAGTCCCTAACACTCTCAATAGCTGGGAGAGAGGGAATGTTTCATTCCTGAAAGCAGAAAGTTGGGAATCTTGAGAGCAAACCATGGTGTTCATTTCAAAGAGCAAATCATCACAATCTGATGTACAAAATTCCCTCTCTTCACAATCACTTTCTTTAACATTGCCTACTTTTACTTTATTTTCTTATGACTCCCATAAGTGATCTTATTTTTATTGGTATTCCTTACTCATTTATTTTGTCTCCCTACACTAGAGTATATTATCCATAAGAGCAAGGAACTTTTTGACTTGTTCAAAGCTATTTCCCCAGCATTTAGAAAGTACTTCCTACACAGGTATATAATTAATAACTATTTGTACTGGTTGTGACTAATAGAAACATTTATACTGGAGAATAATAGATACTCTGATAATATTATGTTAAGGGAACAGTTAGAGCAGTTAGGAAGAGCATTACTCAGATTGGGTTGGTGTCTTATTCTGCTCAGGCTGCCGTAAAAACACCACTGACTGGGTGACTTCAACAACAGACATTTACTTTTCACAGTCTGGAGGCTTGGAAGTCCAAGATCAAGATGTTGGCAAATTAGGTTCCTGCTGAGACCTTTCTTCCAGACTGCTTTTTCCCTGTGTTCTTGCATGGTGGCACGAGAGAGGGCTCTGGTGCTGCTTCTTTTTCTCATAAGTCACCAGGCCTATTAGATTAGGGGCCCACTCTTATGGTCTCATTTGTATCACCTCCTTACAGACTCAATGTTCAAGTACAATCATTTTGGGGGTTAGGGCTTTAACGCATGAATTTTGGGTAGACACAAACATTCAGTCTACAGTAGTTAGATTATCATGAAGAACTTGCTGAAAGAAGATTATGGAAAAAAACTTCCTGAATGAGGCAAACTTTTGTGCAGTGGTGTGCTAGTTTATGTTTAACAACTGGCTGTCAAGTTCTGTTTCTGCTGTGAATGTTGATTATACTTTTATTTATGTTGGTGAATAAGATAATAGCAAAACAATGAAAATGTATGTTAGAACTGTGCTTGTTCATCAAGAATGTAACTTCTTTGCTAAGTTAGGTAATGGGTTTTGAATACCAGAAAAATATTTCTTCAACATTTTTGTGTGTATTTGTGTTTATTTTTAAGTTTAATCTACTTTATTAACATTTTCTCCAACACTTTCCTAAGCCTAGACAATACATAAAAGAATCAATCCAGCCATGTCTGGTAGTATTTGTTTGATATCTTGTTATAAATATTCCCACCATGACTGATTTCAAGCTACCAAGCTATCATTGAACTCAGAGCTGAGATGCATAGTAGTACAACTTACTGTTATTTTCAACATACATACAAAGTAGACATAAATATCCACAAGAACATAGAAAATAGTAAAATGAGAAAAAATTGAGAGGTAAATTGGGAGATTGGGATTAACATATACACACTACTATATATAAAATAGATAACTAATAAGGACCTACTGTATAGTGCAGGGGACTCTACTCAATACTCTGTAATGGCCTATATGGGAAAAGAATCTAAAAAAGAGTGGATATATGTATATGTATAACTGATTGACTTTGCTGTACACCTGAAACTAACACAACATTGTAAATCAACTAGACTCCAATAAATTTTTTTTAAAAAGGAACATAGAAAATAATAAAATGAGAAAAAAAGTTTTGAGTATGTATTTTGTTTATAATGTAATTTATTTAATTATAAGTTATATAATTTAATTCTTAAGCCCTTTGAAAACTGGATTGCACAGTTGCTGAAAATATAACACCTGGCTCTCATGGGTGGATATGGACTGGCCCTAGCTCAGCACTGCTTTTGTGTGAATAAGGTGATCTGGTGGGGCTGCGTGGAGTCAGTGAGTCAAGGAATGGTAAGAAATGCATTTCAGTAGAAGGACCATACATGAATGTAAACATGCTTAGAGAGAGAAGCACGGCACGGTTGATGGACTTAACGTAGTTCTGTGTATGTGAAGAGTGGTGTTCTTTTGGTAAATTACATGAAGTAGGAAGTGGGTAAATCATTAAAGAGAATGTATCATGCAAGATGGGTGTTACGGACTGAAAGTTTGTGTTTCCCCCCCACCCCAAATTCAAATGTTGAAGCCAAATCCCAATGCGATGATATATCAAGGTGGGGGCTTTGGGAGAAAATTAGGTCATGCGGGTAGAGCCCTCATGAATGGGAAAGGTGCCCCTATAAGAAAAAGTTGAAGAGCTCTGTAGACTTTTTTCTGCCATACAATGAGAAGTGGACAATCCATAAGCCTAAAAGAGACTAACCAGGACCTAGATGATGCTGACACCCTGATCTCAGGCTTCCATCCTCCAGAACTGTGAGAAATAAAATTCCATTGTTTATAAGCTACCTAGTTTATGGTATTTTGTTACGGTAGCCCAAGCTGATTAAGACAATTGACTAGCTTATACTGCAGTGCAAAACAGTCCCCCAAAATTCAGGGTCTTAAAACAGCAAAAATTAATTCTCACTCTTTCTACATGTCTAATGCTGGTCAACTGGCGAACTCTGCTCATTGTAATCAAACAAGTATCAAAGTTGATGCAGACTCTACCATATCACACTAGAGCCTTATTGGTGCTGGACTTCAGTGAACCACGATAAGGGAGAAAAATGTGGAGAATTGTGCACTGGCTCTTAAGTGGAGCCTGGCAGAAGTGACACACATCACTATCCTCATGATTAAATGGCCAAAGCCAATTGTATTGGTGTATCTTATCGTGGTATTGACATTTTGAATATTTAAACTATTTATTTATGAAATGGCTAAAGGAATAACTTGATGAACTTAACTACTCCACTGAAGTCCTGTGTTTTAATTGATTTCATAGATGGTGAAAGAATGAATCATACCTAGATCATCTCTGGAAATTGAACTCTGCTGCAGATATATAAAGGAAGGTGAAATGGCATCCCAATTTGTACAATGCTATTTAGAAAGACTCTGGGAGCCAGGAAAATTGAACAGTCACTTTTATACAGGATTTATCCAGAACTTGAGAAAACTGCTTTCTGTTTAAACATGTGATGTTTTTATTACAGATCTCTTTGGGGCATGTGGAGCATATAGTCGCTTAAGAAATGGTCAGTTTCACTCATGCCCAGCCCCACACATGTTTCAAAGGTTAATGTTCCTTTAATCTACTTTGGAAGGAATGTTAACCTAGGGATTAGTCTCCAAAATTTACAAACAGCTCATGAGGCTTAATATCATCAAAACATACAACCCAGTCAAACAAATGGGCAGAAGACCTAAATAGACATTTCTCCAAAGAAGACATACAGATGGCCAAGAGGCACATGAAAAGATGTTCAACATTGCTAATTATTAGAGAAATGCAAATCAAAACTACAATGAGATATCACCTCACACCAGTCAAAATGGCTATCATCAAAAAATCCACAAACAATAAATGCTGGAGAGGGTGTGGAGAGAAGGGAACCCTCCTACACTCTTGGTGGGAATGTAAACTGGTACAGTTACTGTGGAGAATAGTATGGAAGTTCCTTAACAAACTAAAAATAAAGCTACCATATGACCCTGCAATCCCTCTCCTGGCCATGTATCTGGAGAAAAAACATAACCAGAAAGGATACATGCACCCCAGTGTTCATTGCAGCACTGTTTACAATAGCCAAGATGTGGAAGCACCCTAAATGTCCATTGACAGAGGAATGGATAAAGAAGATGCGGTGTATACAATGGAATATTACTCAGCCATTAAAAAAATGAAATAATGCCGTTTGCAGCAACATGGATGGACCTAGAGATTGTCATACTGAGTGAAGTAAGTCAGACAGAGAAAGAGAAGTAGCGTATGATATCCTTATATGCAGAATCTAAAAAGAAATGGTACAAATGAACCTATTTACACAACAGAAACAAACTCACAGACTTAGAAAAAGAACTTATGGTTACCGGGGTGGGGGAAGGGATAGTCAGGGAGTTTGGGATCAACATGTACACACTGCTATATTTAAAATGGATAACCAACAAAGACCTACTGTATAGCCCAGGGAACTCTGCTCAATGTTATGTGGCAGCCTGGATGGGAGGGGAGTTTGGGGGAGAAGGGATACATGCATATGTATGGCTGAGTCCCTTTTATGTGCACTTGAAACTATCACAACATTGTTAATTGGCTATACTCCAATCTAAAATAAAAAGTTAAAAAAAAAGAAGATTGATGTTCCTGGTGCAACTAATTTAGGCCAGGATATTTTCACTTGACAAACATGATATGAGTCAGAGCAATCTTCTGCAGAAAAAGCTGTTTTTGATCATTTGCCTAGAATGAAGCTGTGGATGAGGAAGATGCATATACTCTCCTATAATTTATTCCAGTTATTTTCCTTCCTTGTCTGAAAGACATGCCACAAATTCTTTGCTGGATATTTTCCTTTCGCCCTCCAGGGCCACTTGCCATGTGGTTCTACCCTGCTCCTGCCTCTGAGAGACTTATTCATATAGGCTTGGTAAACAGGTTCCCTTCCCTCTGGCTTATGGTTGGGTTTGGCCATTTACAGTTATCAAGAGAAGATCAGAGTATAGGAGATGGGTAAGAGGGGAGTTTATTTTCTAGCTCATTCCCTTCCAGTTTTCCACAGGTTAGTTGCATTTCTCCACCAAACGACACAATTCCTGTGGAGATCATGTAACTTCCCTTTCCTTCTGCCTTTGAGACAACAGTTCTTTGCTTTTATTAGCCTGAAATGATTGCCCATATTTTTAAATTTTAAACTCTCCACAATGACATCTTTTTCCTGCCAGGCCATGACTGATACATCTTCTTAAGCATATACATGCAAATATATCTCTGCCTAATAATATCCCCTTCACACAGCCTCAGATGCACTCCCATGCAATAGCATGGCCACATGATGAAAGCAGCAAGTAACTGCAATTACAAAATGCCCATCACAATCTAAGCTGTTTCTTCCTTACAGTGGCCTTTTAATATCAAATGAATTAATGTATGTGAAAATGTTTTATAAATTTTAAAATGTGATAAGTATTATTTTCTGTGGATGATAAATGTAACTATGGGTTCTATTGCCTGTAAGACAAGCACTGTTCCTGCATGAATCAAACCATTAATTCTTGATGGTTCTTAATTATTACTGAACATATTTTTCTTTACAGGAGCTGTCATTTAAATGTGCTTGCCAACTAGCTTGCTTATCAAAACATTCCAGTCCTATCAAATTCTCATTTATGTTGCCTTGTGTTTACCACTCCCATAAATTTGTACTATCAGCAGATTTAACTATCCAGGCTATTTTGGAGATTGAAAAGACGAGAGTTGATTCATCATGTATAATATCTTATATATCTGTCATTTCTATTCTACTGCCGTTTGGTTAGCTCAGCCTCTTATTACTTCATGTTTGGATAATTGCAATAAATTTCATGTGTTCTTCTTGCCTCTGAACTTGCTCCCTCTATTCTAAAATGTACACTCATAGTCATCTGGCAAAATGCCACTAGGTTATCCTTTTTACCCCTCTGTCTTCCTAGAATATTTGTCCTCCACTTTCTCCTTTGTTTTTTTCCCAGCCTTCATTGTAGCCCTTATTAGAACACACATTATCAATTCTCTCACTCTATGTATGCATTCACTTCACAAAATCTAAGTAAAACCTCACCTTCTTGGAAGTGATTTAACAGGAAAACCTATAAAGCAAAACTCCTAGAATATTTATAGTTTGTAACAGTTTTTAAGGACATCTTTTAGGCTGTAGTCATGTGGTTATCTCATAGTAATCTTATTTTACATAAACACCTTGAGATAAGTACACATCTCAAACTTCCTTATCCATTTCAACAAGACAGGTTCTGTTGATTTTTGTAATAAATATTTATTAAGAACATACTCTCTTCCAGGCCAGTTTTTCCCACAATGTTTGGTATGCTCTGTGAAAATCTGTTAACTTATTTACTGATGGAGTGAACTGATTAGTAATTTGAGACTAGAAAACTTTTTTAAATGTACAATTTTCTTTGTGGCACATCAAGCTGCTGTGTGCCTGTAGGCACTATTTCTGTTAAGTGAACAAACATCTGGATACTGTGTATCTGGTTAGCCAGTTCTCTGAGTGAATAAAGTAGTCATCATATAGAAGCAACTTAAAAGAATGGGTCAGGGGCTTCCCTGGTGGCGCAGTGGTTGAGAGTCCACCTGCTGATGCAGGGGACATGGGTTCGTCCCCCGGTCCGGGAAGATCCCACATGCCGCGGAGCAGCTGGGCCCGTGAGCCATGGCCACTGAGCCTGCGCGTCCGGAGCCTGCGCGTCCAGATCCTGTGCTCCACAATGGGAGAGGCCACAACAGTGGCCCGCGTACCGCAAAAAAAAAAAAAAAAAAAGAATGAGTCAGGCTGATAACCATTTCACTTTGAGGAAAGGAAAAGGAGCAGGCAAAATTTTGTAAGGTTTTGTCATCATGTTTATCATCCATACAGATATAAGGCACAATCCCATCAACAGAAATGAATTCAAATAAAAAAATGGCCTCAATATAGATGTTTTTCTTTTAATCTGCATCTAAGCATTAAAGAGATACTTAATGATTTTTTAATTTCTGACAGCCATAAAATCAGTGGAGATGAATCATTTAACTTTTGAAGATCTTCTTTGTGGTTGGAACTAAGCTCTGTGTTTTAAGTATGTTATAAATCTGCCAAAAAAAATGGCATTGCACACAAGGAGACTGATAAATGTATTTAAACAGAAATTGTAAAGACTATTTAAATTCACAATGAGTTTGACTTTTTACACGGGTTGTGTGGCACCACAACCCACGCTGTTGAACTTTATATTTACAAATAACCCATCTCTTCTAGGAAGAGATTCCTAGAGTCACTTTGAGGTTGCTTACAAAAATACATATAAAAATATATACAGTAAAATAAGACTGTAGTGATAAAGACAAATCAGAATTATGATGACAACACAATGAAGCCAGGGTTGATGTGAACACAAAAAATGAAATACTAAACTATTTTCTTCGGTTTTGTTTGAGTTTTCTACATGCCATTCTACATACTATGCCTCTGTAGCTGAGGCATAGTATTTACTATACAGTAAAAACCAAACTAGTTTATCAGGAGAAGGCTGATTATTCTTCCTGTGAGTCTTAAAGAGACTACTTTTTACAATACTTTACAACAGAGTGACGCTTACCAACTCTTACCTTTTAGATCTAAGGTGTTCAAACACTGCTTCTTTTCCAAGTAGGAAACATAAAAGAAATTTAAGGCAGCATAATCTAATCCTTATTCATAGATTTTGAATTCAGACAGACTTGAATAATGATATTTACTACCTATATGACTGGGGAATTATTTACTATATATTAACCTTATTTTTCACCTCTGTAAAATAAAGGCAAAAATCATATTTATGTTATATCTTGTGCAGTTAAAATAAAATATAACTGACAATAAGCATTGTTTTATAATTATTGGTTGCTGAGGCAGAATATAAGGATTACTAGTGTTCTGTATCCATTGCCTGGCTTGATTTTGATTCATTCCTGGCCCTTATGCATAAAAAAGGGATGAATTTTTTATCCACTGCCTAACTCCTTTCCCTAAGCCATTGATTCTCAACCAGAGGTGATTTTGACACCCATGGAACATTCGGCAGTGTCTGGAGATATTGATGATTGCACAGGATAGCTTTTCATAACATAGAATTATCTGGCCCCAAATGTTAGTAGTGCCAAGATTGAAAAAGCCTGCACTAAGCTTTTATGTCTGGTTACCCAACTCTCTGCTTTGCCCTGATTTTATAGATATCGAATATCCTGATTTTTCACTGCCTCACTCACACTTACAGATGTTCTTTTTTGATTTGTACATATCCTCCTAGTTTTAACCCATTGCCTTTCTCTGAGTTTTACTGTATTTGTGAAACATTGAATGCCATTTCCTTGGAGCTTAGTAATGATATTTACTAAATTTCCATTTGCTTCAGTCTGAGGTAGAGCTCTATATTAAAAAAAAATCAAATTCATGTAAGACTTAATAGCGTAGTCACTTAAATGTGTAACCTTTCCCTCATATGATTTTAAATTTAGTGAGCGACTTGTAGTATTCAGGCTGGATCAGAAGGTTTTTCTGGACCAGGAGGCTTTATTTTCTGAGGCATGAGATTTTTAGCTGCCGATCTGGGTCTTGCTTGTTACAGACTTCTTAGGGTTCCCTGACAGAAGTTAATTCTAGTTGTTGTCACCAGCTCAAGAACGTAAGTGGTTTATGATAGTACTGGTGGTATCACTGCAGCAGGGACTGGTCCATTTGTGAACCCAACTCTTCTGCATAGGCAATATTTATTTTGCCGTTTTGGGCAGTTAAGTTGAGAAGGTAGATCTACCAAAATACATCCCACTTTCTAACTTATCAATGTCTGTACTCATTTTCTTCGTTGACACATACTCTCTGCAGTACATTGATATCCACCTCTGACACTCATACGTAGGAGAATACTACAAAGCCTAAACCACCCTCTAATTAAATATTATTCATGCTAATAAGCTTTTCTTCCCCCCAGAAATCTCTAAACATTTAAAAAAGGATTAGAAGAGATACATGCCTGTGGGACAAACAGAAGAAGTAGTACTGACTAAGTTGGGCCTACTGGCCTAACACAAAATAGATTAAATTAATGAAAGCAAGGTGTTCTGTATGTTGTCTTTTTAATGTGTATGCCTCATTAATGAGTTTAGAATTAGATTTTGAAGAATTTGATTCTGGATTTCGTAGATTACCTGTATTTGTCCTGGTAAATCAAGATGTTTGATTTTTCAGTAAAAGGTCTCTAGAAACCCCTGTAACAAGTAGGAAAGATTTAAATTTTATAGGAATTTTTTGCTTATTTAATAAGTAACTGCACTACATTTAGTATGAGCTAATAGCTAGAGACAAAGCATTTCTAAACAAGGCAAATTCTATCAACTGGCTTTTATACTTCAGATTTTAAGACAACGTTGAGTGCCTTGGAATTTTAGCTATGTCCAAAAAATTTCCTAAGTAGTGAGTTATTGTTACAACTTTTTCTTACTCTGATTCTGTAAGACCTGTGTTTATACATTTTCATATTTCAGATTTGAATCATTACTATTGTACATGTTATTGCAATATATTTTAGAAGTCATTTTAGCTTTTAAAAATTAACTTAATTCATTTTAATTTTGATCACCATTTTAATGCAGCTGCTTGCCTCTAGTCCCTGATTCTTCTGTATTATTTAACAGTTGTTGTTTTCTAAAATAGAAATTGAAGTGTTTTGCTCATATACACCAAAGTTCAAACTTAGTTTGGAAATCAAGGATCTCCAAAATATTTTTTTCTGACTTTAATTTCAAACCTAAGGAGCCAGTAGAAGGTTGATAAGTACTGTAGTCTAGATGTGTATTTTAAACACTTCATGTTTTCCATATATACACCATATGTGGACTATCACTTCAAATTCCAAGTCCTCAATGAAGTCATCATTTACCCATTACATAATTCAGTTTTTAAAAATAAATGTTTAGTAAATGATTTCTGTATGTCAGGAACTGTAATGTGTTTGGGGATAAAGTGATGGACTAAATCAGAATGTTTTATCCTTAATAGAGTGTGTATTTTAGCTGACGTGGTTACATGGATATCTCAAAGCAAAGCTAAATACATTGAAAAGGGAGAGACATTTGTGGGTGCCAGATAGCCAACAACGAATGCACGACCCATTGATTTTATCCATTTTTCAGAGCCCCATTTATATAGAGTCCTTTATTTTGTAAACTTAAGTGTGAGACTCTTAAATTCCTTGTTTTAATAAGGAATCTGTCAAAGTCATAGTTTATGCTTTCATTCACGAGGGAGAAGATGATAAATCCATTTTATTCTCTGGTTTTACAAAGGTGTTTACAAGTATTTAAGTGTTTATAAAAAAACATAAAAGGCATTTTAAATGTTATTAATGTCACAACTATAAATTAAGAAAAAGAACCAAAAGAAGTGCAGACATTTAGGGATTAAAGATTACATTTTTGAGAACATAGTAACATTCTCAGTGGAACATTTGCCTTAAAATATGTGTTTATTAAACACTAAACTGAACAGGGGTATACATATTCATGCAAATCTTCACATTTAAAAGGCAAGTAAGATTGACACTTTCGTTAATATTCTGTTCATCACTTTATCAAAACTAGCTCTTTGATGTAGAATAGTCTCTGCATTTCCACAGCCATAAGGGAGAAGAAAACACTTTTTCTTTTTTATCTTTCTGATTTTTCTTTTGCCCTAGCAGCTTTCTCAGCCCTAAGCACTGGAATTTCATTTGTCAGCTTTGAAAGAAAACCCAACCAGAAGAGCTTAATACTAAGAATACAGAATCACGAAAGGGCAGAAAAGAATTTCTAACAAATGAGATATGAGGCTTGCAGTGCTTTGCTTCTACATCTTTAACACATTTCTATATCGTTTCCAGGGTCATTTTGTGCTATTATAATTTGGTTATACAGTCAAACTGTAACAAACAAATTATGGATGCTAGAAATTATTCTACCTACATGTTCACTTCGTTAAGCAATTTTGAAGATTCATTTTCTTGTGCTGTGCAGAAATGAGACATGAACTTCTACTTCTCCAACCCACATATCCCTGTTCCTGAATAGGGTTTTACAATTTCCTTAAGCATTGTTTACCATTAGGTTGGATGTTCCATAGTAGTAGTTGTTCTAAAGTCCCCAAATAAAACAATATTTTAAACAGTTTTGTACCCTATAGTATCACCTTGTTTTATCAAAGTGAGAGTTATTATAGAGAATGCAGTGTTTTACAAATATAATGATTATAATAAATGTATAAAGCTCAACTTTTTATATAATAAATCCTAACCTGACTATCTATATAATGGAAGAAGACAGATACATTTTTAAAGAAGCTGAATTCCCTTTGAACAGATTTCTACCTCTGTGTGTAATGTTAACCACTATACCATTCTACTTCATTTACTCATATTCATGATTTTCTATGCTTATGAATCTATCTATCTAATCTATCTGTTAGTTTATATGGGTTATCTCTTCTCAATACTGAGATTCTTATGCCTTTTACATTTATTAGTAAAAACCCATTTTTTCTGTATATTCTAGTTCTGTGTTTTTGTAAGGTAAAACAAGTGCAAATCATTTAAAATTAATTATTAATATTCCCATGATTTCTCTTTCATGTATTCCATGAAAATAGTTTTCCATGTTAAAGTAAGTTTGGGAATTGCTGGCATAAATAATTTCCTAACCTCAGTGCATCACAGCATTTTTATTCTATGTGTCTCTTATGAATCTCTAAACAAGGTTATGTAGTCAAAGTTTTCTAGTCATATAAGAACCTCTCCTACAATGTTATTCCATAAACACAGACTACTAAAAGCAGGCAAATTATAACATCATCTTAATATCCCAAAGGCTCACCTAACTCTTTCTAACTCAAAAAGTCTAGGAGTTGGCATTGCAGCCAGTTTGCCAATATTCAGTATCTGCTCTTCCACCAATCTATTATGTGAATTTGGTAAGTTACTTTAGTCTCTGTGCTGTAGTTTCTTTCTTTTAATATGGGTGATTAAAAGAATTTTTATCTAAAAGATTATATGCTCTATAAAGCTTAGTAATTATAATATAGTTTCAGTAACTTTGTCTACAAACTATAATATACTGAAAAAAAATTTACTTCTCATTTGCTGCTTTGTATTACCTCTGAATCTCACCCAGAATTTCTGGTCCAGTTGGTAATTTCAATTTTTTTTATATTCGAGTTTTTACTTTAAAATAAACATATTCTGATATAGAGTATTTCCTCTACCTAAAATGCATATTAATCTCATATTGCCATTTTAAATATTATTTTCTATGATAAATATATTAATTTACCAAATTTGCATGTGCAGTTTGGATAGAAATATGCATAGTATTTGTAATGGACTGTAACGAAAACAGTGATTGTCTCATATTCCTGAAATAGTGGGTGGATAAATAATGTGAGATCCATGCAACAGCTCCTACACTTCAGTGCTTCAGTAGTCTTTAAATAAATTTTATAATTAGAATATATAAACATTATAATTCTATGAACTTGTAATAATCATAATAGTTTAAAAGTATTTTTTTCAAAATCACATTTTTGGAGTGGAAATACAGAAGTTCTTGGAAATATTCTTTGATTAATATTTTTCATAACTTTATTAAAATTTCCAGTGTTAGAACATTATACAAACTCCTTCAACCAGTGATAGAATAAATATGAAGTACAAGTCAACCGAGTATATTTAGCTCAAATAACCAAATTTAGTAGTTTTCGTTGTAATTTTGACCATGCTTCTGATAAGATATGAAATGCACTAACAATTTATTTTCTAAAATTGCATTCATAATTTTTCATAATCCTGCCAAGTGGAAAGCAAGTTAAATTATTGGAAATGACCATTTCCCTTTCATTCACTTATGTTTGTAAAGTAGGAAAGTTCCAATATAGCTATTAGGGCATCATGTATTAATGTATTCATAGGATTTCATTCCTAAAGGCAACCGCTTCATCAAAAAGTCTAGGATTTAATCCAACAACAGTCTCTGGAATGTATATTTTTGAAGGTGAAAATTACACATGAATACATTAAATTAGGCAAAATAAATCTTGGTAACAACACTTGAAAATACAAAATATTGTTTAAAAACATGAAAAACTATATTCGTCTAATGATTTGCTTTTAACAACTATGTTTCTTTGCCTCTTTTAAGAGTTCCAAAGAGGGCAAAAATTCACTATTTTCTGAAATATCTATCCCTGCAAAATATTTTCATTTCTATAGGTGATGTGATAAGAAACCTGATGAAAGTCGAGTGGAAGGAAACTGAAATGATACTTGTGAGTGTTAGTACTCTGGCATGGGAGAGGTCTTGTTCATGGGCTTAGCTGTAGATTCATGTGCTCATGTGTGCACATACACTAGTATTAAATTATGATATATTTTTAGGGCGATGACAGCATCAGCAAGACATAGCTTTGTGATTTATTATTGAGAAAATAACAAAAATATTTTATACAGTATATTCACTTATCATTTATGGATACCAGAAACAAAATTGGAATAATATTTAGAAAATGTTAAAGCAAGGTAAAATAAACCAAGCAAACCAACCAACAAACAGCTCATCAATTTAAGCTGAGAGTTCTTTATGCAAGTGATATTAGAAAAATACAAAAATGTTGCTAGGAATATTTTTATAGTAAATATAGGTTTGGTTTATATTCATGTGGCTGGAAAAAAAAATAGAACTTTCTACTTCCACAATCTAATTCATCCCAGGTTCTAGGAATTCCGAAATTTAGTGGTTTATTTCTTTTCTTTTCTTTGGTAATTTAAAACTATCATCTGTTAATTTAATTTTTATTTTCACTTTAAAATGTGCTATTAAGATAACTGCCTTATTCATGATTCTGATTTTATAAATTTGTAGTCAGAATCTTTCTGTTGAGAACTGCCTATCATGGTAGCGTCCTCCCTCTAATTAAGGTTCACAAAAAAGTTCTATTAATCCCTACTTATTCCAAGAAATGACTAGCCACAGAAACACTCAGGCCCTAACATTGAACAATCTTTCCTCTTTTGAAATGCCAGCAGACTTGCCCCCGTACGGCCAACCAAGGACTGTCAAGTATATCTGAAGATCAATTAGAAAATCTCCCCATTTGCAAATATTGCTAGAATGCTTGCCAATCAAAGACTGTCTCAGTAATTCCTATTCTTACTCTGTAAGATCGACTCTCCTTTCTAATACCTTTGAACCCCACTGAAACAAAAGTGATACAGGTGGCTTCTCTTCTCTTGCTGCAAGTTTATGAATAAACAACGTTCATTAATTTTGTGTAATACTTAGATTTGTCTATGGCACTTATATAATATGCTATGCAACAAATCAGTTGGATGGTAGGAGTCAACATATTGGAAATCTTTTTGTAGGAAATGAGACATAGTCATAATTTGTGGACTGAAGGAAATGTATAAAATATACAATGTTATTTATGTATTTGTAGGTGATGAACTGATTGTACTATGCCATAAACTAGAAACAGTGAGAGCTGGGATTAAAATCCAGAGTTTCTGATTTTCTTTTCCAGGTCACTGGTTTTTTTAAAAAGAAGGAAATTTCCTTTATAAGAAATTAAATGGTGAAGAGACAAGTCTCCTTATAAGATTAATGTATTTGAAGCCTCAGTCTTGACTCCAACATATTCTCTCTGGGTGGAATTATATAAATTACTCACAATTTCTATACATTGGTTTTTCTCATCTCTAAAGTTGGGGTAGAATAGCTTTGCTTCATAAAATTGTGGCATGGATTATATCAGATGATACTAAAGTAAATCATTTATAATTGCATCTGGCATATAGGAGTTAATAAACATTAGCAGTGATGATGATAATGATAATAGTGATTCTATGGAACTTTGATTTTAGATATACAGGAAAAAAGTTAAATCATTCATATAATAATCTCTTTATTGTTATTCATAAAAGAGTGAAAAATTATTTATGGCTCTAGGTTGTCATTGATAAAATTAATTTGGATTCTATATAGACTGAAATGATTTCAAGTTTAAAATTTGGATATTTGCCTATAATTTATTATTTCATTGAACTCAATGAATACCTAAGACACATATGCTTGTCTTTAACTATAATGGTACTCTAGCCTAAATATATATTTTTATGATTTTTCTATTTCTACTCATGAGGACAAATATAGAATATTATTCAGCTTTTATGTATTTTATTTGACTAAACTTAAATTGACTTCTTAACAGTTACTTTTTAAAAGTATGTAATTTAATGTTAACTTTTCCAAAAATCTTGACATATGCAAGTTTTCATGTCTTCTCTCATCTTGAAATGGTCTCAACCTAAGTAATGACCTCATCCTTTTTACTGAGTTTATGACTGATTGCAATTCCTTGAGAGTAAAAAAAAAAAAAAAAGGTTAACATTTTTTATATCCCGTATGAAGTATGTTACTTTCACTTTACCATTAACATAAGAAATAGCTCTTTAAGTCAAGAAAGATAATAATTTTTCACTAATCTCCATAGGGGTACCAAGTAAGATCAACAAAGAACATTTTGTTTCATTTTACACTGGAGACCCTTGAAAGGTACATAGTTAAATGTTATCCTTTTGTAAGTAAATCATTCGCACTTTTGGAAGACAGCTTAGAGCTTCTTAAACATGATTTACTGCCAAGACCTCTACAGTTTTTAAGGAGTCAAACCAAATGCATAGTACATATTTTATAGGTACATTCATGTATTAAAAATTTGCAAAAAGAGTTTGGAGACATATAAAATAAAACAATTTTTAAAAATTGTCCCTAACTTTACCTCTCTGAGAAACAGATCAATCTAATTATAAACCTAATAATTGTAGATCACCCTTCAAACCAAAATGCTCTAAGTTCATAAAATGTATAAATTAATATTCTCAATTTAAAATTCATGTAAAATGCATTGATTTATTATTTTGACAAATTTTATAACGTTATCGAGATGTAATTCAATAAAATTACATCCTTTTTAAAGTATGCAATTCAGTGTTTTTAAAATTCTATTCATAGAATTGTACCAGCATTACCATTATCTAATTCCAGAACTCACGCCAAAAGAAAGTTGTATCAAGAAGCGTTCTTGAGAATTATAAATAAGACTGCTGTTTATAGGTAAATACCAGTACAGCAGTACCAGTTATTAAAATTTTGAAATGCTTTTGTACCAGATGGTGCCAACCTCTGCTCCAAGTGCCTGGGTTGCTTCCTAACCTTTTTTGAGTATCCTCGGACCTCTCCATGGTTCAGAAATAGAAGATTAGAATCTGGTACAAAAGGGAGCATCTAAACTACTATTGCTCAATAGTGAGGCCAATATTATTTATACTGGTCAGTAACAATGCTAAATGATATTTGTTTTTTTTAATGTCATCAATAAAGAGAATTATATCTTCATTTAAAGGGATAATCAGTAGAAAATCCATAATGGTGAAAAAAAATAACTAGTAATAGAAAAGAAAAAGACATTAAGTTACTTAAATCAGGAGTGAAAGAGGTGATATTATTTTTGACCTTACAGAAATAAAAAGGAATATAAGGGAATAATATGAAAATTGTATGCAAACAAATTATATGCTCTATGTAAAGTGGACAAATTCCTAGAAAGACATTACCAAGACTGATTCAAAATGAAATAGACTATCTCAATAAATCTATAGCTAGGAAAACTAATTACTAATTGTGAACCTTCCTACAAAGAAAAATCCAGGATTAGATGGTTTCGTTGGTAATTTCTATCAAGTGTTTGATGGAAAAATTAGCACAATCATTCAAAACCTCTTCCAAAATTAGAGGAGAAGGGAATATTCCAAACTCATTCCACAAGGCCACTATTACGCTACTATTTAAACAAGATAAAGACATTACAAGAAAACTACAAACCAATGTAACTTACAACTATAGACAGAAAAATTCTTACCACATTTTAGCAAACCAAAATTAGAAACGTATAAAGAGGATTATACACTACAGCCATGTGAAATTTACCCCAGGAATTCAAGGTTACTTTAAAATAGGAAAAATCAACTGATGAACTATGCCATATTAGTATAATAAGGACAAAAATTGATACGGCTATCTCAGTAGATGCAGTAAAAGCATTTGATAAAATTCAGTATCCTTACATGATAAAAAAAAACACTTAACAAACTAGGAAGAAAAAAGAATTTCCTCAATCTGATGAAGGCCATCTAGTAAAATTCCATAGCTAACATCATACTTAATGGTGAAAGATTGGATTATTTCCCACTAGAATCAGGATGTCTGCTTACCACAGAAGTAGGAGATGTGATGATGGAAGCAAGCATGGTGGGAGGAAGGGGTCATGAGCCAGCGAATGTAAACCGTCTCCAGAAAGCCAAGGAGGCCAGGAAAGGCAAAGACACAGTTTCTCGCCTAGAGGTTCCCAAAGGAACCAAGACTCTTGACTCCTTTATTTTAACCCAGTTAAACTGATTTGGGGCTTCTGGACTCCAGACTGTAAGATATTAATGTGTTGTTTTAAGCCACAAGTTTATAATAATTGGCTACAACATCATAGGAAGCTAATGCATTCCATAACAATATATCCCACCAAACCTCAAAATACAAATGAGAAAGGTCCAGCCACAGCTGCAAGAATCTCATGGTATCAGAATCTGAGCTGGAAGAAAAGAGGAATGGTAAAGGAACCTTTCACAGTCCTGGTTCCAGAGAGCCTATGTGTTACCATCATGTACTCCGGAAATTTCTAAGAGCATCAGGAGAAATTAGAGAGAGGCACCACTAGTTAAAATTTACAGGGAGTGTCTGGGGAGCGTGGGAAGATCTCTTGGGGTTTGAGCAATTTCAGAATCTAATTAACAAACCTAAGCATCAATCAAGGATAAAGCCTGGCACTAAGGAGAAACTGCTAAGAGTGGAAACTGGCAAGACAGGGACAATAGAGGAAATGAAAAAGCCAGGTTCAGATGAAACTTGGGAGCTCTCATAAAGCAAGAAACCATATGTTTATGACTTTGAGAACAGAACAGAATAGGACGCTTTAGAAAAAATTACCTGACATTCAGGGGAATATGAACACTGGCTGTTCAATGGTATTAAAGATTTGAAAAAATTGCCTATATGGTTTAAAAGGGGACATAAATTTATCTTTAATAGGCATTCAGAAATACTTAGAATAGATATTATATCTGTAATTTGCTTCAAAAAAATCTGGTGCTAAAATGGGGACAATGAGAAATGTTTGTAGGGGTGTGTTTGTGCATAGAGGAAGTTTGCTGTGAATTGATAACTCTTGGGTATGTGAGTTTTCATTATACTATTTTTTCTAATTTTTGCATGTCTAAAATTTCCCAAATAAAAAAGTTTAAAAAGAAAGGAAAAATGGAAAGTCCTACCATACTGGCTGGACTGCAATGGCCAGTTTCTAACCTGTACACTCAAATGTTCATTTGCATCATCTTTAGCTATTATCCCTTGTTGTTTAATATTTGATTGTGAAAAAGAACCTTAAAGATATTTTCAAAACAGTACACACTTTTACTTCAACTATGTAATTAAGCCAACAGAACTTTTTCTATTGTCTATGAAAATTTTTTCATATTTTTATTACATATCTACTTTTCCTAAGAGCAATTTTAGTACTGATCACCTTATTTCTATTAAATTAGATGTCACTCTGACAAACCAAAATGGCATGACAATACTCAAGCACAGAATGAACAGTAAGAGGGGTTGACCTCTCCACAGAAAAACAATTTTAATTAATTTAAAACCCTCAGATGAAAAATAGGATCTTGTCTACTTGATGTCAAAATTAGCAATACGGGGTTAACCAATTGATTTCCTTTTTGAGATACCAAACTTGCATATGCATGCTCAGCATTTTTTTCCCATTTCTGATGTTCTATCATCATATGGGCATGTTACATAAGGAGAATATTCTTAAACGTGCTTCGTGGCAGAGAAGGGACTATCACCCACCTGATGTGATACATAAATATTTGTATGTATGCATTATTTTTGGAAATGGGATTCAAAAATTTTCTGAGTTGTACATGAAACCAATAAAGAGGTATGTTATATTCCTAATATATACGTGCTAAGAACCACATTTGGTCTTCATTAAGCAAACTTTGCTTCAACCTCAAAGCTAGCTGTTTCTCTAAACTATGAAAGATTTTGGGTAAAGAAAACGAGTATCTTACCTTAAAAGAAAGTTCCTTCCATAGTTAAGTTTAAATAAAAAAATATGTTTTATTTTTTATAAAAAAAGAAGCCACAGACTAGGAAGAATTTTCAAAACACATATCTGATTCAGGACTGATATCCAAAATATACAAAGAATTCTTAAAGCTGAACATTAAGAAAACACACAATAAATTTAAAAAATGGACAAAATATCTAAAGACACATCTCACCAAATAAGGTATACAGAAGGCAAGTAAGCATAGGAAAAGAAGCTCAACAACACGTGTCATTAGGGAATTGCAAATTAAAGCAAGATACCACTACATGCCTATTAGCTTTTTTTTTCACTTTTTATTTGTTTATTTTTTATTGAAGTATAGTTGATTTACAGTGTTGTGTTAATTTCAGGTGTACAGCAAAGGGATTCAGTCATATATATGTACACACACACACACACACACACACACACACACAGACACACACATATATATATTCTTTTTCAGATTCTTTTCCATTATAGGTTATTACAGGATATTGAATATAGTTCCCTGTGCTGTACAATAGGTCCTTGTTGTTTATCTAATTTATGTATAGTAGTGTGTATCCGTTAATCCTAAACTCCTAATTTATCCCTCCTCCCCCCTTTCCCCTTTGGTAACCATAAGTTTGTTTTCTATATCTATGAGTCTATTTCTGTTTTGTAAATAAATGCATTTGTATCATTTTTTAGATCCCACATGTAAGTGATATCATATGATATTTGTCTTTGTCTGACTTACTTCACTTAATATGATAATCTCTAGGTCCATCCATGTCGCTGCAAATGGCATTATTTCATTCTTTTTTTATGGATGAGTAATATTCCATTGTATATAACTATACCACATCTTCTTTATCCATTCAACTATGAGAATGGCTAAAATCAAAACACTGACAACACTAAGTGCTGTTGAGCTTGTGGAGCAACAGGAACCCTCATTCATTGCTAGTAGGAATGCAGAATAGTACAGCCACTTTGGAGGACAGTTTGGCAGTTTCTTACAGAGGTAGACTTTGTGTTACCATAAAACCCACCAATTGCACTCCAAATGTGTTGAACATTTATGTCCACAGAAAAGCCTGAACATGATTGTTTCAAGCAGACTTATTCATAATTGTCAAAACTTGGAAGCAACCTAGATATACTTCAATAGGTGAATGTATGAACAAACTGTGGTATAGCCATATAATGAAATATTACAATTTAGAGATAAAAAAAGAAATGTTATCAAACCACAAACCAATATGGAGGTGCCTTAAATGTATATTTCTCAGTGAAAGTAATTGGTTTAAAAATGCTACATACTATATGATTTCAATTATATGACATTCTGAAAAGACAAAACCATGAAGACAATAAAGAGAATAGGGGTTTTAGGGGCTGGGTGGGGCAGGGGGTGATTCCCCTGGAGGATAGGGGATTTTTAAGGTAGTGAAACTACTATTGTGTATGATACTATAATAGTGGAGACATGTTATTATACATTCATCAAAAGTCATAGAATGTACAGCACAAAGAGTAAACCCTAATATAAATTATTGGCTTTACTTAATAACAGTGTATCAGTATTGGCTTATCTAGTGTAACAAATGTATTACACTAATGCAAGATGTTAAATAATCTGGGAGACCAGCTGGGAGGTGAAGTATTTGGGAATTCTCTGTACTTTCCACTCATTTTTTGCTGTAAACGTTTCCACTCATTTTTTGCTGTAAATGTAAAACTGCTCCAAAAAGTAAAATCTGTTAATTGAAAGAGAGTAATGAAGAGTATTTATTAACCCAAAGGTGGGGGCATCAAGGAGCGGGGGATACTAAGCTGTCTGACTTGTCTTTGTATGACAAGATAATTTAAAGCCACACAATCCTTGTATTGTGTTGCAACTTGACTTTTTAACAGATATCTCTAGATAATAACATTTAAACTGGAGATGTTTTTATTAATCTCAAATGGGATGCACGATATTGTGAACTGAAAATGACTAACACTTGTGGTCAACTTACTACATTAATGGAGGTATTTTGAAGGTGAACAAAATTAAGTTAAGGAAGTAAAATATCTTAAATTGTTCTAGGAAATAAAGCTCTCACTTTCTTTTCATGAAAAACATCAATCAAAATGTGGTATAGAGGGAAACTTTGTAACATCAGAGTTATTTATAAAATCAAAGGAACACTATGTTTCAATGTTTGTACTGTTACTGAATCCTCAATTGTTTCTTTCATATGGCCATGGTTAATTATGGCCTTCAGTCTAGCTTTATCATTGTTGAATAATAATTTAGATTTGTATTATGTGAAATGTGTTGTCAATTAAGTCAAGTACAGAAATTCAAAGACTATCTTGATCTGCAGATATTGGAAAATTATAGTTGACATCTCCTATGAAATTTTAAAGAATACTTTCTTTGAATATTATCTAAGAAAAAATAACTATGTGCAAAACATATTTTCTTCCGAAAAACACACTCTCGAATCACACAGTGTAGAATATGGGCACCTTTTCCAACTTTTCAATGCCTATATTGACATTTCTATAACATTTTAATCTCTAAAGAAATTATACATTGGAATTTTAGCCATATAAGGCCAATACTCAATTTTAATTAATATCTAGCCTATGACTTCCTCTCACTTTTTGTAGAGTATCTGAGCATCTTATAGATAGTTAAGGTTCTTGTATTACAAAGATGAATAAAAGATATGTTGAAGAGTTAAAACTGAGATTAATCAGTATTAGTATTTGTCTGTAAAAGTTTCAGCAACTATAATAAAGCTACAAATAACTCAACTTTGTTGCACTGAATGTACACATTTAATACTTTGGTTTTTATTTTAATTTCTTTGTGGCTGTCTGTTCTCTGCTGTATATTGTAAGAATCCAGAAGTCAGGGGCCATGTCTATATAAATTACTTTGTGTAACATCATGTGAGATATTCCACACACAAGAATTTATAATTAAATTGTGTTGATAAAGTAAATAATGTTTGAGAAGATTATTCATAATTTTTGTTTTCCTCTTTCTCACCCGTATTCCTTCATTCTTCTCCAGTGAAAATAAGTATATTATTTCTAAAACAGTGATTTTAAAAGAAAAGTGTGATATAAATATTGGAATTCAGATTATTCTATCTGCTGTTTATCTTATCAGAAAGTTGGTTCTTATTTATATCCTCCAAAATGTTTATTTTATTTTATACACATTCTTTCAAGGATAAAATATGTGGAATTATTGGCTGAAACTATTTCAATAAAAAAAAAAATGAAGCTCCTAAAATGTTTCAAGGTATATCCTGAAGTTTCAGAAACTTAACACTTCCAGAAACTAGAGAAATTGTTCTATTTTGGCAGATAACTAGCCTGAGACTAACTCATCCACTCACTTTCAAGAATAATTACGATAATGTAAATAAGTATTATTTTCCAAAGTCAGAATAAATGAATAATAATTTCTTTTTATACAAAAGCAAATTGCTATGGAATAAAATCTCCATATTCCATTACCTGCCATTATTACAAACCTTTGGGAAAAATCAGTTTGTCCAGTAGTACTTTTATGCATTTATTTTTTCAATTATTTAAAAAATATATATTGAATATCTACTCTATGCCAGTAACTTTGGGAGAAATGATGAGAAAATGATGTGTAATAGAGAACTTTTTCCAGAGCTTCCAGTCCAGTGGGAAACTCAAACAAATAATTTTCTATTAAAATGCAGTGCGACAATGTTGTGAAAAGAGGCAATTAACCTTTTCTTAGTAAGACAGGAGAGGTTTTCAAAGCTGACACATGAAGGGTAGATTGAAGTTGCCAGGGAAACAATAGTCTGAGTGTGTGTTTAATGTTTGTGTCAATGTGTATGTGCATGTTGTCTATGTGTTTGTGTGTATGTTGTGTGTATAGGAGGGGTAGACAAATTCAAACCTGAGAAAACAGCAGTAACAAAAGATTAGCAACTGATAGGGTTTCAGGTAAGACTGATTTAATTATTCTACAGTAAGCCTATTTTATTTCATTTTGGTTCTTGTAACCTTGCCTTGTAGAGTCAGTTGACACTTGTGGAAGTATTTCTCCCTTCCACTGAGTCCACCGTAATGAATCATCTCAAGTTGCACTTAGTGCCCATGCAATTTTCCAAAAAGGGCCTCAAAAATATTTCCATCCCACAAACTCTTCTACCATTTGACTTTCTCACTCTCTTACGGAGGAGTGCAGTCTCTTTCTTAACTCCCTTGACTTTACAGAGGTTCTGTGATTGCCTAGGTCATTAGTACGGGGCAGAAGTGAGACTCTGCTAGTTTGGGACATGGCCCTTAACTAGCCTGGCAGCTTTCACTTCCTGTGCCTGTAAGCCAGCTACCATGTGAGAAGGCCACCTACTCTGTGATCACTATTTTGTGAGGAGCCCAAGTCACGTGGAAAGGCTTGGAGGATGAAACTTCGTGTGGAGAGGTTTAGAGAGACCAAAGGGGCAAGTTATGAGTGTACGGCTGTTCTAAAAACTAACTCCCTGGCCCAGGCCACCCCAGTTGATGCAATGTCTACATGTTCAGTCAATCCCTTCCCGCATTTCTGGCCCACAAAAAAAATTGTGAAGAAAACTTTTTGTTTTAAGCCACTAATTTTTTTATTGAACTATACATGATTTACAGTGTTAAAGCCACTCTGCTTTGTGGTGGTTTCTTACACAAGAATATCTAAAGAAAACAAACTACTTGCAATTTACAAAACACTGAGTTTCCTACCTGGCTATTAAAAGAGAAAGACAGTAGGGATGTGCACCATGAAAAGTCCACGTGAGAACACAACCAGAGGCAGACTTCTGCACGGCAAGGAGCAGGGAACCTGCTGACACTTTGGTCTTAGACTTCTAGCTACCAGGACTGTGAGAAATAAACTTCTGTTGTTTAAGCAACCCACTCTGTGGTATTTTGTCATGGTAGCCCTAGCAAACTAATATAAAAGGCAATATTTATTACATGCTTATCTTCTGCCAAAATCCATACAAAACATTTAACAGAGTTAATTTCATTGATTCTTTTATTTTAATTGAAGTAGAGTTGATTTACAGTATTACATTAGTTTCAGGTGTACAGCATAGTGATTCAGTATTTATGCAGATCAGACTCCATTATAGGATATTATAAGATAATGGCTATAATTCCCTGTGCTATACAGTATATTCTTGTTGCTTATAGTAGCTCTACAGGTGAGGATCATTGATATCTCATGAGAACTACGTCTCAACTGTTTTATTATTTCAGATGAGAGGTGCGTGTATGTCAAAGAAATACTGAAATCTGTACAAATTCTGTATAGTATATGCAATATAAAATTATTTTAATGTTAGGAGGGCAAGTCTGCAAAATCCTTCTGTGCCACTTTGATCTCTGTCTTCTGGATTCATCTCAAATATTTCTGAAAGTGCTTCACCTACTATAGGACGCACATTAAATCTCACACTTCAGTGGAATTTTGTCTTTTCAGTCCTCAAGCAGAAATAATGCCTATTCGATATTATTTGGTTACTTTCTTCTTATGAAAATACATTTTTGTTTCTTTACCAAACACTTTTTTTCCCCAATATGTCTATGCTTTTAAGCGTTGAACATATGTTATTTTGTGTTTGTTTTTTTTTTCTTTTTTTTTTTGCGGTACGCGGGCCTCTCACTGTTGTGGCCTCTCCCGTAGTGGAGCACAGGCTCCGGACGCGCAGGCTCAGTGGCCATGGCTCACGGGCCCAGCCGCTCCGCAGCATGTGGCATCTTCCCGGACCGGGGCACGAACCCGTGTCCCCTGCATCGGCAGGCGGACTCTCAACCACTGCATCACCAGGGAAGCCCTGAGGCTTCCTGGTGTAGAGAAGGAAAGGAAATAGAGAAGGAAATAGAGAAGGCTTCTGGGCTAAGGAAAAGAATGAATGTTGGGTTTATCAAAGCAGTGTGCCTCCAGGGGTCACTTTCTCAGAAGTGGTTTCCATTTCTATAAGGTTTTCATGAATTTATAAAATAGTAGGGTTAGATAAGAGATTAAGGAAATAATGTCTTATTGTTGATGTCTATTTTCCTTGCCCAAGAATATTCTTTAGTAGTCCTTTTTGAATATTTTATATTATTCCTCCCCTGCTCAAATGTTATTATCGGTTGAGGTATTCTTGGAATGCAAATGGCAAAATGCTTTTAACTGTTGCCATGGATCACTGTGGCTTAGCTTCAAGACAAAACCGCAATTCCCAACTGCATCCTCAAGTTCCCTATCGCAGAATCATCTTAACTGTATCATTAGATGATCCTTGTTTCTACATCTAGAATTCCTTAGTTTTCTATGACAACACCCACAAGTTATTTTGTATTTATTTCTACTTTTCCTTCCTTCCAACTTCAAAAGATTTTATATCTTTATAAAATATTGTTTTTTATCTTTTCAAAAGTTCTAAGGGATGATTTTCCATAGCATAATAGAATGCTCTATTATTTCCATCTCAAAACAATGAAATCTTCCTTAAATATGCATTCCTTTTTAAATGACTAGGCTGTTTAAATCTGCTAAAGCATTGCTACAAACCTTTGCCTCCCTTCTTTATTCCAAGCTCACTACTCAATCCGCTTGAATCTACTTACTATTAAAATGACTGACCACTAGTCACTTCCTAATAACTTGGATTGATTGGCTCACTTAGTTGCCATCTTACTTGACCTAGGAAACATTTGGCTTTATTTATAATTTAAGGGATTATATTTATAGATTTCTTTGTTTTTTTTTTCTTTCCTACCATATCTCCTGTACTTTAGTTCTCTCTGACTGCTCCTTCTTTTTTGTGCTCCTGTTTTTCTAGTGGCCACTCTTTCCCTGCCCACATGTTTGGAAGGTAGTGCAGAACAGAAGCGATCTGTGCCTCTGTTTGCAGGATGTGGCAGAATGCAAGAGGTAAAGGTAGAATTGTTTCCCCACAGCATAAGGTCAAGAGTCTTTAACACAGCATATGAAATTCTGCTTGATCTTGTCCCACAACCTGCATTACCCCATACATCATAATACACTCTGTGTTCTATTAAAATTCTTAATTAATGTTTATTCCAAATACCTTAAGGATTATACCTTTTCACTAGTTTGATCCTAGCCTAAATGTGTATTTTCTATATAACTGTTGCCCTTTTATGTAGAATCTGTGACTCCGTTGACCGCACAAGTGACACTTTTCTCTTACGCATTATCAATCAGTTTTTCCTTAGCTACTGGAACCATCCAGTATCATAAAAATCTGCTCCAGTCTTTACATCTTAAAACAACAAAAACAGTAATAGCAATGACAACAGTAACGGTAACGAATGAAACTATAAACCTCAGTTACTCTCTGGATACCACAACCCTCTATTATTAGTTTATGATTTTATGCTTCTTTTTCATGGTAAAATTTCTATAAAGATCTGTTAACTCTTGGCACTTCTACTTTCTGTAATCCCATTTACTGTACATCCCTCTCAAAAATACTTTGTTTTAGATAAACCAAACCATTGTTATTATTAGATACAGCAAACATACAGTTATTCTACCAAATTGCTATTGGAATTTGAAAATGCTTACACACAGTT
Source organism: Stenella coeruleoalba (assembly GCF_951394435.1). Taxonomy (NCBI): domain Eukaryota; kingdom Metazoa; phylum Chordata; class Mammalia; order Artiodactyla; family Delphinidae; genus Stenella; species Stenella coeruleoalba. The sequence continues at coordinate 22,658,161 of NC_137148.1, forward strand.
TCCTAGCTCACAATTTCTATACCTAGCTCATCTAGAAAACAGCTACTGGAGCAGCAACCATCTGTGGATTCCTCTCCTTTGCTTCTGGCAGTCGCGCTCTGTCTGTTGTCCTCTTGGCTTAGTGGTAGTAAAAGCTCTGCTGCTGTTAGCCCCAGGTTCACGTAGCATCTGCTGGGGTTTTCCTAAGCCCCACTTGCATATTTGTAATTACTTTCTTTGTGAACAAATGAACCCACCTCACCTTAACCTAGGTTGAGTGGGCTGTGTGTTTCCCACAGGGACTGTGACTAATCAGTACTAAATGCCTTATCCTGGAATAGGAGGTGACTTTGTGAATTTGGCGGGGCTAGAGGGATGAGGAGGCAAAGATACTGCTCTTGTAAAGGTTTACAGAACTCTGCCAGGTCCAGGTCCAAAATACAGGGCCAAATCTGCATCTCCTTGAGCTCTTCCTTTATTGCTTCATTCATCATTCTCCTCACATAGGTCCTGTAACAGTTTCCTGGTTTTACTCTAGCTCAATGGCTACACCTTGTCAGTCTACTTCTATGAGCTTCTCCTTTATTATGTGTATTCTGAACAGTGGTGTCCCCCAGGGTTTGATCCCAGGCCCTTTTCTCTTCTATACCTATCCCCCACCCACCATGATTGCATATATTCTCAAAATTGTGAAGACCATGTATATGGTGATAATGCCCCAAGCTTATAACTCCATTCTAGATCACTACCAAGTTCCAAACAAATCTCTAATTCGTGACAGTATATAGCCACTCAGAAGTCTAAAGCCATCTTGAATTTATCATATGCAAAATAGAATTTCTCTCCATATCTGCCCCTCCCCTCAACCCCCTCAATTAATTAACCAACCAGTTAATACTAAAAGTTAGGAGTCATTTTGTTCCTCCTCTTTCTTCATTGCCTACATCCAACCTTCAACAAATCCTAAAAGATCTGCATCTGAAATGTACCCAGGTCATCCCATCTCTCTTTATCTCTGCCACTCAAATTAAAGTAACAGTCCTGGGACTTCCCTGGTGGCGCAGTGGTTAAGAATCCGCCTGCCAATGCAGGGAACATGGGTTCGAGCCCTGGTCCAGGAAGATCCCACAAGCTGTGGAGCAACTAAGCCCATGCACCACAACTATGAAGCCTGAGCTCTAGAGCCCAGGAGCCACAGCTACTGAAGCCTGTGCACCTAGAGCCCATGCTCCGCAACAAGAGAAGCCACTGCAGTGAGAAGCCCACGCACCCCAGCGAAGAGTAGCCCCCACTCACTGCAACTAGAGAAAGCCCGCATGCAGCAACAAAGACCTAGTGCAGCAAAAAATAAATAAATAAATTAAAAAAAATAAAGTAACAGTCCTTAGTCATTTCTAATGTCATCTAATTCCATCTTTCCTTTTTCCATTTATTGCTATCAATTCATTGCCCACATAGGAAGCCAGAGTGATATTTTTGAACTATAACTGAGGTAAAGTCACTCCCCATTTTAAAAGTATTAGATGGCTTCACCGTGTACTAAGAATAATCTTACTTATCGTCAAATCCACCATCAACTACAAGACAGTTCTTCATTTTGCTTCTGACTGTATCTTCATCTTAATCTAATGCTAGGATTTCCTCTGTTTACTAACTCCAGGACCAATAGCCTGTTTCTGTTACCTGAACTTGCCTTCCTTCACCCTTTTCCCTCCTGCTTAGCAATAGATACTGCGATGGCAGCCACACAAGCACTCTTATTCTAGAAAGTGAAACACACACTGGTGACAAAGGCCCATGTGATGAGTTTTTGGGGTAGGAAGATGGCATGAGTTTGGAGCCTGATGATTCATTAGTCCTACACTGCCTACCATTGGACTTGTTATATGAAATAGATACCGCCTGTGTGTTTCGACCGATATTATTTGTGACTACAGTAACAACAATAATAAAACCAGTATATTTTGTTTTAACATCCTAACCGACCTTTAACTGAAAAGTCTCTGTTATAATGGTGTTATCTGCTTTTCTGATATTAGTACAGCTTTTCAAGATTTCTTTTGATAAGTTTTAACGTGATATAAGTATTTTCACCGGATATGAGCCTGGAAAGCTAGGGAGCACAGGAATTCGGTGCATACCCTACCACCTAGGAGGAATAAGGCTCTACTAAAGTCTTTTCCCATGATGAGTAGGACTTTGTTACACAGAACTCTCTGTAAATCTTTCATAATGGTTCTTTTTTTTCTCTACCTACCAGTGCCACCAAGTCTTTCCTGACTTTACCAAGGGAGAACCTGGTGGGGTTGCTGCAGATAAAACCAAAGAGAAGCATCCCCACTCGACCACAAGACTGTGGCTCTGTGGAGTCTCTCAAGGTCCTGTTAGTCTGTAATCAGCCCCAGCAATTTCACAGCATTACCATTTAAACGTACTTTATAATTTATGGCTCCAGAACTTTCATACATAGATCTTTGCTGTGATTTTATCTAGTCACCTTTCTCTCCACATTTTAGGGTGGCTGTCTGTCCTGCACCTCAGTTCTCTTATAGGTCCAACTCAAATAATAGATTTTCAATGTATTCAGTTTTTTGTTGTTGTTGTTTGTTTTATAATTGAAGTAATGGTATCCAGTCTCTTTACATGTCAGAGCTGAAACTGGAAGTCTAGAACACTGATTTTTAATATTTCATCCTCAAAGAGGCCCATCACTTTATTCATATTTCCTTTGCAAGAACTACTAACATGATCCTACCTAGATACAGATGGGTCTGGAGCATATAGTCCCTGGTTGGGCAGCTACTTTCTCTGTGAGGAGGAAGTGCAGATTTTGGTGGTCAAATAGGTTTTGCAGTCACAGACTGTATGAAGGAGAAAGGAGAAGTTGACATTCAGGGAGCACTTTCTAAGTGTCAGAAACTATACTAAATATTTTATATGTGATCTTATTTACTCTTCTTAATTACTATAAGAGATAATATTATTTTTCTCTTATAGGAAATTGGACCAGAGAAGTTAGTCAGAAGCCCAAGGGCGCATAGCTTATTAACAAGTGATTTGATATTTTAACCTAAATTCATATAACCCCCCAGACCGTGTGCTTTGGAATAAGGTTGACCTTGGTTAGTAATTTTATTGAGATTTTAATTTAAATATGATTACATTTATAAAATCATTTGAGAAGAATCAGTCACTTACATTGGAAAATCTTCTAATCAAAGAACATTGCAAGGCTTCCCTGGTGGTGCAGTGGTTGCGAGTCCGCCTGCCGATGCAGGGGACACGGGTTCGTGCCCCGGTCCAGGAAGATCCCACATGCCGCGGAGCGGCTGGGCCCATGAGCCATGGCCACTCAGCCTGCGCATCCGGAGCCTGTGCTCCGCCATGGGAGAGGCCACAACAGTGAGAGGCCTGCGTACCGCAAAAAAAAAAAAAAAAAAAAAAAGAACATTGCAGCTTTCTTCATGTAGTCAAGTTGATTCTGATACACTTGTCATTATCCATGTATAAAATATGCAACACGTTCACTCTTGCTTTTCCTAAACATGATCACATTTGTTAGATCACAGTTGTTGCTGTAGGGCTTTCTGCCTCAACCAGGCACCATCAGCAGTCTGGAATTTATATTACATTTCTCTCCACTTTGGTGAGTAGTATTTTCTAAATGCAGTACCTCTTTATTTTGGTATACAGGAAAGTTACTGAGATAATAACTTGTGCCCTTACCTGCTGTGGTTCTTGTGTGGTTTTAGTCTTCTCTTTTCAAAAGATACCCTATCTGTCCTCTAATTTTTGACTTAGGTTTTATTTTTGTGCCTTTTAATGTATATAATAAAAATAAAGACCTTTCTTTCCTTCACATCTGTGTCTACTACAAAGATCCTGACACATTTTAAGAGCTTAATGAATATTTATTAAATAAATGAATAACGTAGTAAAACCAGATCATATTGTATATATTTACATACATGTAATGAATACATTAGTATAAAATCCTGACTTATCTTCCTATGTTATAGCTGAGCCCAGTTCATTGCAATTCGATATAGGAAATATTACCATTCAGGATTAAAATGATTATGTTATTTCAAGTCTTTCTCAGAATTCAAAGTAATACCTATAAAGTTAAGTTTGAAGAAATCTGAACTATGAACCACTATTGAAAATAAAACTCATAAATTGTCAATGGTTTGTACATGAAAATAAACAATGTATCTTCCTTTAAATTTGTTGATGGATTTCTTTAACTTAAAAAATGATATTGCATACCTGTAGCTGCATAGCTACTAAAGGTAAATAGTGTATTTCAATGCAAATCATGCTGATTTACTACCAACAAATGGACAACTTTTAGATGAATAAAGCTATAAATGTTTGTAAACATTGGATTCCACATAACACATCTCCTCAGAGAGCTGTTTCACGTTAATGAGCTTTATATTTTTGAATTTGCAGTACCCGGAAGAGACACAAAGCAATAATGCTATCATCAAAGCATAATGTGGAGCAGTTCATTCAGATAACTTAATGTAAGGGGCCATTTCTATATATACAATGCTGGGTAAAGCAAATGAAATAAATTAACTTGGAGCTGATCACAGATTATGATGGATGATATAAGTACAGTGATATAATAAAACTGAATTATTGTAACTTTGTTATGCATTAGAATATATTTACATTTAAGGGTGCCATATAGAAAGGGTGATAGATTCGAACTCCAGTGATCTATTTTAGCCTCTACTTTTCTAGTTACTAAATCTGTGGTTTAAAGTATATCAGATAAATTCTAAGAGACCCAGTTTTCTTACCTATAAAATGTCAATGATACATATCTGTTAGTTGGTTCTCCTTTTCCAGAAAATGTTTTGGATGGAAGAATTTCACATGTAGAAATAACCAGCAACTGTTGAAAATGCAGAATCTAATTAGAGAAGTCAGAGTGCCAGATACAGAACTGGGACAGCCTCATAACTGGGAATGTTAAAATGATAGCAGTCCGTGAGGTTTTCAACAGGAAGTTTATAGAAAGAGAAAAGTAAAGAGTTAAGGACAGAACTTGAAAAATTTCTCTCGTCAGCCTCGCTCATGAAATTCCATTCCATATATCCAAATACCTACTGGCCATGTCAATGCAAATATAGAACACACACACAAATATTGCTGTACAATAGACTCAAAAGAGTGAATGTATATTAAAATCATTAGAAACTTTCTAAGCTACATTTAAAAATTAAATTCTGGTTGGTTTCTATGATCATGATCATGTGATTATGACCATTAACAATCCATTATTTCCAATTATTTCAATAACTTCAGTAGTACCTACAGTGACACTAAAGAACCATAGACTTTTATCTTGATTTTAAATGTTTCTTGTGTCTTTCATTATTATCAGACTCCTATTATTTTTAGAAAAGCTAAAGAATAAATGAGTAAATCAAATACAAATTTATTTGATATTAAAATAAATAACTGTAGGTATGTATTATATACATTGAAATTTCATAGAGTAAGCTTCTGTCATAAAGTAATAACTATTATGTTATTAATTATTCCAAATTTATGGATGACTGACCTAAGATGATAGAGGTTTGGTTACTTATAAATGATCACATGGTCACTAATTTAGTTACTTTTTGAAATCAGGAAGTTTGACCTCAGAGACAGCACACTTTACACTATAAAGTTTCCCATATGTATAGTCTTTCATGGAAATAGTACAGTAATAATTGTTACATTAACATATACTCACATGCACATACATACTTGTTTATTTAGAAATCTGTGTCTAGATTTCTGTATTGTACCTATGTGAGAAAGACAAAATAGTTTTGTCAGAATCTAATAACTGCATGCAATCTGTAAACTTAGCTTCTCTTACTGTCTCCCTCAATTCTGACAGATGATTAGGATAAAAGGTAATTCTTTTTAAATAATAATCAGGAGAAAAGAGAAAATACTCAATAGCTCAATTCACACTCAAGATATGATGCTGTATTCATATATGATGCTGTATCACAATCAGATATTTATATATGATGCTATATAACAATCAAATACTCTTTTCATTCCTTTCTTCCTTTGCATTTTCATAAAACTTTACCTAAAAATTCACATGCTGGTAGTGAATTTTGTTTTTCTTATGCCAGAATGAAAAAGAAAACCATTAACTCTTCAGTTTCAAGCTATGGTTGCTTTTTTTCCCTATTATTCTATTTTATACATTAGATAATTGTCTTGACATTACTAAAGCAAAGGAGGCAGAGGAGGTAACAATGGAAAATATTTGTAGTCATAGTGGCTTCTAGAAACCACCTCTTTGTATAATATTTTGGTATAAGCAATGGTAAGATTATTTTACCTAATTGTGTTGTCTTCTAGTCTTTTATTCTTGACTCAAAGGAAGATCAATAAGGTAATCAAATCCCCCTGAAAGACAGAGACAACAACACTAGGAAGGAAACAAACTAAAGAAGATGAAGAAAAGGAGAAGCAGAAGGAGAAGGAGAAGAGGGAAGAGGAGGAGGAGAAGAAGAAATAAGAGGGAAAAGGAAAGGAAGAAAACGAAGGAATAGGGGACAAAGGAGGAGTGTCAACAATAATAGCAAAAATGATTTTTTATGTTGAATCAGACATTCACTGAGCCTTTCACATGTAACAAAATGGATTTTAACTCTATATTGTTTTCAAATATTTTGTAAAAATATTATAAATATGCTTTTCTCTCTCTAACTACTGAATTCCCAATCTCCTGTTCATTGCCTCCCATTGACAAACCTTACCCAAAGCCTGACGGCAAAGGAACCAAGTTGATGCAACCCAGGCTCCTATGGCACAGACCAGGTCGAAGCATGATGACAAAATGGAATTAATTCAGTATTTTTGCCTCAAAGATTTTCATTTTAATTGACGTATATACCTTTGTATACATAAATAATATATAACTTCTGTTTGTGTGTTCGTATGCTTTCTCATTTGGCGTCATCTTAAATAGGCTTTGAAAAACACTTAATGACCTTTAAAATGATAAGGGAAAAAATCCAAATAATTGTAAATTGTAGAACACATAGTACCTCAACATTGTACCCACTGATGCAGGATAAAGAATAATGATAACATGAGTCCACTTGAAATTTTGGTTTAAGAAATCAGTCATTGCCAAATGAAAGGCTTGTACCATTTTCCTCCTCTCTGTTTATATCTCCTTATCTCCTCTTGTAAGGTATCATTCTTCTATCTTTAGTGAGAATCATTGCCCCACTTTTCTTTATTGTTTTATAGTGATATATACACGCAAAATGTAGTTAATTTTTGAATGATAATTCTAGTAGGCAGAAAGATGGCCCCCTAAAAGATATCCACATCCGAATCCCTGGAATGTGCGTGACCTTAAGAAAATGGAAATGTCAAAGAAAGGAATTTTCCTCTAGAGCCTCTAGAAGGAATGCAGCCCTGCCCGACATTTTATTTTTAGCACATTGAGACCCATTTAGAACTCTAACCTTCAAAACTATAAGATAAATTTGTACTAAGAAACAAAGTTTATGGTAATTTGTTATAATAGCAATCTAATCAAATGATCAATTATAATGAAATGTGCATGCTTATTATAAATAGAATCACATTATATCCATTCTACTATGATTTGAAACTTAAGCTCAACATTTTTGTGAGATTCAACCATCAAGCATCAGTAATGCTTGAGGCTACAGATTATTCATATTCATTACTGTATGATTTCCCATTGTATGAATAATCCACAATATATTTACTCATTCCAATATTAATAAATCTTTGAGATTTTTCCAATTTTGAACTTTACAGAAAATGTTGACAAACCATTCTGGAAAAATAAAAAAAGGAGATCAAGGGCCCTGGGAGAAATGGCTGATTCTGGGACCAGGGCAGGAAATAGACAAGATGATCCTGCAGTAACTTGTAGTGCCAGAGAGTAAGGATTTATTAAAAAAAAAAAAAAAAAAAAGCAATGATGATGAGGTGTGCCAAAAGAACTCAGGAACCAAATGAAAGAGCTCCCAATGGCTAATTCTAGAACAATTTGTGCAAAAAAACACATAGTGTATAATTGGATTTAACCCAGAGCATAAAATAAATATTCCTTGGTCCATACTGACATAAAAAATGATTTTAAAAAATATATTAGATGCAGAAGAATTCCGAATAATTTATGTGGATACTCTATCCTCAAAGAAATAGGGCTTAACTCCACACTACTTGTGTCAGCTGTGCATATTGAGTTTCTCCAAATGAGGACAGTATGGAAAGGGCATAATATTACCTTTAGAATGGAGAAACCTGACAAATACTACTTGTTCAAGAGGTCAATGTCAACAGTGACGTCGTGTTGATAGCATGTATCCTTGATATGTTGTGATAGAAATTCACTTTACGTCTGTGATCCTCCTCCCTAAAACCAGAAGTATAACCATGAGAAAAATAACAAATCTAATTTGAGGAACCTTCTATAAACACATGATCATTACTTCTCAAAATTGCCAAGGTCATTAAAACAAGAAAAGTTTAAGAAATTCTCAAAACCAAGAGGAGAATAAGGAGACCTACTGACTACAGGTCATGTGATATCTTGGGGGGAGGGGTGGATCCTGGATTAGAAAAAGAAAATTAGGTTAACTATAGAAATCGAAATAATATATGGATGTTATGTAAAAATAATGTATAAATATTGATTCATTCATTGTAAACAATGTACCTTTCTAATGTAAGGTATTAGTAACAGGGGAAACAGTGTGGGCTGCAAGGAAACTACTATATTTGTAATTTTTTCATAAATTTAAAACTGTTCTAAAAAATAAAGTTTGCTTATAAATCAGTCATTTTCGTCCCATCTGCAATTTCATCTGTGTAATATATCAAGCTTTTAATAGATTTGTGTATTTGCTTCTGAGGTCTCTATGTTAAATTGATTATGTGTCTATCAGAATGTCAAAAACATACCCTTTTAATTACTATAGATTTTAAGTGAGGCAGTATTGGGTACAGCAGATTCTTTCACTTTGTAATTCTTATACATAGGTTCTTGTGTGTCCTGGCCCTTTGCCAGGACATACAAGTTTTTGAGACCCCCTATACCAAGGTCCATAAAAAGCATGTTTCAATTTTGATTTGAATTTTGTTGAATCCATAGTTCAGTTGGCAGAGAATTGACATCTTTCCAGTATTAAGTATTTCCAGCTAAGAACTTGGAAGATGTTTTCATTTGTTTAGGAGGGTTTTTATGTCTCATAGAGGTCTTGTTTATGTTTTTATTCTTGTTTTTTTATTCACATGTACTTCCTATTGTGGATGCTGTTGTAAAATGGCATCCTTTTAAGCTAATTTTTAAAATACATTTCATTGTATATAGAAATGGAACTTTTATGTTGATTTTATATACGGCAAATTTGCTGTGCTCATTTTTTAAATATCTAGTGAACATATGTTTTTCTATTTATTCTGTTTATATGGCAGATTGCATTAATGAATTTTTCTAATGTTTAAGCAGCCTTGCATTCTTGTAGTAACTCACATGGTGATTCTGCTACCCATTTTATACTTTGCTGATATTGTTTTGCTAAGAATAAGATTTTTCCATGTTCTTCATGAAGAACCTGACCTATAGCTGTTTATTCTCATATTGTGCTTCTTATTTTTTGGTACCAAAGTTATAAGCATAAGGGTATGAGTTGGATATAATCTCCTCTTTGCCCTTTCCTCTGGAATACTGTGTTTATGTTTAGGTGTGGTTTGTGTTTTTGTGTGTATGTGTGTATGTGATTAGAAGTAGAATTTCTGAGTATACAGTATTCAACTTTATTAACAGTTGGTCTCCAAAGTGATTGTAGTAATTCATACTTTTGCTAGTTTTGCTAGTTAGTGCATAAATGTTATGTTGATTTTTACATCAGTGAAATTCTTGTGTCAGGCATTTTATATTTATCAATCTGATGTCAGTGAAATGATGTCTCATTGTTTCATTATCTATTGTCTAGATTATGTGTAAGATTCAACCTCTTTTCACGTAGTTATTGAGAATTCAGAATTCTTCACCTTTGTGTTTTATTGTATCCTCTGTATATTTTTAATTAGGTTTTTAAAATTATTATTGCTTTGCAGAAATTCTGTATATATTTTGGATAATGATCTTTAGTTAGTTACATATTTTGAAATGTCTTCCCTCAGTTTGTGGCCTATACTTTAATGTTATTAATTTTATCTTTTGTTGTTTGGGAAAAAATATTTAAAATACAACCAAATATCTAATTTATTTTGATCCTTTTGCTTTTATTTTTTAAAACAAATTCTATTCTACTCAATATCATAAAGATAGTATCCTATTTTCTAGATATCCTTTGGGAATTTTTGTTTAGACGTTTATGTTGTTAATGTGTATGGGAATTATACTTCATGAGGTATGATTAGATCAAACTTTATTTTTTTCCTATGGATAGCCAACTTTCTAATATTTACTGAGTGAATTTCCTCATGGATTTGTAATGCTTCTCTAGTAAATAGCAAATTTACAGGTTAAAATGACTTGTTCTCTTATTTTTTTCTATTCCCTTTGACTCTTTATCTACTATTTTACCAACATCATACCATAGTTTCATCATAATCGTTGCTATCTTGTAGGAAAATTTCCTTGCCTTATTCTTTTTAATATTCTCAAACTTCTTAGCCTTTTATTTGACCTTAAAATGTGTAATTATTTATCAATTAATGTTCTTATCATTATATTCAAATCATTGGTGTAAATAAGGATGTTTAGATTTAAATCTGATTTTTATTTTAGAAACTAAACATCTTTAGTGACTCTAGTTGACCAAGTTTGGTTTAAAATAAGCATGGCTATGCCATTTTGTAACATGTATTTCCTCATGGCATGATTTTATGATTTAGTCCATTCTAAATGAATTCAGTGCTTCACTGCATTACTGATGTATCTTCAAGAAAGTGCCTCTGATGAATTTCAAATGACTAAACTTTGTCCTTGTGAAACCATCGAAAATCAGCTCCATGAAGGGGTTCATCTGGTAATTTTTCAAAGTCATGATGCAGACTTAAAAATCTTGCCTGTAAAGTTAATAGATATTCATAGAAATCTGAGTACAAGCACACACACACGCAAAAAAGTGTGTGTGCATTTCCATTTTCTTTGGTCTTTTAAAAAGGTTTCAAATATTATCAGCCAAAAGTTGTGAGTGAGTTGTGTCTATATATATGTGTGTGTGTGTGTGTGTGTGTGTGTGTGTGTGTGTGTATGTGTATATGTATATATATATTTATGTAACAATTGCATGTTATTTTGGGGGGCATAATGTTTTTCAATGTTGTGAAATGTTTGGCTGAATCCCCTTGTTTTTGTTTTTGTATTTTTTTAAGTTATTTTATTTCTTTATTTTTGGCTGTGTTGGGTCTTCTTTGCTGTGCGCGGGCTTTCTCTAGTTGTAGTGAGCGGGGGCTACTCTTTGTTGCAGTGTGTGGGCTTCTCATTGTGGGTGGCTTCTCTTGTTGTGGAGCACGGGCTCTAGTCACGTGGGCTTCAGTAGTTATGGCACATGGGCTCAGTAGTTGTGGATCACGAGCTCTAGAGCGCAGGCTCAGTAGTTGTGGTGCATGGGCTTAGTTGCTCTGCGTCATGTGGGATCTTCCCGGACTAGGGCTCGGATGCATGTCCCCTGCTTTGGCAGACGGCTTCTTAACCACTGCGCCGCCAGGGAAGCCCTGAATCCCCTTGTTTTTAACGACAAGAACAAATGTAATGTGAATGCTTACATTTAAAGGATTAAAAATACGTATTTCTTTTTCTTTCCCAATATTCTCAGTGAAAGAAAATATAATGACCAAGGACAATTGAATGCCTCATGTATATAAGTAATTCTGACTTTTCCATGCAGTCACTGTCTTTGTTTTATTGACCATGTTGTAAACACTTACATTATAAAATGGATATAACCACAATATCAAAATTTAGTAAAAGTGAATTTTCGTTATACTTTAATTCATTAAATGATTGTATTATTGGATCTCATATTTCCCCAAGGCTATTTAATAAACCAAAACTTAAAAAAAATCAATATTTCCTTTTGGTTTCACTTTGCATTGATGCATTAATTTTTAACGTACTCATAATATCCTAATATTTCAAAATAGGCAGATGTACTGAGGCATATGATATCAGCATTTAAACAACATATATTTGTTCATTGTATTGATTTACAATAAAAACAGATACATTTTCTGGCATGGATATATTGATTTACAAAACTAATCTCAAGAAGTTATGATGAGTAAAAATAAACAAAACAGAGCTTTTTACTGTCTTCCATATCCTGAAATATTCTTCAATTAATAGGAATAAAGAGAAGGTATGCTGTGGGCAAGGCATATTAATTGTGTAGGAGAAACATCTAAGTTTTTCTCTAAGGAAAACCATTTCACTAAAAGTATAACGCCAAAATAAAAATGAATCAGGAGCTTTAAAATGGTGCCTGTGGAGGGATAGAACTCTCAGAGGGCATCTAGAGTTGGATTTCAGGTCAAGGTATTTTCATTAATATGCATTACTTTTCTCAGTGGAGTTCATAGCTTTCCTACATTTATATGAAATTTTAATTTATGTATCATATACCTCTCTCTATACTGTATCCTAAGCTCTCAGAGCAAAGGTTTTTGTTTTGTTTGTTTCTGGTTTTGCTTTAATGCATTTCCGTATCACCAGTGTTTGTCACAGTTCCTGGCAAGTAGGTTTTCTAAGCATTTTTTGGATGAATGCATGAATGAATAAATGAACGAAGTGTTTCATATTTAAATTATAGTTTAAAGCATGATGAAAATACAATATTTAAAATAATTTAAATTTTTTAAAACAAAAATTGGCATTCACAGGAACCATGTCACGTTTTTTCTTTGCCCGACGAGAACCTAGATGAGTGTTACAGTTATATTTATTAAATGAATGAATGAGTGAATGACCAACATAATTTGTACCTAAGAATTATATTAGTCAATTCTTATTTAAACTATATTTGAAAAATTCCAAAAAACTAGTTATGGTTCTTTAGACAATCTGTTCTGTGATTATCTCTTACACCATTCAAAGGAAAAGCAGATGGTGAGCAAGATTACAGTCTCCAGGGTCATAGCTTATCCTTGCTCGAATAATTGTTAAATCGTATCTGGGGAGGAAGTACATTTATTTCTCTAGATGATTAGCAACTATATAGACTTTTTAGCGTAGTTAAAAAGTATGTACTAGCCTTGTATGTTGGGCTAGTGGAAATTGTCAGTGGGTAAATGAGAACAGGGGACAAAGAGAAGTGATGAAATTAACATCTGCTTCCAACGAGAGGGAAACGAACTTATCTATCCTCAAGAGAAACACATTTAAGAAAGATGAATTTCATTCTATTTTAAGTTTACCCTACAACATATTTAACATGTTAATTGTGTTCATTGGTGCATATTAGTCCATTGCTAAGCAGCAAAACCCTGCCCATTTATTTAGGCTGCTAATCTATTTATTCCGTATCTAAACTCATCAGGGTAACTCATTATAATGCTTATTAACTGCTGTGTTCCTAGCAAAAATATTAATACATTTTTGCTGCAGAAAAGATGAACTTTTAAGCCATTGACATTATTTCTCATTGTTTCAAAATACCAGATAAATAGACAGTATTTTGTACCTTTATTGCAGATGTCTGTGTAAATATTCATATAGACCTGAATGAAAATATTAAGAAAAATAATTGCTATGCAATTAATGACCAAGAAATTCTACTAATCAATGAGGCAACAGTTAATACATTTAGTATTTGTATTAAACCTTAGGCAATAGTTATTTGCATATAATTTACATATCAATGGGTAAAAGAAGTACATTTTAAATTTGTAAATATTAAAGTTTCTTTCCTAGTATATGGCAAGGAATAATAAATTTTGTTCAAGAAAACAAATTTTCACATCTCCCAATAAAATGGTAGTTACTAGGGTTAGTATAACATATACAATGGTTTGTATTAATTATGAGAGTGAATTTGAAATTATAGATGTAATGATACACAAAACATTCTTGAAATAAAGATAGCAGATTACAATATTAAACATTATTTAGGAAAGAAATAAAGCTATTTCTTGTAAAAGAGTCTAAATTATTTTCTGGTACAGGAGCAAACGCTTATACACTTACAGTGAACTTTTATTTTATTTTCATCCTCAGGGAAACTCTGTTTCAAGTTTTAATCAACAAATTTACTAGTAGATTTTAAAATCCAAACTATAGACAAGTTGTAGTCTGCATACAGATATGCACACATTTAGTTTTACATTTTTGCGTGAAATAAATGTTTGATATAAATATTTGCCACTTGGAGATAGTGCAGGTTCTATTTAAGTGGAGTTATTGTGAAACCGTAGCTTGTTCTATGAATGCCAATGTTTTTTACTGTGAATATCAGATAAAATTTTTGACAATTTTTGTTATCACTTAACATTATTGAACATAATCCATTTTCCATCACAATATATTATTAACTTAGTTTGCCATAATATGATGTTTATTTTAGGAAATATTAAATTGAATATATTAAGTAAGTCCTCATCTGTTTGAACTTTATTTGAGCAATGAAATTCTCCTGTTATACATTCCAGATTGGGTCACACAAATTTCTAATTTTTGTCATCTAATGTTCTTACTAAACAGTGTACTTGACTTTAAGAATTCGTCCTTTTTAAAAACTATATACTAGGAAAGTAAAATACAAAAATGTTAGAAATTGAAAGCAAGTAACATGAGAGGCAATTTATGATTAAAATGTTTCTGACACATTGTATGAATAGATCTAAAGTCCAATTTTCATTCCAATAAAGTGATAACAACAATAAAGTGCTAACCTTTTTTCTGACATTCAGGGTTTTTGTGAAGAGCAAAAACAAGATACGTAAATCAGGTTACAAAGTATTTTGTAACAAGAATGTATTCACTATAAAACTAATTGATATGAGTTGACTTCTCTCTGCTGCTTTAGGTTTTTGTTTTGCTCTGCTCTGTTTTGTTTTACGGCCTTTTAGCTGCATTTTAAATGGCTATAAATGAATCATCCTTTCATTTTCTAATGGCCTGTCTGTGGAGTTGTCCTTGGGGGTTATATTCTATATTTAGTGCTAAGGTAAAACTATGAAACAGGCAAAATTTCCCATGAAGCTGGGACACACAGTCTCATCATCGAGTCTTTTAACTTTCTCTTAGCCACATAAGAATGGGCATTGGGTCTGGAACATTTCCTTACCAAGAGAGAAAGAGTCCTCGTAGTTTGTGCCTGACTTATCACCTTGTGGGGGTAAGTTTTTCCCTGTTTCAGACTCAGTGTGTACTCTTTTGTTCCACTTAAGACAGTGTGTCATATGGCACTTGGCCAGCCCACTGCTGTATCTGTCCCCTGCGGGGAGGGGATAAGGCCCTTCTGCTGCAGCACAAGAGGTGTGAGTACAGGTCAGCTGCTCAGGGTTGGCTACGTGTAGGAACCCGCTAGCTGTGGGAGACTGAAGCCCACTATTTTTTTTGTTTGTGTTGTTGTTCTTTTTTGCGGTACGCGGGCCTCTCACTGCTGTGGCCTCTCTCGCTGCGGAGCACAGGATCCGGATGCACAGGCCCAGCGGCCGTGGCCCACGGGCCCAGCCGCTACGCAGCACGTGGGATCCTCCCGGACCGGGGCACGAACCCGCGTCCCCTGCATCGGCAGGCGGACTCCCAACCTCTGCGCCACCAGGGAAGCCCTGAAGCCCACTATTGAAGCTGATCTTACTCCTCTCTTCTCCTTGCAAGTAAAGCGTTGTTCCATCCAGGTTGATGTTTTCCTTGATGACTCAGATACCAAGATGCAGTGGGCAGAAGTGCTCATCTTCTGTTCCTAACAGGCAACTGATGCCACTTGCTAATCAGAAAGCAAGCACATTAATTAAAGTATGACTGATTTTACATATTCACAACTAAAGTACAAATATTTATGGACATAAAATTCCTGGGGAAAATTCTATATATTCTATATAATTCCATAGAGGGATAAATTAATTCAAGTTGTTTCCTACTAATCTATAACATAATTTACACGTGTTGTTTGAGTTTCCTTAGCAGAGGTGACATAGTTAACTGATTATGAGCACAAGCTGAACTCTATCTTTTCCTTTTGATCTTTGTATCTGACTTCTAAATACAATCATTTATAGGCACATTTTTTTGTAACTCCTACGTATTTTACTTTTCTGTTGTCTTTGTATTACATCCACATATCACTGTGTGTCCTTTAAAGATTTGATTGGATTAGTAGAATTAAATATGAATAAGGAATGCTTGAATAGGAAATAATTTCATATGTAGAGGGTTTATTATTAATTACTTAATCTTTTCTAAACAACCTTGTTATTCTGAGAACTGAAATAAATAAATTTTATAATAATCTTGTTTATATCTACAAAAACTTTGTTGGGATTTTGATTGGAATTGGGTTAAATCTGTGTATCAATTTGGGAAAAACTGACATCATATTATATTAAGTTGTCCTATCTGGTAGGACAGATAGGTATGTCCCTCCATTTATTTAGACCTTTATTTTCTTTCATCCGTATTTTGTGTTTTTTCAGCATACAAGTCCTGTATATGCTTTTTTTCGATTTACCTTAAGAGTTTTATTTTTTGAGCAATTGTAAAAATTAGTAATTGATATTTTTTCAAAGTGTTAATGCCAATATGTATACTTTCTAAAATGACAGATTTAAAAGTAAAATACAGTAGAGACTCAGCATTCCTGTAAATGCGAGCATTAACAGGAGTTTGCAGACCCATGGAAAACATTCAGTTGTCTAAGATCTTGAATTATAAACAAATCAAAGCAGACAAACAAAAGCTTTATTCACATTAAGCTGCAATATTGAGCATTTATTTAAATTACATTCACAGTCCACAAAACACAGTACGTTAGCAGTAGTCATGAATAAAATTCACAGTAGGAATCTTTGGTATTTCCTGTTGCTTTACACTTTCATACCTAGCACAAAGTATTAAACTAATTCACTTCAAAATCATGGTAATAATTAGATCTATTTCTAAATCTCAATTTTAATGTATTAATTGAAAAGCATACATATTACTATATCTCACTTTTAAAAATTTTGAAAAATGTTTTCATATATAAAATAGATAATTTTTTCATTTAACAAGGGGGTCTTTATATGCTATATGAAATGGTCTCCAAGATTTGTTAAATAAACACTGAATAAAACAAAATGAAAAGTTTTAGAACAATATGCATATTATGCTAAAATCTGTGTGAAAAGAATATATAAGCAAATATATATACTTTAAGGAAAGTATCTCTTAAAGACCACCCAATAAACTCATAACACTGAGCAATTTCAGAAGAATTAGGTGTGTGAAAGACAGAGGCAAGCAAGAGAAATCCCTTCATAATTTTTGAGCTGTGAGCCAGGTGTTTATTAACTTTAAAGCAATAATAATAAAAATAAAATTATAAAATATAATCAAAATAATAGTTTACTCAGGGATAATAAACATACAAACAGTTGTTTGTATGTTTAAGCACAATTTAAGTTCACATCCTTTATGTTTATAATTATATTTTTAACTTAATTGTTGGGGCTAGTCATGTGTTTCATATAAGAAAGAGCTCAATCAATATAAGTAATAAATTGTAAGAGATACTAGCTCAGAATGTTCTTTTCATGTGCGGTATTGGAATCATCATAGGGAGCATTCAGTTCTTATATGATTTACATTCCATTCAAAATTACCAGACTTCTATTAATGTAAAACAATTTTAGAACACTACTAACAACTCTGACTTAATTTTAACTCATCAACTAGACACAAACTGTTCTAAATAGTATCATCCATTCTCTCTGCCATCACATGGTTTTACTGCATCAGAATTAAATGACTTTAATGACTTGTCATGATTTATCATCCAGAGAATGAATAAATCTATACTTTCTATTATTAATCTCATTACTCCCATGCATGACTTGACATTATAAATTATCTTGAAAAGAAACATGTTTTACTCATTTTTCTTTAGCATAATGTATTAAAATATAACTCTCATTCTGAGGGAAAATGTATACCTGATTAGCAATAAAAATGTGTATTTTACATCCATTCAAACTTTACTTGAAAATACGTTCATCTCGTGCATCAGGTTTTAATTGAACAAGAATCCACTTTAGGCATATGTATTTTTGTGTACTAGAGATAACTAATACATAATGATGAATCATTATATATTTATATATTTAATAAGCAAATAGTCTGTAAGTATAGAGAGAGCTAATTAATAATAATATAATAGTCTAAAAGGGACATGTTTCTTTTTTTTCTTTTTATTGAAGTACAGTTGATTTACAATATTGTGTTAGTTTAGGTGTACAGCATAATAATTCAGTTATACATATATTCTTTTTCAGTTTTTTTCAAAAGAATTATGCTGCTAATATATGATATTGTTAGGTTTATTACAGTTTTGACTGTGTGGTTAAAGCAATCTAAACATGGGTATAGTTGGTTCAATAATTGTTTTTCCAACTTATTTGCTATCTACCACCAGATTTTAGAATAGACACTGTGTATAGTTTGCATATAATAATATTTATAGAGTTATTAATACTTCCAAGAAGGACACTATTTAATTAGCATCAAAGGCAAATGCTTGAATTGTTAATTGTGAACTCTGGATTTGCTTTATACCTCAGTTGCAATAATGGATATTTCTTATTGTGTATATGTTTGTGTTCATTAATTTAAATAAACTCTATCCATTTATAACTTATAGTTGAATAAAAATAATAATAGAGGCAGAACAATGTGCAAACACACAGCTTTTGTCACCAGGTATCCTAGGCCAAACCTTACACTATATATCCCTGGTATTGTAGAAGATTAATTAGTCTCTAGAGTGGTCAGATTTCTCTTCTACAAGTTTACATTATACAGATCTCTTAGATAAAATGCATTCCATATTTATTTGTCCTAAAAGGTTTAATATTCATGCCAAAAGTAAATCTTACTTTTTTGTCTAAATTTTTCTATCCTTCCCCTGGGTACAAGTAAAGCATTGTGTTCCCACTCACTTGCATTTGTCTGGTGTTGAAGTTCTCAGATAATGGCCTGGGAGAATCAGCTACTAGTCACTTAGTATAATTCGGTGGTGGTATGGTGTATGGTTAAGAACAGGTCCTGGAGCCACATTCCCAGACTTTGATCTCAGTTCTGTCACTTACTAACTCCATGACCTTGAGCAAGTTCCTTAATCTCACTATATTTCAATCCTTACTTATAGAGTAGGGATAAATGAAAATACCTATCTATCTCATAGTTTTTGTGAAAACACTAAGTTATATATAAAAAACTTATAACATTACTTAGCATATATTAAGTATTATGAAATTGTTACCTGTTTTTATAATCATCATCATTATCATCATTGTAACCATCATCACCAAAAGCTTGTAAACTCACTTTGTTTGCTAATATATTCCAAGCACATAGAACAATGATTTGCATGCAGTAATTAATCAATAACTTTTTGTTTAATGAGTCAATGTAAGAGTGAATGTATGACATTATCCTTTTTCCTATATAGTATCATTCAATATCCACAAACCTGTGAGTTGACATTATCCTAATATAGAGATAACAGTGAAGTTGAGAAAGGAAAAAAGAGGTATATAGATGTAGTGCTTATAAGGATTTAATCTTAGTTCAATGATTCATACACTCATTCAGTTAATTATAATTGAATGCCTTCAAACTCTCAAGTCTAATATATCCAATATTTACTCCTAAAACAAAGAAATAACAACAGGCATAAGGAGAATTTAGCATGAAAAGAGTGTCCAGTTACTTGAAACTCTATCCAGAGTCACTATGTGACTACACCCTCTAACACATTTTTTCTAAAATAATTTTCCTCAAGTTTAAAATCACATTCCTTAAGATCTTATCCTTTCCCTTTCCAAAAGCTTGGTAAATGTTAGAATAGTTATAGAGGGTCTCTTCATTTGAAACAGTGTAATTACATTATCTAGCCTACTGCATTCCTAATGTACACTGGCCCTTAGCAATCATCATTTGCACAGGAGTGGCTCAAAGCATGCTTAAAATATTAACTTGGAGAGGCAACATTTGTACGTGGGATATTGTCAAACTGAACACAACTTAAAATAAATATATAAAATAATACCATTACAGTTAGGTAGGAAGAATCACTACATTGAACTGTACTACCTTAAATATCATGCCTCCTAACTATCATTTTTGGGTAGAACAAACATCAAACTTTAAATGTTAGAGAAGTATATCAGATATCCTGAGTTTTCCCTTTAGATCTGATTATGGGAGTTTGGAAAATAAGTTCCATAGCTGATGAAAATAAAGGGATCCAAAATGTGATGAGACAGTAAGTTAGGTGTCAGCTACCATATAAAAGACAATGAGATTACTCATCATTATTTAATTATTTAAAATTAAATCTTTGAAATATTCAAGGAATTCAGTAAACAATTTTTGACTACAGTTTTTAGTATGCTGATTCAATTGGACATCAACAGACAAGCTTGAGTAAAGTGAACATAGAGAAATAATGTATTGAACACATGTGAAATATCAGACTGTAGATGTGGAGGTGTGATTTCATTTAATTATTACAATAGCCCTATAAAATAGAAATAGATATTAAATAAACTTTACTCAGAGACATTAAGTGAATTGTCGTTGTTCAGTTAAGAAATGATAAGTTTAGGATTGAATCATTTGTCCCTACAATACTATCTATCTTTTCCCAGGAAGTCCCGTGAACCAAAAATATTGGCAAAACCATATATTTAATTTTGAAAATAGAATTATTTTTGACTTAGTGCATATTTAATAGTTTAGAGGAGGATGTTGACTAGTTTGTATGAGTAGAAAAGGGATAAAATATGCTTTATTGAAACAGGATTTTTGTTTTTGGCTGTACAAATGGCTTTCTTCATGATATCAATGGTGTAATATTGAAATATGTAATCAGGGGAACTTTGATGTCTTACTGCCTTCAAAAGTATTTATTTTCTGAAAATAATTTATTTTCTGAATTGTTTTAGACTTCCCTGAAAAGCAAAAAACAGAGCCAAAAAACTTATCAAGTTCTAAGTTTTTTTCATGAATCTGAGTTTTCCTTTTTCCAATGTGGACAAAAGTAAAATGACAGAAATGTAATTACAGAAAAAAAAAAACCCACATTTGATAATTTTATTAATTTGAAGAAAATTTAAAACTTGAAATCTTTATTTTATTCTTAGACTATTCAAAGCATAAGCTCAGTAAAATTATTCTTTTTTTAACATCTAGGCACTTAAAATAAGCAAGCAGAGAGAAGTACACTTCTTTTTTTGACACACTGCTATCATATAACTGGTTCCAATTCCTTTTCTCTATCCTCTCTTTTTCCCTTAAGCTTAATCCTGAGTAAGACTTGGAAGAATTTAATTTAATTTAATTTTTATTTCATACAAATATAAGTGATATGGTAGAATGGGATCTATAGTGTTGACCTGTGCTTTGTTTTCCCCGGCTTGTGGAAGGAAACAAAGACTAAGATCCTGTCTAAACTACTATATCTGTAGTAATTAGATAACTTCTTGCCTTGGTATCAGAACTCTTCCAAAACAGAGGAAGTCAGTTTGTTAAATCCAGGTAAAGATCTCTAAGAAGTGAATCCCCAAATTGGTGATATTTTAAATGCTCTTTAATCTTTACTAGTGGAAACACTTTTTTTTCCAGAGAAATTATATCTATAAAACAAAATTAAATTTTTATCCTAATTCCAGTTGTCTTAATAAAGGGCACTTGGATATATTACCCCAACATAGTGCATGTGAAGGTTTGCCTAAGCAATGGATAGTTATGTTTCCATCAACACTGATCAATTCATGATTATATCTAAAACTATCAATTCCCTAAGAACATTATACAAAAATACAACTAGTAAGGCAGGCCCAAATAGTGTGTATTTTCTAAGCTTCTTTTGTCACATTAAATAAGGAAGGTAACATTTGGGGTGCTGTAACTAATTGGTCTTTTTTTTTTTCACCTATAGAATATTGCAATCTGTTTTGATTACTTACAGGGTATGTAAATAATGGGACCTCTTCGTCCCCCATTTCACAATTTCAATACTTTTTTTTTTAAGGTGAGAAACAGTTACTGCTTGAGCTACCTTAATATTTAGATTCCACCCACAATGATCTCTGAAAAAGAAATACATTACATTACGTTTTAGAAGCTCAAAGCACTTCCATGTCTACTACATTACTAACTCCTAGGGAAGATATTCAGGTGTAGGAAAAGAAAATAGATTAATATGAATCCATTCAGAAATCATACATTGAATAGTTACTGATTTCCAGCACTCTGGTAGGTATTTATGATATCACGTTGAAAGTGGTATTATCCCTTGTTCTCAAGATGTTGGATATGCTTCAGGATTGCTTGAAATCCTTCTGTTCACTTTAAAATGTAGAGGACTTAGTATCATAACCATCTAGAAATATGTTGAAATAAAGTAAGAGATTTATCTGAAAATATAAAAATTTAGTACCATAAAGCAGAAAAGAGTTTATTTTTTAAGGAGAAAAGTTTAATAACTGCCTACAATGCAGGGCAACCCTTATATATAAAGGAATGTAGAAAAAAAGTCTAGTAAAACAACTTTTAAAAGATCATTTAATTACCATAGGAGATTCTGTGTGACAAATATCCACAGTTCAGTTCAGTTAATTTTATATAGGAAATGCCAAACATATGTCTGTGCATATTTTCCCTTTTTATTCTCTCTCTCCTTTCCACTCTTACACACACACATATTTACAAACTCTTTTCTATACTAATTTTGTTCAGTCTTTACAGTCTAAAGAAAGCTTTTGTCATTACAAAATTTTATATTTCAAACTTAAAATTGTGGTGGTAAATGTTTAGGATTTCAGGGGTTTTTTTAAGAAAAATCTTAAGAATATTAAAATATATTAATTTAATTGGACACTTCATTTATTCATTCATAATTTATTTATTCATTGGTTTTTCATTCCATAAAATATTTATTTAGCATAGAACTCAGGCCAGGAAATATGCCTGGAGATGGATGGTTCGATGGTTGGATGTTTGGATACATGGAAGGATGGATGGGAGGGAGGAAAGGATGGAGAGAGAGAATAGATGATAGATAGATAGATAAATAGATAGATAGATAGATAGATGAGTGAATCAATCAATTGAATAGATAAATGCCATACCTTACTTGCATAAAGGAGTTCAACATCTTAAAGGGGTAAAAGAACTCTAATAAAAAATTCAATCTTTATTTCATATTATAATCTATGTGCCATATATAATCTAGAATCTAGATATGTTTGCCTCAATACATACTTGTCAGAATGTAGAGCATGCTTTCTTTTATTTCATATTTCCCAGGTTAATTTGTGTTTAAACAATGAAATCCATTATCACGTTTAATAAATCATCACTGTGATCAGAATTCTACCACATTATCAAGGATTTAAAAATGAATAGGGCAAACTTCTCTCCCTAAATCACACAATCTTCAAGAACACACTCAAGTAATTGCAGCCAACCCTTTATATATATATACATGCACATATATATATATATATATATATATATATATATATATATATAAAATTATTCTAAGATATGAAAATTTTGATACAAACCAAGGGGACATTTTGAAAAATATCATGAGCCAAAACACAGAACAATATATATAATATTATCCATATTTACTTCAGTCACTAATTAAAATATTCATTGTAGTGGAGACTTTATTCCTCAAAATTTAAAATTTTAACATGGAGTAAATGCTATCTCTTATGACAGAGAACATGTTGACTATATATGTTCTAATTGTAAAAATAGATATTTAGAGGCTAAATCAAAAGTTTATTACCTAGTATAATTTTCTTATAATTTTAGATCATGTTCCCAGTATTTTACTTAATTTTTAAAATTGATGACACATAATTTGATAGATTTCAATTGCTATTTGTTAAGTAAGGTAAAATAAATGTATTTATTTATTGAGAATCTAAGCAGAGATATTTCTTATCAATATATTATGCATCTATCAATCAAAAATTAGTAATATCAAGGAGATATGTTTGAATTCTAAGTAGAATTTTTTGAAATGGAGAGAGTATTCACTTTTTGGTTAATTTTTCTCTCTGACATAGTAAAAATTGAAGCTTCTTTCCAATATCTACTAGTATCAAGACTTTCAAAATCTATTTGAATGCCTACTTAAGAGTGTTTCTATATATAACTCAAAGTAATATAAATTGGCATAATCTACTATTTCAGTCATTTAAATATCTTTTACTATTCCTAACTAAAAATAAATATTTTGTGTTTCATTTCTTTAACATTTATTACATAATTAGATTATTCAGATTTAGCCAGTTACATACATAATTTATCTCTTTTAAAAATGTCAATTGACAGAGAACACAAGAGGCGTTGAAGCATTAACCCCCCAAAAAAAACCCTGTTTTCATAAAACTGCTAGATTTTAGGCATAGTTTGAAATGTAGGCAAATGAAATGTAATGAACAACATATATCTATACAAAAATTGAAAGAAAATATTTCATTGGCTTATGTTTCTGAATCTTGTTTCTCAGTGACTTAAGGAAGTTGGCTAATAGTTTTCCTAGGTTAACAGTGTTCTATTTCATTGGCTATTTTTTGAAGGTATTGTCATGGAAACCTCCCTATGGATTCACCAACCGTTTTTTCCGTTAAAATTGTGTCCCAGAGAAGGTGTGAAATAGGTTTACTGCTGACAGCTCATTACACTGGTAACTTTTAGGTGAGGTGTGCATTGGGATGTCTGAGGGAACACTGCTCTCTACTATTTGAGAATGCTTGAGGCTTCATCAAAGAAGAATAAAAAGTGTTCCAAAATTCTCTCTGCTAGATGATATCTAATGCATAAAAATTATTACCAACCTAAAATACGATTTTCTTGCATTTAACCTAATAATTAGAAGTTAGATAAGACTGGGTCTGAGAGGTTAATGCAACATCAAAATCATATTTCTGTTACTTCTTAGAGAATTTATTTTAAAACATTGAATTCAAGGAATTGAATGTTACTGTAGAATCAGGAAACATCAAGGGTCACTTAACAAGACATCATTTTAAGAAAATTTTATTCATTAGGATCAGGTCTCTTCACTTGACTTTATGAAAATCACTTCCTCTCTTTGGGTCTTCCTTTTCTCATCATTAAACTGAAGGCACTGATTGAGACAATCTCTATAACAGGTTCTAGCTCTAATATCTATGATTTTATAAAAGAAAGAGTCTGATGTTCTACTTCTAGCTCTTAAAATGAACTACCTTTAAGCAATAATTTAAATAAAAAGACTATAAATCTTCTCTAAATTAATGATCCCCATGTTTTTCTTAAGTAGAGCTTTCAAGTTTTCTAAGCTGCCTTATTGAAGTGCTGAAACAGCAAAGAAATCCTTTCAAATGTGTTATGGGAAAATGACTCAGTATGTCGTGTTAGATGATTAGATAGCTATAGCCTTAG
This sequence comes from Stenella coeruleoalba, assembly GCF_951394435.1. Classification (NCBI taxonomy): domain Eukaryota; kingdom Metazoa; phylum Chordata; class Mammalia; order Artiodactyla; family Delphinidae; genus Stenella; species Stenella coeruleoalba. Next base: position 22,683,815 of record NC_137148.1, read on the forward strand.
CTTTATTAAGAACTTTAAAATAAATTAAAATATTAAAAGAAGGAAATGATCCATTCTAAGATAAGCTCATTCTGCACAAGAATTTCCTGATTTTTAATCGTTATAATTTATTAATAAGTTAGAGAAAATAACTCAGTGGGTAAAAAATGTGGAGTATTATATATAAAATATATATCAAGCAATATAAAGTAGCATTCTATATTTATAACAGTATACATGTGAGGACAGTTATAAATTCAATATAAATTATGTATTTGTATTATATTTTAGTTTTTTTAATTCAAGAAGAAAATATTGATATAATGACACATTCTTAGAGATGTTATATAATCCAAATACAAATAAATTTAAAATGTAAAATTGCAACCTATCTTTAATAGTAATAGAAATAATAACTCTTGGTGTTAAATATTCTCGAGGTAATTGTGTGCTTTCTTATGTATAATTTTTCTTCTTAGATGTATTGTGCAATATGACATAGATGCAAAGAAATTCATAAAAAGCACTTTGATGAATAAGTATGGTGCTATCACCCATGTCATCACTCCCTAGTTCAATAATAAAAAAAGTTCCATCATCCACAAAAGCTCCACTGTGCTAGTCCTTCACCCTTAGAATTAGAATCTTGATTTGTACAAATTATCATGTTTATTTCTTTATTGGTTTATGATCTGTATAAATAATAGAGTTTAGTTTTACCTGATACTAAACTACATACATAAAATACGATTTCTGTGTAAGTTGTGCTGTTGTTTAACATGCATCCCAGCAGTAAAAAACACTAAGTAGTTTTCATTATGCAAATTTTGAAAGATATTTCAATACTGTAAGTTTGGATATACTGAAATATTGAACCAACTTTATATGAAAGTTTAATTAAAGAAACATTTACTGGTATTAATTTATAAAGTTATATAATAAGTAAAACCAAACAAGTTTCCCATTAAATCAAGGTTCATACTACAAGGTAGTGACTAATCAATACTAACCAGCAAACACATTAAATTATATAGTAATTGAGTTCCTTATAAAATGCATCAGCCAAAAGCAGATGTAGTAATACAAATGAATTCAGAAAAATCAACAAAATATGACAAACTGGCATAAATCCCTATCAGTACAAGTAGGCACCATAGAGCTCGACCATTTTTTTAAAGAAAATCCAAGAAAGAGAAAAATTCTAAATTTGAGGAAATCTATTGCCATAATAATGAAACTATTTCATTGAATATCAGTAAATTATAATAAACGGAAAAATAATTGCATCCAAATAGAATAATTTTCAATATCATAAATGTATAAGGTGGACAATTTATTCTTATAAATGTATCTTCATACAATGTGAAACCCATATTCTCAATTCTTCAAAACTTGTCATCACCGTCATAATCTAAATGAATCTCTTCATGATGCAATTATCTTTAATAAAATCACAAATATACTAATCATCTCCCCAAAAGATGAAACAATGTCCCAAAGGTCAATTTATTCTTACAGTGATGCTTATTTTGCTTGTAGATGAGACACCCTTATCTTTGGATTATTGAAACAAATATAAGTTAACTACTATGAATTATTTTTATTTTAGATGGTAAATGTATGGGTGAGGAGAAATAAAAAAGGAAAGAACTGGTTAATATATTTATAATTATATCCATATTAATGCAGAAATACAACTAATGAAGTCCCAATTTCTGTAACTGGTCACATGGTTACCACTTATTTATGATATTTATGATCATAACTGCTCATTCTTATACTCTTTGTCCTGAACTGTGAACCTAGTTTCTCCTGTTTTGTTGCCTAATTGGGTGACCTAAATATTCCTCCCTGATGGGTCTTGGTCATTGGCAAGACTGCTTACAACAGTAGTTTTCCATTAAGTATTATGACCTGTGAATACAAATAATAGATATACCCTGCATGCCAAACAAAATTTTTTCTTATCCCTGATGGGTAGTAGGGATATAATTTCCCCTTGGTAGTCAGACATTTACCTTAGCCAGTGTAATAACACCCTTCTTTGCCTGTTCGTTGACTGGAATAAGGAGTTCAAAGTGGCCAAGTAGCCAAGCAGACATTTCACTGGTGTATCATAAAGGGAGTCATCCCATTTCCACCCTTTGATTTCTGGTGTCCTGTGAATCCTGGCTTTGGTAGAGACAACACTCTATGTTGGTTGCTGATTCTGAGCATATAACACATTGAAGAAGGATTTTTCTCAGTAGGATAAAACATTACCCTCATTCTGATGCTATAATGGAATCGTTAAAGACCGTTCCACCATTCCTCAGGCCAGCTGCTTTAGCCTGATTAGGAATATAGCAAAAACTATTGAATTTTATGACCAGAAGCCCAATCCGGACCCTCATTTACTGTAAAATGAGTTTCTCAGTTAGAAGCAATGCTGTGTGCCAGAAGTGTTACTGGCACAAAAAGGAAATGCATATCCAGGCAAAGTGTCTGTTTCAGTGAAGAAAAGGTACTGCCCCTTCTGTGATGAAAGTTCTCCAGTGTGATCCATGTACAACCTGATGTCTAGATGACACCCTAGGAAATGAGCCACAGTGTGTGTTTAGTGTAGGTCTTTGCTCTGGACATGGTTATGCTCAGTAGCAGCTCTAGCAACATCAGCCTGGACCAGGGAAAGTCTACTTTATTTAGTTCATTAATAAACCCCAACCTTGTCAACATAGTCACTTTGTTCATAAGCTCAGTGGAAAAAGTCTAAATATGAAATGGGTGGCTGGGGAAAGAGGCTATCTGAGATCCACACAGTGGATTGTCTTATATATGATTTTTAAATTCAACTTCTGCTTTCAATTGTCTGGCTCTCTTTTGAACAATTTCAGTCATATGAACCTAAATTTTCCCAGATTATAAAACTTGGGCTCTGTAAGAGCTCACAACAGGCCTAAGAAAATATTCAGTACATTCGCAAAATTATTTTTTTCTCATCCATTCAATCTTGCAAATAGACAAGCATATAAATTCCAGGTGGATTTTCTTTATTTCCTTTATTAAAAAACTAAGCAGGGCTTCCCTGGTGGCGCAGTGGTTGAGAGTCTGCCTGCCGCTGCAGGGGGACACGGGTTCGTGCCTCGGTCCGGGAAGATCCCACATGCCGCGATCCTTTAGGCCCGTGAGACATGGCCGCTGAGCCTGTGCGCCCGGAGCCTGTGTTCCGCAACGGGAGAGGCTACAGCAGTGAGAGACCCGCGTACCGCAAAAAACAAACAAAAAACAAAAACAAAAAAAAAACTAAGCAGTTTGGCAGCTGTGACATTAACACAATTTGCTAACACTAGTGCATTGTGTATTACCTAATGTTAATTAGTTTTAATTTAGAGTAACAATAGATTTTATTTTTGTGTAGAGTAACAATAGATTTTATTTTTGTGGTACGCGGACCTCTCACTGTTGTAGCCTCTCCCGTTGCGGAGCACAGGGTCCGGACGCGCAGGCTCAGCGGCCATGGCTCACGAGCCCAGGCGCTTCGCGGCATGTGGGATACTCCCGGACCGGGGCACGAACCCGCGGCCCTTGCATCGGCAGGCGGACTCTCAACCACTGCGCCACCAGGGAAGTCCTATAGATTTTATTTTAGTTTTAGATTCTACCTTGATTTTTAGGTACTTAAGATTTTACCTTGGTGCTTAGCCTTTAGCTATTACCTTGGTGTTTAGTGGTACATATAGTTAGAGCAACATTGATTAAGTTTACTATCTGTGAAAGGCCAAAATTACTTGGATTCTAGAATCAGTCAGCTCTTTGAAAATTGATAGTTGTATCTTCAAGCACATTTATGGCTTTTGTAATATTTTTTATTACAGAAAATATTAGTTCCTGGTGAAAGGGACTTTGGAGATGGAATTAAGCATAAGGATATTAAACTAGAGATATTACCCTTGACTGGAGTATTATATACATAATCATGGGGGTCCTTAAAAGTGGAAGAGGAAGGCAAAAGAGTGGGTGAGAGAAATGCTACTATAGAAGAAGAAACATGAGGGACTTGCTATGTGATGAGAAAGCCATCTTTGAGTTGCTGCCTAGGCATTATACAATATGACAACCTGCTTACACCCAGAGTCTGGACATTTAAATATGGACCACAGCTTAGGATTCCCACCTTTCTTTTCCCAGGACACCTTTTAAAATGACCACTCAGAATTGAGCCCATTAAAAATTAGTGACCTCTGCCCCAACCACTTTATTAGTACAGAATAGGTGTTTGCTATCCTGCTGTCTGTCTCCTGCTCACTTGTGACCTGGGACAGAGGACTACCCTTCCCCCAGCTCGTTGCACCCTGTTCTGGGATTTGTAAGTGATAAATCTTATGACTTTATTTCCTTTGTGTAAGTGTACTGGAACTACTCCCTCACTCAAAATGGCTAGGGTTTTCACCTCCCCATATTGGAAGCTTGGAGGCTGAGGGAGTACCTGCAGACCCCATGAGGGTGGCTTGTACATCCTCATTAAGTAGGTCTTAATCTGCATATTGTTAACACATCAGCCCCGGGGGTTCCAACACAAGCTGTTTTTGCTGACTTTGAAGATGGGGGAAGGGGACCGTGAGTCAAGGAGTTTGAGCAGCTTCTAGAAGCTGGGAATTGCCCTCAACTGTTAGCCAGCAAGAAAATATATCCTCTGCCTTACAAATTTAAGGAAATAAATTCTACTAACAACCTGAATGATCAGGCAAACAGACTCTCCCTCAGAGCTTCCAGAAAGGAACTCAGCCCTGCTGACATCTTGATTTTAGCTACAGAGAACTGTGTCAAGATTTCTGACCTACAAATCTGTAAGTTAATAAATTTGTGGGTTTTTTTAAGCCACTAAGAAATGTGTTATAGTAGCAATAGAAAACAAACACATACATTTTTACCATTCCCACTTTGACTGGAGGCACATACAAGCAGCCTACTCTCTATATTACCTTTATTCTTTATGTGTTTCTTGCCTCTTATCTGATAAATGATAGGCAGTTCTGCTCACAGCACTACTAGTGGCATGGAGGAATTCTGTGCCTCTGTTTTCAATCTAGGTTGTTTTAGATGTCATCAAAATCACATTTAAGCTATTAACCAAGGTAAATTTGTTTAAAAAAAGTTTTTGTAAGATCTTTGATTGGCAAGCGTGACAGAAATCATGCAAAAAAAAAAAAAAGATGGAAAGAGTTCAAGATTCAAAAACAGAAAAACAAATAAAACCTCTGGATTCCCAACTATCTAAAAGCAGAATTTAGGTTGAAAAAGCTGCAATCCACCAAGAGAGCATACTTTCCTATCTAGAAGTGACCAAGTAGATTTATGGAAAAAACAAGAGGATAGAGGCAAGAGTTGTGGAGCACACTGGAAATGGGAGTTACTTCCCAGGAGTAAAATTGGACCTAAGATAGAAACGGTATCTATGCCCATTGTAGAGGAACCTGGTAACATTTGCCTAATGAGATTTCAGAATTGCTATGAATGAGGAAATACTGTGTGTCATATATTTTTTAGTTCAGGTTTTTTTTTTATAAGGTAAGGTTGTCTGTTGCTATCCTGTCCCTGTACCACCAGTGTACTTTGCATAAATGTTTATGAGTGTTTGGGAGGAGTGCAGAAAATTCATTTATAAATCTATAAATATGTATATATACACACACACACATACACATATACTAGCCAGATATATATATATCATAACATTGTGACTTTTAAGCCTAGTGTTATAATTGAAGAAATTTGGGTGTGCTGGGAAGAAGGTGAAAAGGTGAGATTGTTTTCATATGGGAAAGTTTTGAATATTTATGGACTTGAGGGAACCCTGTGGTAATTAGATTATTATGAAAAAATATTTACTCATTTCTTCTTACATCATCATAGGAGTGGTAAGCTTCCCTCTCCATTAGTGATAGACACAGCTTTATCATTCTCGTTGGCGAGTAGGATGATAGAACATGTACTGCAAGCAAAGACTTGCATTGTACTCATACAAAGAATCTTGCCAACTTTATCTTCTACTAAGACCACGAGAAAAGCGTTACATGAAACAGACCAGAATCCAAGCTATGAACCCCATAGCAATGACAGTGAGAAATAAATGCTTCTATTGCAAGCCACTGAGTTTTGTCGTGGTTTTCTTTGCATAATTATAGTGGCAATAGATGATCAATACGAACATAGTGTCTCATCTCCATATTGTTTATTTGAGTTTACAGTTTTCATTGCTTGAGTATGTTGGTTGAGTAACTTGACCAAAGTTAGAAATGTAAAGCCTAGTTTAAAACCCAGGAAATCTATTTGAGCTACAATATTAATTAATGCTTTGTACCAACTTAGCGTCAGTATCCCAAATGAACCCCTATTCCCATACACAATATAATCCTGATAAGCAATGGGGTAAAATGGGAACTGGCTTTTACACAAAGTTACATCAGGAAACTAAAATATGACTTAAAGAAATACACACTAGATTAAACTGTGGGTCATTAATGTAGGTTTTCTTAAAGAGGTAGTCAGTTTTATACAATATAATAACATGCAGTAGGTTTTCCTGAAAACTTCAAATGTTTCATCTCCCCTAAGTTTCATATGTTTGAGGCAGTTGTGTCTCTCTAGCTCTGTAATATCTAGTTTTTTTCCTTAGTACCTGCAGTTGTTGTTCATTTCCTTCTTCACTACATCAAGCAGTGACCATAAATGGCTTTTCTGATCTTATTTCCAAATTGCTGGCCATAGGCGCTCGTATTTGGTTGCTGGAAATGAACATAGTTCTAGGCCCATTTTGCTTTCTTGAGAGAAGCTGTTAAACTGTTGGGACATTCATTTTCTTGTCTTTCTCTAAACCCTTTTCTATGACCTGATCATAAGGAGAACTTCTGACTAAAATATTCTACAACCAGTTGTAGTAGATTTATTTTATTCTTACATTTTAAATTCATTGATAAAATTAAATTCTTTATTAACCTCTACCATCTTCAGTTCTCTCCCCAGAGGTAAGAGATGTTATCAATAAGATATATGATCTCCTAAATACTTTCTCTGTATCTTCAGATATATATACATACTACTGCAATATCTGTTGGAGTTTCAGAATGTATATGTGTGAGTTTGTACATAATTGAGATAATACCATTGTACTATCTTCAAATTTGCTTTTGACTCTTAAAAATTTCCTTAGCTAGGTATGTGTAATCCCTTGTTTATAACATCAGCAAGATATTCCATAGTATGGATTTATAATAATTTATTTAAAGTTATTTATTCATATAATTATTTAAAATTTTTATTAGAAACCTTGATTGAATTAATATATTTGTATGCCACCTAAACATAGCATTTCAGGGCCAAAATAGTTGAACTCCTAAAGATTATCTTAATTTACACCCCTATGAAGTCCATTTATTCTTCCAGATTGCCTAGGGGATAACTGTTGAAATGTTCATATACATTTCTCTTTCAAGGACAAGCAATAATTTGCCAAGCCTATACAATCTAAATCACTGAAGAAGACAATAAATGTTTTCCTAATGATTCCGTAGTTTTCAAGACCCCTCTTCCACAAAAGAACTAAGACTTCACAGTATAATAAAGAGCAGCACTAGTTTCATTTCTTGAGTCCCTTACAAAAATACATTTTAAAAAAGTCATTTTTCTCTTTCTGACTTAGTTCACTCTGTATGACAGATGCTAGGTCCATCCACCTTACTACAAATAACTCAATTTTATTTCTTTTTATGGCTGAGTAATATTCCATTGTATATATGTGCCACATCTTCTTTATCCATTCATCTGTCGATGGACACTTAGGTTGCTTCCATGTGCAACTAACACAACAATGTAAAGCAATTATCCTCCAATAAAGATGGTAAAAAAAAATAAATAGATAAAAATAAAAAGTCCTTTTTGAAATACTTTATATCTTAATGGTCATGATTTTATCAAAGCAGACACCTGTGGATGAAAGTATTAGTTATAAGGACCTGAATTAATTTTTAGCTTTTGTGCACTTCCCAGTTATTATCTTTTATTTGAGTGAGTAGGGTTTCTGTTGGTATTTAATGTTTTTTTTCTTTAAAATAATCAACTATACTATCAGGTTAACTAGTGTCATATCATAGTTTTTAAATAATATTTGTTGTTAAACACACATACACACACACACACACCTACACACACACACACACACACACCCAAATGAGCTAAAAAATCACAGCAAATGGTTCTTTGTTTTTGTAGGTCCTCTTATTGTCTTGTATTACAAATGACCAAAGTGAGGTAAAGAGGTTAGCTAAACTTTCCCAAGGTCATTCATTTACATGGTAAGCCATGGATCTGGTTTCTGAACTTGAACTTTTAAACAACAAATAAAATATACCACATATAGTACATTGTGGTTTTTAATGTATATGTCAAATATCTAATATCTGAAACACATTTTGATATGTTAGTTCATCTAGAATTTGACATTAAAATCAGGAACAGTGAGAGATTGATAAGGAACTAGAGATCACTGATTAATAGAAGAACTTCATAGAATATGTTTGTTTCTTAAACATTAAATCAACTTGTCCATTTATGTTGTTGCTAACATGTTCTCCCAAATGAGAAAGGAGCAAACTCTTATTTTACTATTCCAAATAATTTGAAATACATTTTTTGTGGAAGCAAATTAAATTATATTCATTATAAAGGTAAAAGAATTTGTAAAATATACTTGAATTACAAGTTATTGCTGTCATGCCTGTATACTTCCTCTTCTCAGTTTGGAGAAATGAAATGTAATTTGAACAATACTAGATTAAAAATAGGGAAATTGCTTTCAAAATCATTTAGCACTCTAAATTTCTGTGATCCCAGAATAGTTCTATTCCAAATCCTACATTAGTTCCAGTTTTGTTTTAAAATAGCAAATAAACATAAACCATGATATTATGTTACCACATGCATCAATTTTTTTTAACCTCAAAGCTATTTCTGATTAGGTTTTTTTTTTTTTTGTAAAGAGTAATAAAAAGCAATTCTCTGATTATTTCCTAATCTATATTTCTTTCATAGCATAATGGTGGCTGGCAATATCAGATGCATTGGTATATTGACAGTGAGCCATTTAAAATGTTTTAAAGCAGAAAAAATCAGTAAATCTTGATTAAGATATAATTCAAGGAAATTATTCTGCTCAGCTTTCACCTTTTGAAGTAGACCCAGGACATATATACAGTATATAAACATATATGTCTGAATTTACACTATTTATACTTAGAAGCTTTCTGTAAGAAGGGAAAGAGTGGTACTTGGCCCATTTTACTCATGAATATCAAAATACTCATGAATGTCTCATTTGCAGGAAGCCACAAAACAGGATGTGCACATTCCCATTGTCCCAGATCATTAAACTGAGTGAACCATGCATATCGTTGAAACACTTCTGAGGAAAGTGAATGAGGTGACATTAAACCTTGATGACCTTAGGAGATATAACTTAGCCAGTCTCAAATTACCCAACTTCAAAAACTATTAATATCAAGGAGAAATTTGCAAAGGAACCCCTACTGAATTCATGTATAAGAAAATACAATAATCAAGTCATTTTCTCAATATAATCAATCTCCCATTATCACAGTCTGGATCTTGCTATCTATACATATTAGAATTATAATGTTTGTAATATTGATTCATAAAAATTGACTTTATTTTTAATAGAGAAATTCCTGATTTTTATATACTTTTTATGTTGTAAAATGTATATATAAAACATTAAATTTTCCATTTTAAGTGTACAATACAGTGGTATTAATTACATTCACAGTGTTCTGCAACCGTCACCACTCTTTATTTCCAAAATTGTTTCATCAACCCAAATGGAAATTATGTGCCCATTAAGATACATGGAGCATAATTTTTGAAACATTCCATGAGGTTGATGACAGGAAACAGATCTGGGTAAAAGGAGTATATCTTTGTAACAAATATAGAGGAAAAATAGACTAGAAGAAAATAAAATAATTGTTGATTATCTATTGGTAGTGGAATACTACTCTATTTGACTTTCTAATTTTTGACAATTAATTTTTCCCATCTTTATTGAGACATAATTGACATATAACACTGGGTAAGTTTAAAGTTTAAACATGCTGATTGACATGACACATATATTGCAAAATGATTACCACCATAGCACTTGCTAATGTATCCATCATGTCACATAATGACCATTTCTTTTTTAGAGTGAGAAGTTTTAAGATACACTCTCTGAGCAACTTTCAATTACAGTTGACCCTTGACAAATGCAAAGGTTGTGGGTGCTGAGGCCCCACACAGTTGAAAATCCACATAAAACTTTACAGTTGGCCCTCTGTGTCAGCAATTCTGTTTCCATGGATTCAATCAGCCTCAGATCGTGTAGAGCTCTAGTATGTATATATTCTTAAAGAATCCAAGTATAAGTGGACCCATACAGTCAAACCAAGTTGTCCAAGGGTCAACTGTATAAATTACAGTATCATTAACTATAAACACCGTTAGACCCTCAGAACTTATTCATCTCATACCTGGAACTTTGTACCTTTTAACCAACAGCTCACCATTTCCTCCAAGCACCTGTCCCCTGGTAACAACAACTCTGCTCTCTGTTCCTATGAGTTCAACTTTTTTAGATTCCACATATAAGTGACATCATACGTTATTTGTCTTTCTCTGTCCGACTTATTTCTCCTCACATAATGCCCTTAAGATTCACCCACATTGTTGCAAATGGCAGGATTTCCTTCTTTCTCATCGCTGAATAATATTCCATCATATATACACACCAAATTTTCTTTATCCATTCATCCACTGACAGACACTTCGGTGGTTTCCATATCTTGGCTATTGTGAATAATGCTGCAATGAACATAGGTATGAAAATATCTCTTTTATATCCTGTTATTATCTTTTATTTTTGAATATATAACAAGAAGTGGGATTGGTAGGTCATATGATACCTATCTTAATTTTTTGAGGAAACTCCATACTGTTTTTGATAGTGATTGTACCAATTTACATTACCACCAACAATGAACAAAGACTCCTTTTTCTCCACATCCTCACCAAAATTTATCTCTTGTCTTTTTGATGACAGCCATTCTAACAGATGTGAAGTGATATTGTGGTTTTGTTTTGCGTTTCCCTAGTGATTAGTGATATCTAGCACCTTTCCATGTACCTGTTGGCCATTTGTACATCTTTGGGAAAATGTCTATTCAGTTCCACTGCCCATTTCTTAATTGGATTTTCTTTTGCTATTGAGTTGTATGACTTTATATATTTTGGATATTATCCTCTTTTCAGATAACTGACTTGTAAATATTTTCTCCCATTTTACAGGTTACCTTTTTATTTTGTTTATTGTTTCTTTTGCTGTGCAGAAGCTTTTTATTTTGGTATACAGTTAGCCCTTGGGTTCCACATCTGCGGATTCCACCAAATATGGATCAAAAAAAATTCTGGAAAAAAAATTATAGAAAGTTCCTAAAAGCTTAACTTGAATTTGCTGCACTGGCAATTATATGCATAACATTTACATTGTATTTACAGCTATTTACATAGAATTTACATTGTATTAGATATTATAAGTTATCTAGAGATAATTTAAAGCATACAGGAGGATGTAGTAGGTTATATGCAAATACTACACCATTAAGGGACTTGAACATCTATAGATTTTGGTATCATGGAGGGTCCTGGAACCAATTCCCCCAAAATACTGAGGGACAACCGTAGTCCCACTTGTGTTTTGTTTTTGTTGCATATGCATATGCTTTAATCATGTCCAAAAAATCATTATTTACAGATCCCATTTTGTGCCCAAATTTTTCTAAAGTTTGAATGAATATCATTTGATACATGCAATAGATACAAATTACACAAATAATAAGATAAAATGAACCACCTACCACTAATTTAAGAACCAGACCATTACTAGAGACTGCCCAAGCTCCCTGTTTGTCCCCCCTTGATTCTTTCCCATTGCTCCACCCCAGAGGTAGCTAATTTCTTTATTGTTTTAATGATCGTTTCTTCATTCCTTTGATTTCTTTTTGAAAAGGAGTTTTACCCCACCAGATATACACATTGGTCTAAACAATACAATGTTTATTTTTTTTCTTGCCTTTGAGCTTTATACAAATGGTATTATATTGTATGTAGTCTTCTGAAACTTGCTTTTTCTCAGTCAACATTGTTTGTAAGATTCATACTTGTTGTGTGTAGCTTCTGTTACTTCCATTGTTTTGAATTACACAATTTACCCATTTTCCTGCTGTGCACATTTGGATTGTTCTCTGGTTTCAGTTTTGTAATTATAAACCTTATTGATTTGAAAAAAATCTATGTGTGCTACTGGATGTTCACTAACTTAATGTGGTGATCATGTGTGTGTGTGTGTGTGTGTGTGTGTGTGTGTATATATGTGTGTGTATATATATGTGTGTATATATATATATATATATATGTATTTGGATCATCCTTGTTGTATACCTGAAACTAATATACTGTTATATGTCACAGTATATTAGTTAGTATATTAGTATTAGTATTAGTATATTAGATATTAGTATTAGTATTAGTATATTAGATATGTATATCTTGATAAAAACCACAGATAGAAAAACAAATCATTGTCAAGACCAATGTCAAGGAGATTTTGCTTATGTTTTCTTCTAGGACTTTTTAGTTTTCAGTTCTTATGTTTTGTTTAAGTCCGTAAACCATTTCAAGTTAATTTTTGTGAGTGGTGTAAGATAGGGTTCCAATTTCATTCTTTTGCATTTGGTTACCTAGTTTTCCCAGCACCATTTATTCAAGAAACTACCATTTCCCCATTGAATATTTTGTCTTCCATGTCAAATATTACTTGACTGTAGTAGTATAGTTTTAAATCAGAAAGTGTGATGCTTCCAGCTTTGTTCTTCTTTTTCAGGATTATTTTACCTATTTGGGGTCTTTTTTAGTTCCGTACAACTTGTGAAAAATGTCATCAGAATTTTGATAGGGATTGCATTGAATCTGCAGATGGCTTTGGGTAGTATTGACGTTTTAACAATATTAATTCTTCCAATCCAAGAACGTGAGATATCTTTTAATTTATTTCTGTCTTCTTTAGATTTTTCATCAAAATCTTATACTTTTCAGTATTTGGATCTTTCACCTCTCTGGTTAAATTGAATGCTAATTATTTTTTTATGTTACTGTAAGTGGGATTGTATTCTTCATTTCTTTTTCAGATCATTTGTTTTTAGTGTATAGAAACACAATTGATTTTTCTTTATTGATTTTCTGTCCTGCCACTTCATTGAATTCATTGATTGGGTCTAACAGGTGTTTTGTGTGTGTGTGTGTGTGTGTGTGTGTGTGTGTGTGTGTGTGTGTGTGTGTTTTGCTAGATTCTTTAGGATTTTCGAGATGTAGCATCTGCAAAAAAAAAAAAAGAGCTTAGTTTTATTAATCTTTTCAATTGTTTTTCTGGTCTCTGCTAATTTTGGGCTTAGTTTGCTCTTCTTGTTCAGTTTTTTGAGTCATAAAATTGGGTTGTTTATTTCAGAACCTATTTTTCTTAATGTGTTTATCACTATAAACTTCTCTCTTTTAAGTGCTTTTGCTGAATCCCATAAGTTCTTAAATATCATGATTGCATTTTTGTTTGTTTCAAGATTTTTTAAATTTTACTTTGATTTCTTCTTTGACCCATTAGCTGTTCAAGAGTGTGTGGTTTAATTTCCACAAATTTGTGGAAATTTCTTCCTGATACTGATTTTTAGTTTCATCTCATTGTGGTAGGAAACGATACTTGGCATGATTTCAGTCCTCTTAAATTTGATAAGTCTTGTTTTGTTGAATGTAATCTTTTGTTGTTTTATTAAATCTGTCAGAATATGGTCAGTTCTGGAGAATGTTCCATGTGTATTTGAGAAGAATATGTATTCTCCTGCTGTTGGATAGAATGTCCTGTATATATCTGTTAGGGGCATTTGGTCTAAAGTGTAGTTCAGGTCCAACTTTTTTTGTTGATTTTCTGTCTGCATGATATATCCATTGCTTAGAGTAAGATATTGAGTCTCCCTACTATCATTATATTGTTTTCTATTTTTCCCTTCAAATCTGTTAGTATCGGCCTAATATATTTAGGTGCTCCAACGTTGGGTGCACATATATTTACAACTGTTGTATCTCTTGATGAATTGACACCCTTATCACCATATAATGACCATCTTGGTCTCATTACCATTTTTGTCTTAAAATCTATTTTGTCTGATATAAGTATAGTTACAGCTGCTGAAAAGTCAGCTGATTGTCCTATGGGAGGACTCTTATATGTAACAACTTGCTTTTTTTCTTGCTGCTTTTAAGATTTTTCTCTTTATATTTAATTTTTACCATTTTAATTATAAGGTGTTTTAATGTGGGTTTCTTTGTGTTCATCTTGTTTGGGATTCTCTGTACTTCCTGGACTTGGATGTCTGTTTCCTTCCCCAGGTTAGGGAAGTTTTCAGCCATTATTTCTTCAAATAGGTTTTCTGTCTCTTTCTGTCTTCTTCTGGGATTCCTATAATGTTAATGTTAGTATATTTGATGTTCTAGGAGTCCCTTAAACTACCCTCATTTTTATGATTTTTTTTTTTAATTTTCTGTTCTGATTGGGTGATTTTCACTACCTTGTTTTTCAGATTGCTGATCCATTCTTCTGCCTCCCGCAATCTGCTGTCAATTTCCCTCTAGTGTATTTTCAAATTTCAATTATTCTATTTTTCAGTCTTCTTTTTCTTTTTTATTTATTCTGTCTTTTTGTTGTTGTTCTCACTGAGTTCATCCTTTCTTCTCCTGAATTCAGTGAGCATTTTTATGACTATTACTTTTAACTCTTTATCTGGTAAATTGCTTATCTCCATTTAGTTTAGTTCTTTCTCTGAGGTTTTGTCTTCTCATTTCATTTGGAAGGTATTCCTTCATCTCCTCATTTTGCCTAACTCTCTGTGTTTGTTTGTACACTCTAGGTATATCAGCTACATATTTAGGTTTTGAAACAGTGTCCTTATGTAAAAGGTGCCCTGTGGGGCCCAGTAGCACCATCACCCTGGTCACCAGAGCCAGGTGCTCTGGGGGTATCCCTTGTGTGGCCTGTGTGTGCCCTCCTGTTGTGGTTGAGCTTCGTTTGCTCTGTGCTCACTGGTGGGTGGGGCTGGTCCCCCTCTACAAGCTCCAGCTGCAACTGCTGTGGGTGTGCTGATGTGTGGGCTGGCCCTCCAGTGTGACTGGTTACAAGGCCCAACCACTACTGTGGAGGGCATGCTGGTGTGTGGGTCTGGTTCCCAGGATGGGGAGCCACTTTGGAGGGACACCAGTTTTAACTAGGGCCACCCGCTGGATGGGTGATGTGGGGTTAGACTGACTAGGTGGTTTGGGTGTGTCTAGTCCTAAAGTGAAATGGTAAGGTGGGGCACATAGCGTTAGTTAAGTTGATAGAGAATGAAAGAAATGCTAACTGCCAGTGCCAGACCTACCAGGTGGAAGAAAAGTAAAAATAGAAAAAATAAATAACAATTAAAAAAAAAAAGGTCCCCACCAGCACTTCCATCCTTGGAGAAAGTTCCACTATCTCCCTTTCCCTCTGACACATGCTCTAAAATTAGTCAATGAATATCCCTCTTATATGACCCAGGTGCTTTTCAAGCTGCTGCCTCCTCACTGGTATTTGGAGAGAGTGAGCTTGTATGTGAGCCCTTTAAGAGTGGAGTCTCAGTGTCTCAGTTTTCCAGAGCACTCTCACTCTCCTGGACATAAGCTCTACTGATTTTCAAAGTCAGACGTTATGGGGATTCATCTTCCCAATGTAGGTCTTCTGGGTTGGGGAGCTCGACATGGGGCTTGAACCCTCACTCCTCAGTTGGTACCTTTGCAGTTGTGTCACTGCACTGGGGGTGTGGGTTCTGATTAGACCGCATCTCTGCCCCACCCATCTCAATGGGCCATTTCCTCATATTCTTAGTTGTAAAAAATCAGTTTTGTCAGTTTTCAGGTGGTTCTCAGAAACAGTGGTTCAATTTTTAGTTGTAAGTTTGGTGTGCCCATGGGAGGAGGTGAGCTCAGGATCCTCCTGCTCTGTCATCTTGATCCCAAGGTCCCTACACATATGATTTAAATGAAAGATATTTTTTTCCTTCCTTATATTTTGCATCCAGAATCTCTACCATAAGAACATCTCTGCTTTGAAAGTAAAACAATCAAACATTAGTAAACGATTAAGAGGTGGATAAGTGTTCTAGCAGCTATGTTATTTGTATTTATTTCTTAGGTCTATAATTTTTTCTAAATACCTATGAGAACCCACATGAGCCTCATCTTCTCTAAAGTATAGTAAAAATAATTGACTTTAAATGCTTATTTTTTCCCTAGTGTTATATAAGCTGTATTATTTACTATTTTTAAGCCCCCAGCCCCACCCACCCCCCACTTCTGGGAAGGAATAGAAAAGTATTTTTTTTAAACACAACAGTGTTTCTATTTCCTTTTAGTCAGGATGAGAAAAAAAGGATTGAAATGGAATTTACTACATTAAACATATTTAGCTTTTAAATTTAAATTGCCCCACTTCTGTCCTTTGTGTCTTTCTTCAAGAGTGAACTGAAGAAAAGAACATATATATTACCTAGAATAACATATCATTGATTGGTTGTGACTTTCTTGATCCTTTTTACAAGACTGTGTTCCTGAAAGAAGGAAAGCTCTCCTTTTCGTAAATCCAGATCAGAGACTGATGGTGTTTCTCAAACTGTGGACAAAGGGAACGTATGTAATCATTAAGGTTAAGCGTTACTTTAATACTGGAAGAAGAAGAAGTAGTGTATGGCTTACATCAAATCCTTGCAAGAACTGGAGTTGAAAATGTCTACCATTTATATGAAAATAATTGTTTAAACTGAAAAGATAACTTTTTAAACTGAAAAACATTCACATATAGTTAATTGCTAATTGTAAATTTTACTACTACCAGAGAGAAGTTGTCAGGGGTTGGAGTGTCACAAAAAATTATTAGGTGCATTATAGAAAAAAAGCAACCTCTAATTTTTTTGGATGTTGAAATGCAGTGTGAGTAATTTTTTAAATCTTATTAGAGGAACAATAATATAGACTCACATAGATCAACAGGTTTGGGTTTCTTAGAGCAACAGTGACCTCATTTATATATATTATATGAACATTAAGGAAGACTGAAGGATTATTTTAACATATCTCAATTGTCCTGTGGAAAACTAGCAAAAGAATGAGAAACTATTTTATGATTTTTTTCAATGATGTTCTAAAGGCTTAATGCTCCATTATTAAAATTTAGCCTAACATAACCTAGAATATGTGGACATTATTAAGTTATTCGTAAGGACCACAAATTATAGAGTCTTGAAAAGTTGCCATTTTTTTTCTCCCAAATGGCTTATTCTTCACCCCTGCATATTTTTAGCCTTGTTTCACATGAAAGTTGTCTTAATAATATCTATTTCAATACAGTCAACTGTTCTTTCTTTTTGACAGAGATCTAAAAGTGTTTAAATACTCTGATGGCATCCTGCCAGGAATTAGCTGCAGGTAGAAAGGTGGAAGGAATCAAAAAGTAAACAAAGGTTCAACCCACTGAGAGAGCTGCTCCAAGCTAGATAATAAAGACAGCAGATTTATATGCTGGTTTTTCTTCAGGGAAAGAATGTTGAACAGTTTCCTGTTGATTGATTCTCTAAATCTTTCCCTTTCATGTTCAGTCTTTCCACAGTCTTTACTACTATTTCTACTGTTCTTTCGAGGAGGGAGTTTGATTCCCAGCAGTGCTAATATTGGTTTCTTCCCAGACAAGAAAGTTTTGAAAATCTTAAAGCCAATGAGATGGAATTTTTACATCATCCATTTATGTGACAAGTTTGTTACTAACTTTGAAAATTATATTACTGAGTTCCATTGTAGTCATCTTGTAGTAGTAGACAATGAAAATGTAGCTTAACAATTCAATTTTTTATAATAAAAAAGATGTATGAGGAATTTTTATGTGGGTTCTCAAGTTTATGCCAAAGAGAAAAGCTCATATGAGGAATTTATGAAAGCCTGGATTCAGCTTTCTTAGACTGACTCTTTTTCCATTTGCTGTGGTATACAGACCAGTGATGAACATAGGAGTATCATGGACAAAAAGATTTGTCTGAGCTTAAAAAGGTAGCTTCTATCACTTTGATTCATATAATCCGTGTTCTTTTCATTCTTTCCAGCTTCCTGGAAAGCCCCTTCCCTACAAATTGAGAACTTTTTCTGTTCATGAAGATGTGAAAATTGCTTGTCAGTTCCAATGGCACTTGCATTCATAAGGCTGTATCTGCTTCAAGGAGACAACTATGGCCTTGGTTTTATAACTCCTTCTTCAATAAGTTTGTGTCGTCCCTGAAGACACCTCACAATTTTTAGTATCCCTTCTCTGAGCTTATGGAAAGCCACTTGAGGAGATGCTCTTGTTTTTGTTAACTAGAGGAAGGACTTGAAGAATAAGATACCAGGGAGAGAGTTGGGTTTAATATTAGTGTTTCATTGCCAATGAATCTACCTCCTAGCCTATGTAGCCATTGAGAAAACTAAGGAGATTACAACAAAAAAAATCAGATAGTATATCTAATTTATATTAATTTTATAATTTTTAACTTTATAATACATTTAAAGTCAATGTGAATATAATGCATTTAAATGCAGATATGTGTGTGTGTGTATATATATATATATATATATATATATATATGTAGAGAGAGAGAGAGAGAGAGAGAGAGAGGGAGAGAGAAAGAGAGAGAGAGAGAGAAAATGGGTACTGGAGATAAAGAAAGGTGTTTCAAAATTAATGTAAGATGCCAACTCATACTAGTGAGCAATACCCACTCTAACCCTCCAGCACCTAACCCGCATAACATAAGAATAGAGTTTGTCAAGAAAGAGAAGCATGGACTTTGTAGGTCTGTGAGAGCTACCAATCTTGACATTTCTTCTATCCACCCTGGTCTCACCTCTATGCTAAGCCAACTACTCCCATGAGGAAAAGCAAGAGTGCATCACTGGAGCTGTGGCAGCCTTTACCCTTGGTTTATGAAGGGCAAAGCAGTTAAGAGTTCCTGTAGGTAACATGGCTTTATTCGGAAATAGCCAGGCTCAAATAATTTTGATGAGATTCTTCTGAAGAAAGTAGCCAGCTGGGGTGAGGGACTCCATAAATCCAGTATACTGCTCTGGAATGAATTGAAAGAATGTGGTCAAGAAGTTTCTGCCAAATACTGCAGTATGTCAGGGAACTCTGAGGCGTAGAAGACCACTGAAGCCTCTGAAAACTCACAGGTTCATCCCAAGGTAATTCAGAATTTGGATTGGATGCCTGCTATGCAGAGAATTATGAACAGCATAAGCTGTATTAGTTATCTTTTGTATTAGTTTTCTATTGCTGCTGTAACAATTACCTCATATTCAGTGGCTTAAAATGACACAAATTTACTATCCTACAGTTATGTAGATCAGAAATCCCTATGAGTCTCACCAGACTAAAATCAAGGTGTCAACAGACTATTCTGGAGGCTCTAGAAGAGAATCTGTCTTCTTGGTCATTCACCCACTGGCATAATTCAGTTCCATTCAGCTATAAGACTGAGGTCTCCGATTCCTTGCCTGTGGTCAGTGGGAGGCAGCCCATATCTCCTAGAGGCCTCTTTTCAGTCTTTTCACATAATACCCTACCTCTCAGAACCAAGAACTGGGCGTAAAATCCTCATGTTGCTGTTTGTTTCTCTGACCTTCTTCCTTCAAAGCATCTCTGATCACAGCTGGGGAAGTTTCTCTACTTTTAAGGACTCACTTGGTTAGACTGGGTCCACTCAGACAATCCAGGATAATCTCATCTCAAAGTCTGTAATCTCAGTCACATCTGCAAAATACCTTTTGTCATGTAAGGCTTATTGTCATAAGTTCTGAGAATTTGTATGTGGACATCTTTGGGAGACCATTATTCTGCTTATCATATACATCTTTTGTTATTTCCCTTCCTCTCAACTAACTCTGGAAGAACCAGAAGATGGAGAGACTTATAGTGAAAATATAAGTACTGCTATTCAGGTACTTCCAGTCCCAAAATCTCAGTTACCTGGCTTGAGGAGGGGAAAATTGTAAATCAAGGTGAGATTGGAGTTTAACTTTGTGCTAGAAAAAGCTTTGCAATACCTTGGACTGGCTAGAAAGCTGTAAGATCTGCCCAAGGTGACATCAAAAAAAGGGAAAGGGTGATTTGAGATAACTGACTGAAAGGCAAAGCTAGAGAAAAAAGTTGTTTCCCATTTATGTATCCACAATGAATTCAACACATTCAATTAACACATTACACATATTTTAATGTTTTTGTTATTGTATTACATTATTAGCAGCATGGCTGTTTAGAAATGGCAGAGAATATATACTCATTTGTAACAGGTTTGTTTTTCCCTTGTGCTGGGGTTGCTATGATGGGGAAAAGAGAATCTTTGCTCTTGTTCAACTGGCAGCTATATTCAATTACATATTTTTATGCAACTTAAAAAAACTTTTCATAAAATATAATCATAATAAACATAAAATATAATCATAATAAAAAACAATATATTTCATAAAATATGATCAAAATTACTTACTTACATATTCCAGGAATTATACAGATATTTTAGAATTATTATCATGTTCAACCTCACACAAATAATTGTTTTATTTTTATTTCTGCTACACATATGAGGAACCCATGTCAAGCAAATTATCTTAAGTCACACAGCCAGTAAATGGCAGAAGGCAACTTGAATCTGCATTCACCTTACTTCAAATTAGGGGTCTTAATAGGTAGAACACTTATTTTTTTCTCTCATGTTTTCATAAATATATGTTTGTGGATTCACAAACAGCAAGAAAAAATTCCATACTCTCCTAAAAGTTTTATGTCAGAGAATTCTGAAAGATGACCTTGTTATTTTACAGAAGTGTGCATATAAGGAAATCTCAACAATTATGCTCTATTTCTAAAATTATAAGATAAGATATAATTTTCAGACATAATGGAGTTTATCAATTTATCAAGGAAGGAAGAATGTAGTAAGGAAATTTTTTGAAATATGTTACAAGCCTCACTTATTTTTTCAGTTTTGTAAGAAATTTTTGGAACAGGGTAATGTTATACTATATGTAAATGGAAGAAGCTAGAAGCAATCTCCAAAACAAGACAGCAGCATTTACACCTCCTGTCACTTTAAAACACCACTAATTATATACAGTAGTTGTAAAAGCATTATGTTTTCAAATGGTTAGCACACTTGAAAATATTTAAAAATTCAACATTAAGCTATATAAGCATACAGAGAGGCTGAACAATTTTTAAAAAGAAGTAAAACATGTATGAGAAATATTGGAAATGAGAAAGGACATGCTACTACATATCTTACAAACTTTTAAAGCAAAATAAGAGAATAAAAAGAGACCAAATCTACACAAAGCACTAAACAATCTGAGTTGTTCAAATCTATTTTAAAAAATGATTCTATAATCAAAAATCTTGAATTGGAAAATCAATAAACAACAAAGCCATTAGACCCATATGGCTTCACTGAGGATTCTATTAAACATTTAAGAAAGAAAATATATCAATACTACAGAAACTCTTTTAAAAATAGAGGACTAAACACTTCTCACCTTATTTTATGAGATTTAACCCAGGATAATAATATCAAAATCTGAGGAAGAAGTTACAAGAACAGAAGATTACATGCAAAAGAAATTTATTATAAAACTAGTTGGAAAAATTCTTAACAAAATATTAGCAAACTGAATACAGCAATATATTAAAAATATAATGCATCACAAACAAATGGGGTTTATCTCAGGAAATCTAGTTGCTTTATTAACATTTGAAATTAAATTAATAAAATTCACTTAATAAAAATAATAAAAATGAAAAATTACATGATCATTTCAATGGTTGAAGAAAAAGCATTTGACAAACTTCAACATCCCATGCATGCTTAAAAAATTCAGACTATTATGAATAGAAAGAAGTGTCTTCCATTTGTTAGCAGGCATATTAAAAAATATTTAGTGTTAATTAATACATCAATGGAAAAGAACACAGAGTTTTGAAACAGAGCTACATGAGTGGTCAATTTATTTTCAGCAAAAGTACCAAGAAGACTGAATGTGTAATGGAAAGTCTTTTCAATAAGTGGTGCTGGAACAAATGGATAAATATATAGCAAAACAGTGAGCCTTGACCCCTATCTCATACCATCCTCAAAAGTTAAATCAAGATGGATTAAAGACTTGAATACAAAAGTTTAAGATTTTAGCTTTAGTAAATACAGGAGAAAGCCTTCACAACTTTGGGGTAAGCAAAGATTTCATAGACAAAACTAACTCTAAATGAATAAGCAGTGCTACATTAGACTTAATTAAATTAAAATTAGATCATGAAAAGATACCACTAAGAACTTGATAAAGGAAAATGTAGATAGGGAGAAAATATTTTCAATACATACAATATGAGAATTTTTTAGAATATATAAAAAATTAATTAAAAGTCAGTAATATAAAGATCTGATGCAAAATGGATATTTGAACTGAAATTTTTATAGTCATTAAAAATATGAAAAGGAACTCAGCAGCATCACTGTCTATAAAATGCAAATTAAAACCATAATGAGATATTATTTTACATCTACTAGCCTGGGTTTAACAATATCAAATATTGTGAAGGATGTATATGGAACTCTCATACTTTACTAGAAACAGTGTAAAATGATACATTTTTGTAAAAATACTTGGAAGTTTTATATAAATTTAAATTCTATCCTGTGACCCAGAAATTTCACTCCTGTGTATTTGCACAAGATAAATAAAAACATGCCTACAGTAATACTTGTACAAAAGTGTTCTTTCCTCATAAGAGCCCCAAACTGTAAATAACCCAAACACCCATCAACATAAGAATGGATATTCAATTTAAATTATAGTCCTACAGTGGTATATTCCTTAGCAATAAAAAGAAAAAGAAACTACTAATAAATACAGCAACATGGATCAATCCTAAAAATATTATTGTTTCAGATTCCACATATAGGTGAGATTATACAGTATTTGTTCTTTGTCTGACTTATTTCACTTAGCATAATGCCCTTGAGTTTCATCCACGTTGTTGCAAATGGCAAGATGTCCTTTTTTTGGCTGGAAAATATTCTATTTTTATACACCATTTTCTTTATTCATTTATCCACTGAAGGATACTTACATTGCTTCTATGTCTTTTCTACTGTAAATAAAGCTGCAGTGAACATGGTGGTGCATTTCAAGTGAGTTTTTTTTTTTCCACTTCCTTCAGATAAATACCCAGATGTAGAATTGTTGGATCATATGGTAGATCTATTTTTAATTTTTGGAGGATCCTCCACCCTGTATTACACAGTGGCTGCACCAATTTGCATTCACACCCATAGTGCACAAGGGCTCTCTTTTCTCCACATCCTCACCAACACTCGCTATTTTTTTTTATCTCACTTACATTGGTGGAAATTTAATTAACAATAAAATTTAGAAAAAGAGGGAATTTTATCTGAGCCAAACTGAGGATTATGACCTATAAAACAAAGCTCTGAGAACTGTTCTACCTGTTAGAAGTAGAAGGCACATTCATACACATATCTGAAGCAAAGGATTGTACATCAAAATGGCAAAATGACATTTTACATAAAGTTCACCAAGGGTAAGCACGTGCCAAGTGAGCAGCAAGGCACCGTGACCCCTTACAGACCTGGGAAAGAACACTGTTCTTTTAGGAAGTTACATTGCTACCATTAAAAGAAAGAAAAAAAAAGATTGATCTTTACGGTTGGGCAGGCACTCCCATCTTTGAAGAGCTCTGGTTAATGTGTAATGCGGATGCACACTGCACATTAGGGAGGGAGGGAGGAGACCCAAACAAACACAGAGAGAGAATTTAATTTTTAGTCTTTTTTTTTGTCCTGTCTTAAAATATAAATTTTATTTCATCATTTATATGTGAAATCTAAAACAACAGCAATAACAACAAAACCCCTGAATTCATAGATACAGAGAACAGATTGGTGGGAGGTGGAGGATGGACAAAGTTGGTGAAGGCAGTCAAACGGTACAAACTTCCAGTCATAAAACAAATAAGTCCTGGGGATATAATATACAGCATAGTGACTATAGTTAATAATTCTGTATTGTATATTTGAAAGTTCCTATGAGAGTAGATCTTAAAAGTTCTCATTACAGGAAAAAAATTGTAACTGTGTAGTGATGGATGTTGACTAAATATATCGTGATGGTCATTTTGTAATATATACAAATATCAAATCATTAGTTGTACATCTGAAACCAGTATAACGTTTTATGTCAGTTGTACCTCAATTAAAAAACATGCTTTTGGCAAAAGAAGCTAGTTAAAAAATGAATTCATGTTTATGGTTGTACTTATATGAAGCTAAAGAACAGACGAAAGATAGCGAATGAAATCAGAGCATTTCATTTCTTATATGATGAGGATTGAACAGAAAGAGGTTTATTTTCAGGAGAAAATGAACCATGTTTAGAAATACAAGGAAAAGGGATGGCAGGAGAGAGGTAGTAAACAATATTCTTCAAACAGAATCGTGACAGTATCAACTCCTACTCCCACAAGCCCCAGACACTGGTAACCGGTATTGGAGATTATATCTAGTAGGGAGCAAAGACGTGGTTTACTTATTGATTTACCTGTTAATTGATTAATTAATTAATTTGTTTGTAAAACTGAACCATAGTAGAGAAAGATATATTGAAACTGATATCATGGGTGACTGTTAGTGTACCAAACCTAGAAAACAACTAGTAGAGACTGAGGCAGAATAAAGGAGTGTTTGAGGACTTTTATCTTCTGGAGGAAA
This sequence comes from Stenella coeruleoalba, assembly GCF_951394435.1. NCBI lineage: Eukaryota > Metazoa > Chordata > Mammalia > Artiodactyla > Delphinidae > Stenella > Stenella coeruleoalba. The sequence continues at coordinate 22,708,792 of NC_137148.1, forward strand.
TGACATTAATCAATTACCTATGACCTGGTGGGGTTCAAGTGTTGGGAAAAGATAATTAAAAACAAAATCTCTTATAAATAAACTATATTTCAATAAAAATTAAAAAACAACACAGGACAAATAAAAAACCCAGAGTCTCTTCCCAATGCAAAAAACCTCTCCACAAGTGTAAAAGAGGAAAAAAAAGTTTATTATTGAATAAACCTTGAACTAGAATGTAATATGCATCACAGGCAATCACTAAGAGATTGCAAAGACATGAAGAAATCCCACCCTTTTATATAGCCAAGAAGATACTACCCATGACATATATGTCCTCAGGTGAGAGGACTTGACAGTACCATTTGTCACAAATAGTTCATCCTAAATGCTCTTGGTAGTGGAGTGACCGTCTGTGTTCCTGATTGGCTTTATCGACAGGAAAGATGTAGTTTTGCAGCTTGGAGAAAGGCATCTGCAGAAGTTAGGCACCTACTAGCCCAGGTGAACTGGGAGATACAAGCTGTCTCTTTCATGATAACATTTAAAAGAGATAGCTCCCAGTTCCTTGAGAAAGAAAGTCTTGGGTGGTAAAGCTGTTTATTTAGCCTTTTAAAAGTTTACATTCATTTAGCTTTTTAAAAGTTTACATTCATTTCAAAGAGATAAAGAATTTATAATTACAAGCTTTCTAATATAAATGAGTTAAGAAAAGAGAGGGAAAGTGACATTCTTTCCCTTATTTTCAACAAGAAAGCCTTTCATTTTAAGTTTATATTTGACCTTACACAGGCTCCTTTTTTTCTTCTACCCAATTTTTTATTTTTTTAAGTATTACTCGGCAATGCTCTGATTGAAAATTAAGATTTAGCACACAATTATATTTCCCATTGTTTACTCAGTAACTCTTTAAATGCACTTAATATAAGCACTCCAAAATCTTTAACAAGTCCAACAAGACCGCATCTTTGTATCTGCCTGTACTTGCAATCTCATCTCACTGTACTTTCTCCTTATCTCACTAGTTTCAGCCATGTTAATTTAATTAATTTTAATTTTGTAATTCATACAATTTGGCAAGTTATTTCTCTCCCCACCCTTTCTCTAAATAGAATTTCCTTTTCCCTTCTCCCCATCTGGAGAGCTCATATTCATCCTGAAACCTAACTTTCTCTGATTCCAATAACTTGGATCACTCTGCTATACTCTTTCAGGCTACCTTATGTTTTCCTTAATTTATGCTCATTACCCAGAAGAGTTCTTGAGTTATAGTGGGTATTCAATTAATATTTGCTTAATGTCAGTGCTTTTGAATCAAATGGTCATAGTAATTATAACTCTATTCAAAAATCCTAAACCACTAGGTGTTCAAAACCAGAAAAAAAAGAAGAAAATCCATCAGAAACCATTTTAATCATTAACTACTTTGATTTAGCATCTGTCTAAACTTGTCTATAACATCAAAACTTGAATAATTTATCATCTAATAATAAAGGCACATGGAATGTAAGCTATTAATTAAAATTTAATATGGAATTTAAAATGAAATACTTAAGCAGTTAATTGCGTACATCTCATTGGGGATATCAAAATTATTTTAATAGACTTATAGCATCAGTCATTAGATCAATCAGTCTATTCCAATAGCTATTTAAAATTACTTTGCCATTGAGTTTTATTCAGGTAAAATTGTTCAGGTTTTCAAATTTCTCAAAACTCTCCTCAACATTCTGAAACAAATGGAACTTTAAGTAAGGAACAATGGAGTTTCAGTAGCATAAAGCAAAGCTTAGAATGCAGCAAGGATGTGAGAAAAATAATATTCAAATCAATGTGAACTAACAATAACAGGCTCTCCTCCTACCAATGACCAATAAAATGTTTCAGTAAAAAGCCTTGTCATTGAGGAAAGAAATGGACAGAACTCTGAAATGCTAGAAAGAACAAAAATAAAAAGTTAATATGTTTGAATACTTATTATCTGGCAGATAGTGTTATCTAGATAAAGAAACAGGGAGAAAGTTTAATGGTTTTACTCATCCTAATTTGTAGGATGGAATAAAATAGGTCTTTAAATCAAGTTATAAATTAGTTATAAAAATAATCTCAAAGAACCATCCTTTCAAAATATATCCTACTCCCGATTAAGAGATTATCATTTCTGCCCACCAAATATTTTTAATTGTTTTTATTAGGATTATTATTGTTATTATTTTTTTTCAGAACAGTGCTGTAATCTGTTTTATTATATATTTATTATTTTTTTAACATCTTTATTGGAGTATATTATTATATATCTCAGTGATTTTTCTTGTTAATACAGCTGCATAAAATACTAAGAAAGTTACAATTGATTCAACTCCTACAGTGTACTGGAGTGCTTTTTAAGTGTATGTAAATAGATGACAGATAGATAGGTAGAGATAGATCCAGATAGATGGATGGATTTATAAAATCTTTTTCCCATTTAAAAAAATGATGAAATTGAAGTGCAGAAATTTTGAATTAGCATACATATATAGCTAGGAACCAGAAAAAGGTGACTGGAACTCAGAACTCTCTGATTCTCAATTTAGTTTCCCCTCTGCCACACTCCCTACCACACACATGTGCACAGGTAGTAAAACAATCAAAATCACTACTTTTAAAAATACAGCTGCATTATTAATAAAGACCCCTAGGTCTTAGAGTTTTTCTAATATATGATAATATTTTGATTAGAATAAAATATTCACATGACTGCTCATAATATATTTTCAGTGCTCAGAGCACAATCATAATGAGAATAGGGATTTTAAAATTTGATTGCTGATTAAGTTGTGTATTGAAGTGCTTTAATAATTATTCCAGTAACTTTTACTGCTTATTTATTTGCATTTGTTTTCTTCATGTTTAGAAAGATATATTGACTCATTCACCTTCTCATTACATTTGAAAGGTGAATACTAGTTGGAACCCTTGTTATATAACAGAGATCAGAGAAATTAAGTAATTTGCCCAAGGTCACACAGCGCCATGGTGGCAGAGTTAAGGTTAATAAATATCTGTCTAACTCAAAACCTAAAACCCATATTGGCTGTCACCATCCTACATTGTCAATAAATAGCATGGAGTAAAGATCATAAAACTAGTGGCAGTGTTGTTTCCATGGTTATCAAGACCTCCTCTTTCAATTCTTAGACGTTTTGCCATACCAATATCTTTGTAAAATCTTCTCCTTTGCAGGCTTGCTACTTGATGGACTGTTGAATGACATTATCAACAAGTGGGTACTGGTCAAATCTTTAAAAAAAATGTTAAATACTGGTCAGTCAGTGAGCTCTAATCTGTACCAGTTTTGTCAGGTACTGTAGGTTATCTGTCTGACAGCTGTCCCTTGTCATCCCCAAGTGAAATCTCACTTTTTGTTCTGGGAGCCAGTGCATCCAGATCCACAGGATGATTCATAATTTACCTAGTCCAGTCGTGATGATCCTAATCCTTTGTGCAATGTTTGATCAAGGAGCGAGCTGTGAAGTATTTCTCACAATAGAAATACTTACATCCCAGAAAGAAAATGGAATGTGAGAAAAAAAGTCATATGCAGCTATCTTGGAACCATAAAAGTAAACATTTTCATACACTGAGGAAGGCAGAATCGCAAGATGGAAAGAGTTTGTATCCTCAACCCCCTTATCACATACTTGACACCACATACTAGCTTTCTTGTCAAGTTGGTATGCTTTTAGGCAATTTTAGCCAAAAGCATCCTTCAGTGAAACACAAGTTGAACAGGTAGGGAGAGCAAATAAATAAACTATTTTTTTCATTTACAAGGTATCACTAATTAAAATTGTAACTTTTTCCTCAATATTTATTTTTAATTATCTGTTGTTTCTAGGAATACAGAAACCAACAATACTGACAAATCCCTTCCTTTGTAGTTTTACATTCTGGGGGGAGTCAGACAATATACAATTAATAAGTTAAATTTACCCTATGGGGGGAGGGTGATGTAAATAGAGAATTTAGGAGAAGTTTCACTGGAATGATAATACCTGAACAAAGAACTGAAGGAAGTGTGGGAGCAAAATATATAGATATTTGTATGAAGGATATTCAGCCAGCAGGAGTAGCATGTACAAAAGCCATGTGGCATATTCACAGAAAGCAAGGGGTCTAGTATGGATGGAGAAGAGTACCAGGGAAAGTAGTTGGAGATGAGGTCAGAGATGTTGCAGAGAGCAGTGAGGGGGATACACATACCATTTAAAGAAGTTGGTCTTTATTTTGTATAATAAAAAAGCTCACTAGGGGACTGAGCAAAAGAATGATATTTTAATAAGATAATTTTGACTGTGTGGAGAATAGAATGAGCATGGTGAAGGCAGAAGCAGAAATATCAGGTAGGAGGATATTACAGTTGACAAGGGGAGAGATGACTCCTCCAATTATGCATCTAATCCCTGAAGAGATTTGTATGTTCTTATATGTAAATTTTAAGAAGGATTTCTGATAGCATTTGGAGAGGTGAAGGGATCAGCAAAAGTATTTTAGACAAGGAAATACTGAAGAGTCACAGTGGTATGAATAATCATGAGATACTTGAATAAGAAGGAGGAGAATGCTTGGTAAGCTGTGTTTTAGCTCACTCAGACTGCCATAACAAATACCACAGACTGGTGGCTTAAACAGTAGACATTTATTTCTCTCAGTTGGTTCAGAATGCTGGAAGTTCAAGGTCAAAGTGCCAGCAGTTTCAGTGTCTGGTGAGAACCTTCCTTGTGGCTTGCAGATTAATGCTTTCTTCCTGTGTCTTCTTACTATATGGTAGAGAGAGACTTGTGGTCTCTAGTCCTCTTCTTAAAAGGACACTAATCCCATCATGGGTGCCGCATCCTCATGACCTCATATAAACATAATTATCTCCCAAAAACCCCACCTCCAAATACCATAACAGTGGAGGTTAGGGCTTCAACACAGACATATGAATTTTGTGGGGGGTCAAGGAGTACACAATTTCAGTCCATAACAGGCTGTTTTTGAGGAATTATAATGATGCACTATATTCAATAGTAGTTATCTTCACTGTCAGATGTTGCTTAGCCAAGCCTTCTACTTAGTTACTAGACCACCACCTATTTCAAGTTGATTTTTTAATTTATTGAAATGAGTTCCTTTCCTTTACCTTTTTTCTTATCTTGTCCTCACAGCTGACCCCTCACTCCACACCCCCAAAAATGTATAGCCATGTTGAACAGTACACATTAAGAAGATGTTTTACATCAGTGTAACCTGGGGATTATCCAACCTGTGGTTTAAATTTGATGTGTTCCTGTGAACCTGAAGATGAAGAATCTTTAACTTCAAGCTATTATAGTCTGAGGATTGCTGAGCTTCTGATTGAGACATACACTAAGGCTGAAAATTGTTGATAGGCTTTATCCCATGGAACTCTCAAAACGGAATCTCATAGAGGTCCACAAGAGAGACATCAAGTGCTGGGATACAAACAGACCTGCAAAACATGGCAGATATCAGAGCAAATGTATATGGCAGGTGGAAAAAATGTCCTGTTATGCACCCTCAGAAAAAATGGCAGCAGACAGCAGGGATCAGTCATGCCTAGAGCAGGGGCGAAGGCCAGATGGACTGCAGGCAAACCAGAACTTCAGTACTGAAAGCATTTGAGCCCCACACTTTAAATTAATACATAAATTAGAGAATTTTAATTAGAATATCAAATACTTAATCTGAAAAACAAGACAAAAGAGGGCATAAAGGAAAGCTTTCTGATAGTTTAGATGAGACCCAGCCCCAGTTGATTTCATGGATGTACAAATTTTAAAGTAATAGTATGATGTCAGCTCTGAAAATAAAAGTAGTTTTTAGATAGATGACAGAAGAAAGTGCAAGGATTTAATACTATAATCATTTTCAGAGAACTGATTAAAATTGTGGTTATATATTTGTGGTTTGTTATACAGTTTGATGAATAACAACATGATTTTTCAAAATAAAACAATAATAATAAACATTAAAATAGTTGCCTCTTTTGAGGGCATGTTATGTAGCAGGCACTGCAATACAATTCTCTGTATTTTATTTTGTGGAATCAATGCAATAAACCTGAATTCTAGGTACATTATTCAGCTTCCAAGGACAGGAAAGTGAGTTTCAAAGAGGTTAAGTAATTTGTCCAAGGTCACAGAGTCAGTGAGTGGTTTAAACCCAAAACCTCATCTGTGCTCACTAAATCTCCCTGAATCTAACTAATCTGCAATAGAAATGTCTTTGCAATGTCCATGTTCATTGTTTGTTCTAAGCAAAACACATTGTGATAAGAAACCACCAGAGAATATTAGAGGTGGATGGAAGCTTATGAATCAAGGGGAACAGTGGTTCTCACAGAGAAGAGAAAGACGGTGACTTCAGCTTGTGTGATGTGGTGGGAGGAGGTGGCAGGAGATTGTTATAGTCAAACATTTAGGGAGATTTTTAAATTGTAATCACTTTGATAAACTTCTCTAGGTGATTTATGTTAAAGATCCTGAATTACAGGCCACCTATCTGGTCAAAGATTAAGAAATTAATGTCTTGAAAATGTTTCTTGGATCTCTCATAACCCTATAGGATGATTTCTAGAATCAATCCTTTAGCCTTTTATTGTGATGCCCAGAAATCTGCATTGTAACAAACAGGCCAATTTATTCTTATTTGTGGGAAAGCTTATTTGAACACCCCATCTAAAAGTTTTGAAGCATTTGCAAAAGTTTCGCACCTAATTAGTATCTGAAACAGTTAGAATTCCAGTCTCTTCATGAATCAGAGTAATTCAAAAAGCATCATATTTGAAGAAGTTAGGAGAAACCACTGTTTCATCATGTAGGTTGTATGCCCAATACTAATATGCACAAAACAGTGAGTCCATAATAGGTGTCAGCAGAATGAGGCCACATCACATAGGCTGACAGAAGTTAACTGAAATGGAAAATTCCTGAGTACTTAGGTTTCCATGGTTTGAAAATGGAACACACTAAAATTGCAGGCAAGCTGAACTGACTGCATTTTTCTGTGTTGAACTGAGTTTATTGTGGCCTCACGTTACCTTTCATCTAGTTAGAGAAAGAAGGCTTCTTGAAAAAAAGTGAGATCATAGTTTTGAAAGTTGGCAAAGAGTAAGGGATGTTGCTTCTAACATAAGAACTGTGGATCTTAATCTCAGGAAAGTAACCATAAAAAATGTTTCATTAATACAAATACATTACTCCGTATTGGCTGAAAATTAGTGGGATTAGATTTCAAAATAAAAAGAAATCATGTACATTCTTGCTATGTTTGATAATATGATGATCTTCTTTATTATGGTTCTACAATTCAGTATTTCCTGAGTTTATCTTTCCCATGAAAATCATACCTAAGTTACATAAGTACTTTCTCAGAATCTATAATTTTAAAGTATACTTATGCCTGATAGAAAGCATTGTTTTGCTGTCCATTTTAAATGATAATATTATATTCTTCAAATCCTTCAATTTCAGATAAAAGATTTTTCTTACTCTTGTCTAGATTGTTAAATATTCAATATATTATGTGTGTAGTTGTTAGTTTTTCTGTAGGTTACAATATAGAATAGTCTTGAAATTTCAGTCTTCTTAAGGGAAAACTACAAAACCAACTTGTGGTTTTCAGTGCAGTAGATTGTTTTTATAAACTTTTGTTTTGATATCTTGTGGTACAGATGTCCAAGCATCTTGACCAGAGAAAATCTTCCTCATGCCATATGGGTCGTGTTTCTCTCCTCCTCCTCTCCTTCTGCCATAGGCTCCTGGAGTGCCATCCTTCCTTTAAACAGATGAAATGTGTGATCTCCTTCGAGATCGATATTAATGCCATTTTGGCCATTTGTGAAAATGAGATTAGAATTCTAAATGTTCAAAATCCAACAGCGTTTAATGAAAAATTGATAGGAATTATCACGTACCTAGAGCTTAGAAAGGATGGAATCGTATTTGCACATTATTAAAGATCTGAATAATTTAGGTTATTTTTAGATTTGAACTGCTTAGGGGACTTTATAGAAAGCTCAATTTAAACTGCTCAAGAAATGTACTTGCTCGTCCTGATTTCAGCAATCTTATATCACTTAACATTTTTTCATATAATGGAGTGGTTTGGCTGTTACAAAATGAACACATTTTGGACCTCAGATTAATTGTGGGGAAATACTGAAATTTTAAAATAAAATGTATTTAATTCCTCTACTAACTTTAAAACTTGTTTTTGTTAGATGAATGCTTTGCTTTGTTTCTACTTTTTTCCCCAGTTCTCTGGTAAAAATTATTTTTTCTAAGTCTTGTAAGAAGTATAGAATAATAGCACTGTAATTATACATCAATAAACAGTGGAGGTGAAAATGATTTGCTATAATCCAAATGTGCTTTTTATTTTCTCCAACAATCTATTAATTCTAAACATTTTGTTTGTTCACTTTCCTCATGGATAAGTGTGAAAATATTATGTCTCTGTCTTGTGAGGACAACTGGTGGATTATAGGTACACTAGACATATTTGGTATTATAATTTATGAACCATAGATGGTGAGACAAAGAAGTTTGGAGCTAGTAGGATAGTGTATTTTAAAATTAAAGATAAAGAAATATGAACAAAAGAATACAGGAGATATCGTCAAGGAACACAAACCACACAATTTGCCAATCCTCAGCGAAACTAGAAAACATTTTAAACCAAAACGATATTTCCATCTAAAAATTAAAATAAGAGAAGTGGATGAAAAAAACAAACAAAAATTAAAAAAAATTCATGATTTGTGACCACAGGTCGCTAAAATGACCAAGAATCTAAAAATAAAACTGTAGCTTTTATTTTTTTAACCTAGTGAGTGGAATAGGTAATACTAATATATTAAGGAATTTGGGGCTATTACTCTCTATAACAGAATCTGTATCTCCACTCAAGACCCTCATCATCATCTCCTTTGCTCTTTAAATCTCCTAACCTTTTTATTAGCAAGAAGGGCTTCAAGATTATTGAATTTGTAATGGAAACTTCACAAAAGATGATTGCAAGCTGTTAGTCTAATTAAAAACTTTTTTCACAAAAGTCTTGGAATCCAAAGGAATAGTGACTATGTAACTTCAACTCCAAAAATAATATTTTGATATGGTGATTTAAATGCCTGATTTGAAATACTGTATTTATTTTTATTATTAATTTTAAAATTGTTTTAATTATCATGAACTGAAATGGACTGTTTTCTTTTTATGTAAAATCCTGGGAATGTTATTACATGTGTAGATTCACGTAAACATCACCACAGTTAGGTTAGAGAACAGTCCCATCACCTCCAAAAACAATCTTGTGCTTAATACTCACCCACTTCTCCCACCCACAACCCTTGGCAATCACTGACCCGTTTTCAATATCTGTATTTCTAATTTTTTACTTCTTTTAATTTCAAGAATTTAATATAAATGGAATCATATGGTATGCTACCCTTTGAGACCTGCTTGTTTCACTCAGAACAATGTATTTGAGATTCATCCAGATTGTTGCATGTATCAAAAGTGTGTTCACTTTTATTGCTGAATAGTGTTCTGTTTAATTCCATTGTCCATAGTATTCCATTTATTTATTCACTGGCCTCTTGTAAGTTATTTGAGTTGTTTCCAGTTTTCAGCGATATGAACATGCTACATATCTTCATGTAAGGGTTTTTTTTTTGTGTGGAAATAAGTTTACTTTTTGGAAAATACTGAGCAGTGGGATTGCATGGTCATACCCTAAGTGGATGTTTAACTTTATAAAGAAACACCAAGACTATTTTCCATAGCATCTGTGAAATTCTGCATTGTGACTAACAGTGAGAGTTCAAGTTGTTCCACATCCTCACTAGTGTGTAGTATTTTCAGCATTATTTTTATTTTAGCTACTCTACTAGTCTGTGGCTTACCTTTTTCATTTGTTCAACAGTATCTTCCATAAAGGAAACATTTTTAGTTTTGATGTAGTCTGATTTATCCATCTCTTAAAAATGGATTGTATTTTTGGTTCCATGTGTAAGAATTCATCACTTGAAACCAGATCAGGGAACATGAACAGGGTCTGAGGTGTTGCTGGGTCAAGGTGATTCCAGAGCCTCCTCCAAGATGTGGCTCAAAGTGTTAGAGTTCTTCCATTTAGAAATCACAGAGATTCTCTGACAGTTTCTGCCTGTAGGTAGGAGTCTGGGGGAGGCATGTCTGAACATCACAGCTATTGTACAGCTGTTTTCCTACCAAGGTAGTCAGCCAGCACTTTCATTTTAGTCTGGTGAGACTTGTGTAAGACTTCTGACCTATAGAACAGTAAGGTAAGAAGTATGAGCTGCTTTATGCCACTAAGATTTTTGGTGATTTGTTACCTGAGCAGTAGAAACTAATATGGGAAAAAAAGGGCTATTCAAATCATATTGGAGGTGTTGGCTCTCAATGTAGAAAAAGTACGTTGGATCTCATACTCTGCACAAAAATCACTTTTATGTGGATTAAGTACTAAATATGAAACGATTAAAACTTTTTGATGGAAATGTTTCTGTAGAGAAAAAGTTTAAAAGACAACCTTGTTTGTTCAATAAAATATTAAGAGATTCTCAATATTCCTACTATTTAGAAAAATAAAAATGTTAAAAATGAGTTGATACTTAATTCCTGCAGGATTAGTAATTAAAAACCACTCATCATACTAATTGCTGACAGGAATTTGAGATAATAGGAACTCATGTGCTCTTGGTAAGTTTATAAATTGGTACAATCTCCTTGGAGTTTAATTGCCATTATGTAGTAATGTTAAAAATGTGAGAAACCTAGGATCCTGCAATAGTACAACTAGTTAGATCAGCTGGAAAGTTTTTCATATTAGTAAAAAAGGACACCTATAAGAATAATTTGCTTCAGTGACTTATGAACCTAGATGATTTTTTTATTTTTGGCTTTGACCTCTTCTGTTAAGATGCTCAGATTCTTCTCCATTTAGCCATTGGATGCAGGAACAGGAAAAAAATCTCTGCATGGGGTTATTTTAGGGGCCATCAGTTTGCTCAGACCCTATGAGCCAGAATTCAAGCACATGGCCATACCTCACTTCAAGGAAGCAGGAAATATAAACTATCTGTGTGCCCAGAGGAAGAAGAAGACTGTGTTTTAGTAAATAAGTATCCTATCTCTATCATAAATACAAATAAGCAAAATCAGAGAAAACTAAATACAAATGGACAATACACTTATGAAATTATATTCAGTCTCATACCAGTATTACAAAATTGAAATTGAAGGATGATATTTCCACTTTTGTGCATTGATTGTTGTGATGTTATTTATCTAGGTCCAAGTGATGTTGAAATGGAGCTACAGCCTGCAATTCCATTTCTTATAATCTAACCAAAGGTTGTAGTCTCACAAGGATATTTTTAAGATAACAAACAATTAAAAAAAATTAAAACAAACTTAAATGAAAACTTGATCATTCAGTACACTGTTTAAAATTCATCAATAATTATCAATTACTCTTAGAAAATTTACAATTTTTACTCAGAAGGTACAATTTCTGTCATTCAAGGCCCTGCAGTCTCTGGTCTTTGCATACCTCATCAGCTCTCTCATACCTTCCCCTCCTCTTTCTTCAGTGTCCCTTGTTCCCCTTGACTTTCAGTTTTGGGGGGCACACAAAACTTCTGCTTTTTCTTCTTGAAATGTTCTCCCTCCACAATCTCCATACTTAACACCTACTCACTCTTCGTGCCGAACAGCAGTGTTATTCCTTCATAGAAGTTTTCCTTGATACTCCAGTCTAAATGATGCCTCTAAATACAAAAATATATAATGAAAAATTGCAATGATTGTGACAGTATTTTTATTTGATGACTAATCAATGCTTTCTCAGCATTCAAATATAATCCCAGTGGGGCTTTGATCTTATTTCTTTTGTCCACAATCGGATCACTGGATCTAGTCAAATACCTAGTATGTGATAAAAGCTCAATATATGTTTGGATAGGAAAAAAAAAATCTCCTCCTGGGTTTCTCCTTTACTCTTGCACTACTGCTACACTCACAACACTTCTGAGACCAGTTATAGGGGGTGTTTTTCCCTTAGTAAGCATTTTTCTGCAACGCCAGCTGGATGTCCCACAATTTAACTTTATTCTGACATTATCCTCCTGGAGATAGCATCCGATCTCACAGGTGAAGGGCTCAGTCCCATGAGACTTTCCCCCACTTCCAGAAGCCAATCACAAGTGGTAGGTCTTCAGGTCTCCTGCAACTTCTCTTAGATCTGGCTACAAATTGGAAGTTCTCATGATTACCCCCTCATTGTATGTGAACATTTGCTAGAAGAGCTCACAGAATTCCAGGAAACACATACTTACATGTATAGTTTATTATAAAATAAAGGATATTTTAAAGGATACAGATGAACAGCCAGATGAGTGATATATAGAGCAAAGTCTGGAAGAGTCCCAAGTTCAGGAGCTCTGTCCCCATGGATCTGGGGTGCACCACCCTCCCAGTAGGTGTGTTCCCCAACCAAGAAGCTCTCTGAACTCCATGCTTTTGGTATTTTTATGGAGGCTTCATCACATAGGCATGATCAATCTTGAACTCAATCTCCAGCCCCTCTCGTTCCTGGAGGATGGGGCGGGGGTGGGGCCAGTAGGGCAGCGAGTTGGAAGCTTCTAATAATGGCTCGATGTTTCTGGTGACCAGCCTCCATCCCAAAGCTATCCAGGAGCTCACCAAGAGTCATCTCATTAGGTCAAAAGACACTCCTGTCACCTAGTAAATGCCAAGGGATTTAGGAACTCTGTGCCAGAAACTGGAGTCAAAGACCAAATATCAGAAAAAAAAGATACTCCTAGTGCTGGCTCTCATCACTTAGGAAATCACAAGGATTTTAGCATCTCTGTGCCAGGAACCAGAGGCAGAGACCAATATGTATTTTTTATATTATTTTAAAATATTTATTGACTGACTAAAATTGTTTCTGTATAAAGCTACACAAAGGAAAAATATGCTTTAATTCACACTATACTGAGAAAAAGGTATCCTCTGAAATCAGACACAGTTGGGCTTGTTTTTCAATTCTGGTCCAATTCTGTGACATTGGTTAACTTATTCATGATTTCTCTGCCTTTATTTCTATGTATGTAAAGTAGATGTAGCTTTCCATGTCATATATAACTATATGTCTACATTATATGTGATTAGTCAGCATAAATATAAAACACATTCAGTAATATTCTTAGCATATTAATTGGAACATATTAATGTTCCAAATATTAGTTCCTGTACTAAATACTTTACTGTAGTTCTGCTTATTTTGTCTGATATTTTCTCACTATACCTAAATTGTCTATTGCACTTGCACAATAAAGATGAATATGGAAAAAGGTAATTTTGTAATGCCACCCAAGTGCATCTGTTTATTTTTGCTGCATATGAAACCACCTTGAAATATAGTGGCTGAAGACAACAATTCTATCATTTGCTCATGATTTGCAGCAGTTAGATTGGGCTCAGCTTCAGCTGAGCACTTCCAGTTGTCTCTTGTGGGTGTCTCCTGTGGCTGTGGTCATCCGTGACTCAACTGTGGCTGGGTGGTCAAATATAGCTACACTAGCTCTTCTGGCAGTTGACATTTGCTCCACCAGACTTTTCAGCCTCCTGTATGAGAGTAAAGATCTTCATTTTGATTTTCAGGAAACATTCCATGAGGGCAAGATCAAAGATGGAAAGCCTAGAAATCCATACTCATTTTGCAGTCTCAAATTGGACAAAACAAGTCACAAATCTGGCCCAGGTTCAAAGAGTGAGGAAATAAGCTCAATTTTCTTGATGGAAGAAACTGTAAAGTTACATTACAAAAGGAAACAGGAACTATTGTGGTTTTCTGTGCAACTCTTTACCAAACCAAGAAACTGTTTTAATTATTGACATACTCTCTGCAGTACTTATAAATCATGCATGCTTTGAAAATAATTGGTTTGACAATAATTTACTTGATATTTATTAAGGTAATGCTAATTATGATAATTTAATTTCTGTGGGAATTTATATAATTCAAGTTATATTTGAGCATAATATGTTAATTATTAATGTGCATCATTTAAAATTATGTGATCAAATTAAAGTCATTCCCAGAACTCTATATTTATGTCCCTCAATTAAAGTACCCATGTAATACATCATTTTGACTGTTACACGGAGTAGTATATAAATCTTGCATTATCTGATTGCAGTGATGTTACTAATGTTCTTGGAACTCTTCAGTCATTCATTAAAGGCTATCTTAAGATGACCTAAGGTAGAAGCTTGCTTCTTCCCTCAAAAGTGGTAACAAAACTGAGGGAAAGCAAGAGCTGAATACTACAGAAGAAGGCACTATCATACTCTCGTTAGGGACTGATACTCATTGACGATGAATCTAAGGCAAATCAGAGAAATGACTCTCCTCTCCTGGTGTATTTGGAATTAGCTAATAGCAAAATGCTTTTCTTTTTACTAATGGATGATAATTTTACAACTTTTATACATTTGAGGACATTGAAAAGAGTTGCAAATACTAGAGACAAAGTTTGCCTCAGGGCATTCCCAGTGGTATTATTTCTCTTTTCTAGAGCAACCCACAAAAAAGTCAACTCCCTTTCTTATAAAATAATAATACCATTGTTTATTCTCCAAAGTTGTCAGTGCTTTTTGTTCTCAGTTGCAAATTTTACTTCATATTCTTCTTCAGTGTGTGTGTGAAGGGGGCAGTTGGTCTCAGATTAGTAAGTAGATAAAGTGGATGGATGGATAGAAAAGTAAGTGAATGGAGGGGTGGATGGAAGATGGACAAATAGATTAGAGAAACCAAGAAAACAATACAGATTACATTATGACACTTTGCATTTAAAAACCATCAAATGACTCCCATTTAGGATTAATTTCATACCTTTTGCTTGATAGACCCTTTCATGAGTTCTGCTTAATGACTTCATCTGCCTCATTTCCCACTACTTCCCAACATGCTCTAGCTTCTAGCCACAATAAAATAACTGCAAGTATCCAAAGGCTTTGTGTATTTCCAGACTATGTCTATAAGTTTTACATAACCAAAACTTCCTCCTCTGTGCCTAGCCCATGCTAGTTGTTAAAAACTCATCTCAAGTGTTACTTCATTTGGTTAGCATTCCCTAGAATTCCTGAGCTAGATGCTCATTGTACATTCGTGTATATACCCTAAGTATACACCCTAGCCCTATCAGGGTATCTAGACCATAGGTCCTCAAGCTTTAATATGAAATCAAAATATCTGGGAGATTATTAAAATGTAGATTGCTGAGCCCTACTTTGGATAGTCTGATTATTTAGGTATAGTAAAGCGCTTCAATACTTTATACTCTCTAGGGAAGACTTATTCAGGTTGATGAACACAATGTAAAAAAATAAAATCTGAACAGCTCTCAATGATGCCAAAGTTATAATGGTTTGGCTTATTTTATCCTCCAACCCAGGATACTCTCTAATTTTCAAGAGCCAACATTCTCATTTGTTTTTTTTTTTTTTAAATGATTTCAGATGTCTCTGGGTTTATGAATAGTTATTGAATATATATTCATTGATTAAAATCAGAAAATGCAGAGAAGGAATAGTGGGCATTTGTTTACTATTTAATTCAATTACACAAAAACTTGAAGACAGTTGTTAGGAGAATCAGTTAAATAATCTCACAGTGATTCCACCCTCATCCTCCTCTTTCCTTCTCCTTCCTCCTCTCCTCCTTCTTCTCTCCTTTTCTCTCCTTTTTTATAAGAATACATTTATACATTTATATCTTTTCTCTGATGACAAACATGTCATAGTTGTTGGACTACATTGTACACTACAGAAAAAAATTAAGTTTAAAAAGAACAAACAATACTAACAAGCACTGATAGACACTATTAATATGGTTACATATTTACCCATATTTTAATATATTAATATGCATACAAATTTTATTTTGTCATACTTTTTTTTACAAATTTATCACTAAAAATTGTGTCAAACACATTTGCAGTGAAAATTCCATTACCCTGAATTAATGTTATCAGAATGCCACTTTAGATCACATTAAGTTAGAAAAATTGAAAAGTTTAAAGCATATTTATTTTCATTTAAAAATAATTCTAAAAAAATAAATAATAAAAATAATTCTGTACTGAATAATGGTTGTTGACAATTTATAAATTCTGACATATAGAAGAAAGTTGTTTAAGCGTTAGTCAACAATGGTCCTTAAGAAAAAACAGTTCTAGTAAAATGATATTTATGTATTTGTTCAACTATATAGACCAAAGTTTTTAATACATTTTAACTGATCAGTTGGATTAAGATAAAACATAGATCTTTATCATACCTAAGAGTTTCTTAATAATACATTGCATGTGTCTAACAAAGTTTACTTAACAAAATCTATAACTTGATGGTTATTTAAATTGTTTTAATTATTCAGATTTTTTATAATACAGCTATGCAAATTGATATTTATCATGTAAATGGGGATTTATGAGTTTGATTTTGAACATAATAAGTATATTCTCACGTTAATCAAGTTGCTTCATTAGGAAATAACACTAGAAGTGGAAATGTTCATCAAATTGTGTATATAAATTACACATTGACACATATTAATGAAGTACTTTCTAGAATGTTTTTTTAAAAAATTTCTACCAGAAGAAAATGAGAATGCCTATTTCTTCTTATCCTTATTCAGGCTCCCTACTAGTGATATTCTTTTTTAAGTTTGGACACCATTACAGGTGAAATTTATGTTATTATTATTGTACTGATTTTTATTTTATGATTAATCATGATACAAACATCTCTTCACATACATATTTGATAGTTTATTTTTTCTTACGTGAATTATCTGTTCATGCCTTGACCCCATTTTCATTGCGATGACTTTCTCACATTGATTTGTCATAGCTGAGATTTGAAAAGTAGATAAATTCAACAATTAATTTAATGTTTTGGTAAGAATATTACATTTTATTATAATAAGTTTTACTTACTATATTAAAGTAAAAAAAGAAATAATTACTCTAATTCCTCCATCCAGAAGTCACAGTTTCCCTCTTTTTTTTGACCTTTTATGATCTATTTGTTGCTGTTTTGGAAATTCATAATGATGAGTCTTGATCTGTGTGTGTGTGTGTGTGTGTGTGTGTGTGTGCTTTCTTTCATTGGACAATTGATGGGTACATTTAGGGTGAAAGCTCATATCCTTTAATTGTGGGAAATTTCTTAAAGCAAGCTTCAATGTTTTTTTCTGTTTTCTATTTCAGAAGATCCTATTAGTCATATATCAGAATTTATGAATTAGTAATCTAATTTCCTTATGTTTTCTATTTTTTTTGTTTTCTAATCTACATTCCCAGATAATTCTTCAACCTAATTTCTAATTAATCTATATTTAAATGATATACTATTTTCTTATTTATAAGATCTCTTTTTCTTTTTATGTCTATTTCTATCCCCTCTCCCTCACTCTTCATCAACTCCATTCTTTGAAGCATGTATGTAACATTTTTTCATCTCTCTTAGGATACAAATGAGTAGTTCATTTTTTTAACTTATTTTTTTTTAATTTTTAGTTTAATTTAATTTAATTTTTATTTATTTATTTTTGGTTGCATTGGGTCTCTGCTGCTGCTTGCGGGCTTTCTCTAGTTGAGTCAAGTGGGGGCTACTCTGTTACGGTGTGTGGTCTTCTCACTGCAGTGGCTTCTCTTGTGGAGCACGGGCTCTAGGCGCGCGGGCTTCAGTAGTTGCAGCATGTGGGCTCAGTAGTTGTGGCTTGTGGGCTCTAGAGCACAGGCTCAGGAATTGTGGCACACAGGCTTAGTTGCTCCACGGCATGTGGGATCTTCCCAGACCAGGGCTCGAACCCATGTTCCCTGCATTGGCAGGCATATTCTTAACGACTGCACCACCAAGGAAGTCCACACATGAGTAGTTTTAATATTAATTTTGTTTACTTCCTGTATTTTTCTTCTAGTTTCTCTAAGCCATATTTTGGTGTCTTTCTTTCTCTTTTTTACTTTTTTTGTTTTCTCTGTTACCCTAACTTAATGTTTAAAGTTTTTCTACAATGTATCATAATTCTTAATTCTCCAAATATAAAAATGTGCAGGAAACTCCGAAGCTGATTGGTGGGAGCTTCTGGTGGGAATAGGAATTGATTTTGGAGGAATTTTCTGTAGATCAGGAATGACCTGGTGGCTTTACAAGGACAGCAAATGTCAGCATCTGGATATTCCACTCTACTCTCTTTGGCCAAGCTTTCCTCCAGGAAACATTTTTTGGACTATTGACTGGGGACGGAATAAAGGGGAGGTGGAAGACCATGGGATAACGGCTACAAAGGTGATTGAACAAGCCCTCCTGGCAGCGTTCTGGGAGCTAATGGATTGAGATTTAAGGAAAGTCTCAGTTTAATTTTCAAGCATCTCATCACACCTTTTCTCAGGCCCAGAGATAATATGTATGTTTCAGGTTTTCAGAGAATAAATCTGCCTAGGTAGGGAAGGAGAACGGGGATTCTAAATAATCCTTATAAACACTTTTAATAAATCATTTGCTATTAACCTCATTTCTTAATTGCGCCTTTTGAGGTACTTAATCCCTACAATTTCTGAGTCTGTACTGTATCCTGAATGTTAAACAGCTTACTTCTAACTTTGTATCCTTCTTTATAGTAGATATCAAAGCATCTGATTTATTCATTTCATGACTGTCCATTTACATTTTCCTAAAATTAGCAGACATTATATGTCTACTTTTTTCTTCTTTCCCCTTCTGTATATCATTGGGAGCTTACATCTTATTGTTTCCTTATTTTCAGAAGGCAGGATAGTGTGTAGACAACTGTGCTCAATCCATATTGTTTGTTCAAGACTATAATCCACTCCATTTAGTTCAGCACTTGTTTTTCTTTTTTGTTCTTTCTTTCTTTGCTTTTCCTTTTTTCCTTTTGTGGGTAGATAGGCCCATGCACATAGTTCCAGATGTTAAATATTTGGCATGGTTCAACAGCTCATAGTCCTCGGTTTAAATGGAATCTTACTACTATTATAATTATTGTTGACTTTTGTTTATGAAATTCAATTGTGGGGTTTTTTGAGCTATGCAAAATTTAAACCCTGGTAAATACTTAAATATAAGTATATACATTGAAATATTTAATATATAAAATATCAAGACAATAATTTATTCATAAAATGAAAATATATTTATACCAATAACACAGTAAAAAGTTAGGAAGTTTGTTTCAAACTTCTTTTAAAAATTCTATGTAACATTTTATAAGACTTGCATTTTTCCTTAGCGACTATAATTTTCACATATTTACTGAGTCTCTGAATACTCCTCTGTCCCTATATTTTGGTGCCTAATTATTTAAATTGTTTAAAATTATTAGGAGACAAAATAATTTTTGCCCAATAAATATGGTTGTAGTTAAATTTTCTTATTAAATAAGTGGAGGAAAAAACTAAAATGTGTGTAAGTACATTATCTTTATGGTAATATTTATAATTTATAAAATGACTATGAATATAAACATAGAAATATAGATTTATTTTCTTATATGTTTACATAAAGAACATAAAGTTACTTGCCTTTCTTGTTTTAGGTAATTACCTGAATAGAATTTCTAACATTCTTTTTTCTAATCTTGTATTTATGAATTAATTTTTAAAAATATTTTTGTATTTTACATATTCTACCTTTCTGCAGTGACCTACAATAAATTAACATATCCTGAAAATATTAGAAAAATACAAGGTATTAACAGTCTAATACAATATTATCATTTTTTTTCTTTTCACTATTATCTTTTTAAAGTGAAAACTAAACCCATAACCTCTCTAAATTATATTTGAAAATATTCCCCTGTTTGGACATTAACTGATAAGTTTGCTTTTTAAAAATGTCAGTATATCATTAAAGTAGCTATTTAGCTGCTAATAGGAACTTACCATTGTGGTAGCTTATAACAAATAGTGTTGGTCCTACAACTTTTCCATGCAGGTCACTTACATACATGTAAGTGATCATCTAAAATAAAATGAAAATGACAATATTTAAGTAAAATAGATTCAGAGATGGGACATTGTTTACAAAGCTTGCAGGTGGTTTATGATGTCACTTTCTATGACCTTAACTTCCATATATGTGTTTGTAATAATATTTCAGAATTTAATTTTGCCCTAACTTATCTCATAAGTACATTTTCAATGTTTAAAATGTGATTTTTAATGAAATGTAATTCTAAATTTTAAAGAATTTAAATTTAATGAAAATAAAAAGCAAACCACAAGAAGAGAGATTTAGCATTCTCTTATCCAGACATCCATCAAGAGCTAGAACAGCAGATTATTTAATAATTAATAATAATTATTAATAACATCAATATTATTATAATATATTATAAGTGTTATTTAATATTTAATCATTAATAATAATTATTATTAAGCTGCAGAAAGTGTAGTGCAAAGATATGTCCTCAGATGTTCTTAGCAGCACTAATTATAATATCTAAAAATTAGAAATGACCCATATGCCCAGCACTTGATGGATAGGTAAATAAATGTGGTATATCCAGACAATGTTATATTGATTGGCCATGTTATAGGATGAATTGTGTCCTGCCAAATTTAATATGTTGCAGTCCTAACCCCTATTACCTTAGAATTTTGACTGCATTTGGAGATAAGGTCTTTAAAGTGATATTTCATTTAAGATGAGGTCATTAATGTGAGGCTTAATCCATTGTGACCAGTGTCCTTACAAGAAGAGAATATTTGAACACAAAAGTGTAAAGAAGGAAGACCATGTGAAGACACAGGGAAGAGATGGCCATCTGCAAGCTAAGGAGAGAGGACACAGGAGAAACCAATTCTGCTGACACCTTGACCTCTGACTTCTAACTTTCAGAATTATGAGAAAATACATTTCTGTTGTTCAAGTCACCCAGTCTATGGATGTCATAGCAGCTCTAGCACACTAACACAGGCTATAAAAAAACAAGTACTGATACATGCCACAACATGGATGAAGCTTGACAACATTATGCTAAGTGAAAAAAGTCAGACATGAAAGATTTTATTTATATGAAATATGGAGAATAGGCAAATTCGTAAAGATGAAAGTAGATTAGTATTGGTCATTTGCTGGATAAAGGGGGGAATCAAAACTGACTACTAATTAATATAAAATTTCTTTCCATGGTGAATAAAATATTCTGGAGTTAGAGAGCTGGGACGTATGCACAAATTTGTGTATATGCAAAAACTTTGAATTATATACTTTAAAATGGTGAATTTTATTTTTTTTATGGTATGAGAACTATATCTTAATAAAGCTGATATAGAAAGATAAATTTTAAAGTTAAAAAATATTGTGTACATACACATATATTCATATATATTTATATATATACACACATATATAATTTCTTTATACTTTCACAGTTTTTTGGCAAATTAAAAAGCCATATGGCTTGTGTCCCATTTGTGTGTCTGAGGTTTAGCTTCGTATCCTGAGGTAAAAGTACATATTATCCAGGTCTTTAGGTAGCCTTTCTGAGGCAAAAACTTTGTGGTCATTGTAGGTCACTCATCTTCCTTCCTCTTTGATGTGGCAATCATAATGGCCACTCATTGTAGATGTTCCCATGTGACTGATGAACACATAATTCATACACTGAATATCAAGCTGGTTCTACCACAAGCAAGTCAGTTAACTTAGCAGTTGCCACTTCCTCATATGAATACCAAGCTGTGTATATACAGAGAGAGAGAGAGAGACACCAGGAGAGACCAGGCTTTCATCTGTATATGGAGTCTATCTTGTACAGACTTCACAGAGATCTCATTCTATTTATCACCAGTTCCTAGCTCTTCAAACTCTTGCTCTCTCATGGATCCTTCAAACTTGTGTTCAAACCCTGCTCAAGGCTCATAGAAGAAACTTCTACAACTCTAAAAACCTCTCTAGATGTAAAAGAATTGTTCTTCCCTTTCCAGTCTAAATTTTGGAGGAATCTAAATCCACTGAATCACTTTTTAATGCTTCTCAATTTACTGTTATTGGATTTCAGTCTTCATCTTCATTCACTCCCCTGAAACTTCCCTCTCCAAGACCAACTTCAATGTTATGGGATTCCAAAATCCAGGCCTCTATTGTTAATTTCTTTCTGACATGTTTATTTGTATGTTCTACTTTTAAAACATCTAATTATTATTAATCCACCCTGATTTTTCTCCAGAGTCCCATCTTCATATAAATGAATATAACCAGATTATCTACTTTACCCAAGCCAGAAAGATGACATTTTGGAGCACTTTCTGTTGCTCACCATCCCTGCAACCACTTAATTTATAAATTCTGTAAATTCAATATTTCTTACTAATCTTTCAATTTTTTGGCCCATACCACTTCCATTGTCCTTGTTTACCATAAGTTTGCCTGGGTTTGCCTGGGTCTCTTACCTACTACCTCTGTTTTCACCGTACTGTCCCGCCACTCTACATGTACAAAGTGATTTATAGGCCAAATTTGATCATGAACCTTTATTATTTAAAGAACTACAAAGAATCCCTACTATATACTTTCAGGATAAAATCTAAGCACACTGTGTTGGCTTTCAAATTTCTGTATTTAATTGACCACTACCTCTTCAGTGTCATCTCTTATAATGGCTCCCTTTCCCTTCATTCTCCAGACAAACTGAATTACTTATAGTTTCCCCAATGTACATACTTCTCTTCCTCATGTCTAGGCCTTCAAATATTATATGCAGTCTTCTTCAAGTGGTCCAAAAATGGTCCTCGCTTGACTTATCATCTAGTTAAATACTGCTTCTAACTCAGAAATTAATTTATAAATTATTTCTACTAGATAGAAATATCTTTTTAAATCTAAAAGCAAAAAGTATCTTTTTTACTCTGAAAGAACATTAGATTTCCCTCTTTCATTGACCAAACCATGCTTTAATATAACTGTCCATTACATTGCTAGTGTGAACCCTACAGTACAACTGTTTAAGAATATATGGGATGATTGCTCATTGCTACATACAAGTGCCTGTACAATCCAATAATTTTATAAATATTTATAGAATGGCTATATAACATAAATGAAAATTTTCTCTCAGGAAATTTCTCTCTGGTCACTTAATGTAACACAGATTTATGTTTTTCCTCTGCCTGGGATGTTTGCTTTTCAAAAAATTAAATAATAGATTCAAGTTTTCAAATGTGAGACATCAGAAAGACTAAAGAAAATCCTAAATTTCTAAAAATGAGTTTCACTTAGGTGATTTATTCTTACATTTATGTATTAAGTCTGTCTAGCTGGTAATAATATCTTGTTGAATAAAATTCCATTGAAGTAACAGTATTTGCCCAAGTTTGGTGCATTAAAATATAGCTGATGGATAGGTAGGTAGACAGATAGATGTGGTGATTATATCTGTGTATTATGTCCCATAATACCCTTTTTAATTTAAAATCTTTTGATTTGAGGGTTCTTTTTTCATTTGAATGTTTAATACATTCAAAAGTTTATTTATAGTTAATATTAGATAAATAGCAATAAAATGAGCACAGATGAATCCACACACAGAAAAATTTCAAGATTTGAAGCCATCTGTGTGCTCGTCATGCTCTCCTGTCCATGTGCTAACAGTTTTGCTAAATTTTATGTAAATATTCAATTGTTTTTTGAAATATGCCATATAAGTATGTAATTTTAAACAATATACTCTTGAGCTTTGTATGCCTTTTAATGTTATTTAAGTGGAATTTTATTTATAAGTGTGTAATGAATAGACCAAAAATTACTTTCCATTCTCTTGTTGGACATTTAGGTTGATTCCAATTTTTTGCTATAATAAACATTGCCGTTGTGAATTTGTTAAACTGTCTTCAGATTCATTTGTGCAAGGGTTTCTCTTGGGTTGATGTTTAGCAGTGGAATTACTTATGCAAATTCTAGATTTACAAAATATTTTAATCATTTTTCAATATAAAATGATAAATTATTTTCCAATGGGTTTATAAAATTTACATATTCTCTAGCAATATATGAGATTCCCACTGCTTCAGTCCTTGAAGTTAGGTCTTCAATCTACAATTGCTTCAGTCTCTGAAGTTATCAGAACTTAAATATTTTGCTCTACTCTACCATGCAATTTATTGGTTTTTAATTTCCATGTTCCACATTGCTGATGTTCTTAGTATTACACCAGAAGATTGTTGGCTATTCAGACTTTCTGTTCACAAAAATGACTGCCTAAGAATTTTGCTTATTTTTTTCTATTTGATTGGTTATCATGATATTATTATTTAGTAGGCATTCTTTATATATTTTGGGATCAAAACCTTTACCAGTGTAATATATATTGTCTCCTAGTTGGCACCTATCTTTTTGCTTTCTTTATACGAATTCTAATAAATTGAATTCTTAGTGAAATGTGCCAATCTTTTATTTTAAGGCTTATGTTTTTTTGTGTCTTTTAGGGTTTTTTTTTTCTATTTTTGTGTCTTTTCAGGTTTCCTTTGTTTGCCCTTTCTCAGGTTTTTTTTCCCTCAGGTCATAAATGTATAACCTATAATGTTTTATAATTTTGCTTTCTTTACTTAAGTTAATGTACTTAGAATTGGCTTCTGTGTGTGAGGTGAAATAGTGTTAGATTATATTTTTACATGGATAACAAATTATTCTAGGATCATTCAGTGAATAGTCTTTTCCAAGTTCCATTACTTCTACTGATCAAAGATTGGTGGTAACTTAACAAGTTCGAGGAAGTTTTTTAGCATTACAGCTTTGTATGACAAGGAAGATTGAAATAGAAGGCTAAGAAATTATCCAGCAAGTTTTCTTTTCTTTGACAGTTTATATAATGTATTTTAAATGAAAAATAAAACCTCTCCATTAAATACTTCCTATCTGTGCCCATGTCACATTGTTCCATTTAATTATACTATATAGGTAGAATCCATTTTATACAATAGTGTTTAAAACATTAATATAAAAGTGTATGAGTGATTATTCAATATGACATTTGTATCTTAATTGGTGAGTGTTTGCATATAATTTTCTATTTAACTTTTAAGTGGAAGATTAATCAAGCTCTATATCATATGATTTTTAATAATTTTGCTAACTTTATATGTACCAGGTTTTATTTTAAAAAAATACTGTGCCATTCCTCTTTGTAAAAATGCTGTACTAATCCTCTTTGCATTTTAATCTGACATACAAAATTTTAAAAACATTTTGTTTTTTATTTATTTTAAGCTATAATTTCAGTCTGTGATAAACTAGATTGTGTTTCAGCCACTTAGGGACATTTACGCAAGTTTTTATTCACAATTTGTTTTAATATTAATTCTTATCATGTCAAAAAGAGACATTGAAGAGAAAATGGTTTCAACTAAACAACTCAGATGATTTAGAAATACTTTTATCTTATACCTTTCATCCAAACTTCTTGATTCAGACAGAAAGGGATTCTTAAGTGTATTCTTTTATGCTTTCTTAAAATAAGAGCTTTACCTTATATTATCTTAACATTGTGAATATAAAGATTTCCAAAGGTAAAATCTCTACATATATTATAAGCAGACAGTATATTTATCTTTGAAAATCACTTCTGCATGATATTTTCTAGTGCCTCCTTTAAATTAAAGAAAGGCAGTGATTTTTTATTTCTATTTTGTAACATGTATTAGTAGGTAAATAAATGAAATATTTTAAATATATTTTCTCTGTATTTAAATACATGTCTACTTTTCTGTGAAAGTTCTTTTAAAACTGTTAAACAGGAATGGAATATTATTTTGTAGTAAAATTTGCATCTAGGAAAGGAAGGAAAACAAAAATCATAAAAAGCAATTCAAGAATATTAGCCATAAAAAGAAATGAAATTGAGTTATTTGCAGGGAGGTGGATGGACCTTGAGTCTGTCATACAGAGTGAAGTAAGTCAGAAAGAGAAAAACAAATACCGTATGCTAACACATATATATGGACTCTAAAAAAATATATATGGTTCTGATGAACCTAGCCACAGGACAGGAATAAAGACACAGACATAGAGAATGGACTTGAGGACACGGGGTTGGTGGGGAGAAGGGGAAGCTGGGACGGAGTGAGAGACTAGCATTGACATATATACACTACCAAATGTAAAATAGATAGCTAATGGGAAGCAGCTGCATAGCACAGGGAGATCAGCTCTGTGCCTTGTGACCACTTAGAGAGGTGGGATAGGGAGGGTGGCAGGGAGACTCAAGATGGAGGGGATATGGGGATATATGTATACATATAGCTGACTCACTTTGTTATACAGCGGAAAGTAACACAACATTGTAAAGCAATTATACTCCAATAAAGATGTAAAAAAAGAAAACCAATTTGACATTCTTTTTTTTTAATGATTTAAATCATCTTGAGAAGTTAATGATGCAGTAAGGATGACATCAAATTTAAAAAGGAAAGAAGTCTTTAAGTAGAATCTGCTTCTCATTTCATGATATTTTGTGTTACATGGATTATTGAAGCTTTCCTCATTCAGTCAGGGCATCATTCATCCTCCATTTAGCAGGGTCTGCATGCAAAGTGGCCAGCAAAGAAGGAGGTATAACCCCCTTCCGCTGAATCCAGATGTCAGTGGAAGCTCTTCACCTCTGCACTTCTACCATAGGCCACTGAAAGAAACCTTATACTTGCTTATTAAAGCATCCTTCTCTGTATAGAGTGAAAATGTTTATCATTTAATGTGATACGTGTGGAGGGGAAGTGGGATTCATATTAGTTAATCGCTAATGAGAACAATATTTTTCTTTGAATCTTGAGGTCTTCATCCATTTTACAGGTTTGCCTGCAACTTTTAAAAATTTATTTCTTTTAATTTAATTTAATTTTTTATTGGAGTATAGTTGCTTTACAGTATTGTGTTAGTTTATACTGTACAGTAAAGTGAATCAGCTATACGTATACATATATCTCCTCTTTTTTGGATTTCCTTCTCATTTAGGTCACCACAGAGCACTGAGTAGAGTTCTCTGTGCTATACAGTAGGTTCTCATTAGTTATCTATTTTATACATAGTATCAATAGTGTATATATGTCAATCCCAATCTCCCAATTCACCCCCCCTCCTTTCCCCCTTGGTATCCATACTTTTGTTCTCTATATCTGTGCCTGCAACTTTTAGCTTGTCCTAACCCTGTCTTCTTAATTTCCTTATTCTAGTCTATTTCCTCAATCCTTCCTTGCTATTCTTTCACCTCTCCCTCATTTTCTTCCACTAGAAACAAGACCATGTTTCTTTCACCTAAAAATACCCTCTCATGAAATTGGCTTCCACCAGATTCAGACTTTCATTTTACTACCAACTATATCCAGCAGGCTTCTGTCAAACAGAAATGCATACCTTTGCCATACATAATGTACATTTCTTAAAAAAAAAATGTGTGTTTCTTAGGCTGTTTTGTCTGCTTCCCTATTGACATTCCAGGTCTGCCAGAACAAGGGAAATTCTTTATGTAATCAGACTCTGGGCATTACCTTTCAATATATGTGCGTGTGTGTTTATCTGTATCTGTGTAATGTATGTCAATGTTTAATCATTTGGATGTTAACTAAATGCTGTATTTCTCCAAGGAATACCTGTTATAGATGTTAATTATAGATAAAAGAGCAGTACTATACTGAGAAAAATGTCATCTTTGTTGATTTAAAATCTCATCATTGTGATTTCTGAGAACAGCTTACCATTTATTCCTGATTACTTTGAAATGGAGAAACTGTTAAATCTGTATAATTAAATGTTTCAGGTTAATTTGACTGTAAGTTATTCAATAGTAAATTTTAGCCACGTATCCTCAGTTTTGATTGTCTTAAGCACATGCCACTGAATTGTAGAGTGACTGAATTGGAATAGGGGAGGCCCCTGCATATAAAAAGCCAACATTTTCTGTAATTTTCACTCTAAGCTGAAATTATGAAATTGTATAATTTAAAAGTTATGATTTCATTTTTACTGATGCTCTCTATAGAATTTATGCAGACACAGAGAAGAAGTAAGAAAAAACAATTCTGTTAAGTCTTCAAACATATCTTGGGAACTTGGGAAAACTGTTAGCCAACAACTTAGCTGAGTCATGAGCTGAGGTGATTTCAGATGTGAGCTTCCCTTGCATCTCCTGGGCCTGAAGTGAGATATTCATCTTAGGGAGCTGAAAGGACCTTTGGGAATTAAAGACAGGATTGCGAATATCTAGTCACCTTTTTGGGGAGGAAGAGTTTGTATTAATACAGCATGTTCATCTACTCACAACTTTAGAATGTCAGAGCTTGTGTAAGGTATTTATGGTCTAGGAAATTCTGGAAGAGTGAAGAATGACTTAAAATGTTTATAAATGGAAGGATTTACTTTTCATTATTCTTATTATATTGTATCCATTTATTCATTCAACATATATGTACTGAAAAACTGCTGTATGTTTAATTCTATCAGAAGAGTGAAAACGGTAATCAAGACAGTATGGTACTGGCACAAAAACAGAAATATAGATCAATGGAACAGGATAGAAAGCCCAGAGATAAACCCATGCACATATGGTCACCTTATCGTTGATAAAGGAGGCAAGAATATACAGTGGAGAAAAGACAGCCTCTTCAATAAGTGGTGCTGGGAAAACTGGACAGGTACATGTAAAAGTATGAAAATAGAACACTCCCTAGCACCATACACAAAAATAAACTCAAAATGGATTAAAGACCTAAATGTAAGGCCAGACACTATCAGACTCTTAGAGGAAAACATAGAACACTCTATGACATAAATCACAGCAAAATCCTTTTTGACCCACCTCCTAGGGAAATGGAAATAAAAACAAAAATAAATAAATGGGACCTAATGAAACCTCAAAGCTTTTGCACAGCAAAGGAAACCATAAACAAGACCAAAAGACAACCCTCAGAATGGGAGAAAATATTTGCAAATGAAGCAACTGACAAAGAATTAATCTCCAAAATTTACAAGCAGCTCATGCAGCTCAATAACAAAAAAAAACAACCCAATCCAAAAATGGGCAGAAGACCTAAACAGACATTTCTCCAAAGAAGATATACAGATTGCCAACAAACACAAGAAAGAATGCTCAACATCATTAATCATTAGAGAAATGCAAATCAAAACTACAATGAGATATCATCTCACACCAGTCAGAATGTCCATCATCAAAACATCTAGAAACAATAAATGCTGGAGACGGTGTGGAGAAAAGGGAACGCTCTTGCACTTTTGGTGGGAATGTAAATTGATACAGCCACTACGGAGAACAGTATGGAGGTTCCTTAAAAAACTACAAATAGAACTACCATACGACACAGCAATCCCACTACTGGGCATATACCTTGAGAAAACCGTAATTCAAAAAGAGTCATGTACCAAAATGTTCATTGCAGCTCTATTTACAATAGCCAGGACATGGAAACAACCTAAGTGTCCATCGACAGATGAATGGATAAAGAAGATGTGGCACATATATACAATGGAATATTACTCAGCCATAAAAAGAAATGAAATTGTGATTTGTAATGAGGTGGATGGACCAAGAGACTGTCATGCAGAGTGAAGTTAAGTCAGAAAGAGAAAAACAAATATCGTATGTTAACACATATATATGGAATCTAAGAAAAAAAATGTCATGAAGAACCTAGGGGTAAGACGGGAATAAAGACACAGACCTACTAGAGCATGGACTTGAGGTTATGGGCAGGGGGAAGGGTAAGCTGTGACAAAGTGAGAGAGTGGCATGGACATATATACACTACCAAACATAAAATAGATAGCTAGTGGGAAGCAGCCGCATAGCACAGGGAGATCAGCTAGGTGGTTTGTGACCACCTAGAGGGGTGGGATAGGGAGGGAGATGCAAGAGGGAAGAGATATGGGAACATATGTATATGTATAACTGATTCACTTTGTTATAAAGCAGAAACTAACACACCATTGTAAAGCAATTATACTCCAATAAAGATGTTAAAAAAAAAGAAGAAGAGTGAATAAGAGTAACAGCATGTATATGCTCTCAAGAAACTTTGAACTTTAGAATAAATGTCATAAAGCATGCTATAGCAGACATCTGTACAGGCTATGGAATAAATGAAAGTGTTTCAGTTGTGCTTGGGAAAACTGAGGGAAATCTTCATAGAGTAAATGATGCTTGACCTGGATTCTAAGATGTTAGTGGGTCACTGCCAAGAGGAACTGAATGTCGGGCCAGGGTCTAGTGAGGGAACAAATACATGGACAAACAACACAGTATGGCGCATTTGAGAACTGCCTGGATAGGCTGAGAGACATAAGGTGGTTGAGATAAAAATAAGTAGATTATGATGTAAACTCCATTTCTTGACTGAGAAACAAAGAACTATTTAAACACAGGCACAGAAGAACTAGTTTTGAATTTTAGAAAGATCAGACAAGTAGGCAGGAATAAGGATAGTTAATTTTGATTTAGATATGGGAAGTTAAATTAAGAGATGATTTAATGTAGTCTAGACAAGAAATA
Source organism: Stenella coeruleoalba (assembly GCF_951394435.1). Taxonomy (NCBI): domain Eukaryota; kingdom Metazoa; phylum Chordata; class Mammalia; order Artiodactyla; family Delphinidae; genus Stenella; species Stenella coeruleoalba. The sequence goes on from NC_137148.1 coordinate 22,739,425, forward strand.
ATCATGCTGAAATACTGTGGATTGAGGGAACGGTGCATTTATGAATGAGATCAGGAAATCTGAATATTGAATCATCATTATTGAGTAGATGGGGGAGTGATAGAGATGTGTCTTGGACAATACTTATAATTTTGTTGTCTGTGAGGTGATGGAACTTATTTTTAAATTAGAAAACATAACCAAAAGTGTAAGTTTAGAGTGAAAGTGAGTACCTCCTTAAATTTTGTGTGCTAGGCGCCTCACTTTCTTTACTCTGTTAACCACACTGATAATACATTGGTCCCTCAGATCTTGTTTACTTTGGGCACATGTGGAGTTTTGATAGGCCTCATAGAGATGCTTAATGAGCTGGGTTCTTTCTATGAGATGTACAATTTGTAGGTAGTTGAATTTTGAAATTAATACCTTATTTATTAAAATTCAAAAGCCTACTATAATAAGATGTTAAATGGAGATTCCAGATTCCTACCATCCTTAAATAGGAATCATGACAGTTATCAGATACTAAAGTTAGTGTAAGACTCTTATTTCTTGGAAATATTTTCAAAATAATGTTGAAAATTCAGTTCAGTTTGTCTAGTATCCTTCTACCAGAGCATGAATATGAAAGGCGATCTGACTTTGGAGAGGAAAAAGACTAAGACGATTTATAGAAGAAAGCTTTTGCAGTGCTGAGTCCAGAGCTTTTCTAACCCCAGAGCAAATGTTCAGGGGTAAAATCTCTCTCTTCTCAATTCTAGTGAGTTGGATTTTCGTGACAATTTCTTTTCATGCTTAGAATCTATTCTCTGAATGGGGATACACAAATCACGAGCAAGACTCACAACTGAGAAAACTAAAGCTAAATGATAGACATGCTCTATTGGAATTGGTCTCCCCGAGTCTCTGGAGACAAAGGATACATCAATGTTTCTATTGATGAGATGTTGGCCAATCAGAGCAGAGAGGCAGAATAAGACCCTCAGAGGGGTCAAATGTCCTTCTAAGCAAGAAGCTGAAGGTGACTGATGGATTCCTAGATCTTGAGGAAGACATAACAAGTGACAGATCCTCTTCTCAGTATCAGTTCCATTAGTCTCAAGGGGACACTACCATAAACTATTTCTGCAGAACATTTCATCTAGTACCCCAACTCCAAGAACTCTTTGACCAAGTCAGAACTTTAAATTCACTGCCTGACCAATAGTTTAACTATCTCCCACCTTCAAATAATCTCCTCTCTCTTTCACACTAAAATTCTGTAATTCCAGGGTCCATCAATACAATCACTTCTTAGGGTATACCCACAACTCTCTTGTTCCTCTCTCAAATCTTGTGTTCACCTTGCAAAACACAACCATGTGCAAACCAACTGTACTGAGTCAAATTGTATTATCAAAAGGATGTAAATTACGAATCAATGGACAAAGGATTAATCTCCAAAATATATAAACAACTCATGCAGCTCAATATTAAAAAAACAACCCAATCAAACAATGGGCAGAAGACCTAAATAGACATTTCACCAAAGAAGACATACAGATGGCCAAGAAGTACATGAAAAGCTGCTCAACATCACTAATTATTAGAGAAATGCAAATCAAAACTACAATGCGGTATCACCTCACACCAGTTAGAATGGGCATCATCAGAAAATCTACAAAAAACAAATGCTGGAGAGGGTGTGGAGAAAAGGGAACCCTCTTGCACTGTTGCTGTGAACCTAACTTGATACAGCCACTATGGAGAACAGTATGGAGTTTCCTTAAAAAACTAAAAATAGAATTACGATATGACCCAGCAATCCCACCACTGGGCATATACCCAGAGAAAACCATAATTCAAAAAGACACATACACCCCAATGTTCATTGCAGTGCTATTTATAGCCAGGACATGGAAGCAACCTAAATGTCCATCAGCAGAGGAATGGATAAAGAAGATATGGTACATATATAGAATGGGATATTACTCAGCCATAAAAAGGAACAAAATTGGGTCATTTGTAGAGACATGCATGGACCTAGAGACTGTCATACAGAGTGAAGTTAAGTCAGAAAGAGAAAAACAAATATCGTATATTGACGCATATATGTGAATCTGAAAAAATTGGTATAGACGATCTTATTTACAAAGCAGAAACAGAGACACAGACGTAGAGAACAAATGTATGGATACCAAGCGGGAAGGAGAGAGTGGGATGAATTGGGAGATTGGGAGTGGCCAAATTCTTATAAGTGGAGTAAGAACAAAATTGGTGCATGTATGCCACTTCAAGGTTTGGCTCATATATATCTGGGTAGTCCTCTGCTCCTAATTTTACTCTGAATTATTTCCTTATGCTTCTTTTGTTGTAGGACTTTGGCTCTTATTGCTATCTAAAGGCCATGAAATTTGATTTTGCATATTTATCCCTAGTCTCTCTGGCTCTAATGTCACAACACTTAAGTTATGTTGGAACTGCTTCTACCTTAGGCATAACAAAAGATTACCTGCTACTTTCCTCCAATCACAAGGGCATATAATCCACTCCACCAACTTTTAGTGGGCCTTATCCAAACACTCCAGATAAAGTGGTCCATCCACTACATCCCTTTTGTTTATTTTTTTCTCTTTGTAAATGCTAATTTCCTTACTTGATTTACAGAAATTTCAGAAACTGATTCAGAATAAAAGAAAATAAAACCATAAATCAAGACTGTGAAGAGATGGAGAATACAAAATAAAAAAGCCAGAGATGGTGTTTATTAACAGACCCATTAAACCTATGCTCTTCAAGAAACAGGTCATATTTAGGGAAATGAAACATATCACAACAGATGAGGTAGAGGCTATTCCTTTAGTTTTTTTCATTCCTTTTTTCTTTGCCTAGAGTCAGATATTCAAGGTAATGATGAAATCTTAACATTTCTGCTATCTCAATTGTATCTTCTTATTTCTCTGACTCACTCAATATTTTTAATGATAAAACTTTATAAGAATACCTACTGAGGGAAAATTTCCTAAAAATAATTTTAAATGAAGTAATAGAGTTTAAATTGAGATAAATATGTTGATTTTGTAATTAACAAATGGGTTTTGTTCACATTAGGGAAAATAATATTTTTCCAAATTGTGTAATTTTTCTTAAAATTTAAGTAAATTACATTGAGTTTAAATCCTAAGTGTTTTATGCTCTCTTTTTAAAGAATGATAATATCGAATATAATTTCAGAGGACTGGAAGATTGTAGATAAGACACTGCTAGAATAGCCTAAAGAATATATTCTTGGGGGGGAAAAGTAGAATTTCTATTCAAATTCACCTTCTATGTGCTTCATACAAAACTGATTGTGTTCACTTTATGAATTCCCCTTGAGTTAATTAAGTTACAAGACAACCAGCTGAATAGCCTTGTTTGTTTGAGTTTTTGACATTGGTACTGTAAGTAAAATTGATTTTCTGGAGAATTTTCATTCAGTATTACCAACTGGAGTCTGGCTATCTGAGTATGAAAAACATGTTTTTTAAAATGGATGATCTACAAGGAATAAGGAAGAATGTTTTGGAAGACCACAACAATCCCCATGAATAATGCTTACATGAATAAGAAATTTGACTTCGGAATACAATGTCCCTATGTCTTTAGTAAGCTGTTGAGCAAGCCAAGGATTCTTAATTCAGAGCATATCCAGCATTTATATAAGCCCAATTTTGTACTCATTTCTTCTGTTTTCAGAGATGTATACAGCATTAGTATAAGCTCTCCAAACAATTACATAATCCAGGAACCTACAACATAATAAATAAATAAATAAATGGATCAAACCAATTTACTGTTTTTTAATTAGAGCTAAGTATACTAAAAAGAGTTAGTCAAAGTGCAAGTTATTATTAGTGGCATATAATTATCCGTGAAGTACTTAAACAGTTTTTTCTTTACTTTTAAATCATTAAGTTGCTGTAACAATCTAACTGTAGTGACCAAAGGCAGTTCTTTGTTAAATGGCACTGGAGTGTCATAGTTAATTATGATTTCCAACATTCTCCAGCAAATTCGTAGAAATGTATTTACATAATTAAAGGTTATCCATAGAGGGCATGTTCATTAGTATGCCTACAGCTGAATCCAGGAGTAGAGTGTGGAGGGACTTCCTCCCAGTGGAAACCAGAAGCCTCTTGAGTAATGATGGGGAGGGTAATCATTTATTTACCTCCCTACAGCATCTAATCCATACATTAGCATTTTTGTTCTTGGAGTTTCCATTCTGTAACCATGTGTTTCTCTAATGTGAATTGGCTAACCCACACGAATGAGTTGAGGAAAATCTCACAGATCATATAAAACAGTGGTTTTTATCCTGTGATACGTGTATCTTTGGCCTCACAGGAAAGCTTTCCAAAAACTCATGCACAGATTGTTTCAAAGGAATGTTTCTCCAGATCCTTTACCTCTGTATATACTTTTTTTCCTAGCATGACCTTCTTGACAACTACATTTCCTATTCCAACCTCCTCCTTCACAATTATCCTTCTATCATTTTCACAGCAACAAGTACATTTTACATCCCAATAAGGTGCATTGCCCTACAGTAATGTAAAAATCTCAGGACCATTAAGCAAGGAGATAATTATAATATCTAAGGACATCCTTTTACAAGCTTTATAACACTGCCACACATCTTAATTAACTGCAATTTCAATAAAATTTGCTCTTACAATTAAGCATTTTAAAAAGTTGTAATATATATAATGTTATTATGGCCAATGGTGAACCACTAATAAATGAAATGCTTTCTCAAGCCAGAATAAATGTTTTATAAAGTAAAGCCTAATTGGCACAGGAAACTTTTTTGAAATTATATGTAAATTATAAACAATTTAAATATACACAATATGTTTTGTTTAAAACATAAACATGTTTTATGTATAATATATAAAAATATTTATTGTAGGAATTCTTTGGAAAATTGAAGTTCAAAGGAAAAAATGCAAAATATATGACTACTTAACAGGAGCTTGTTTATTCTTTCAGTGGGTGATTGCAGACTTGAAATTATTAAATTCAATGCATTTGGAAGTGATGTAAAATTCAAACAATTTAAAATGTGGGAAATACATTTTTGCTTCTATTGGCATTGATGATAAAATTTTAAGAGGTCAACTTGAAAATGCATTGAGTATAAAAAATCATTTGTGATTTCAAGAGAAAAAAATAATTAAAGATCAATGATCCAGAGGCCATTCTCTTTGCCTAATCTGCCTGTTCTCTGCTCTCTGGTTATTGCTTTAATCTTTTCACAAACACTGTGGCTTCGTAGCAGCTCCTAGTGTTATTTGGTTCCCTTGATGGGCAAACATGTTTAGATTCATTTTGCAAACCTTGATATTGGTTGCAATCTTTCTCTAAATGTATACCATGGGGAGCAGGGACCCTGATTTCAACGTTCTGGCATTGATATTCTAGGTTTATTAAAAACTAATCTCTGACTGCCAGGGCAGAGAACCTGTACAATGGCTACAGCTGGGTCATACTTGAATTACTTTAGAAGTTCCATCTTCCATCCTTGAATAACAACTTTTCCTCACTCTCTAATATTTTAAACTTTTTAGCTTTAAATGAATATTACAGTTGTTATTTAATATGTTCTGGATAGTTGTCATTCACCAGAAAATGTCATTGATGATTACATTATTTGAATCTATGAAAAAAATATCAATTATATAAGATAAATGCACATTAGCAATGAATTAGGTACTTCAGATGGAAGATAAAAAGAAACTATTTTTAAAAAGTGCAATTTGATTTGGAGATCTAGGGAGATAAAATATATATCCAGCTAAGGGTATCTGAGAGTAATTGATGGAGATGTTTAAGCTAGGATTTGAGTAAAAAAAGTAACAATATCTAACATTTATTGAGCCCTTACTATATACCAAGTATTTTTTATTATTTAGGTAGGACATGGGTTATTACTATTTTTATCCCCATTTTATACATGAGGAATCTAGTCTTTGAAAGATTAAATAACTTATCCAAGTTCTACGAGTCACAATCAAAAGTCAATTGGATTTCAGACTACCTTGCGACCATATCTTAGAATTTACCAGTGGAGTGAAATACATAAACACTGGCAGGAAGAAAGGAAGGAAAGTGATACAGTTTGCCTGATACCTAATGTTATGCATAATAGAGCAATAGACATCACAACTGTAAAGTTACTGAGCCCAATTTGACAGTGCTGACATGAGTTTGTGTTTATCAAGATCAATGTGATTTCATAGTCATCTACATCAAAGGGAACAGAAAATCTACATTTTATGAACATGTCAAACAAACATATTACTTTCTCTTTTCTCCATATATTAAGTACATTTCCAAAATATTATTATCAATATTTCATTTAAATTATTATGTTAATCTTTAAAGGCCCAAAGTTTTATGTAATGTAAAATGTGAAATTCAGTGAATGAGAAGTATTAGTTATCAACAGCACCTACTTAAACACAAATTTTGGCAGATACTTAAATCCTGATAAGAAAGTATAGATGACCCTTGTAGTGATTATATAGCTTTTAAATTAATATAATGTGGTCTTTTAAAAAAGATTAGTTAAGTTACTATTTTCAAAGTAAAATTATATGTAGAGAAAGCACTGCAAATACATGTATGATTTACAAGCAGTTGAAAATACCAACAGATCTCAAACCTTGAAAAGATAGTCATCTCCTGTTACCTAACTCAGGATTTGATCATTTGCGACCAGGAGGTTGGGAAGCCACAAATTGCAAATAACCCTCTACTACTATGAACCCTTGTCAGATTATCCTTTTGCCCACATTTTATAATATAATTTAAAAATCTTTATAATAAATCTGTAGTAAAAGATTAACCCACAATGTCCCATCTGAGGTCTTTGGTATAAACACAAGCACAAAGTTTAAAAAAAGCATAGTAAATATTCAGGTGATATGAAATATGACACCAAATGCAAAGTGACTTTATTCCCAGCAATTGAGTTCCTACACAATGAGCAATTTAACATGTGTTCTATGAATCTCCTGGACTCAACTCCCACATCAGAGAGAAAGTGCAGATCAAGGTAGTGTAATGGGTCCCACCAAATTCAGTGTGTGCCTTAGATTTTAAAAAAGAAGCTCTGAGGCAGGGTTACTCTTAGAGAGTGAGAAGAAGGTCTTGCACAATCTCCACCGAGAGCCAGCTAATTGCAGCAGATACACAGATGCTTTCTTAATTCAAATGTACAGAAAAAATTACAATGATATAATATTTGTACAAGCCATTGAGAGACTTGTGCTATAATACATTGAGGGTTTGTGGGCAAGCATTGGGTCTTATACACAGATTCCTTCTTGATAAGTGAGTACAGTCTTTGGCTTTCATTACTGTAACAAAAAGGATAAGAAATTCCATAAAAAGTAGGTTTACTGGAGAGAGAAGGAAGACAAATATTAACAGAGGATTTCCCTACTCTTAGATTTAGATACTGCCCTATATGAGATTCCTGGAAACATACCTTTATATCTCTCTCTCTTTTTAAACACTTTCATATATGTCTTTGGACTTACCAGCTACTTTTTTTCTTTTTAATTGAAGTGTAGTTGATTTACAATACTGTGTTAAATTCAGGTGTAGAGCATAGTGATTCAGTTTTTCTTTCAGATTATATTCCATTATATGTTATTATAAGATATTAAATATAATTGCCATGTACTATACAGTAAATCCTTGTTGCTTATCTACTTTATGTATAGCAGTTTGTCTCTATTAATCCCATACTCCTAATTTGTCCCTCCCTCCCTCCCTCTCCCCTTTGGTAACCTTAATTTTGTTTTCTGTGTCTGTAAGTCTGTTTCTATTTTGTACATAGATTCATTTGTATTATTTTTTAAATTCCACATATAAGTGATATCATATAGTGTTTGTCTTTCTCTGTCTAACTTACTTCACTGAGTATAATATTGTCTGGGTCCATTCATGTTGGTTCAAATTACAATATTTCATTCTTTTTTATGGCTGAGTGTATTCCATTGTGTGTGTGTGTGTGTGTGTGTGTGTGTGTGTGTGTGTGTGTATAATACATATATACACATACCACATGTTCTTAAGCCAGTCGTCTGTTGATCGGCACTTGGGTTGTTTCCATGTCTTGGCTATTGTAAATAGTGCTGCTGTGAACATTTAGGTGCATGTATCTTTTTGTATTAGAATTTTTGTTTTCTTCTGGGTATATACTCAGGAGTAGGATTGCTGGATCATATGGAAGCTCTATGGTTAGTTTTTTAAGGAACCTCCACACTATTTTCCATAGTGGCACACCAGTTTACATTCCCAGCATTTATTATTTATAGACTTTTTGATGATGGCCATTCTGACTGGTGTGAGGTGTTACCTCATTGTGGTTTTGAGTTGCATTTTGCTAATAATTACCATTGTTGAGTATCTTTTCATGTTCCTGTTGGCCATCTGTGTGTCTTTTTTTTTCTTTTGGAATTTTATTTCATTTTTTTTTTATACAGCAGGTTCTTATTGGTTATCCATTTTATACATATTCATCTGTGTGTCTTCTTTGGAAAAATGTTATTTAGGTCTTTTGCCCATATTTTGTTTGGGTTTTTTTTTCCCAACATTATGTTCTATGAGCTGTTTGTATATTTTGGATACACACACTGTATATATATTTAGAATGACCCCTTGTCAGTTGCATCATTTGCAAATATTTTCTTCCATTCCATAGGTTGTCTTTTCATTTTGTTGATGGTTTCCTTTGCTGTGCAAAAGCTTTAAATTGGATTATGTCCGATTTGTTTATTTTTGCTTTTATTTCTTTTGCCTTGGGAGACTGATCTAAGAAAACATTGCTACGATTTTCAGAGAATGTTTTGCCTGTGTTCTCTTCTAGGAGTTTTATGTGTCACATCTTATATTTAGGTCTTTAAATCATTTTGATTTTATATTTGTATAAGGTGTGAGGGAGTGTTCTAATTTCATTGATTCACATGTCATGAACTTACCAGCTACTTTTACAGCTATGCATTTTGACACAGACTTAATATAATTCTGGAGATCACTGGTGCACAGGTTCAAATCTTGTGTGGTTTCTAAGGCACTACACCCATCACTGGTTCCTGAGACACTGAAGATGGCCTCAAGGGGACCCAGTCAATAATAAGGGAGAGAGTTATTTCCAGGAGTGAGGAGAGAGATAACTTGCAGAAGGAGTCTTAGTTTATGTGAGATGAATCGTAACCCCCCCCCGAAATCTGACAATTACCATTGATTACCAAGATAGAACTAGATTACTTTTAGAGGAGAACACAAAGTCTCAGAGAAGATGAGTTACTTTCAAAGTGGCAACAGGATAGTAATTGTTAGGATGACTATATTTCAGTCACACCTGATGCATTTGATAACAAAAGGAAGATGCTTAAAATAATTACTAAGTATTAAATCTATGGCTTGCCCCAAATAGGACTATCATGCACAAATTAGGTGTTTTTTTTTTAAACCAGCTTGAAAGGTGTGATTTTCCAGACAGAAGTCCCTCTCAAGTTCTGAAACCTTCACTTAGGACCCCAGGCTAGAAAAGATCTCAAGGATAGACATGGAAACTACTATATGTCACCCATTTCTGGGTTATACCATCTGAACTCTAAGGCTTCTAAAAGCAATGCAGACAGGATCATATGCGTCCTGTAGAACTGAAGGTACCTTGACCATCTGTTCTCTTCCTCAAGAGAATCCCAGGTCAGGTTACAGATCAGGGGATTAATTATTCTCTAGCAGATATAGGAGCTTAAATATATACTAGGACCTAGAGCTTAGGCTGAAAGTTTTTCATTAAATCGTTACTTTAAAACCAATCTTTAAATTTTATCAAATCTAATACTTACTAGCTTGTATCTTAAATGTAAATTTATGCAAGTAGACATATTAAACTCTCCCTTCACTGGATGTTATTTAATATAGAATTTTGTGGAACTACTATTCAAATTATTTTGTAAATCCTCACATAAACTGATAGCAATATATAGAATGAAATGAAAAGTTATGTGCAAAATTGGTATATGTGCCTTGAGATTAAATTTGTCATGTTTGTGGAAGTTTAAAGATTATTTCGTTGTTTTTCAAAGTTTTAATCATAGATACCATTTGGCCCAAGTACTATTATAGCACTGATATAAATACTGTTATAACTAAATACTTACATTTTTATTTAGATTTTTAGACTTTAATTTGAGGAGGGGATTTACTGGCTTCAAGGATATAAGTATCTGAAAAACTTTTGGTATTTTTAACCAATGAAATCTTATTGTATTTAAATTACATGCAACTATTCTTTTTAAAAAATTCAGTGATCTTAATATAGTCACAGATTTGTGCTCATATCTCCATAATCTCATTTTAGAATATTTTCATCATCCCCAAAAGCAATCCTGGAACCAACAGCAATCACTTTCCCTTCCCTCCTCTCTCCAACCCCTGGCAGCTATGAATCTACTTTCTGTCTCTATGGACTTGCCTATTCTGGACATTTCATTTAAATGGCCTTGTTATTATTTTTAAAACTTTTCTCACCACTGGTTATTGTTCAAAGATTATTTCAATAGAATCCAAAGAAAATCACTGCACTAAATCAAATTAGCACCATTTTACCATTCTACAATTATAGACATAGAAGAAAAAGTATGCTATTTTCTATACTTTATAAAAAGAAATAGGTAAATATAATTATTATAAAAATAAAATAACAAGCAGTAAAATATAATATTGTGAAAAGGAAAAGGAACAGTTTGAGTATGCTTACTAAACCTTATTCAAAGCTCCCTGAAGAACAGCTATCGTTTCTTTCCTGGGATAATTCTTCCTCACTCACATTACTGCCCATGTAAGCCCCTAGCACTTTAATTCACAACTAAAGATTCCATGCCAGTCCCTTTACTTAACACAGTAGGAAAGAATTAACTTATGCATTTCAATAATATGTTGTACTTAATTCCACTTTTCCCCAATTTAAGCTGCTTTTCTTAAATATTGCATAAGCCAGTGGTAATTTGATTTCATTTAAATTATATACATTAGTACCACTGAAATTAATCTCAATACAGCATTTAAAAATAATTAGAAGAGAAGCAGACTGGGAGTAACAAAACACATACCAAAATCATATGGCTCCCTAAGAAAGAATAGTATTTAGAAATAATTACATTTAGGGAGGAAAACAAGCCTAATCTGTATTCCGTTTAAACTGTGGGCTATAGGTTACCATGCTACATAAAAGAAAGTTAAAATAATTATTCAGGAAAAAAATGATATACATTCGTGTGTGTGTGCACATGTGTATAACACTTTAATTCTTTTATTTAAACTTTGAATTTAGTGATGATGAATTCCTTTTCTTACCTTTCATACTTTTGGAGAATCTCTATAGATTTTATATCCTGGAACAATACACAAAGGCCCAGTTACTCTAATAAGTAAATGCTGTGTGCTATAGTAAAAGTAAATTGACCAGGTCAAGTTAATTGACTTCTAATCTTCATTTTAGTACAACTGGCCAAATGATGTCATTTGACCTCTCAAACTGTTTCATTTCTGAAATGTTAAGCTCTGTGTCATTTCAGCATTTCTCAAACACAGATCCATTTTCTCCCTCATGTAATATAGAAGACATTTGAAAATGTTAGTTAGATAATCTCTAAGTTCCTTTGACTTTACTTTTTGTTTGTTGACCAGACTTATAACGTGTTGGAAAGTATACAACCTTAAAGCAATTTCTAGTCATATACCACAAGTGAAAACTTTACTTTTTTCGTAGAATTTCAGGGTTAGTAAACTGCTTTCAATATTGTTCACATACAAAAGATACTAAATGTTTCTTTTGATTGGTATAAAAAATGAGTAAAGGTGAAAACTATTTTGACTATATTTTAGACATGTAGGGTAACTACATAATTTATTGCCTAAACCAGAGCTCTTTTGAGACGGAAATGAGGTGTTAATAAAGCATACACTAGAAGACAGTAGTTAAATGAGAATGTCCTGGGAAATCTGAGGTATATGTTCACCCTATTTGCAAACAGATAGGTAGGCAGAAAGCAAAATAATCTTACAGGGGAAACTAGCACCTATCAGATGTATCAATGAGCACACCAATTTGAATATTTCTGTTAGCTTCTCAGGAAAGATTGATCTCACTGGACACAGTGTTTTGTTGTTGTTGTTTGGCATTCAGTCTGTTTCCAAACATCACTTACAACCGACTGTCAATGTAAATATCATAATCAATCCAGGTAATATCAAGGCAGCATTCTGGTTCTCCCTCACCCAGCATAAAGAAATAAGATCTCTATCTGGAATGTTTCAAACTCACCACTCACACAAATACATTTATGATTTCTTTTACTCAAAAAATATGTATATGTATTATATATATTTTAATTGAATTATCTTTAAAACATTACATTATACTGTATTTAGGTATATTATTTTTAATTTTTATATTATAAAAGTCATGTATGACAATGATACTGTCACATAGAAACTTTGAAAGAAAGGGGGGAAATGTTTACTTGTTTGTAGATAAACGTATCGTCAGATCATCACTCTCATGGGAATTAATCCTTGCATCCTCAATCTTAATGACATGTTGTCAGCATATTGCCAAGAAAGTGACACATACATAATGTGAATGACAAGAACCATTAATGCGTTTCAAAATGTAGAGCTAAGTGGTAAGGCATAATCCATTGTCTCTCATTGCTACACATGCTAGTCCTTAAAAGATATAAAGAGGCTAATTAAGAAGGACTAGGGTTAATAGTACTTCTAGTGATCTTGGAGGAATGGTGCAACTTAAATTTTCAAAAATATATACAAAGTTACTTCTATCATTACTTCAACACATTAATTTGGACTGAAATAGCTAAATTAGGATCCTCAGTTTTTATTTGAACATCTTTACAAATAACTTTTGCTCATTATCATATCTAAGCTCATAATATCCCCATTTGATATATAAGAAAGAAAACTGAACCACAATATGGAGGATTATGAGGATGCTTAAATGAAAATAATAAAAATAAATATAATTTTTATGGTAATGAGATTTAAATGTGCTACAAAATTTAGTAGTAAAGACTTTGCAGTGTTTTTCCCAGCTCAGGGTACCATAGATTTTTTTGCTTCATGTTCCTATATTTGTTGCCTCAAGTAATCTTCTTTTTTCACAATGTATTTGGACACACTATGGAAAATCAAATAAAGAAAATATATCCTGGCCGCATTGTGTGTTAGATGCTTGAAGGACATAAATAACCAAGGAATCTTTTCTATCTGTTCACTTGTTTAATCCTGTAGTCACAAAATAAAAGCTGTATTATATGTACAGTACTGTATTCTCTAAATTTCACCAAAAATGATTGTTCAATACTCTCTGGTAATGAGTTTAAGTACTCCTCAAGCCTAAAATCAATTTATTACCATTTAATTTATATTGTCGTTGTGTCTTGTGTGTGTCTTTAGCTGGAGAGAAGAAACACTGTTCCTGTTCGTAAAGAACTCAGAATTTCATAGGAAATTATATATGCAATCAAGTCAAAAAACATTGTGATGTTCACAACGATAAGGGTAGCATAGAGAGAACAAAGAATAACTTTGCCTTTAGTAAGGTGTATTGCATGAGTTGCATATAAGCCTCCATCTGGAAAAAGATATTTAAACCATGTAATACCAATAAAGAATCATGATCCAAAAACTAAAAATATCTGCTACATATTATTGAGGGGAATACAAATAAATCAACTTACAAGTGTAAAGTTATGATCATGTAAACCGCAGGAGAGAATATCTGAAATCCCAATGAACATATGAATATGTGAACTTCACCAGTAATCAGGGAACTGCAAATTAAAACAAGGAAGGAGTATAATTTCTCACTTAACTGATTGGCAAAAACAACCAACCAACAACAAAAAAAAGTTGACAACAGAAATGTTGCTCTAGTAATACTAACCTTGGCAGTAACAAGAAGCAAAGTGATTTCCTATGCATTCCTGATGAATTTGAAAATTACTACACTAATTTGAGGAGCAATTTAGCAATACCACATTAATGCGAAGAATTGCATTGCCTACTCATTTATACAATGTATATACAAAAAGACAAGTATAAGATATATTTGTAATAGCTATCAATTGTGAACGATATAAATGTCCATTAACAAGAGAAACTATATATACCTGTGTATATATTTCTATATTTATTTATGGAATGGGATAGTATTCCATAGTTAAGCTAAAAGAAATCAACATAGTATTTAGAGAAACGAATAGCATAAAAATAGAAACAATTTGATTCCATTTATATAAAGTATTAATATATGAAAAATAATAGCATATGTATTCTAACTGATCAGTATATACATATGAGAAACTATAAAGACATTCAGGGACATAATCTTCGCATTAGATTCCTAGGGATGCTGCAACAGAGTGTCACAAGTTGAGTGGCTTAAAATAACAGAAATTTATTCTGTCATAGAACTGATGACTAGAACTCCGAAATCAACTTAGCAGGGCTGTGCTCCTTCTGAAAGCTCCAGGGAAGAATACTTCTTTACCTCTTCTGTCTTCTTTTCATTGAAGGCGGTCCCTGGCATTTTTTGGCTTGTAGCTGCATCACACCAATTTCTGCCTTGGCCATCACATGGTCATCTTGATTCTGTGTGTGTCTGTCTGCTTGTGTGTGTTTTTCTCTTTAAGAGGAGCCAGTCATTACATTTAGGGTCCACCCTAATCTCATTTTAACTTGATTACGTCTCAAAGATTTTATTTCTGAAAAAGGTCTCATTCACTGGGAAAGGGGGCTTCTGCGTCTATTTGGAGGGGTCACAACTCCGTCCACAACAACACATATATCTATAACCTCAGAATTCAGAAAAGAATTTAGAAAAGACAGGAATGTGGGATTGGATAGTACCAAGGTATTTCTAAAGTTTATTGTTAACTGAATGGTTGGCACTTATATAGTCATTTTATTTAGGGTGATCAAATAATTTATTGTCAAAACTAAGCCACTTCAGGGAGTGAACTGGATGTAGTTAGCCATTACTCATAAATCATAGTCCTAAATCAGAATCATCCCAGGCAACCCAAAATGTGTGGACATTTCAGTATTTTTTTATTTTTATATCCATAATGTTTCAAAGTAAGAAGATATTTTATTCAGATTAATTCACAACAGTGGATCATGGCTTTTTCACAAATGAGAAAATGTTCAGATAGTGCACTTTGACACACACAGTGTGTTAATAAATATTTTTTGAATGAAAACTTTGAGTGAATACAGGTGAAAGACCACATGTAGCACAGAAGTGGGAATCGTGCTTTATTTTGCTTATCTACAGTAAGGCCATAATATATTCTTTCCATAAGCATAAGGAATAAGAACTTGCACATTATTTAGAAATTTAGTTATGTATTGTTTTAAAATGTTATGATGATGACTCTGAACCACAAGTATATCCCCATTTTAGTTATTGTTCTGTCTCCTTAAACATTCCTCCCATTGACTCTTATATTAAATGAAATCTCCCATGACAGGTCAAAAATTCTCCCAAACTCCAAAACTTCTCTATGGTTTGGTAATGAATTCGTTAAAGATAATGGAAATTCAAGTCTTATATTTATCCAGATACTTTAATCTCAGCAACATTTTATTCAGCCTACCCTGGTGGCATCATCTACATCTTTTTATATTCCCTGTCACCTTTTAGAAAGATCTTACTGAGTAAGCAGACAAGGCAATTCTAGATACTTCTAATTAACCAGAAGCAGCGCTTTCATGAGTGTGTGTTGGGGGAGGGGAGTTGGCAGGAAGGAGAAAAAGGATATGGGAATAATGTTTATGCAAATAATGTATAAACTCAAAATAATGTCTATTCGAAGGTGATACATTGACATGACTTATCAAGGCTGAATGAAACATTTTACATTAAGAAAATTGAAAGCAAGACCGTAAAACCTGTAGAGAAGGTGGTCAAAACATGGCACCTTTATATTCAGTTGTTACCTTCACCAACAGTGGGGAAAGTCCCGTACCCTTAACCTCACTGGGTCATTTGTGGAGTTTTCCTGTGATATTGGAACCTGGGTACAATTTGGCAACTATTTATTTATCCTTGACAGATGAGAAACAGATTTTTCACACATGAGCTGATACCATTGGGAAAGTCCTTCTCTCTCATCTGAATAACACTATGAAGGTAATTTACAATTGGTCATATTTTTAAATTGAAGAAATGTTTTCTTAATGACTATTTCTATCTGAAAACGTGATATGCCTAGTTTGAGAAGGAAGCAGCTATAGTCATCTATTTATTATACTCATTCACCTTCAAGCACATGTGCACATGCCTTTTCAGATTTGCAGAGTGGGCATTTGAATATTATTCTCTGTTGCGAGCAAATAGTAAGGAAAAATGTCTCATTTTCTTCTCCCCTGCTCTATGATTGCTCGTTAGTAGTTTAACACTTATGTATTCACATAAAAGAGGTGTCCATGTTCTCAATTGAGAGAAATTACAAAACAAACAAAAAAA
The DNA here is from genome assembly GCF_951394435.1 of Stenella coeruleoalba. Taxonomy (NCBI): domain Eukaryota; kingdom Metazoa; phylum Chordata; class Mammalia; order Artiodactyla; family Delphinidae; genus Stenella; species Stenella coeruleoalba. Next base: position 22,756,004 of record NC_137148.1, read on the forward strand.
ATCAAACAAAAAAAATCAAAATTATAGATTTTTGTTTGATTTTGCTAAGTGCATTTTTCTGCTAAAACCTTTTTCTATATTGAGAACTTCAAAAGCTAGTCAATCTAAACTTCTAAGGAAAATTGTTTATATGTCTAACTGAGCAATAAATGTAGAGGAGCATTATTCTAATCATGTTGACAAGTGAATTTGTAATCAATAAATTAATTCAATTCCGGATAACTAGCATAATAAGTATGGCTTTGCATAAAATACTCAAGGGAAAAATATGAAATACTAAGAGTACCGAGAATAACTAATTGGTATTACAATTTTCACTTTATTTTCAATAGCAATTTGTATTATTCAAGCATATCCACCAGCATTATCTCGGTTATGTTATTTTTACATAATTGTACCTCTAATTTTATGCCAAATCACAAAATTAAGTTCAAAGAAATTTTCTCTGAAATTAAAAATGTGACTTAGACATTCTCTATATGTATTATGAAGATTTTTTATTGTTTTTCTTTTTTTGAGGTTTGTAAATACCTTGAAATAGGTCAAAATATATAAAAAATTTATGCAGTGAGTCTTCTTTTAGTACAAGGGAAATACCAGCATGTAAAAGTTTAGTCACATTCCTCTGACCATGATAATATCTTATATTTGAATAGAATTTTGACTAAACTAATAATAAGGCATCCATATTTTTGTGGCAAATCTACTTCTGCATTGTTTATAAAGTGATCTGTGCCTGTCTATAGATCTACAAAGTCTGACGGTGCTGCAGTTATGGACATTTTTGGTAGATGGCCCTCTTGACTCTCATCTTTCTGTGGCCATGGAAACTCACAAGAAGATTATCACGAGGTTGACATAGCAGAAGACAGCATACTTTCTGGAATTCCTTGATTCATAATCTTTCTGTAGCTCTTTCCATTGTCAAGAGAATATTAAGAAAAAATTAGCAACTCTAACCAAGTTAGTAAAATAATTCTCTCACATGTTGCGGTGCACAGATCCCAATGTGATCTTCAATGTCCCATCTCCTGGTATCTTCTCCCTTGTTTTATTTCATCCTCTGGGGTGTGGACAAGACCACCTGCTTCTAGTAAATCCCTTGATTTGATTACATTATATGACAAAGAAAACAGGATATCACTCCTATGATTTCATTATGTTATAAATAAGACTCCATCACAGTGACTGTAGTAGAAGATTCTCCTTGCTGGCTTAATGAAGGGAGCAGTCATGTTGAGGAAGCTCATAGAGCAAGGAAGTGCAGGTGGTCACCAGGAACTCTGAGCAGCCTCTGGGCCCTGAGGGTGGCCTCCAGCCAACAGCCAGTAAAATCCGAGGCCATAAATGAATTGTGCCAAAAACTTGAAGAAGCTTGGAGACAGATTCTTCCCTAGCCAAGCCTACAGATGAGAACATAGGTCAGCTGCCACCTTGAGTGCAGCCTTGTGAGACTCTAAGCAGAGTGCCTATCAGAGCTGTGCTGGGACTCCTGAACCATCATGAAACAAAAATATGTGTGCTATTTTAAGCCAATAAGTTTGTGTTGTGATAATTATTTGTTCAGCAAGAGAATATCAATACACGTATTATATAATAATAAATACCTATATCCAAATTGAAGTATAATATACCAAAAGATATCCAGTAGTTAGATCCATTTGTATATGGGTAATTGTTTTCTTATCTTTCTTGATAATCATTGCCACAAATGGGTTTAATAAAAAAATTGATTTTTTTCAGCCATCTTAAACACACACACTTGACCAGGCCACAGAAACGTCAGGTCTGTAATATCCTGAGTCCAAATAGATCTTATAAAGCTGTTTGGTAAGAGAAAAAATGGTAGGGTGGGAAATGCCACATGTGTGGAGCAAATTTAGGAATAAGTATCAGGAATATAGCAAGTGGAAGGTTCAAAGCTGCTTCGAACTGCACTCCCCATCCCCCACTCAACCCAGGCCAAACTTATTAAATCAGAAAATTTTTCTGCCCAATGTTCTGGAACTTCAAACCTCATGGACCAGAATCCATTTTTTAACAATCTAAATATATCCATGTGGGTAAGAGTACACTCATTTTTTTTAATAACTTACCAAAAAAAGCATTTTGGACTCCCAGTTATGCAAATCAACCTACATAAAAATGTACATTTTTAAAACATAAGATTATTAATTTGGGTATGACATACTGAGATATTTATTCAAAGATATATTTTACAAATGCTAGTCTACTGAAGATCAATATATTTTAAATGTGTTCATCTCAGAAACAGACTGTGAAATAAACATGGACTGCCTATCGAAAACAACATGTGTTTCCTGTCAAACTAGGCTATCGATTAGGCGGTATGAAAACTTTCAGCTTCTATACATGCCACAGATCTGCTAAAAGTATACTATATGATTGGAAAGTGCTATAGAAAACAAATAGCCTTTGACAAACAGTGCACTTATAATACAGCTGACCTCTGTTAATCAGATAATAGACTAGAATAGCAGTTTTCTGGTGTAGTTTGGACTGCAATTTTTGAAGGAAGAAGAAACAAATGAAAAGTGTGAAACTGATGCTACCTAATTTTTTCTCATTGAAGGTATTTCTGCCATATGTTCTGTGCTCAGTATCCACATGGATTGACCATTGCTATTTCTGTCTTTATCCAGCTCACTGGGCCATACCAGAGCAAATGCATATACTTGGGACTCTTATCCAAGCATTCAATTTTAATACATTGATCCAATGTTTTTGGTCTATGAGTGGATGTTGTACAACAGCCTTTCTCTTGGCCAACTGCCTCTTTTCTTTTATAAAAAATTTCTGTGAACATTTTTCTTTTGTAAATTTTCTTTTGTAAAGAAATTTGCTTAGTAAATTTTGTTGAATAAATTTAAATTTCCTTAAGTAAATGAAATATGTGGTGAACATATATTTGAATTTCTCAGAATCCTAAAATATCTTGATGATAGGTAGACTAAAACAAGATTTTTAAATGAAATAAATCCATTTATTTTATTTCTAAATAAAATCATGTATTTTATTTTAATGAAATATATTAATAAATGTCCTCAATGTCATTATTTAAATATAAAATAAAGGAATATTTAGAAAAACCTGAACAGAAGAGAACAGTAATTTAAATGAGCAATTACTATGTATTATCATTATAAAATAAATAAACATATGAAGTTATCTGCATTAAGGATAGATAGGCAGTAGAGCCTCACTTTGTGCTAGCCATATCATGTCTATAATAGAGTAAAACACTGTAAGAATTCAAACTGTAATAAAATATCATTAGGACTCCAGTCATCCACCTAGCCCAAATCTCTGGGGTCCAAGATAATGCTCTTATTTTGAGGGAATATTGAGAAAGACACAGATATGAGAAAGCAAGGCCTGGAAATTTGCTCTTCTTGGGAATCTCATCTTGAATGTTCACAAGACAGTGAGACAGTCCCAGAGTCCCTGGAGGTATATGTTATTATTTATTTATTGGCTGCGTCGGGTCCTTGCTGCTGCGCGCTGGCTTTCTCTAGTTGCAGAGAGTGGGAGCTACTCTTCATTTTGGTGTGCTTGCTTCTCATTGCAGTGGTTTCTCTTGTTGTGTAGCACGGGCTCTAGGCAAGTGGGCTTCAGTAGTTGTGGCACATGGTCTCAGTAGTTGTGGCTTGCAGGCTCCAGAGCACAGGCTTAGCAGTTACGGTGAACGTGCTTAGTTGGTCCGTGGCATGTGGGATCTTCCTGGACCAGGGCTCTAACCCGTGTCCCTTGCACTGGTCGGTGGATTCTTAATCACTGTGCCAACAGGGAAGCCCCCCGGAGGTATACTGTTAAAACAATATACAGATCTTATTGTCTCAGTGCAATCTCCTTCAAACCATGAAATTGGCCTGAAATGACAATACATTTCTTGGGTTTATCTTGGAAGCTTCAACTAGTCACAGGAACCAGAAACATTTGTATCACCCAGAAGACCCTGTGGAACACTTGAGCTGCCTGGGTTCTCTCTAGCTATGTGTTTAATCTCAGAAAGTTACAACCGAAAATTTTAAAGAATCAAATTTTTGTTCTCACTAATTTAAATGGGGCCCAATATATTAAGAAAGTTGAGGGGTGAGAGGCTATGTAGAAAAATTAGATATGCTATCTTAGATCCGAAGGAGTACAACACAAAATTTCTATAAATAGAGAATTTGTTTTGAAATAAACATTCTAATAATGAGATTATATTGAATTATTCTTGTAAGTAATAGCTTGAGTAACCTATAATTTAAATTGATCAGTGAGAGACTGGTTGACTATTTCTCCCATATTGTGGGGGGGGAAAGTCTTAAACACTGGTTATAAGTCGATTAGATGGCTGCTCTCACAAGGAATCCCATTCCTGACAGTTTATGTTTCTTGTGATCCAAAATCTTTAAGATGCTAGTGTAGGTAGAAATTGTGAGACTATTTAAGGGGAAAGTAGGATTCTGATTTTTTTAACATAGTAGAAAGAAAAATTCTTGAGGGTTTGAGTTAAATGGACTTGATTTAAAACCATAATTCAGTCATTTTCAAGCTAAGTGATTCTAGGCAAGCTACTTAAAGTCTTGGGAATTAGGTTTCTTCATTTATAAAATGGGGATAATAAGACAAAATTACAGAGTTATGACTAGAATCACATGAGAAAATGATTATGAAAGACAATCACATAGCTGTAAAAACTCAATCATAGTAGAGAAATGTGTAATATAACACAAAAGATCCCTCATGCTAAAAACTGAAAAGTGTTTGACTAAACTGTGTAAAATATACAATAAAATCCAACATAGCTCTTTAGAACAAAGTGAACTCTTGGGGTTGGAACTGTTTCTTAGGTACCTATTATCTGTATTGCATTGTTTTCTGTACTTGATTTAGAGTAATGAAACATCAATAAATGTTATTTGTGTTGATTTATTTTAGGAATAACTTGTGATTTTACCCTCGATATATAGATATCATAGAATGGACAAATAGTGTTGTTTTATTTCTATTGCTTAATATGATCTTTGAATATAATTGTGCATCTGTTTTGTGTTTTGTGTTGATAGAACATCACTTGTTAAAAATTTAGGCAAACATACATTTTGTTCCATCTGGTTTTAGTAAGAAAAATACAGTAAATAGGAGTTATGTTAGCAGGGAAAAGTAGCTTTTCATATGAATTAGTATTTTTATGATACTTTAATTCTCAGATGGGAGTAGATGAAGCAAAAAATTCTCAAGGTTGATCAGTTACATTTTTATCAGTATTGATTTACTTATGTGCCACTGTAACCCAATTTGTGACCATTGTGGATCACAGACAAAATCCCAGAATAAGCAATTTTAAACAAACACTTACCATACACATTTCAATTTAACAATATTTTTCAAGTATCTATTCTGTTCATGGCACAGTGTTAGATTCTGGGGATAAAAATGTAAATAAGCAAGTCACTGACCTTAAGAACAGATTACAAAAGGCATCACTGTAAACAGATATTTGCCATCTAAGAGGTGAAGGTTGCTATGGAGGCATGTATAAAGTTATAAAGTGCTAGAAGCACACAGCCAGGTTAATAATTAACTCTGCTTTATCAAAGGGATTCAGTAGTAAGGCAGATAAATAAACCCTTAGGAAAAGAGTTCATGTAGAATAGAAAATGTATATAATGTATATATTATATAATGAGGATTTAATTATATTGCATCCAGAGATGGATTGAAAGAAAATTGTGAAAAGCTGTATATTTCCACTTACAAACTTTGAAGTTATATGACTAAAGGCATTGTCAGAAATTTAACAAAACAGATAATTTCTCCCAATTCCAAGCAGCAATAAATCCTAAGGAGCAGATAGCTACATATTTTGTGGACTTCCTTCAACTGGTCACAAGAATCACGGGAATGGTGAAAAATGACAAGCTGTAGATGACCCTCTCTGAGTCAGCAAACTTGCTCTTAATATATTTCTACCTTGTGCCATGCCCAATAAAAAAGAAACCTAAATTTTTCTCAGAGAATCACTGTCTTGATTGTTTCCTACTGTAGTAGTTTGAATAATTCGCTTACCTTCACCCTCTCTGATCTCAGGGTTTTTGCTTTGACAGAGCCCAAATCATCTTCCAAGAATACTTTGAGATAAACAATTTTAAAAGTAAGGGCTTCCCTGGTGGCACTGTGGTTGAGAGTCCTCCTGCCGATGCAGGGGGCACGGGTTCGTACCCTGGTCCGGGAAGATCCCACATGCCGCCGAGCGGCTGAGCCCGTGAGCCATGGCCGCTGAGCCTGCACATCCGGAGCCTGTGCTCTGCAACGGGAGAGGCCACAACAGTGAGAGGCCCGCGTACCGCAAAAAAAAAAAAAAAAAAAAAATAAGAATAGGCTTTTATTTAATAAAACAAAAATAAGTTCGTAATAATGAAATTCAAATACATGGAGAGGTTGCAAGGATAAGAAAAATTTAAATTTAAAGAAAAATTTAATTTAAAGAAAAATTTAAATAATGCAAATGATTGGGGAATTTATCTTTTTACATGCATTTTAATGGTTTAATACTTGCTACATCCATAGTTAAATTATATTAAAAAAAAAAACCCTACATTACTAAAGAAAGAAAATAAGTATAAGGCCAACAACTAATAACTTTTACTCTACTGTGAAGGTCAGGTACAAGTAAAATGATAAATCTTACAGTTTTCTCCTAACTATATCTCCTGCTACTCACCTTTTTCTTCTCTTCACGCTATTTGTTTTCTCCAAGTTTGGTGTAAATCTTTCGTCTGTATACATAGTTAAATAAGGTTGTAGATTACTCATTATTGGCTTTATGTCAATAATTAACATTCATTTTCCCACTAAGTGCTGAAGACATTGAGAATTTACTCAAAATTAACAGTTTGAGAATCTAAATATCCTACTTGCTGATGTTTAAAACTTAGAAGACTGGGTCTTACATCCCTTTCCAGTGGGCTTCCTAAGAGCAAATCCTGCATTTGGAAAGACTCCCCCCTCCCACCTCCCACATCATCCTGAGGCCCAGGCAGTCTGCTGAGAAAGCCCCAGATCCCCACCCTGGTGGTTGGCCTTTTAAAGCTGACAAGACAGAGAGGCTCTTACAGCACAATTCCTAAAACACCTGCAGTGTGACTCCCAAAGAAAAAAAATGGGAATTACACACCATTTCTCCTTCTAAATCTGTGGTTAAGAAAAACTCATGTCACCTATGCAGAGATGAATGAGGAAACAAGAGGACTAAGGGCAAGAGGATTGCAGTACCAGGGTTCTCTCCTCATGGAATAAAACCAGGGTTAGGGAAGAAATGCACCCCTGCCCAACCAGAATTGATGGTGGACTATAGGTCTTGAGCCTGAGGGGAAAAGCTCCCATTTCCCAACAACATTTTTCTCTGTGATTTGAAAAATGACCAGCTTTGCTAACTTGTGTGACTCATTTTGTGGTTATGAGGGAGGGATGTGACCATTTCATCCTGAGGCACCCAAATGTGTGTTTTCCATTTTTTTCCTTCCCATTATGTCAGAATATACTTAGCTAGTTAACTGAATTCTGGCCTGGGAACATTAGGTAGATGTCTAAATTATTTAATATGTCCAAGTTCATTTATTCAGTTTTTTTCCATGAGTTCAACTTTTTTTCACACAGAAAATAAATCCTGGTCTCCTGTTGTGACTGGAGAGAGATTGCCTCTTGCTGAATTCAGATGTATTAGTTTTCTGTTGAATAACAAGTTACTATAGAGTTAGAAACTTAAAACAAAGCCCACTTAATATCTCACAGTTCTGTAGCTCAGAAGCCTAGGCAAGCTCAAATGGGTTCTCTGCTTAGGGTCTCACAGTCTGGGTCTCTGCTTAGGGTCTCTCAGGCTGGATCTTGCAGGCTCACAGGCTTAGGGTCCCTTGGTGATTAGTGATGTTGATCACCTTTTTATATACCTATTGACCATTTGTATGTTTTCTGTAGAAAAATGCCTATTCAGGTCTTTTGGTCATGTTTTAATTGGATTATTTGTGTTTTTGCTATTGAGTTGTATGAGTTCTTTATTATTTTGGATATTAACCCCTTATCAGATATATAATTTGCAAATATCATCTCATTCTGTAGGTTGTCTTTTCCATTTACTGATTATTTCCTGTGTTGTTCAGAAGCTTTTCATTTTGATGTAACCCCACTTGTTTTTTCAGCTTTTGTTGCTTGTGCTTTTGGTGACTTATCCGAGAAATTATTGCCAAGACCATTATCAAAGATATTTTTGCCATGTTTTCTTTTAGACATTTTATAGTTTCAGGTCTTACATTTAAGTATTTGATCCATTTTGAGTTAATTTTTGTGAGTGCTGTAAGAGGAGTCCGATTAAGCTATATCTCATTGGGGACCTGTGTTACCATTTTTTCCTACAGTTAGTTCTTCATGGACTGGTACATCTGATATGTCTGATTTCCAGAAATCAGAAATCTTATACCAAGACACTGAATAAAAGAAATAATATGTTTTATTTATGGTAATGGTTTTCAGGATGGATTAAATTGAACAGGTTTTTCCTTCTTTCATCTAAATTCTAAAACAAGTTATAGACCACATACTATTCTTCCCTTCCTATAAAATAATTCATTCATATATTTAAAATACATTTACTGAGGTCTAACAATGTCTGAATACTATTCTAAGTGCTGGGGATTTTAAAATAATAATAGTAATGATAACACTAGTAACAAGAGCAAAAACTATCATTTAGAGAACCATTGACAACATACAGTTCTCAAACATCACACTAAGCATTTTACATGTACTAGGAAAAGTGCTTGGAGTTTCATATTTTGTTCCTTATTGAGAAAAATGAGCTTAAATGAATTTAGCAATTTGCCAGAGATCAAATGTTTAGGGTCAGGTTTGGGTGCCTGACTTGGGTCTACCACAAAAGTCTGTGTTCTTACCTGATGTGGAATGCTGAACCCTGTTAACCCAAGATACCTATATTCATGAGTCTAGGGAAGTGAACTTAAACTTCATCATAACTTTATAACTTAAGAGAACACCCAGAAACATAGAGGTAAAGACACAAGTTAATATGATCGTGCAATTATTTTTAAAATGGTATGATTTGTCTGAATTTCTTTACTTTCTTAAGTTAAGTCCCAACGGTATTGAGGAATTAATATATGTTGGGAATCAACAAAGGAAATGACTAAGGTAGAATTTGGGAGTATAATGTGCTTTAGCAGAGGAAGCTACCTTACCTTAGGAAGGTTACCTTAGGAAGCTCTGGATTAAACAAACAAACAAACAAAGAAAAAACGCTAACACCATGAAGGCAGTGGGTTCCAGTGGTAGGAAAGGTTGGAATAGGGGGTGAAGAATAATATTGGGTCTCAACAAAGATAAATTTCTGGTACATACACTATATATTGTCTCTCAATTATCCATTCCCCCATTCTTTCTTGCTAATAGAACTACCACTCAGAAAAGGTGACTATATCATCAGTTTCAGGGAAAATCATAAATTATTTGAACCAACCAATTACCTTCACTAGTGACTGGTTTTACCATAAATATATTACCCAACTCTTGACCTAATAAGAATTCAGGTGTAGTATGTGGATGAGCCCTCTGGGAAAGGTTTCTTTGCTCTAAAGACAGAAAAATGTATCCATGCTATACTTAGGATTATATTCAACCTTTAGAGAACATAAAGGTGAAGGTCCAAAGAATAGTAAACCAGAAAGATGGAAATAATTTTAATTCTTAAGGATATCATTGAGCGGCTGATGTGAAAACATGCTATATGATTTATTTCTCATATTTACATTTTTAAGTTAAGTTCTGCCCAGCTCACATCCCTAAAATACCAAGATGAGCTCTAATGCGAAACTAAAATGTAATCACTGATGTGCTTCCTCCATAACCCCTGCAACATTAAGTCAAGAAATAAGGCTGTAGTGAGTTAGGGGATAAGCTAGCTTGAGTAAGCTAACTTAACAATAACTCTGAATTTACTCTCTCAGATAGGCCTGGAATTAGCTCTTTACAGTGCATGGATGTGCATAGGGAATTTATGAACTGCACTTTGCTGATTAACAGTAATTTGTTCCTTTTTGAATTGGTTTAAAGCAAATCAAAGAACTGATGACTTACACCCATAATTACTTATCAGTTGAAAGTAAGAGAGAAAATAAAAGAACATTTAATTCCTCATTTTTAGTCTCCATGCCCTTTGATCTCTGTCTTATTGATGTGATCCATGTTTCCTTGGACTGAGAAGGAGCTTATAAGATATTTTGCTTTCATGTAATCAACATAAAATGTGAGAGGAATCAAAACTCTTCAGTTAAAAATTGATGTTTTATTCCCTTGATTCAAGTTAAGCAAAGTTTAATGTAATGCTATTTCAATAGATAAATAACCAAGAATTTTTAGTTCCTTCATACAACAGATATTTATTGAACACCCATTTCTATTCCAGGCATCTAAGTATTCAAGAAGTAAACAAAGTAGAAAAAAGTGTTCCTGACCTCAATGAACTTACACTGTAGAGGAGAAATGAAGAAACAAGTAAATATATTAAGAAGTCAGAAATTATGCAGAAAAACAAAGCAGAGAAAGGGAATAGGAAAAGCTAGCTATATATGTGTATGTCTAGTATTGAGGGGTTATATTTTATAAATGATGGTCAGATAAGGCCTCACAATTAAGGGAAAATTGAGCAGACACCTAAAGGAAGTGAAAGGGTAAGTCATATAAATATATGTTCAAAATATATTCCAAGTAGAGAGAGAAGCAAATACTAAGGCCCTGATACAAAAGCATATTTGACATAGTCTAAGGAGGCCACTATCAATGGAAATGAGTGAGGTGTCATAAGAGGGGATGAGATCAGAGAAATAGCAGGGGACCAGGTATTATGGGACCTTGTAGGCAATTAATTTCAAGGATGTTGTTTTCACTCAGAGTGAGATGGGAATCCATTGGAAAGTTTTGAAAAGGGTGAGACTTACATTTTTTTTAAATTAATTTTTATTGGATTATAGTGGATTTACAATGTTGTGTTACTTTCTGCTGTACAGCAAAGTGAGTCAGTTATACATATACATACATCCACTCTTTTTTAGATTAATTTCCCATATACTTCATTACAGAGTATTGAGTAGAGTTCCCTGTGCTATATAGTAGGGTCTTATTAGGTATCTATTATATATATATAGTAGTGTGAACATGGCAATCCCAATTTATCCCTCCCCCCTTTTTACCCCTGGGTAACCCTAAGATTGTTTTCTACATCTGTAATTCTATTTCTGTTTTTTAAATAAGTTCATTTTTTTAGATTCCACATATAAGCGATATCATACGATATTTGTCTTTGTCTGTCTTTCCTCACTCAGTATGACAATCTCCAGGTCCATCCATGTCGCTGCAAATGGCATTATTTCGTTCTTTTTTATGACTAATATTCCATTGTATATATGTACCACACCTTCTTTATCCATTCCCCTGTTGATGGACATTTACATTGCTTCCATGTCCTGCAGTGAACATTGGGGTGCATGTATCTTTTTGAATTATGTTTTTCTCCAGATATATGCCCAGGTGTGGGATTGCTGGATCACATGGTAGCTCTATTTTTAGTTTCTTAAGGAACGTCCATACGGTTCTCCACAGTGGCTGTACTAATTTATATTCCCACCAACAGTGCAAGAGGGTTCCCTTTCCTCCACATCCTCTCCAGCATTTATTATTTGTAGATTTTTTTGATGATGGCCATTCTAACTGATGTGAGGTGATACCCTGATTTAGTTTTAATTTGCATTTCTCCACTAATTAGTGATGTTGATTTCCATTTCTCTCCTAATTAATGATTGAAGTGCTCTTTGGCCCTCTGTATGTCTTCTTTGGAGACATTTAGATCTTCTGCCCATTTTCTGATTGGGTTGTTTGTTGTTTTGATATTGAGCTGAGCTGCATGAGCTGTCTGTATATTTTAGAATAGAGTTTGTGACTGTGATGTTGGGTAGGATAAGTCTTTGCCAGGTCGGGGGTGGGGGGGGATGCTTTCCTATCCATTGCAGTATCTTTAGCAGCTTCTCTGGCCTCTGTCCACTAGATGTCAGTAGTTTTCCCCCAATTTTAACACCAAAGTCATTTGCAGACATAGCCAAATATTCCCCAGGAGAGACAAAATCACCATTAGTAACTAACCACTGTTTTAAATGGATCACAGTGATTGCTTTCAGAGAAGGCACCAGAGGGTGAGATGGCGGGGAGAGGGAACAAGAAGGGAATTCTGTAACAGCCTTTACCAATAATCCAAACATACTCTGTGGAGTTGTAGACTTTCATAGTACTGGATATTGGTGAGAACTGGCTGGATTCTGGGTACATTTTAAAGATAAAGCCTAAGCTTTACAGAATTTGTTAATGTGAAATAAAAGCAAAGAGAAGAGTCAAGATGTTTATATATTTTTGCCCAGTGCTTACAAAATCTACCATATTATATAAATGTTTAGATGGTTCTCAAATATAGCTCAATTAGAAAATTGATTGTATTAATTCCAAGCCTGAAAGTTTAAGTTTGAAGGAACATAAATATCCCTTGGAGTTTTTGTTTACTAAGGTAAGAAAGGCACAGAAGAAGTAATTTTTGGGTTGAGAATATATAAATCAAGACTTCAGTTTTGGACCTGATAAGTATGAGACCTCGAAACACAGGTATTCAGTATGGATTTGAGCATATGAGTTTAGAGTACCGGAGGAAAATTATTGATCAGAGTTACCCACTGTGGAGCCATCAGTACACATATTAATCATCAAATGAGTATGATTAATACTGGACCCAGGGGTATTTAAATATTAGGAAGTCAGGGAGATAAGCAGGAAGCAGGCTAGGAGACTGAGAAAGAGTCTTCAGTGAGAAGAGATAACCAATTGCAGGGGATATACCGGAAGTATGTGAAGAAGTTGCCAAAATATCATTAATAAGAGAAGGAAAAAAAGGTAGAGAATTTATTTAGGAACGTGGGGGTTATCTGTAACCTAGGTTGCTATTTTTGTAGGTTGCTGTGATGCTCATTCATTACAGTATGCACCAAACAGAATTAAAGAGAGGAAGTAAACACAGAGGATGTGGACAATTCATTTGAAAAGCTTTGTCATAAAGAGGTGGGGGTGCATTGGGGTGAGAGTAAATGTAGAGAGAAGTAGAATAAAGAAGGTTCTTTGTTCTAAAATGGGAGGCATTAGAACAGGTTTGCTTGCTGAAAGAGATGATCCAGTTGAGAGGAGAAACTGGTGCAGAGGACAGAGGGATAATTGCTGAAGTGTTAGGCTTGAGTGAGCTTCATGGGAGACAATCCAATGTAAAGAGAAATGGTCAGCTCAGATAGAATCTCAAAAGTGCATCTGTGAGAAGAGCAGAGACGACTGAGCACGTGGTTAGCAATAAAGGTAAATTGGTATGGAGGTGGACTATGTAGCTCCTCTCTTCTGATTACTTCTATTTTCTTATTGAGATTGCGAATAAGGTATTCAGCTGAGAGGGTTGTTGGAAAAAGAGCTGGTGAAAGTTTCAGGAGAAAAATGATGTAGTGCTTTAAAGAGTGGGAGATTGTTCAAAAAAATAGAGTAAGTTTCCTGGAACCAATTTGTGTGTGTGTGTGATTGTCTTCTCTAAATATAATATTTTAAGCAAATGTTTTTACATTCATTCTATATGTTTTGCTTGGATGTTTAGTTAAGTCCTCTGTACACCCATCCTCACTATTACATAAATGTTTACATGGTTCTCAAATATAGCTCAGTTAGAAAATTTACTGTATTAATCCTAAGTCTGAAAGTTTGTTTGAAAGGATATGAATATCCCTTGAGCTCTTCAAGGAGATCTTAAAAACTTGAAGCAATGTAGAGTAGTCATTGCTTTAAAGGAAAGATGACTTACAGAAGAGGAGATCATAAAATAAGATGGAATTTAGTCCTAAATTATCCAAGCCTCTATTAGTTTCCTACTATACTGTGTCTTAAACACATAAGCAAGTCCTGGAGAGTAACAAAATGGATAATTATTTCATTGTAAGGGCTCTAACAGTAGTTTAAAAAAAGGTCTGAGTGACACACTTGGGATTAGTTAATTTATGGAGAGTGCTTTAATGAAGGGCTCACTGAGTAGGTGACATGTGATCTGGATCTTCAAGAATGAATAGGAGTAGAGACTATTTCAAACACAGAAATTAGAAATTGGAAAGATGTGCAGTTTTGCATGGACTGTGAAGGAAAAGTAGTTGACTCTGGTTAGAACCACTTTGGAAGTAAGGTAAATAGAGATAAACAGATATATAGCCACTATAGAGGTGTAGATTCTAGACATTGCTGAGGTATTTGGAAGTTTCCTTTAGGCGATGAGCAGCTGACACTTTTCAAGATGACCTGACAATTTTCAAGAATTGCATGAAAGGATTTCTACTTTAGAAAGTTAATGGCATGGAGAGTGGGCTGAAATGGGGACGACTGGGTACAATGAGGTCAATTGGCTGATTAATGTCGTCTGGTAGCTCCTGATGAGTGACAGTGTCAGTGAGTTTGGTGAAAGGAACCAGTTTAAAGGAAACATTTGAAGGCCTTGGTGACCTGTTGAACGGGAGGATGGAGTGATAAGTTAGAGAATGGAACAGTAACATCTCAATAGCTGTCCTTTGAAATTACTCTTGAATGACCTTCAGTGAACTAGATTTAGATGTCTTAGATACAAGTGAGTCATATTCAAATGTGCATATGATTAATAAAAGGGATGCTTTGATAGAAATGAGGGAGATACATCCCCTCTACTTTCTCAAGGCAGAGAACACCTAGATAATTATATTTTTGACCGCCTTAACAGATGTGCTTAATAAGATTTTTAAGGATTTTATAATAGTTGTTTGTAGAATGGAGTTGGTTTTAGTTGATCATTAAGGAAAAAGGAAATAAAGTTTACATTTCCTTCATTCCTTATGAATCTGTGAGTTCTACTTTTACTTGAATACCCTGATGCTTCTTTGTTTCTAATTCCTACAGAATCGTAGACCTCAGAAATCAGCAGTTAATGAAATAAAAGCCTGGAGCATACTTAACATTCTTTTATTAGCTCTATAGTTGATATAGCCAAACTTTCAGAGTAGTAAATCCCTTCTTTGCTAGAAGGGTTAGAGCCTGATCTGTCAGTTTGTATACTAAATCCAAGGGCAGTAAATTAAATAACCTCAGAAAATTAAAAATCACTTTACGATGAACATTCTTATTACAAAACAGAACCATGATAAATAACAGCCCATCTCTATTCTACTGTAAAGGACTATACATAGTAATTGGGCAGAATTAATTCCAATGAGACTCATGACTTTTTTCTCCCCTGATGACATTAGTATAAACTGACAAGATTTTGTCAACTGTTAATTATTTTAAAAAATCACTGCACTAAAATTTTCAGATTATTAATTCTCTTTACATCTTTAATCGTAACTATTTTTTTAATCACTGAAAATAGAAATGCTGCCAGAAATAAATATGCTACTGAGGATTTATCTTCTTATAGATCTGCATGCAAACAGTCAACTGCGTTTTTCACCTTCCCATCAAGCAAAGCTAAACAATTGGTTTAAATTATAATCAGGATATTCTGGAACATTTTCAATAAATAATCCTTTTCAGTTAATATTATCAGAGGAATACATTTGAATGTAACTTTCAGTGAAATATAATTTTCATTTTCTCTAATACATTTATAATATAGATCAATGGAACAGGATAGAAAGCCCAGACGTAAATCCACACACATATGTTAACCTTATTTTTGATAAAGGAGGCAAGAATATACAATGAAGAAAAGACAGCCTCTTCAATAAATGGTGCCGGGAAAACTGGACAGCTACTATAAAAGAATGAAATTAGAGCACTCCCTAACACCATACACAAAAGTAAACTCAAAATGGATTAAGGACATAAATGTAAGTCTAGACACTATAAAACTCTTAGAGGATAACACAGAACACTCTTTGACATAAATCACAGTAAGATCCTTTTTGACCCACCTCCTAGAGAAATGGAAATAAAAACAAAAATAAACAAATGGGACCTAATGAAACTTAAAAGCTTTTGCACAGCAGAGGAAACCATAAGCGAGATGAAAAGACAACCCTCAGAATGGGAGAAAATATTTGCAAACGAAGCAACTGACAAAGGATTAATCTCCAAAATATACAAGCAGTTCGTGCAGCTCAATATCAAAAAACCAAAAATGGACAGAAGGTCTAAATAGAGATTTCTCCGAAGAAGATACACAGATTGCCAACAAACACATGGAAGGATGCTCAACATCACTAATCATTAGAGAAATGCAAATCAAAACTACAGTGAGGTATCACCTCACACCAGTCAGAATGGCCATCATCAAAAAATCTACAAACAATAGATGCTGGAGAGGAAGTGGAGAAAAGGGAACCCTCTTGCACTGCTGGTGGGAATGTAAATTGATACAACCACTATGGAGAACAGTATGGATGCTTCTTAAAATCCTAAAACAGAACTACCATATGACCCAACAATCCCACTACTGGGCATATACCCTGAGAGACCCATAATTCAAAAAGTGTCACGTACCACAGTGTTCATTGCAGCACTATTTACAATAGCCAGGACATGGAAGCAACTTAAGTGTCCATTGACAGATGAATGGATAAAGGAGATGTGGCACATGTGTACAATGGAATATTACTCAGCCATAAAAAGAAACAAAATTGAGTTATTTGGAGTGAGGTGGATAGACCTAGAGTCTGTCATAGAGAGTGAGTAAGTCAGAAAGAGAAAAATAAATACCTTATGCTAACACATATATATGAAATCTAAAAAAAAAAAAAGAATGGTTCTGAAGAACCTAGGGGCAGGACAGGAATAAAGATGCAGCTGTAGAGAATGGACCTGAGGTGACAGGGAGGGGGAAGCGTAAGCTGGGACAAAGTGAGAGAGTGACATTCACGTATATTCACTACCAAATGCCAAATAGATAGCTAGTGGGAAGCAGCCACATAGCACAGGGAGATCAGCTCGGTCCTTTGTGACCACCTAGATGGTGGGTAGGGAGGTTGGGAGGGAGATGCAGTGAGGGAGGGGATATGAGGATATGAGGATATGAGGACATATGTATATATGTATATGTATGTATATATGTATATATAGCCGATTCACTTTGTTATACAGCAGAAACTAACACAACAATGTAAAGCAATTATACTTCAATAAAGTTAAATTTTTTTTAATAATTTATTTTATCAAACAATGATGTGGTTGCCTAGATATTGTTTTGCCTACATAGGTCACCATTGCATTAAGGACCCCTCAGACTAATGGCCTCCTTGTTTAATTAAACCCCCCCAAATTCCCAAATCACAAAGAAAAAGCCAACAGAGCAATATGAACTATCTGAAAAAAAAATGATGCTGATTTTGTTTATTTTATGGCCTCTTATATCTGCATATTTACTGTTATGAACTGGAAATTATGAATATTTTACCTTTTTAAATACACTGACAACTACATGAGAGTATACCTATAAAACTTTTATATATTTATTTTTACAAATATTTTTACAAATGTTTTTCATATTCTATTTTTTTATACATGTGTAGTCACAGTTTGATTTTGTGATGCAAACAAAGTGGCAATCAAGTTTAGAAAAGAACCAGTGTTCTTTTGGACCTTGAATTATTCCTTCTTTTTTGAGAAATTTTCAACATATACACATGTTGCTGAGAACTAGTCAGGAGTGTGTTGATCCCTGGAATTGTGTAGAAAATAATTCAAACAGGCTTCCATTTGTTACTGAATGCAGTGTTGCTAACCATGGGGTGTAATATAGCAATAGCTATGCATCATGACTCTGTGTGTGTGTGTATGTGTGTATATGAGAGAGAGCAAGTGTTTCTATTTAAAGTAAAATAAAAATCAATTGAGTGATGTGATACTATATATAGAAAAGCCTAAAGACTCCACCAGAAAACTATTATAACTGATAAATAAATTCAGTAAGGTGTCAAGGTACAAAATTAATATACAGAAATCTGTTATATTTCTATATACTAATAATGAACTATCAGAAACCAAAATTAGGAAAAAAATTCCATTTAAGATTGCATAAAAAACCCAGGAATAAATTTAACCAAAAAAGTGAAAAACCTATACCCTGAAACTATAAGGTACTGTTGAAAGAAATTGAAGACAACAAATAAATGGAAAGATGCACAGGGCTAATGGATCAGAAGAATTAATATTGTTAAAATATCCATACTAAACAAAGCAATCTACAGATTTAACTAAATCTCTATCAAAATACCCATAGCATTTTTCACAGAACTAGAATAAATATCTTAAATTTGTATGGAACCACAGAAGACTCTGAATAGCCAAAGCAATCTTGAGAAAGAAAAAAATCTGGATTTTTCCCTCCCTGACTTCAAACTATACTACAAAGCTATAGTAATCAAAACAATATGGTACTGGCATTTAAAAAAAAATAAATGTAGATCAATGGAACAGAAAGCCCAGAAATAAACCCTTGCACATATGGTCAATTAATCTACAACAAAGGGGAAAGAATATACAGTTGGGAAAAGAGAGTTTCTTCCATAAATGGTGTTGGGAAAACTAGACAGCTACATGTAAAAGAATGAAACTAGACCACTTCTTACACCATATACAAAAGTAAACTCAAAATGAATTAAAGACTTTAAGACATGAAACCATAAACCTTCTAGAAGAAAACATAGGTAGTACATCCTTTGACATAAATCATAGCAATATTTTTGGGAATCTGTCACAAGGCAAAGGAAACTATAGCAAAAATAAACAAATGAAACCAAATTAAATTTAAAAGCTTTTTCACATCAAAGGAAACCATTGACAAAATGAAAAGACAACCTACTGAAATGAAGAAATATTTTCACATGATATGACTAATAACAGGTTAATATCCAAAATATGTAAACATTCACACAACTAAATATCAAAAAACCAAACAACCTGAATTAAAAAAAAAAAAAAAGGGAAGAAGACCCGAATAGATGCTTTTCCAGTGAAGACATACAGATGGCCAATAGACACATGAAAATATGCTCAACATCACTAATCATCAGAGATATCACCCTGTGATGAGATCAAAACTATTGATATAATGAGATAGCACCCAATACCTGTCAGAATGGGTATTATCAAAAAGACAAAAAATAAGAAGAGTTGGCGAGGATGTGGAGAAAAGGGAGTCCTCATGCACTGAGGGTGGAAATGTAAGTTGGTTTAGTCACCATTGAAAACAGTATGGAGATTCCTTAATAATTAAGAACAGAATTACCTTATGACCCAGCAATTCCACTTCTGAATATTTATCCAAAGAAAACAAAAACACTAATTTGAAAAGATATGTGCACCCCCATGTTCATTTCAGTATTATTTACAATAGCCAAGATGTGACTGCAACTTAAGTGCCCATCCATAGAGGAATGGATAAAGAAGTGATATACATACTTTTATATATATATATATATATATATATATATATATATATATATATATATACATATATATATATACATACACACACACACACACACACATACACATACATACATACATACAATGGAATGTTACTCAGCCAAGAAAAAGAAGGAAATCTCGTCATTTGGAACAACATGAATGGATCTAGAGGGTTTTTTGCTGAATGAAATAACTCAGACAGAAGAAGGCAAATGACATATGATTTTACTTATCTGTGGAATCTAAACAACAAAACAAACAAACAAAACCAAACAGAAACAGACTCAGACACAGAGAACAAGCTGGTGATCCATAGAGAGAGGAAATTGGGAGTTGGGTGAAATAGATGAAAGGGGTTAAGAGGTATAAATTTCCAGTTATAAAATAAATAAGTCATGGAGATGTAATTTACAGCACAGGGAATAAGTAATAATCTTGTGATAACTTTTTGTGGTGACAAATGGTAACTAGACTCATAGTAGTGAGCATTTTGTAGTGTATATAAATGTCGAATCATTATGTTGTAAACCTGAAGCTAATATAATAATCTAAGTCAACTATATACAAATTAAAAAAGAAAAAAGTAGAAAAAACAGTGGTCATGAATCAGAGATGGAAATCTCTAAAATAATGATTACAATATTGTGAAGTAAACTGGGTAAAATTTATGCACCTTCAAGTTTCTATAGAGTTGAACAATTCTATAAAACTTTAAACATGAAGCTTGGCAGTTTTTGGCTCTGAGGTGAAAGCTTATTTCCAAAATGCAATATATTTGTGGCAGGATCACTTAGAATATTTAATTTTTTTGACCTCCCCATAGGTTTCTCTTCCTCATTTTAAACACCTAGCTGGGATTTGTAATTCTTTGTGTCCTAGAGTTTGAAGAAACTCATGTTAAATGGACAGTTCGTTTTTATGAATGTCCAATTCAGTGAAGGGATAATGAAGGCTGTTCTAGAGCAGTTGAAGAGGAGAAGAGGGTTTAGGGAAAGTTACTACAAGGAGGAGAATTCCCACTATTTGGAAAAAGACTAAGAACTGTGATTCCTGCCAGTTGGGGTGACAGAACTCTTGATTCCTGGTTATGCCCTAGAAGGGTGGTAAAACCTAAAGGAGAAGGTTAAATGGCAAACCCAGGAACGCTGGATGCTACACTCAGCAGTTTCCAGCTTCATCAAAAAGTTCAAGTCCTTTTTATGACATGGAAAGACAGAGAAACATGAAGGATTCCCCGGCCACGCACCAATGATGTGGTGTAATCTAAGATGGAGGAAATTTTATATAATATGGTATGATAATAGACTAGGAAATAGAAATTCTCAACAGTTCAATGTTAGTAATTTAGTATTGCATTTATTTTGACCAAGGATAGACAGGCAGTCAGATCAAAAGGCAGAGAGTGACAGAAGACAAATTTCAAAATGTTTTGCACAATGCAGTCCTGAAACCAGATTTACACCCCAACCAATTATTTAACTTTTTAACAACCAAAGTGCTACTGCATCTGACCCTAGTGTTTAATTTTGTTCTTTTAAAGAACTGTTCAGTTTCTTAATTTGTTTCCACAACTGTGAAATAAGTGTTTTAATATTATGAAATAGATCCTGTGATACTTTTCCTCTCCTTCAAAGATGATGCTGAAAGTATGAGCTGTATTGCCAAACGTGACTTATATTTGCAAGTCTAAGACTAGGAGCAGAACAAATTATTTCCCTTCTGCAAAGCCTCTGTCCTCTCCCCCATCTTTCTCTTGCTTGGCATACTTTTTTTTTTTCCTTTATAGATGGCCACATGTTATTATTTCCTCACATTTCCTGAAGGGCGAGCCATGATCATTTCTGTCTGGAAAGCATAACTGTGGCCTGCATAATGGAGGAAGCAGTGGGAGAGCTGCAGATTGTGCATCTGTCAGAGCTGCTCATTTGATGAGTTTGATGAGTTAGGAAACAGATCTACAGCTTCCTCCCTAATTTTTACTTTGACCTTTTACGCCAAGGAGTATAGAAACGTTAAGAAAGTAAGACAGTCACAATTCAACTTTGCTATTGTAGCCACAGACACAAGCTTTTAAATGAAATATGTTCTTAATGGAGATGTCTTCTAAAATCCAGGTAGTTTGCATGTTCTTACTTTGGTAAAATTGTGAAGGAAAGGAATGACTTCCAGAATTCAACCTCATTAACAGTGTGCATATCACATTTAAGAATTCCACATTTCACCTTCTTTTTTATAGTTGTGGTCATTGGTAGCAGGAAATATATTTTATTTAGAAGTAATTGACCTTTTGACTCCAATCAACACACATGAGGACAAAATGAAAGTTAGTTAGCAAGTATTTCAAAAGTTACTTCTTTATACTTTTTAAAATACTCTATATGCTTCAGCTTTCAAAAGCTTGAAAAGGCAATGCAGGCAAGTAGGTCCCTTTCTTGCCAAAATGAGCAAGTTTTGTTGTTTGCCAGGAAAAAAAAATATTCTTCTATAGTTCAAGATTTTTTTCAAAGTGAGAAATCGTTTGGAAAAATGTCCTATTCTCATTTGTAAATCACAGAACTATTTTTGCTTCCTGTCCATTCTCACATTTGGATAAAACAATTTTGGTTTTGAATGCATACATAAGCCGCCTGGCTTGCTTTTTATCCTCAGCCTAATGGGGGAATGGAATGAGACTGCCTGCAGCTTGAAGCAAATCTAGAAAGGGCTGTTCTGACAATTTCTAACTCCTGAAAATAGCATACTGCCTTGCTGATAGTGTATTCAATTTATTTAAATTGTTGTGCTAAGGGAAAATCATTTTTCCTTCTGTTGCTCTTCCCATTATTCTCAGCGTCTTGTGCCATTTGACTTGATTCACTGACTCTCAGATCCCCATCACCTTCCTGAATACAACATTGAAAATAGATAACTTTCCCAAGAATGGAAGATTTTATAATTTTTCACAGATCAAATTCAATTGCATATCCAATTAGTTATTAAAATATACATATACAACATACATGGATATTTTTGCAACTCAAGACAAATGGATAATAGCAGTTGATCAACAAATGTAAATATCCCAGGTAGAATTAGAACCTAAGCAAAATCCTCAGCAGTGGTTATTGACAGAATAGTTCCTAGAAAAGGAAGAAAAAAAAAGGATGGGACATCAATTCCCTACACTTTTGTCAAGTATTTATCATTTTGAGTTGGAAATGCCAATATTATTCTCTTCAAAATTTTTAATTTATATTTTGTATTTGTTGTTTTTTTAAAAAATTTATAGGTGTCTCACTTTGTCTCAGAAAGAATTTGAAGTGATTTAAATACATTCAGTACAAAAGAAGATGTTGAAAAATGATTTGGAAAAAAAAATGACATGAAGAGAAAACATCACTGAGAAAGACAGTGCCAGCAAAGCACAAAGTACATGCCATGGCCAAAATTGTTTGCCAAGCTTACTACTAATAAAGGGCTAAAAATTATCTTAGACCAGTCTCAAAGTTAATGCAAAGAAGACGGCATATAATGCAAAGACAGCAGTTAAATAATTCATCATGGCAATAAAATCAAATTTATTACATACAAGAACGAGAATTACACCACTACTAAAACTAACTTCCAGCTAAAAGTCAGTAAAATCAGTTCTTACTGAGTCAGAATAATGCAGCCCACATATTTTTTTCTGCTGTTACTGAGACTACCTATATAATTACACTAGTTTAATGGTTTCATTGTATCTTTTAACATAAGCCAGTTAAATGTGAGAGTATAGCAATAATAACAGCAACAAAAGCAACGCTAAACCCCATGACCTTGACTCAATAATTTTTGATATACAGCCCTTCAGTTGATTTTGATTTACAAAAGTGAGAGAGGATGTAGAATCACCAGCAGAGACTGTTATCTGATCACAATTTCCACCAACCCTGCTTCTCCCATGAATATTAAAGTCTTTTATAAGCATCAGTATCCAGAGCTCTCTATTCAACTCTAGCTCTTTAACTCATTGTGACTGTCTTACCACAAAACCAAAGCCTGAGGAAAAGTCTGTAAAGTCCCCAATCTCATATTATTCCTAATAGAAGTCTCCACAAGTTTATAAAAATTATAACAAGGAATCACTTTTTACCTGGTCTAGAGTAATCCTCCACAGCTTGCCGTATATATAGAATAACTGAAGTTACATACAATATTCGCTTCCCAAATAGAGATGCAATTAAAATGTTCTGTATTTGTACCATATTATTTCACTCAGAAATACTGTTATTTAAAAATGCTATTTGATACATCTGTATCTAAACTGAGTATCTGCATAAAAGGTATCTAGTACTTTCACCAATATTAGGATTTACGTCCCCAAACATGATCAAGTCTGCCCTGCAGTAAGTCTTCAAAATAAGATTGAAAGAGTTCTCAATAAGAGATCCTACTTCAGAGACAATAACGTGCTTTAGTTTGTAGTTCTCAAGCTGGGCCTCATATTAGAATCATATTATAATGTCTTGTCCCTGCTCCCAGAGTTTCTGATTTAATCACCCTGAGGTAGGATGCAGTGAATTGGGTATGTTAAAAAGCAACGAAGGTGATATTTTAAAAAAGCAACGAAGGTGAATCTCAATAAGCTGAGATTCACCATGTTAAACCAATCAGTTCCAGCTTACCAGGAAATTAAAACAAGTCTAGTGAGAAAGCTCCAGGCTCATAAAGTGAAAAGATCAATTCGTTTTCTTAAAGTTTTCAGGGTTAAAGTCAACTACTCAGTTTTTCCAGCATTTATTTTTTTCCTGAAAATGTTGATGTAGTGAGAGATCTAATTATGAAAATGGAGTCATGAAGTTTCAAACACCAACAGAAGGTAAAATTACAACCCAATTGAGGAACCAAAACATACAGGCCCTAACTTATGGAAATCAAAAAACAAAAACAAAGTTCAGTAGACAAGTCTTTGTCACTAGAATGAGTTCCTAATATAAACCATTGGATTAATCTGAACACATCTGGAGGTTCCTCCCCCTTACCTGAGGATCTCTTTCTACACATAGGGATAGAATGTCAACTTGGTTATAGGAAATGGAAACATTTTCTGGAATTCTGGCTCAGATCACCTGTGTTAGATTGGAACTTATTGATGAATTAGCTAATTAAAGAGGATTCTTCAAGCGAGCGTTTCAGCCACCAAACAAACAATCCACAAAGACTCTCATGGTGGAGATGGTGTCAGGAAACTAGGAAGTCAGTCTCTTGGGCCAGTCTTTAATCAAAATGAGGCCAAGGAAATGCTCCTTTCTGAGATCAGAATGGGTGGTAATTAGATTCTCACTATGCCTTGATGGGACATGTAAGGAAATAGAGCTTCCCTCCTGTGAACATAAAAGTACATGGATTTTTTATATTTAGAAATCTGGAAATATTCTCATTGTGCTCAAAAAAATCATAAAATCTAGATCTGATTAAGTTACCCTTCAAAGTCTTTAATCTTCCTATACTTTTCTCTTGGATGAAGGACAGTAAATTGAAGATTGTCATCATTTTCAGAATTTTCCCTACACGTCAATTACATTCCTGGGTAAGACAGGCTCCACTATATTCTCAAGCCAAATTTTGTATAAATTCAATAGAATTAGAGAAAAGATAAAATTTGATGTCTTTCAAATTTTATTTTTGCTTGAGGAGAAATATACTTTATGCACAAATAGTTTGCATATATAAAAATTGAAAATTAGAAATTATGTACTTTCTAGTTTTTGAAATTATATTCAATAATACCATCCTGCAACACCAAGATGAACTAATTTAAATACAGTGACTGAGATTTTATTTTAAGAATATAAATTTCTCAAAAATATATTAAACTGAGAGCAAAATAATAAATTTGAAATATAATAAAAAATAAATTTCTAATAAGAAGTTACTGGGTACATTCAATACTGTGGTGAAATATCCATACAAGCTATTTAAAGAATATTGATAAAAATATAAATTGTTTGCCAAAATAAATCTAGGGTTTCTTTTTTTAAAACATTTTCCAACTTCCTCTCCACCCCTAATGACATGGCTTTGTTCTTTCAAATTGAGAATCAGTGAACCAACATGAGTATTGATTGAATTAGAATGTGGAAGGGCATCTGAGTTGCTGACAGTATATAAAATTGAATATATTTGTATTAGAGGGACCAACATGTGAAGTCAGAATTCCTGTGCAGCATAGGTGACATTTAAAAATATCCTATTTATCACACCATCCTCTACTTGCCTGAGAGTAGGGAAAGGATAGTAGATATTGAAATAAATAACTCTTACCATTCCTCCCACCCCCAAGGATATGCTTCATCTTGTGTCAGCTCACTATATTGTATGTCTGTTTGTGTGGTTTTGAGTGCATGTGCACCTTTTGAGATTCTCCCTCATCTGTCCTTCCCTGCCTTTCCTTTTGGCAGGTTTCTGCCTTGCATTGGGGAAAAACCTGTTTTCCTCTAGGCAATCTTCTCAGCCCTCTGGCAGTGCTCCAATCCTTAGGTGCACCATCCCCATGCAGTTGGTAGAGGTCTAATGGGAAAGAGTAAGTACCTGGATGCTGTTTCCTGACTATCAAATCTGTCATGCCAGGCTTTGTGCAGCCATTAAAAGTTTATTAAAATTCGGGCTGCTTACTAGTTTCCTTACTGGCTTCTACTTATTATGCTGAGTGATGAAATGAGCAGTAGGACTCTTCCCTCTTATAAAGCACGTACCTCTTTCTGAAGTTTATTTTATTTAGCAATTTTTGCACCCTCAATTCTCAGATGGATTTTTTTTTAATTAATTATTTTTTAAGTTTTCTGGACTAACCCAATCATTAGGGTGGAAGCAAGACTCTTGTGACACTCTATATCCTTACCATCAGGTAAGGTCTGCTTGACTGCCATTGGCATATGATTCTACAGATATATACTTAGTTTAAACCTTCCACATTCTTTCAAGTCCGATAATAGTCCTCAAATAATTTGGGGATTAAGTGTACATAAATGGCATCTCATGGTACATTGCAGGAAGTCTTAAATAACTGCAAGATTATATGTTTGAAAATTATATTTTTACCTAGGTTTATCTTGGTAGTAAAAGGAAAACAACTCTTGAATCTAGGCATATGGAAAGTCCTGAAACTGAGAAAAGTGCCTTAAATTATAGTTAGGTATTTAGCAATATTTATGAAAATTACTTGTTATGGATTTTGTAATTCTAGGAAAACATTACAAAAAAGCAATAATTTGTTTACACAGTATCTGACTGTGGAGTTAACAATATGGTATAGTGTCAAAACATGGACCAGATACACCTGTTTTAGATTTACAATTTGTTCCCTAAGTTTGTGATGGTTACTTTAACATCATTTCTTTACTTAAAGCAAATTAACAAAAGGAAACAGATTGATATAAGGGTTATTTTGATAAGAAAATATGAAAGTTATAAAATTGCCTATTACAATACTTGACATATATTTGCTCACTTGTTAACTATAGTTATTTTTAGTAAGACAGCTTGTTATAGAGAGGTTCACTTTGTCATCATCAGCCAACAGGTGTAAAAATACAAATTAATACCAATAATTGTAAATATTTGCTGAATTTTTGTTTTGTATCCAATTCTGTGCTAAGTGCTTTATAAAGATTATAGAATATAATTTTTGCCACAGCCCTGTCCAAAGATACTATTATCCTATTCATTATACCAATAATGATACTGAGAGTCAGTTTTCCAGATCAGTAACTGATGGTTTCATAATTCTATTACAACGAGTCTCAATTCATAGATCTTAATTTTAGCCACTATACTATCCTATTTCCTTGCTACATATTTGCCATTACATGAAATTCATGCTTATGTCCCAATATTTGCTCTCATTCTTTTTGTTCATATTGTACCTTATGCAACTTTGGCAATTGCTATATCATAGGTACACAAACAACTTGTAATTAAACTAGGGCTAAAGAATTTTTAAATCAATGCTGCTTACAGCTAATTTGTTAATCATTGTACATTATTTGAAATGGAAGGAAAAACAACCTAGACATTTGTTCAGCTGTCTTAACCAGCAGCATTATTCTAATTGAAAAAAATTCCCAAAGGGCATAGTGATATTTTTTTGTATAGGGAGTTAGCCTGCTGGCCTCTGATATGCTGGGAAAATTCAGAAAGACTTTTGCCTAAATTCTCCCTTAAAATCCTTAAAAAGAAATTTTGAGGGGCTATAATGGGAATAGTTGGGTAAGGATCTCTGAAAATCTGCTCCACCATAAAGGCAAAGAGAACAGTAGAAAAAAATCAACTTTTTCAAACTGTAGAATTTACCAAAGTGTTGCAGTAATCTTACAGGAGTTTATTTAAGAAAAACGACTGAATCTGATGAGTATGAACAGTGAATTTTATGGCATTTTTACTTGCCTATCCCCCTTCCATATCAGAGTTCTGTAATAACCTTGAAAACCAAGAACTTTGTAGCAATAACAGTAGCCAGGAAAACCGGCATCCTAGAACTCACTGGGAGGGGCAGAACAGTTTTGAAGTTCCCCAAAAAGCTCAAGTGTGGAAAGTTCATGGAAAGCCCAACTTGCAGTTTTATGTTTATTTTAACTGATTCAGAGTTTATATTTACTGCAAGAAAATGAATTTTTTGTTTGTGAGAAGTTTGTTTTCAAAACAAACAATACCAACTGCTTAACATTGCTGTTTCCTGAGACAGTGATAACCACGGATACAAAAGAAGAATACAACCAGAAGACTTAAAAAGAAAAGTTGCAGAATTGCTGTGTGTAATGGGCTTCAAAACCTCCCGTATATTCCTTGAAATTTAGAAAGTCATGTGTATGTGCAGGACTGTGTGCATACTCAGTAAAGATGTGAAAAGGCTCTGATTTCTCACTTTTGTCTTGCCTTGAAGCTCCACACAAGCAGACAGGGAAGCTTAAGATAGAATTGTAATCTGCCAGCTGGAGTTTTGAAGGCATGTCCCAGCATGCACACAGAGCCTCTCAGCTAAATCTTGGTTCAAAGCACTGAGGAAGTTTTTGTCTAATAATTAGCTGCCCACTAATAAAACTGAACAGAGACTTCAGTGCATATGCAACAAAGAGTATAGAATTTACAAAATTAGGAAAGTCACAAAATACGTAAAGAGCAACAGCAGAAAAACAAAATAACAGAGAAACAAGAACAATAGATCCCAAGGAAAGAGACAGATCTATTTTCCAGAGTGGCCACATTATTTTATTTAAAATGTCAAATTTTCAACAACAAAAAATGTAAGTCATGCAAAGAAATGAGGAAATGTGCATATACACAGGGAACAAAGTTAGTAGATACTGTCCATGAGGAAGTCCAGATTTTGCACTTACTACACAAACTCTTCAAATCAGTTATTTTAAATGCATTCAAAGAACTAAAGAAACGCATGTATAAAAAACTATAGGAACTATGAAAATAATTTCTCAAAAAATAGAAGATGTCAATAAAAGATAGAAATACACTAGAAAGGCTCAACTGTATATTTGAGCTAGCAGCATAAATAATCAGTAAACTTTCAAAATAAATCATAAAACAAACAAAAAATATTATAAAGAAAACTAAAGAGAGCCTCAGAGACTTTTAGAACATGATCAAATGTACAACATATGCAAAATGGGAGTCCCTCAAGGATAGGAGAGAGATTAAGGGACAGAAAAATATTTGGAAAAAAAATGATGGCCTAAAACTTCTCAAATTTGATTGAGTACATTACACATCAAAGAAATTCAATTAACCCAAATTGGATGCTATGACTATTCATTCAACTTGACTATTATAGATAAAGTCAAAGATACCTACACCTAGACACATAATAATCAAATTGTCAAACATCAAAGTCAGACAGTATTTTCAAAGTAGCAGTAGAGAAGTGACTCACTGTGTACAAGCAATCCTCAGTAAGATTAGCAGTGCATTCCTCACCGGTAACTAGGAAGGTCAGAAGACCTTCATAGGTCTTCATAGGCTGATGTATTCAAAGTGCCCAAAGAAAGACTGTCAACCAAGAATCTATATACAGAAAAACTATCCTAAGAATTGAATGAAAAATTAAGTCATTCTCAGTTAAACAAAACTCAGAGAATCTGTCACTAGCAGACCTGCCTTGGAAAAATGCTAAAGAGAAAGAACACTAGGGAGTAACTCGAATACACTTGAAGAAATAAGGAATACTAGTAAAGGTAACTGCACTGGTAAATATAAGACAGTATACATGTTTTTGGTATTTTGTGGGAGAACACTTTTCTGCTCTCATTTGATTTAAAAAACAACTCCATACATAAAATTTGTGTTGATGGGCTTATAATGTATAAATATATAATTTTATGTCAATATTAACACAAAGAAGGAAGAGAGATAATATTGAAGTTAAGTTGCCCTTATTGGAAGTAGATCACTGTAAGCTAAGGTGTTAATTGTAATCCCAAGAGCAACCGCTAATAAAATAATTCAAATAATAGAGTTAAAGTAAAAATAAGGGACTAAAAATGACATTGTAGAAAACACGTATTTGACACAAAGCTAGGCAGTAATGGAGGGAGAGAAGAATAAAAAAGACAAATGACATATAGAAAAACATAATAAGGCAGGCTAACTCCTACCTTTTCAGCATATCAGTTAATTACATTATAGGTGAGGAAAAAAACTCTTCAATCAAAAGACAGATTGACAGATGGATAAAAACATGATCCAACTATATGCTGTCTACAAGTAACACTAGATTCGAAGGCACAAATGTGTTCGGTAAGCAAAGGAGAGCAGAAGTGGCTATACAAATATTGCATAAAATAGATACTCAGAAAAAATTTGTTATTAAAGACAAAGGCCATTTTATCAAAAAGTTAAGTCCATCAAGAAGATGTAACAATTATAGACATAAGCACCTAAACCACCAGAGCCCCCATATTTTATGAAGAAAAATAGAGAAAAGTAAAAGAAGAAACTATTTAAAAATAATAGTTCAAGAATTCAATGACCCACTTTTAGTAATGGATAAAGCAAATAGGCAGATTTTTTTTTTAATTTATTTTTGGCTGCATTGGGTCTTTGTTGCTGCGAGTGGGCTTTTCTCTAGTTGAAGAGAGCGGTGGCTACTCTTTGTTGTGGTGCATGGTCTTCTCATTGCAGTGAGTTCTCTTGTTGCGGAGCACGGGCTCTAGGTGCCCGGGCTTCAGTAGTTGTGGCCCGTGGGCTCAATAGTTGTGACTTGCGAGCTCTAGAGCGCAGGCTCAGTAGTTGTGGTGCACGGGCTTAGTTGCTCTGTGGCATGTGGGATCTTCCTGGACCAGGGCTCGAACCCATGTCCCCTGCATTAGCAGGCAGATTCTTAACCACTGCACCACCAGGGAAGTCCAGATAGAAGATTAATATGGAAAGGGAAGACATGAAAACTGTTATGAACTAATTAGACTGACCAACCATCTATAGAACACTCCCAACAATGGCCTAATACACATTCTACTAAAATGCACATGGAACATTCTCACTGAAAAACCATATATTAGATTATAACAAAGCCTCAATTTAAAAGGATAAAACTCATACAAAATATGTTCTCTTGCCACATGGATTGAAATTAGGAATCAAAACAGAAGGAAATTTGCAATCCACAAATATATGGAAGTTAAACAAGACTACTATGTAATCAATGGATCATAGAAGAAATCGCAAGGGAAATTAGAAATAGTTTGAGATGAATGAAAACAAAACCACAATATATGTAAACTTACAGAAATGCTTAGAGGTAAATTAATAACTATAAATGCCTATATTAAAAAAAGAAGAAATATATCAAATCAATAACATAACCTTCCAACATAAGAACTTGGAAAAAGAGGAAAAAAAAAAGAAACAAAGTAAGCAAAATGAAGGGAAGGCTGATAATATTAAAATCAGGAGAGAGGCAGGTCTACTACCACATTAAAAATTAGAAAATGAAAAATATGTGTCAACAAAATACGCAACTCAGACGTAATGTAATATTTTCTAGAAAGACACAAAGTTTCTAAAATGTTTTAAGGAAAAATATAAAATTTTAATATGCCTATAATAAGTAAAGACATTGAATTACTAAACAAAATCTCAGTAGAAAGGAAATACCAGGCCCAGCTCTCTCCATTGGTAAATTCTACCAACTGTTAAAGGAGAATTAATATTAGTTATTGACAAATAGATGTAAGAGGGAATGAATCACCTAAAATCACATTTGACCATTTGATCCTGTCAATTACCAGTAACACAAGGGTAAAATTTAAACTCTACTGTATGACATACAAGTTTTTCAAAATAATATATATGTAGGGCTTCCCTGGTGGCGCAGTGGTTAAGAGTCTGCCTGCCGATGCAGGGGATACGGGTTCGGGTTCGTGCCCTGGTCTGGGAAGATCCCAGATGCCGCAGAGCGGCTGGGCCCGTGCGCCATGGCTGCTGAGCCTGCGCGTCCAGAGCCTGTGCTCCACAACGGGAGAGGCCACAGCAGTGAGAGGCCCGCGTACCAAAATAAATAAATAAATAAAATAAATAATATATATGTATATATGATATTCCTTAAAAACTATAATTTGAAACATTATTTTCTGAAAGCATTATATATTTTCCCATACCATTACATTTGATTGACTAATTGCTATTATGGTCAGTTGACATGTCATCTCCTCCATTAAAATAGCTTTGTGGCACCACTAAAAATAATGGCTCCTTCAAGTGTTCTGTGACTGTAATAATTTAAATTATAATTATTAATAATTTCTTCTAGAGTACATACTATATCTTTATGATGATAACTATTATTCTATAGCACCAGGAGATAGAAAACATCTCATTTACTTTTCTCTTTCTTAAATGACTAACAGTTGAATTGCACATGGTGGGTACATTAAAACTACATATGTTGAATTTAATTTCTCTTTTATGATATGTGAGATACTATTGGATCTAAAAGGAATAAACTGACATTCAAATAGACTGGGTCTAAAAAAAATTGTATCTTTCCTTTTAGTTGGCTTAATTTTTTGGTTTACACGAGTCATTTTTCTCATTTTCGTTTCCAGTTCTGTTTGCACATTCTGTTAGGCAAGGTATTTTGCACTCTTAGTCAAGTATTGTAGAAAACAGAGAGGTATCCAATGAACAAATTTTGGCTGGTCAGCTTAATCCCCAGAAATGTTCTGGTCCATGTTTGGCTCCCCCAGTAATAGTAATAGCTTCTTGGAGGTCTTGATTTTAATTGTAATAGTTCTTCTATTGTGTAATAGTTGCCATACAGCCATAATTTATTACTTGAAATTTGGCATTTCCTTTGCTTAAATAATTGCTTTGTATCTTTGCCATCCTATTTTTTAACTGTAGCATATAATTTTTGAGGTGGGTAGAATATAACCAATAAATAAAAACAGTATCATCCCCTTAACTCAGAATATCTTCAGTTTGGAAAGCACTTTGCTTCTCTCAGTTTTCAATAAGTGGTAACTTGGACACAAATAAAGGGATATAGTTAAGCTTGTCTGAATTTACTTGTTTCAGGAAATTCATTGTGAGTTATTGTAGTAGATGAATGATTTGCCATCACATTTGCCAGATAAGTTGAAAAAGAAAAATCAAGTTTTGATAGTTTTGATTATTAATGTTGTGTATTTAAGATCCACATCTCAACATGTGTTGACTTTTCATGTGCTTTTAAAATGAACCATAGAGGTTTAGGACCACTTAAATAAAAATAATCATTGCCATAGAAATAAGCCCTTTGATAAGAACCTTTATTTACATAAGTTCTTTTTCTGCTCATAAAACTATGGATACTTATAAAAATTATCAGTTTTGTTAAGTATTTTTAAAGGTTATTATAGATAGGTACTCTCATCAAACATGAGAAACTTATTTTTTCCCTTAGCCTTATGTCTCTTGTATACTTATCTACTTCACATCCCATTTTGTTTCTCAAATTGCCTCCTCCACTGTGTAAAGCCCATTTATGGCAAGTTGACATTTTTATAAATGATGTGTAGAATATTTTCAAGTGCAAGGAAAGGTAAAATAAAATTTAATAAACAGTCAAATCCTAGCTGCACTTCATGTCTAAACTACTTCGCACTGCTCATCAAGAAGCTTTTTGTGTCATCCTGATGGAACCCTTCTGTCTCCCTCATCAATTTTATTCATCTTTCCCCCCAGACCACAGCCAGCGGAGTTTGTTGGAAGCCAAATGAGTGAAATATGCTTGGTTATGGTTGGTTCCTTCCGTTTCTCCTCATCTCTTCTACAATTCATGAAGTGCCTTTTGAATTTTTGTAAGGCAGTTTTCCGATCAGTTGGAAGTCAGCGAAAGGTTAGCATTAATGAGTTCACTTTCACAAAAATTGGCTTATTACCATGCAGATTTGCAGTGTTATATGCTAGTGGTTTTATAGTCATTTTCTGTATTCTTTTATAAAGATATTCTTTTACCTGCCATATGTGCAAATAATGAGCCCAGTGAGACTCTCTTTTTATAAGTAATTGTAAGTAATAAAAACATCACTTCCATAACTCATGGTAAATTAGCTAAGTAAAATAAAATTTTTGTACAAAGAAATTACATTTGATAGCAGAGAAATTTTTATTAAGCCTGTTGTTCTTTCAAATAAATATTATGGTGATGATTTTGTTAATAATAAAATCTAACATAATAGAGGTTTATGAATACAAGGAACTTTAGATAATTATGAGTATAATGTTCTTTAGTTACTATTATGTAAAATGTTATGTACTCAACAGATTTAAAACATAGGCATCTGAAAGCAAATTCATATATAAAAATTATTTAAAACAGCAACCGATCACAATTTAAAAATTGAGTTTTAAATTTGCTTATTTTCTACTGTAAATGTTTATCATAATTTGTAAAAGTGAATATTAACTAATAAATGTTATTTTCCTGTTTTCTTTTTGCTTTAGCTCATTATCCTGCCTTGATAAAACTAAAGGTAATGTAAAATAAATTATTTATCATCAAGGAAGAGTTTTGTAAAATCATACCTTTTCAATTAATACTTAGAATTGTTCTTATATAAAAAATTGAAAGAGATAGCAACTTATAAACTTATTCATGATTAATATTATTTTGTCTGCTGATTGAGAGAGTGGTCAGTAAAACATGCTGTGTACCAATATAGTATTTGTGTAAACTTAGAGCTTGGATTCACTGATTATAACTATATTGAGCAGTTTAAAGGAGATTACTTTTCAATTACATTAAAATACAGACATGAAAAACTCATTTTTTAAAAATTTATTGGAGGAAAACAAACTCACAATAATTGTCATTTTGCAGTTAACACTTTAAGTGAATAATACTTGAGAAAAATTGATTTTTCTTAAAATGTATTCAACTCTGACTTTAATAGAAAATGTGTTTTTCAAAACTAGTTTAAACATTTATACCAATGATTTTTTGGAGTATTTTTATAAAACTGTGTACAAATATTAATAATCTTTTAAAGAG
Source organism: Stenella coeruleoalba (assembly GCF_951394435.1). Taxonomy (NCBI): domain Eukaryota; kingdom Metazoa; phylum Chordata; class Mammalia; order Artiodactyla; family Delphinidae; genus Stenella; species Stenella coeruleoalba. Next base: position 22,791,072 of record NC_137148.1, read on the forward strand.
GAAATTCTATGTTCAATCAACATGTTTCACTCTTTCAATTTCGTAATTTTTATCTTGAACACCAAGTCCTTTTGGTTTAGGAGCAAAATATTTCAAAAACATTTTTATTTATTTATTTTTTGCTTTTATACAAAATGACACCAATCTTTACGGGTTTTATTATTTTTGTTCGTTTTAACTTATCTTCCTCTTTCAGTCATCAGTTGCAAATTATGATCGTTTGTCATTGTTCTTCTGTTGAGCTGTATGCTCAGTTTTCCAAATGGCTCCTTTTAATACACTTTGGGCCTGGAAAATGATTAGTAAGACTGGAAAACTATGTTTTTTATAGAGGGTAAATGAAGCTCTTGACTGACCTATGCATGATCAGTATTATAGGAGGGCAAGTCAGACAAATGTTTGGTTTATGTATGTAGACTTGAGCTTTAATAATTCAGTATTTTTAAAAATCCATGTATTCTGTATGATATAAACTTTAGGCTCCTTTCACATTAAAAGAATCAGCTAGGTAGATAAATGTGATAGCTCCAATCAAACTTCCAAATATCCATTTGTCCTTTTTAATCTGGATCCTTCCTTGCATATAGGTTGAAGTCTTCTGATTGTATTATGGCCAATTGGATAAGGGTCAGAATGATGGAAGACACTTCCAGAATAGATTATTAAAAGTATTTTGTGGGGTTCTTTAATTCATCGTTACCCTTATACAGTTACTTTGAAGGCCATGTTCCTTTAATGACAAATAGTGCTTCTCAAACTTAATGTTCATACTGCCTCCCAGGGTTCTGGTTACAAGCCAAGTTCTAAAAAAGCATACTTATGAGATCGTGTGAGATCTCTCGTGTGAGATCGTTCGTTTCTAGCAAGCTCTCAAATGATGCTATTGCTACTGGTTCATAGAACCCACTTTGACTATCAAGGTGCTGTTTTGAATAACTTAAGATAGACTGAGGGTCACTAACCTAGATCTGATTTTAGATTAATAAAAAGCAAAGCATCACTCTTTTAAGCCAATGAGATATTTTTTCTTTTTTTAAATTAATTTTTATTGGAGTATAGTTGCTTTACAATGTTGTGTTAGTTTCTGCTGTACAGCAAAGTGAATCAGTTATACATATACATATCTCCCCTTTTGTTGAGATTTCCTTCCCATTTAGGTCACCACAGAGCACTGAGTAGAGTTCCCTGTGCTATACAGTAGCTTCTCATTAGTTATCTATTTTATACATATTAGAGTATATGTGTCAATCCCAATCTCCCAGTTCATCCCACCCACCCCTTACACCCTTGGTACCCATAAGTTTGTTCTCTACATCTGTGTCTCTATTTCTGCTTTGCAAATAAGTTCATCTGTACCACTTTTCTAGATTCCACATATAAGCAATATTATACGATATTTGTTTTTCTCTTTCTGACTTACTTCACTCTGTATGACAGTCTCTAAGTCTATAGACATCTCTGCAAATGGCACTATTTCATTCCTTTTTATGGCTGAGTAATATTCCATTGTATATATGTATGATATCTTCTTTATCCATTCCTCTGTTGATGGACATTTAGGTTGCTTCCATGTCTCAGAGAAATTCCACCTGATGCAATCATGTTTGCCTCTCTGCTCTTAGGCTCTCCTTTCGCTCATATGTTCAGCCCTTCATTTTATTTAGATTTAATATTTGTAACTCCTAGAACTAACTTCTCCTAAAATTTAATAGCTGCTTTTCATCATCTTTCATTAACCTTCAATAGTTTTAGTAGTGGTTAATTTTTCAGGGAAGCAGAGAACTTTTTTGACCTGATCTTCCATCTTATTTGTCTGGAAGCATTTTTAAGGATATTTACTTATACTAGTGGAAAACTTATCATCAGTTTTCATAAAAGAAAACAATCTTTCCTTTCTCTTCTCTTTCTAAAACAGGTTTGTGTAGGATTTGCACCATTTCTTTGTCAAATGTTTTATAGAATTCACCAATGTATCCTTCTGGCCTTGGGGTTTACTTTCTGTGAAAGTTTCTAATCGTGAATTTATTTTTCAAAATGTTTCTAGTGTATTCAGGTTTCCTATTTCTTAAGTCAGTATTGCATTTAAATTGTTCTTTGCAGGTCTTTATTATCCCTTTAATATCTGGAGTATCTGTAATGCCCTCTTTAATTCCTAATATTGGTAATTTGGGGGAATAAGATAATTTTCTATCTTTTAAGCTTTTTTAATATTCTTTTGGCAGGAATTCAAATTACTTAAGGATTATTTGAACCTCTCAATGTTTGTTTCTTTAAATTTGTTAGTTTGCATTCACAGGAGCTGTGGTACATAGAACGTTGCTCTCATAAAATATTCATAGACTTAATGTTTTAGGTGGAATTAATACCCTGAGTGTTCAACATGGCGTCTCCACTCCACTGATTGTGAATTAAGCATCTCTCATCCTTGTGTGTGTTCTGGGCATTTTTCGTTACTAGCTCCCATTAGTTGTTCTTACAGTTCTTAGTGGGAATTTAAGAATCTGTTGCACTACTCACACTTATTTGTTGTCACCCTATGAACACACAGCTTGAAAATTATCTAGGGAATCAAGTAGGTGCCATGCATACTACAGAGAACATTTATTCTGTGTAGCTTTCACCTCTGTAGTACTCTGCACCACAGATTTCAATTATCTCAGTCTCTTGGAATTTCAGTCTTTCTTCACTGTGCAAGATCCGAGTACTCTGCTTGGATGCTTCCTTCCTTGGCTACAATTCAGGAAGTGTCCCACAAAGATATAAATCGTGGGTGAAATCATAGTGTTGGTCTCATTTGTTTCCCTTCTCTCAGATATCACATTTATTAGCTTCCTTCCAATTGCTAAATGTGTGAAAACAGATTTTTTTGTTTTTATTTTTTTCTTAATGTTTTATCTAATTTTCTAATTCATTCTAGTTCAAGGACAAGTCTCATATCAGTTCTCTGTCCTGGCTAGATGTGAAGATAGAACATTCATTTATTAAGGACAGAAAATAATAACTATAAAATGTCTGTTTTCTCAGTTCTATTCACTAATTCCATGAGTTTGTGTACATTAATTTCAGATTTTTATACTCACTGTTTAATATTCCATTTGTTCATATTTATGTTCATTTATACATATAAAAGCATTTTTGCATTTTGGCTTTCACTTTTTCAGGTACATAAACATGCTATCTAAATACTTTGTTGAACTTAATGAAGAAGTAATTAAAAATTGAATATGACTTATATTATGCTTGAATTGACTAGACAGCTCTCTGGGTACGTTGTTTTAACCTACACTCAGGCTAACCTGTACCAGATTTTTAACTCCAGGGACAAAACCAGGAACATCAACAAGCACACTACACTTTTCTCAGTCTTCTTTAACAGGACAAGCTTGTAAAAGGGTAACATCACATTTAGGACAATGAAAAGAATTACATATTCATGCTTTCTGTTTCAACCTCCTTTGCTGGTGTACTATAGAGAAATCAAGACAGTTACTATTTACTTTCCTACTTTATGTTTTAGTCTATAAACAATATAAATCCAGAAAATTTGCCTATAAGGATTTTTTAAAAATAAACATATCATTGGGCACTGATTAACTCTTTCCCACATAATTCAAATAATTTAATTGTTAACTAGTAAATATATCACCTCGATAGTGAGTTCAAAAGTTGAAATAAAATGTATAGTAAATCTTTTAGCTTTACGGAATGCTCTCTCAAAAAGACTGAAAGACATCAGTGGATTATTCTGAGAAGCTACCACTAACATTCTTACCTCAGTCGACTTGCTCTGCTTTACTGCCTTCTAAATAATGTAAATATAATTTATATCACATATAATTCATAAAACTATGTTTATTATTACTGATTCTTGTGATTACCTAGAAAGTTTACAGTAGGATCTCATGAACTCAGGACCTGCTCAGAAAACGTGTGATAAATTTAATATTTTAAAACATAAGCAATCCTCAAAAATATATATACACATTTTTGTCTTATAATCTGAAGCATCCTAACACTCTTTACATCATCCCAACTAGGACACAAGTCATTTACTCACTATAAATCTGTTTTCTTTTTCTTTTTTTAAAATTTATCTTATTTTATTTTTTAAATTTTTTTGTCTGCATTGGGTCTGCTGCACGCGGGCTTTCTCTCATTGTGGCGAGCGGGGGCTACTCTTCGTTGTGGTGCGCATGCTTGTCATTGCGGTGGCTTTTCTCGTTGCGGAGCACAGGCTCTAGGCACTCAGCCTTCAGTAGTTGTGGCACGTGGGCTCAGTAGTTGTGGCTCGCAGGCTCTAGAGCGCAGGCTCAGTAGTTGTGGCACACGGGCTTAGTTGCTCCGCGGCATGTGGGGTCTTCCCGGACCAGGGCTCGAACTCGTGTCCCCTGCATTGGCAGGCGGATTCTTAAGCACTGTGCCACCAGGGAAGCCCTAAATCTGTTTTCTATATTAAAGTATTTCTGATAACTGCCTTCATAAACATGAATAAATTAATTATGGTTATTATTAGTGAAAGTATTCTTAATGCAATAAATGAGTCATTTATTGTGATCTGTATGAACCCTACAAGCAAAGAGCCTGGTACATTCTGTGTAACATAGTAGAATTCACAAATATTAGTTTCCTAGAAAATTCTCCCACTTTATATAGTGAAATATGAATATTTCAGTTTTTATTGGCTTCTGTAAATGTGGATTTGTTATATTTAATATTTATAACACTACCATCTGTGATAAAATTTGTCACATAAAATAGTTGTAACAGTCACAAAAATCTAAGATGACAGACAGCCATGGCAGAACTCTTGGCAGAACTTTTGTTCACTCTCCTCCTAATGTCTCTTTGCAGATTCTAGGCTTCTCTCCTATTCCAGGTATAGAATCTTATTATTGCAAACCAGTTACTGTAGAGTCATTCACTTGACATGGAAGCTTTGGGTATGGTCACTGCTGAGAATCTCTCCAATACAATGTAAAAGGAAGCCTTCTGGAGTTCTTCTGAGAGGTTCTGTTATTCTTTTGAAGGAAGACAAAAGAGCAAGATTCCTTTCTTTTATATTTTTCTGGAAATATGTATAATTGGTAGATGCAGTTATCAGCATATGATGTCTATAACCAGTGTAGTCACTCTTGGAATCTAAAGTCAAAACAGGTGTGTCACAGAAATGATGAGTTATCCATGACATTCTGAAATACAGAACTAACCACTGTGTAACTACACTGCCTCTGCCCTCACTCTTTCAGGCTATTTTAACAACTGTTACTCACTGGTCATTGATTATGTAAGTTTTAGCATACAGTATTAGTGGAAGCATAGTAACAATGTCCTGTTAATGATATGAATTTCCAACAGTAATAAATAATTAAATAGGCATTATTTACTTATTACATGGAATAATATGAAACTTAAAATATTGATATCTAAACTTCATAATATCATAGAAAATATTTAGTGAGAGAGCAAACAAATCAAAACCTAAGGAAGGTATATGCCATATATTTGTAATTATAGAATTTTAGATGTACTTTCTGTCTGCTTCTCTCAGTCTCTTTTTCTTATATGATATTTTTCAATTAATATGCATTTTATCATTTTATACCAGAAGTTTATACAAATTTAATTTCTTTCTAAAATAAAACTATGTAACAGAATTAAGCATGTCGGGGGATAGCCCCAATGTCTGAATTCAGTATCACTGAATTAAAATATTCACAAAAGAGTGTTCAAAAGAAAACTTTACATAAATTCTGTATTTTAAAAATCACGTTTACTATGACAGACTCTAATGCAACATATGAGAAGAAAGTTCAATTCCATGAAAAATAGTTGTCAAAAATAATTGTTTGGGTTTCTGTACATTGTTAACAATGGATTTAATAATTATTTTAAACTAAAGTTATCTTTCAAATTTGTGATTATCTGAAATTAATACATACAATAGAAAAATCTTATTTGTCAGTTATGGTTTCTTATATCAATGCAAAACATTGGCTTAATATTCAATGATTTCTTTCTATAACTTAAAATTTATACACAATTTAGGGGAAAAAAGTGTTTAAAAACTACTTCAGAACACAATGAGTATTTTCTCACCAAACAAAGTATTTTAAATTATTCATTCTTAAGATCATCTAGATAAAATGTTAAATGTGATATTCTGATTGTCTGTTTAGAATATATTGTATTTATTCTTCCTGCCAGATATTGTACAATCTTCCTTATATTTATATTACTTTAAGTTAAATGATAAGCAGGGTTGTGTTTGTATGAAACCAGTTAATTATAATAATAAAAACCACCTGACTCTACTTATTATGTTAAAATAGAATTCAGTATAGTTTGTAAGGTTTTTTCTGTTATTATTTTCATTTATTTTCACTATGCTCAGAAGTATTAGTGCTAATTTGCATTCCAAAAGATAGTTTCAAATGGTATCTTGGATTTAAGTTGAAACATAAAAGCCAAGAAATTCAAAGTTAAGCTCATATTCGATTTTGTTATAATTCCCATTAAAACTGGGCTATTTTAAAAAATTTGCATATTTTTCATTTATAATGCTCTCTAATAGTGTTGGCCTTACTGCTCAAAGAGACAGAATAAATACTTTAAGACTCAAGATTTAAAGGACTTTGTAGACCCCTTTGTCCATCGATGTTTCTCTTTACCCTAACTGACTTTAAACTATTTACTGTGAAAAAAATGTTTCTGTTATTCAGCAGTAATCAATGTGTACCTACTGTGTGTGACACTTAGCTTGTTGCTGGGGATTCAGAGATAAAAATCACAGTATCTTGTCCTAGAATTCTTCACAGTGTAATGGGAAAGACAAAATTATAATTTGATTGTTTTATTTATTACAAATGAATTTCAGAGACATAAAACTTACAATGCTCATCTTAGAATCATGAAAATATGGTAATTTAGTAAATAATATTTTTGCTGTTCATTAAGAAATTGTATCATTTAACTTGTAAGCATGGACATTAAATATTTCAGCATCAACTTCATGGGGGCTCAGACCCTGTGTGATTCTCTTGGGATTATTCTCCCAAAGTTTCTAAGATGTGCTTATATTCATTGAATTTCCTGGTGACTTCCTATTCTATAGTCAATCTCCAGTAAATTATAGCTTGTTTAAGCAACTTTTCTACAGTAATCAAGATCCCACTTTATTTCAAATACTTAAGACTACAAATGATAGAGCAGTTGAAAGGGACTGGGTTATGCATCTATCATCATTTAGTTCCAATTTCTTCCTTGCCAGTTAACTAGGTGTGCAATTGAATATCTGCAAAGCTCAGTTTTAACATTAATGCAAGCAAAGCCTTTACATAAAGTGGTTTAAAAATTGTTTTAAATATCTTCTTAATGCCATCTCTTTTTGACCAATATATATGTACCCAAGATACATAATTTTAAAACAGTATCATTCAACACAGTTTGAATCAAAATCACCAGCTATGCATTCTCAACCTATACAAACTCATTTCAATTTCTTTCCCAAGTGTACTTATGTGAGTAGTACAGAACAGAAGGATGGAGATGTTTAATTTCAGACACTCTCTATCCCTCTGTGCTGCCCCGGAAGTCAGGGAAGCATCAACATTCATGTATTCCTTCTTTCTTTCACTTAATACATTTTTAGAAGTTGCATTCTGTGAGTTGAGCACTGGGCCATCCACTAAAAATACAACAGTGAGGAGGAAAGAAATGGACCCTACACCGTGGGACCATTACATTAACAGTGCACTGGGCATCCTGTCAGAGAAACGAAGGAGTCCACAGAAAGTGTTAGGCTGAAGCTGGCATGTAGCAGCTCATGAGAACAGGTTGTTAACTGTTCAGGATTTGTTCACTTTTTAGGAATTTTGCTGACCAGTTGATGTCATGTTACTCAAAATCAACCATAGTGGGAGTATTCAAACCATGGAAATCAACAAATGCCAAGATACAAATGTTTTTGCTTGTATTTTGCTCTTGTTCGCTTCTCTGAGAGCTAGTTTTAAATATTTTTCGTCACACCACTTTTTGAAATGTAAAATAATGGCAGTCTACAGGGTCAGAATTGGAAGAGGTATCCTTGAAAGTCTCCTGAATGAAGTGATGTTTAAACTGAGTAGTTTAACACAGACAAAATAGATCTTGATAGAGAAAGTGGAATTTTTTGTAGATGAAATGGCATAAACACAAAGATACATAGAAAGAGGTATGATGCCTTAAATGCAATCAAAGAAGTCCAATATAGCTTAAATTAGAAAATAAAGAAGAGAATGACAGAAATTTAAGATGTGGACATGGATAGGGAAATTTTCACATAAAAACTTCCAAATCATATAAATGTCTTGATTTTTAACTCAGAGGCAATGGGGATATAATGCAGTATAATTTTATCTTAACTGCATTTAAAAATTAATTTTGCTATGGTTGCAGAGTGGATTGAAGAGGAAATAAGCGTTTTGTGGGTATTGAATAGGTAGAAAATTTTTTCTCTAGTTAGAGAAATGTAATTTTGGCTTGGATGGTAGTGGCCATGGAGTTGAAGAGAACTGGATATGAAAGCTTTTTCATGAAAAATTTAGAGGATTTGGTCATTTGGATATGTAAAGCAACAACAAAGGGGAAAGTTATGACCCACAGATTTCTTATTTGATCTTTTCACTCATTTAGTGAATGCCATTATTGGGATAGAAGGCACAGGAGCATAAGTGGGAGCTAGGGAAGATTTAGAAATATACATTTGATATGTTTAGTTTGAAGTCCCTGTATAGGTAACATTCTTATAGAAGGGATGTTGAGAAGGGAGTTGGAAGTGAGGGTCTAGAGGATTGAAAGGTAGTTATAATTTGATGATACCATCTGGGGGTGATGGAAAGAGAACACAACCATAGACTGGAAAAACATACAAGACATTTAGGAAACTTGTTTCATCTATTTTTGTGTAATAAACAACCCCTAAACTAAGTAGCTTAAAAATTAGCAATAATTTTATTTGTTTACTTTTGCCTGTGTCAGCAATTTGGATTGAGTTAAGCTAAGCAGTTTTTTGGCTGGTTTCAAATGAGATTACTCAGCACTCTGTCTTGGTCTAGATGTTTTGAAATTGCCTTACTCATTTGATTGACAGTTGGTCCTAGCTGTTACCCAGACCACACATTTTCATCAGGCTAGCTTAGGATTCTTCACATGGGGACTTGGTTCCAAAATCAGCAAAGAGATGATCTCAATGCTCATCATTTTTCAAGTTGCTGCTTGCATGATATTTGATAATATCTCACTGGCCAAAGAAAGTCACATGGACAGTCCCAGACAATCTGTGAAGAAAGTATCCATGAGTATAGAGGCAAGGACACAGGATACATTGCGGGCTACTTCAGTAACAGTCTGTTATAAACCTGAATGATCAAGTAGATGGTAAACTAGCAAAGAAGATGGAAAAGAGACAACTAGGGTGTTAGAGATAACAATAGAAGTAATTGCAAATGACAAAGGAAGATAGTAAGAATGACAGAGTACTGTTAATAAAAGGTTACATTTTTGGTCCGCATGTGGTATCTTTGCATCTTTACTGTTTCCTTCATCCATCAACTTTGTGTCAATTAGGATTACTTTCAACTGTACATAATGAAAAGGAACTCTTACAATGGCTTAATCACAGAGATACATGCTTTACCGTCATAAAATGAGGTCCAGGTATAGATAGTTCAGCCCTGGTACTTTGTCTTAACAAGAACTCAGATTCCATTTTTTGTCCATGATTTGTATTGTCATTTTCCATCTTAATACTGTTACTGACCAGGGTTCTTGCCCTCCTTACTCAATAGAAATTGATAAGAGGCCAGACAAGAAATTCAGACAAGGCTTTATTGGGGCCTCTGCTGCAGCAGTGGGGAGAGAGAACAAGTAACAGGTTCCCTTGCTCACTCAATCACTCCCCAAGTGGAGGTGAGCTGGTTCCTTATATGGGGTGAAGGTAGAGGTGTGTCCAGGGGTCGGGCCAGAGGGGTGGCTAACGTGTTTTGCCCACCCCTTTGGTGGTGGTGTGTGCAGGGGGCCTCCTGCTTTTGCTCCCAGCATTTCATAGTGGCAGTTGGGCTATTTGGTCTTTTCGTATCTTGTTGTCCATAATTTGCCCTAACTGTGCATGCACTCAGTTATTTTTAGCCTACTTTAGTTTCTTTGTATTTTGTCGCTGGAGAAGATGTTTGTCCAGGTGCAAGCACTGCAGCAGAGGCTCCCAGGTCCCGGGTCCCAGCCTGTCTCAATACTTGTTGCCTGACTGTTGTAATATGACTGCTATACTTCCAGGTATGAAGATGCAAGAAGGTAAAAAAGAAGTGAAAGCAGTCTTTTAATGAGGCTGTAGGAAGGACTGCTTCTAACACTTGTCATTGCCAAGTGCTCTGCAATATGGTCATATTTAATTTCACAAGGGGAACATTGGAGTATATGTTTAACTGACCAAGGGGTCCCCATAAACAGAATCAGAGTTCTCCTAATGAGGTTATTCTATATGAGAACAACAGAACCTGCCACAAGCTTTTTCCTACTGAGACATAAATAGAAACTTAGCGTTCCCCTTAAGGCCCTAAGAGTTACATGACTCAATTTTCTCCCCCTTATTTTTTTTATTCTAGTAATATGTACTAATTGTATGAGCTTTCAGGAATAAACTGACAGCATGGATTTTTTTTAAACGTTAGAAGATAAAAAAGCTCACATTTACTGAGCATTTAATCTGTACCCAGTATTGTTTTAAGTATTTATGAATATTATCTCATTTAAAACCCCACAGCAATCCTTTGAAATAAGTACTAATATTTTTATTAAATTTAAAGATAAAAAAAATTGATCAGAGATTAACTTACTCAAATTCATGTAATTAATGAACTTTTGAACTTCTGACACAAAAAGTCATGTTTTAGCTGGTACCATCTGTAATACTGCCTACCAGTGTGATTAAAAAGTAAATGACAGAGAGTGCCTTCTATCTAGTATTAACATTTTAGCCTAACATGGGATTTGACACAAGTAAATTTCCCAGTAAAGAAAAAGGTTTTGGTGTGAGACATCTTATTCACCATTATTTTTTTATACATCTTTATTGGCGTATAATTGTTTCACAATGCTGTTAGTTTCTGTTGTAAAACAAAGTGAATCAGCCATGTGCATACATATATCCCCATATCCCCTCCCTCTTGAGCCTCCCTTCCACCATCCTTATCCCACCCCTCTAGATCATCGCAAAGCACCAAGCTGATCTCCCTGTGCTATTCTGCTGCTTCCCACTAGCTAGCTATTTCACATTAGGTAGTGTATATATATCGATGCTACTCTCACTTCACCTCAGCTTCTCCTTCCCCAACCATGTCCTCAATTCCATTCTCTATGTCTACATCTTTATTCCTGCCCTGCCACTACATTTATCAATACCTTTTTGTTTTTTAGATTCTATATATATTTGCTAGCTAAGGTATTTGTTTTTCTCTTTCTGACTTACTTCACTCTGTATGACAGACTCTAGGTCCATCCACCTCACAACAAATAACAACTCAATTTCGTTTCTTTTTATGGCTGAGTAATATTCCATTGTATATTATCGCCACATATCTTTTTTTTTTTTTTTTTTTTGGTGTACGCGGGCCTCTCACCGCTGTGGCCTCTCCCACTGCGGAGCACAGGCTCTGGACGCGCAGGCCCAGCAGCCATGGCTCATGGGCCCAGCCGCTCCGCAGCATGTGGGATCCTCCCAGACCGGGGCACGAACCCACGTCCCTTGCATCAGCAGGTGGACCCTCAACCACTGCGCCACCAGGGAAGCCCCCCATATATCTTCTTTATCCATTTATTGTTGATGGACATTTAGGTTGGTTCCATGTCCTGGCTACTGTAAATAGTGCTGCAATGAACATTGCAGTACATGACTCTTTTTTAATTATGGTTTTCTCAGGGTATATGCCCAGTATTGGGATTGCTGGGTCATATGGTACTTCTATTTTTAGTTTTTTAAGGAACCCCCATACTGTTCTCCATAGTGGCTGTATCAATTTACATTCCCACCAACAGTGCAGGAGGGTTCCCTTTTCACCACACCCTTCCCAGCATTTATTGTTTCTAGATTTTTTGATAATTGCCATTCTGACTGGTGTGAGGTGATACCTCTTTATTGTATGTTTCTTTCCAAAATGTACTGTAACAAAGATCCTGAGAAAGTCTCTCATGATAGAAAGCCTGTATATCATGAGAGCATCAACCCAGGCAAGCTTGTTACATTTATTCAAACTATAAAATTGCTAGTATCTGGAGAACTTGTGCTGATTCAACTTTATTTAAATGGAATATTGCAGCACATTCACAATAGAAGCCTATACCTTTTCTTCTACATGGTAGTATAAGCCTTTATGTTGTTCAGAAAGAAAATTCTCAGAACATTAAAGAAAGTAGAAATTCTTATTATTAAAGAGGTTGGTTAGAAGAAATGTGATGACTCTGACTTCAATAAAAGGCAAGTTTTATTCCAAACAGTGGATTCACTTTTATCAGGCACGCTATATTTTTATGGTAATTGTTAGTACAGTTTATGCTGGGAAGTTTGAGCTATGGGCTAATATAAGTTTCATTATTTTCAATAGAAAAGAAAGTAAGGTAAGTCTATCTCATCTCGAAGACTGATATATTCTGATTTTTTATTTAATTTTCTCATAATATTAGACTTACCAGTTGAGTCTTTTGGGAAAATTCAAAATTTAATGATACATACCTTACACTTACACAATGCTTATACGTCAAATCTATTTCAATTAAAAAGCACACAAAGATTAATGAATTTTCCTGTATTAACTACACTTGTGTGGCCTTTAAAATTCTCATCATCATTTTTTAACATCTTTTTAAAGTACTTTTCATGTTGTTTCTAACTTTGGGGTTAAGTAGTTTGTATACCCATGTTTACTGCTACCTACAGACAGTTTTCTTTAAAAATTCTATTCCATTGAAGTTAATTAAATTTCTCTGAGTCAGTATTGAGTACTTGCAATGCACAAGGTGCTATTCATGACCAAAAAAAGATAAAATGGCATTTGATGTAATTTCTGCTGTTGATTAGTTCATTGTTTAATTAATTCTTCTTCCAAATTAAGTATCAGTCATTAAATAACTACTTTTATTCAATAACTATAGTTGTCTCTAGTTGTAACACAATAATTTAATCCAAAATTAACTATTCTGGTAATACCTTTCGCATTTTAAATATGTGTGACTGAGTATGCCATGCTCGAGAATAAGTAGAGAAGGAGATGTGATGAGATATGAGGTATGCAATGAAGCCAATGGCTAGACTGTAACTTGTAATTCATAGCTGAAATCTGTGTTTCAAATCCATGTTCACTGGGAACTTTGGGAGAGTTTAAAGGAGGGAAATTACATGATTCAAATTATCATGCTTCAAAATCATTTAAAAAAAAGAATAGAAGACTTGGAGCATATAATAAAAACTCTAGATGGGTAGTGTAGGGAAGAAGCAATATTAAAAAAATATTTCGGAAATAATGAAAAACATGAGTCCTCTGACTAAGAAAATGTAGTTGGTTTGGGGAAAGATAAGTAAATATAAATGAATATCAACAGGTCAGTTAGGACAGAGAAAACCATTTTAAAAGCAACTTCAAATAAAATGCAGATTACTAGGCTGACAGGATATTTCTTAAAAACAAAAATGTAAGCCAGAAGGTGATAAAATAATTTCTTTAAAGTGCCTACACAAAATGTTACCAACTTACAATCTGATACCCAGATAACCTGTTTGATTTAAATGCAAATAAACTATTTTCAGTAAAAACATAAAAACTAAGATAACTGAACTACAAGAACTGCTAAATATGGCATTTCAACAAAAACAACACTGAATCCAGATAGAAGAAATAAAGTGTAAGAAAAAATTTGGAGAAAATAAATTGCTTAATATAGAGGAATTTTAAAAGATGTTAATTCTGGAGGTGGAAAATGTTGGCATTAATGTAATACACCTTCATGAGGCTAGAAGGACATAATGAACAAATTTAAAGATTTTTAAGGACCTTATATTGTTCAGCTGGAGGGAGGAGATACTAATTAAATTTTCACCTTTAAAAAATGTGCATGTATTTTTAAAAGATAAGCACAAAAAGAAAATGATAGAATGCAGTCATTCCAAACCTTTAGAGTTGGGAGAAATAGATGGCAACTAAAAGAAAAGAAAACAGAAAACTTGATCAATCCAGTGGGAGGCAGAAAAGGAGAAAAACTAGATATAAAATGAGTGATAATAGTACAAAGTAAGATAGCATAAATTATTAAAATTACATTATTGATAATACACACTCACCATGATACTTAAGAAAAGTAACTAAGAGACTGAATAAAAATCTTAATTAATTTTCAAATTACTAAAGACAAATCCAAATTAAAATGATATATATAAAAGACATGGGATGAAAGATACATAGATAGGCAGATAGATAGATAGACAGATAGATAAATAGATACCCGCCCACATATACCTCAGGTAAATGTAAACCAAATAATGCTGGATCAGCTGCATTAATATAAGATAAAATAATCTCATAAAATGTCATTGCTAGGGATGAAGCGAGTCACTACAATTAAATAAAATATTAAATTACTGAAAAATTATAGCAACCCTAATGTAATATTTAGCTCATAAAACTCAACAATATATGAAGCAAAAAACTCAACATAATTACAAAGATAACTGTTAAAAGTCAATCAATGTGATAAACCATATCAACAGATTGAAGGAGAAAAACCATATGATCATCTCAATAGATGCAGAGAAAGCTTTTGACAAAGTCAACACCCATTTATGATTAAAAAAACATCCAGAAAGTTGACATAGAGCAAACTTACCTCAACATGATAAAGGACATATTATATGACAAACCAACAGCCAACATCATTCTTAATGGTGAAAAACTGAATCCATTTCCTCTAAGATCAGGAACAAGACAAGGTCCACTCTCACCACTTTTATTCAACATAGTTTTGGAAGTTTTAGCTGCAACAATCAGAGAAGAAAAAGAAATAAAAGGAATCCAAATTGGAAAAAAGAAGTAAAGCTGTCACTGTTTGCAGATGACATAATACTATACATAGAGAATCCTAAAGGTGCTACCAGAAAATTACTACAGCTAATCAGTCAGTTTGGTAAAGTAGCAGGATACAAAATAAATGCACAGAAATCTCTTGCATTCTTATACACGAATAATGAAAAATCTGAAAGAGAAATTAAGGAAACACTCTCATTTACAATTGCAACAAAAAGAATAAATTACCTAGCAATAAACCTACCTAAGGAGACAAAAGACCTGTATGCAGAAAACTATAAGACACTGATGAAATTAAAGGTGATACAAACAGATGGAGAGATATGCCATGTTCTTAGACTGGAAGAATCAACATTGTGAAAATGAATATACTACCCAAAGCAATCTACAGATTCAATGCAATCCCTATCAAAAATGGCATTTTTCACAGAACCAGAACAAAAAATTTCACAATTTGTATGGAAACACAAAAGACCCCGAATCACCAAAGCAATCTTGAGAAAGAATAATGGAGCTGGAGGAATCAGGCTCCCTGACTTCATTACAAAGCTACAGTAATCAAGACAGTATGGTATTGGCACAAAAACAGAAATATCATTCAATGGAACAGGATAGAAAGCCCAGAGATAAACCCACATACATATGGTCACCTTATCTTTGATAAAGGAGGCAAGAATATACAATGGAGACAAGACAGTCTCTTCAGTAAGTGGTGCTGGGAAAACTGGACAGCTACATATAAAAGAATGAAATTAGAACACTCCCTAACATCATACAAAAAAATAAACTCAAAATGGATTAAAGACCTCAATGTAAGGCCAGACACTATAAAACTCTTAGAGGAAAACCTAGGAAGAAAACTCTATGACATAAATCACAGCAAGATCCTTTTTGACCTACTTCCTAGAAAAATGGAAATAGAAACAAACGGGACCTAATGAAACTTCAAAGCTTTTGCACAGCAAAGGAAACCATAAACAAGAGCAAAAGACAACCCTCAGAATGGGAGAAAATATTTGCAAATGAAGGAACTGACAAATGATTAATCTACAAAAGTTACAAGCAGCTCATGCAGCTCAATATCAATAAAAGCAAACCATCCAATCCAAAAATGGGCAGACCTAAATATCTTCTTCTACAAAGAAGATATACAGATTGCCAACAAACACATGAAAGGATGCTCAACATCACTAATCATTAGAGAAATGCAATCCAAACTACAATGAGATATCTCCTCACACCTGTCAGAATGACCATCATCAAAAAATCTATAAACAATAAAGTGCTGGAGAAGGTGTGGAGAAAAGGGAACCCTCTTGCACTGTTGGTGGAAATGTAAATTGATACAACCACTGTGGAGAACAGTATGGAGGTTCCTTAAAAAAACTAAAAATAGAACTACCATACGACCGAGCAATCCACTACTGGGCATATACCCTGAGAAAACCATAATTCAAAGAGTCATGTACCACAATCACAATGTTCATTGCAGCTCTATTTACAATAGCCAGGACATGGAAACAACCTAAGTGTCCATCGACAGATGAAAGGATAAAGAAGATGTGGCACATATATACAGTAGGAATATTACTCAGCCATAAAAAGAAACGAAATTGAGTTATTTGTAGTGAGGTGGATGGACCTAGAGTGTGTCATACAGAGTGTGAAGTAAGTCAGAAAGAGAAAAACAAATACCGTATGCTAACACATATATATGGAACCAAAAAAAAAAAAAAGAGTTCTGAAGAACCTAAGAGCAGGACAGGGATAAAGATGCCGACATAGAAAATGGACTAGAGGACACGGGGAGGGGGAAAGGTAAGCTGGGACAAAGTGAGAGAGTCGCATGTACTTATATATACTACCTAATGTAAAATAGATAGCTAGTGGGAAGCAGCTGCATAGCACAGGCAGATCAGCTCGGTGCTTTGTGACCACCCAGAGGGATGAGATAGGGAGGGTGGGAGGGAGATACAAGAGGGAGGGGTTATGAGGACATATATATACATATAGCTGATTCACTTTGTTATAAAGCAGAAACTAACACACCATTGTAAAGCAATTATACTCCAATAAAGATGTTAAATAAATAAATAAATAAACTCAGGATAATAAAAAAATGCAATCAAAATGAGAGATTTTTAACACCTCTCTCATGGTAATAGATCAGAAAAACAATTGATAAGGATTTAGACAATTGGAACAACATAATTTATAACAATGATTGAAGATACATATAGAAATCACTACATCCAGTGCATAGAAATATGGATGATTTCCAATTATATGAGGAACACACTATTTTAACATGAGCTAGGCTGTAAAGAATATCTCAACAATGTTCAAAAAATGGCAAGCATACGTATTTGTTCTTTGATCAAAATAAAATTAAATTGAAATAATTAATAAACACATATAAGTTTCAATACTTAAAAACTTCAGAATAATGCAGTGTTCAAAGAAGGAATCACAGTATAAAAGTGGACATATTTATAACTGAAAACTGATAAAATATTTCACATTAAATGTTTCAGGATGCAATTTAATTAGCTATTAAAAGAAAATACAAGTTCCTAAAGGCATGTACATAGATACATGTATTTATCTATATATAAACTCAGCCAACATACACTTAATATTTGTGTACTTCATCAAATTCTATTTTACACCAAAAGAAAAAAAATCAACACTTATTGAACTCTAGTTAACAAATGCATTTGGAAATATTTAGGAGTAAGCATATTGATAGCTTCAATTAACTTTGATATGCTTCAAAAAGTAAGGTGGACAAATACATGTATAAAGGCATGGATAGACAAATGATAAAGCAAATATATCAACATGTTAATGTTAGAATCCAGTTTGGAATATATCTAATTATTCCCTACAAAATTCTTTCATCTTTGCTGTATGTTTGAAAATTTTTTTTTTTTTTTGCGGTACGCGGGCCTCTCACTGCTGTGGCCTCTCCCGTTGCGGAGCGCAGGCTCAGCGGCCATGGCTCACGGACCCAGCCGCTCCGCGGCATGTGGGATCTTCCCGGACCGGGGCACGAACCCGTGTCCCGTGCATTGGCAGGCGGACTCTCAACCACTGCGCCACCAGGGAAGCCCTTGAAAATTTTAAATAAGTTATATCTTAAAGGATGTATAGCATTTTAATCAGCATGGATTGGGAGTTATCTACTATATCACAGCAATGAGGTAGAAGAGATTGATAAGGTTGTATATAAGGCTGTTGCTATTGGAGTTAAACAAGGGTTACTCTACTTTTATGGACACAGGCAAGGTACTTTGTGTAGTTATTACTCAGAAGGAATAAAAACACTCTTCTCATTGTCATGCTTCTCCCAGTATTGCTTTCAGAAAATGTTTAATAGTCTGACATTGTCATAGACAATGTACTGGAATGTAGATATCTGATTTTTTTTCAAAGTTAAATCTAAATTTTTATTGAAATATATAGATTCACAATATATTACTTTCAGATGAACAACATAGTGGTTGAATATTTTTATAGATTATACCTCATTTAAAGTATTTATGAAATATTGGCTATATTATCTATCCTGTACAAAATATTCTTGTAGCTTATTTATTTTATACATAGTTGTTTGTACCTTTAATCCCCTTCCCCTATCTTGCCCCTCCTTCCCTCTCACCACTGGTAACCACTAGTTTGTTTTCTATATCTGTGTGTTTGTTTCTGTTCTGTTATATTCATTCTTTCTTTTTTTAAATTCTACATATAAGTGATAAAATACAGTATTTGTCTTTCTATCTGCCTAATTTCACTAAGCATAATACCCTTCATTTCTATCCATGTTATTGCACATGGCAATATTTCATCCTTTTTCATGGCTGAGTAATAGCCCCATATATATATATATATATATATATATATATATATATATATATATATATATATATATATATATATATATATATATATATATATATACTTTATCCATTCATCTCTTGTTGGACATTTAGGTTGTTTCCACACATTGGCTGTTGTAAATAATACTGCTATGAACAGGTATCTTTTCAAATTAGTGTCTTTGTTTTCTTTGAATATATTCCCAGGAGTAGAATTGCTGGATCATATGGTAGTTCTATTTTTATTTTTTTGAGGAACCTCCATACTGTTTTCCATAGTGGCTGCACCAATTTATATTCCCATCAGCAGTGTACTAGGGTTCCCTTTTCTTTCTTCACATTCTTGCCAACATTTGTTATTTGTGTTCTTTCTGATGACAGCCATTCTCACAGGTGTGAGGTGATGTGTCATTGTGGTTTTTATTTGCATTTTACTGATGATTAGTGATGTTGAGCATCTTTTCATGTGCCTGTTGGCCATCTCTATGTTTCCTTTGGAAAAATGTCTATTCAGATCTTCTTCCCATTTTTTAAATGAGTTGTTTGTTTTTTTGATATTGAATTGTATTTGGTGTTTTTTTTATTTTGGATATTAACCCATGTCAGTCCTATCATTTGCAAATATTTTCTCCCATTCAGTAGGTTCCCTTTTTATTCTGTTCATGGTTTCCTTTACTGTGCAAAAGATTTTAATTTTAATTAGGCCCCATTTGTTTATTTTTGCTTTTGTTTCCTTTGTGTTAGGAGAGAGATCCAAAAAAATATTGCTATGATTTGTATCACAGAGTGTTCTGCCTATGTTTTTCTCTAGGAGTTTTATAGTATCTGGTCTTACATTTAGGTCTTTAATCATTTTGAGTTTATTCTTGTATATGATGTGAGAAAATGTTCTAATTTCATTCTTTTACATGTAGCCTTCCAGTTTTCCAGCACCACTTATTGAAGAGACTCTTCCCCATTGTACATTCTTGCCTCCTTTGTCATAGATTATTTGACCATAAGTGCATGGATTTATTTCTGGGCTCTTTATTCTGTTCCATTGATCTATATGTCTGTTTTTGTGCTAGTACAATACTGTTTTGATTAATGTATCTTTGTACTATAATCTGAAGTTAGGGAGCATGATACCTCCAGCTTTGTTCTTTCTTATCAGGATTGCTTTAGCTATTCAGGGTCTTTTGTTCTTCCATATAAATTTTTGGATTATTAGTTCTAGTTCTGTGAAAATTGTCATGGGTATTTTGATAAAGATAACACTAAATCTGTAAATTTCTTTAGGTCGTATTTACATTTTAAAAATATTAATTCTTCCAATCCATGAACCAGTGATATCTTTTTATTTCTTTGTATCATCTTCAATTTCCTTCATCATTGTTTTATAGTTTTCAGAATATAGGTCCTTTTCTTCCTTGGTTAAGTTTATTCCTAGGTATTTTATTCTTTTTGGTGCAATTTTAAAAGGGATTGCTTTCTTTCTTTTTCTTTGTGATAGGTCATTATTGGTGTATAGAAAAACAATAGATTTCTGTATATTAATCTTATATCCTGCAACATTACTGAATTCATTTATTAGTTTTAATTTTTTGGTGGAGACTTTAAGGTTTTATATATATAGTATTATGTCATCTGCAAAATAGTGACAATTTTACTTCTTCCCTTGCAATTTGGATGCCTTTTGTTTCTTTTCTTCTGATTGTTGTGGCTAGGACTTCTAATACTATGTTAAATAGAAGTGGCAAGACTGGTAATCCTTGCCTTGTTTCTGATTTTAAAGGATAAGCTTTCAGCTTTTTGCCATTGAGTATGATGTTAGCTGTGGGTTTGTCATAAATGGCCTTTATTATATTGAAATATGTTCCCTCTATACAACTTTGATGAGAGTTTTTATCATGAATGGATGTTGACTTTTGTCAAAAGCTTTTTCTGTGTCTAAAATTCAGACATCTGAATTTTAGTCTTCAGCTTAGACATATTCTGTGTCACTAGACATCTACTTCAGTCCATACACCATTCAATTATTACTCATCTACTATGGCAAATCACTGGACTAATCTTCTAGAAATTCGAATAGTAGTAAATGTTGGTCTTGTAGAGTAAAGAGCAAATCTTGGTAAGGTAAAGATGTGTGAAAAATGGTTAATATTTCTGAATAGATTTTATTAGATGGCAGAAATGGAGATGATAACTATTATGAAGGTAGAGCTAGTAGAATTTAAAAATGGGATGACATGTGAAGGAATGAGAGAGAGAGAGAGAAACTTCTCTGTCTCAATCTTTGATTTGGGCATTTCATATTTCCATTTAACACCATGGTTTCCAAGTTGATTGAAGAAAAAGTGCCCCAAGAGACCCAGAAAACTCACAGGGAGTATTTTAAATTTGGGGACAATACTTGAGACTTGCCAGACACCATATGAATTACCAGCTGGAGGAAGTTACTCTTCTCAGATTAGATTGCACTATTCTTCTCTCAATGACACATTTTTGGGAAGCTGAGTTTTTAGAGTGCCTTATGTAAAAGGCAAGTACAATGAAAAAATCAATATAGAACAGGAAATGAGAGCGGTGGAGTCAAATCAGAGTGTTGTGTCTTAGAAAGTGAACAATATTTAATAAGTATTGGTATTTTTTGTAATGGAACAGGTGATATACTGAATAAAAGGAAATACTTGTTATAGTTATTGATTCTAGGTAATAGCAAACCTATAAAAGAATTAAGAACAGTTATTTCTCTTTCAATTTTTATGGATTATTTTTTAAATGACCATTAAGTTGTCAAGACATAAATATTTTTAACTGTGATAGAACTCACTACTTAATAAATGGAACTGTTACCTATTTCCTTTGGGCTATGTGTACCAGGACAAAATAAAAAAAAATGGTTACTATGAGCATTCTGAACTCTGATAATCTGCAAACCTCTGATTTAGCAGATAAGTCAATAAAGACACTGCAAATCTAAGTAAATTTCCCAAAGCTGTATGTCTTGCAAATGACCTCTTGAAGTTTTAGACTCAAGCTCTTTGACTCCCTGAGCCTGTGCTTATTATACTGTAAAATATATTTAAAAATATAGATATATAAAATATTCCCATGAACTCTTATGAATTTATAATTGGAAACTTTAGAATATTCTGAAAAATAACAATAATTAAAGTTTAATAGTGTAGATATGTGTATAAATCCATGGTCTGCAAGCATTCTATAACTGTGACAATACAAAAGACAGTAACATACTTGCATGTATTTGGTGTGTCATACCTGGTGACAAGTTGACACTCTCAGCAAATTCCAATTTTTGGTCTTTTGTTTTCCCACTGAAATAATTGTAAGTTATGTGTCCTTGCTTAAGAGTACAAAATTTCATACATTTAGATCTTGAGAAAAAAATGATAAATTATACTTTTTCAAAATTAAAAAAATTTGCTTCAAAAGACCCTGTTAAGAAAATGAAAAATCAAACCACAGAATAGGCTCTAAAAAAGGACACTTTACGTAACACTCAATATAAGAAAAAAACAATAACAATTGGGTACAAAATTTCAACAGACATTTCACTAAAGAAATCAATTGCAAATAAACATATGAAGAGACAGTCAACATCAGTAATCATTAAGTAAGTGAATTAAAACCACAATGTGATATCACTAAACACTATCAGAATGGCTAAGATCAACAAAATGGAAAATATCAAATATTGGTGGAAATATACTGTAACTGATATTCTCATATGTTGCTGATAGGAACCTGAAATAGTATCTCTACTTTGAAAAAATGTTTGTAAGCCTCTCAAAGATTAAACATACACTTACTCTGTTACCCTCTAATCTTATTTCTAGTTGTTTACCTGATATGAAAATGTATATACACTCAAAAACCTGTATTTGAATGTATTATGGGACAGATTCAGATCAGTGGTTGACAGAGTTTGGGTAGGAGGGAGGAGACTGACTAAAAATCACAAAGGAAATTTTGATATGATGTGGTGGTTATATATACATTTGTGAAACTTATTAGAATTTAAATTTTAAAACCATTAATATGACTCGATGTGAAATATGTTTCACCAATCCTGACTTCATAAAAATCCAATTTTACTTTAAAAGACTCATATCATATTCAAACACAATTAAATATTTGGTCAGTTTTTCAGAGCTTTCTAAATAATGCCTCAAACATACTCCATTAGAATTTATTTTTTAAGATCACTTATATCTTTTGTCATCTAGAATAAGAAATTTAAGATGAAAACCAGATTTCTGACTTTCTAAATTATCATATTTATGACATATAAATGTTTAATATATACATATTTATACTACACAGAATGCAATGAAAACCAATTTGATTATAAGTTTTATCATTTATCAGATTATAAAACCTGATAAATAATCTACACTTTATGCTCTCCCAAGCACAGGTGGATGCAGTAATAACTAGCCTAAGGCTTTTTCCCACTCTCTAGTCTCTTCTGGAACCACACATACTTGGCCAAAGATGAAAAATGTCACCAGTCTCCCAGCTGTTGAGTTTTGGGTTTTTTTATCAGCTTAATACAGTTAATCAGTTGCTAAATTTAAAGTGTCACTTTCTCCACTTTCTTTTATAACCTAATCTGTCCCCACCTTCCTCTTGCAATTAGTGTTTAGCTGCGCATAATTTTATGTGTAATTCCCATGAAGCTTCTAGCACACATCTGGCACAAAATATGGGCTCAAAACTTATAGCTATTATAATGATAACTTTTAATATTATTTTATCTTCACAAGAGCTATTTTAATTTTATGTGATTAAAAGGAAGTTATTTTAATTTCCTTTGTAGAAATTTATTTTTCAGTCCATTAAGTTTTATGAGCAACAACTTCTTACAGCATATTTCTAAGCACTGCTTAAAATGTTTCATTGTTTTCTATTTTGAGAGGTTTTAAAAATTAGATATACAATAAAAGTGTTTGAAAGTAAATCTATTAAAAGCTCATTCTATGCTAGACACTATGCTAAGGGTTTGGGATTCAGTAATGTATAAAAACAAATACATCACTTGCATTCATATAAACAGTGTTTATGTAACCAATGGTATAAATGACTTATGTAGGAAAAGTATATGCTGGTTTGTATTTAAGTTATATAAACATTTAGATAACATAAGCAATCTTCAATAGGGAAAAATAGCCTTTTCAGTAAAATTTAAGGTGTTAAGTGGAAGTAACATTGAAAAACAACACGTTTAGGTTTTACATGTAATTTTTTACCATATGAAATGGAGTATTATAAGGTTTTAAGGAAGTTTCATATATGGGATTGTATATATGTGATTTCAATAGATGAATAACTTGTTATTTCAAAAGACAGACGAAAACACAAATGAAATAAAATTGGACACTTCGGACCTTCAAGATGGCAGAAGAGTAAGACATGGAGATCACCTTTCTCCCCACAAATACATCAAAAATACATCTACATGTGGAACATCTCCTACAGAACACCTACTGAATGCTGGCAGAAGACCTCAAGCTCCCAAAAGGCAAGAAACTCCCCACATACCTAGGTAGGGCAAAAGAAAAAAGAAAAAAACAGAGACAAAAGAATAGGGACAGGGCTTCCCTGGTGACGCAGTGGTTGAGAGTCCCCCTGCCGATGCAGGGGACACGGGTTCGTGCCCAAGTCCGGGAAGATCCCACATGCCGTGGAGCAGCTGGGCCCGTGAGCCACGGCCGCTGAGCCTGTGCATCCAGAGCCTGTGCTTCTCAATGGGAGAGGGCACAACAGTGATAGGCCCGTGCACTGCCAAAAAAAAAAAAGAAAAAGGATAGAGACAGAACCTGCACCTCTGGGAGGGAGCTGTGAAGGAGGAAAAGTTTCCACACACTAGGAAGCCCCTTCACTGGTGGACACGGGGTGTGGGTGGGAGGAAAGCTTTGGAGCCACAGAGGAGAGCATACCAACAAGGGTGCAGAGGGCAAAGCAGAGAGATTCCCACACAGAGGATTGGTGCCGACCAGCACTCACCAGCCTGAGAGGCTTGTCTGCTCACCCGCCGGGGTGGATGGGGGCTGGGAACTGAGGCTCAGGCTTCGGAGTTCAGATCCCAGGGAGAGGACTGGGGCTGGCTGTGTAAACACAGCCTGAAGGGGACTAGTGTGCCACAGCTAGCCAGGAGGGAGTCCGGGAAAAAATTGGGACCTGTGTAAGAGTCAAGAGACCATTGTTTCGGGGTGCACGAGGAGAGGGGATTCAGAGCATCATACCCCTCCATCCCCCCAGCCTGAGTGAGCCAGAGCCACCTAACCAGCTGCTACTTTAACCCTGTCCTGTCTGGGTGGGGAACAGACGCACTCAGGTGACCTACACGCAGAGGTGGGGCCAAACCAAACCTGAACCCCAGGAGCTGTGCAAACAAAGAAGAGAAAGGGAAATTTCTCTCAGCAGCCTCAGGAGCAGTGGATTAAATCTCCACAATCAACTTGATGTATGCTGCATCTGTGGAATACCTGAATAGACAACAAATCATCGCAAAATTGAGGTGGTAGACTTTGGGAGCAACTGTAGACTTGGGTCTTGCTTTCTGCACCTAATTTGTTTCTGGTTTTATGTTTATCTTAGTTTGGTATTTAGACTTTATTACCATTGGTAGATTTGTTTATCAATTTGGTTGCTTTCTTCCTTTTTTTAAATATAGATATATACATATACATTTTTTTTCCTTTTTCTCTTTTTGTGAGTGTGTATGTGAATGCTGCTTTGTGTGATTTTGTCTGTATAGCTTTGCTTTTGCCATTTGTCCTAGGGCTCTGTCTGTCCTTTTTTTTTTTTTTTGTATAGTTTTTAGTGCTTATTATCATTGGTGGATTTGCTTTTTGGTTTGTTGCTCTCTTCTTTCTTTATTTTTTATACTTTTTTTTACTTCTAATAATATTTGTTTATTTTAATAACTTATTATTATTTATTTATTTATTTTTCTTTCTTTCTTTTTCTCCCTTTTCTTCTGAGCCATGTGGCTGACAGGGTCTTGGTGCTTGAGCCAGGTGTCAGGCCTGAGGCTCTGAGGTGGGAGAACTGAGTTCACGACATAGGTCCACCAGAGACTTCCCAGCCCCAGGTAATATCAAACAGCGAAAGATCTCCCAGAGATCTTCAGCTCAAGGCTAAAACCGTGGTCCACTCAAGGACCAGCAAGCTACAGTGCTGGACACCCTATGCCAAACAAATAGCAAGACAGGAGCACAAACCCACCCAGTAGCAGAGAGGCTGCCTAAAATCATAATAAGTTCACAGACACCCCAAAACACACCACAGGACGTGGCCCTGATCACCAGAAAGACAAGATACAGCCTCATCCACCAGAACACAGGCACCAGTCCCCTCCACCAGGAGGCCTACACAACCCACTGAACCAAACTTACCCACTGGCAACAGACACCAAAAAACAACAGGAACTAACAACGTGCAGCCTATGAAAAGGAAACCCCAAACACAGTAAGTTAAGCAAAGTGAGAAGACAGAGAAATACACAGGAGATGAAGGAGCAAAGTACAAATCCATCAGACCAAACAAATGAAGAGGAAATAGGCAGTCTACTGAAAAAGAATTCAGGTAATGATAGTAAAGATAATCCAGAATCTTGGAAACAGAATAGAGAAAATGCAAGAAGCATTTAACAAGGACCTAGAAGAACAAAAGAGGAAACAAGCAACGATGAACAACACAATAAATGAAATTAAAAATACTCTAGAAGGGATCAATAGCAGAATAATTGAGGCAGAAGAACGGATAAGTGACCTGGAAGATGAAATAGTGGAAATAACTACCGCAGAGCAGAATAAAGAAAAAATAATGAAAACAATTAAGGACAGTCTCAGAGACCTCTGGGACAACAAAAAACGCATAAACATTTGAATTATAGGGGTCCCAGAAGAAGAAGAGAAAAAGAAAGGGACTGAGAAAATATTGGAAGAGATTATAGTTGAAAATTTGCCTAATATGGGAAAGGAAATAGTCAATCAAGTCCAGGAAGTGCAAAGAGTCCCATACAGGATAAATCCAAAGAGAAACACGCCAAGACACATATTAATCAAACTATCAAAAATTAAATACAAAGAAAAAATATTAAAAGCAGCAGGGAGAAGCAACAAATAACATACAAGAAAATCCCCATAAGGCTAACAGCTGATCTTTCAGCAGAAACCCTGCAAGGCAGAAGGGAATGGCAGGACATATTTAAAGTGATGAAAGGGAAAAACCTACAACCAAGATTATTCTACCCAGCAAGGATATCATTCAGATTCAACAGAGAAATTAAAACCTTTACAGACAAGCAAAAGCTAAGAGACCTCCACACCGCCAAACCAGGTTTACAACAAATGCTAAAGGAACTTCTCTAGGCAGGAAACCCAAGAGAAGGAAAAGACCTACAATAACAAACCCCAAGCAATTAAGAACATGGTAATAGGAACATACATATCGATAACTACCTTAAATGTAAATGGATTAAATGCTCCAACCAATAGACATAGACTGGCTGAGTGGATACAAAAACAAGACCTGTATATATGCTGTCTACAAGAGACCCACTTCAGACGTAGGGACATACAGACTGAAAGTGAGGGGATGGAAAACATATTCCATGCAAATGGAAATCAAAAGAAAGATGGAATAGCAATTCTCATATCAGACAATATAGACTTTAAAATAAAGACTATTACAAGAGAGAAAAAAGGACAGTACATAATATCAATCCAAGAAGAAGATATAACAATTGTAAATATATATGCACTCAACATAGGAGCACCTCAATATATAAGGCAAGTGCTAACAGCCATAAAAGGGGAAATCGAAAATAACACAATAATAGTAGGGGACTTTAACACCCCACTTTCACCAATGAAGAGATCATCCAAAAGGAATATAAATAAGGATGTGCAAGCTTTAAATGACACATTAAACAAGATGGGTTTAATTGATATTTATAGGACATTCCATCCAAAAACAACAGAATACATTTTCTTCTCAAGTGCTCATGGAACATTCTCCAGGGTACACCATATTTTGGGTCACAAATCAAGCCTTGGTAAATTTAAGAAAATTGAAATCTTATCAGGTATCTTTTCCAATGACATTGATATGAGACTAGATATCAATTACAGGAAAAAAACTGCAAAAAATACAAACACATGAAGGCTAAACAATACACTACTAAATAATCAAGAGATCACTGAAGAAATCAAAGAGGAAATCAAAAAATACCTAGAAACAAATGACAATTAAAACACGACGGCGCAAAACCTATGGGAGGCAGCAAAAACAGTTCTAAGAGGGAAGTTTATAGCAATACAAGCCTACCTTAAGAAATAAGAAACATCTCAAACAAACAACTTAACCTTACACCTAAAGCAATTAGAGAAAGAAGAACAAAAAACACCCAAAGTTAGCAGAAGGAAAGAAATCATAAAGATCAGATCAGAAATAAATGAAAAAGAAATGAAGGAAACGATAGCAAAGATCAGTAAAACTAAAAGCTGGTTCTTTGAGAAGGTAAACAAAATTGATAAACCATTAGCCAGACTCATCAAGAAAAAAAAGGGAGAACACTTAAATCAAAGAATTAAAAGTGAAAAAGAAGTAACAACTGACACTGCAGAAATACAAAGGATCATGAGAGATTACTACAAGCAACTAAATGGTGTGGGGTAAACTGGACAGCTACATGTAAAAGAAGGAAATTAGAACACTCTCTAACACCATACACAAAAATAAACTCAAAGTGGATTAAGGACCTAAATGTAAGTCTAGAAACTATAAAACTCTTAGAGGAAAACATAGGCAGAACACTCTGATATAAATCACAGCAAGATCCTTTTTGACCCACCTCCTAGAGAAATGGAAATAAAAACAAATAGGACCTAATGAAACTTAAAAGCTTTTGCACAGCAAAGGAAACCATAAGCAAGTTGAAAAGACAACCCTCAGAATGGGAGAAAATATTTGCAAATGAGACAACTGACAAAAGGATTAATCTCCAAAATATACAATCAACCCATGCAGCTCAATATCAAAAAAACAAACAACTCAATCCAAAAATGGGCAGAAGACCTAAATAGACGTTTCTCCAGAGAAGATATACAGATTGCCAAAAAACACATGAAGGGATGCTCAACATCACTAATCATTAGAGAAATGCAAATCAAAGCTACAATGAGGTATCACCTCATACTGGTCAGAATGGCCATCGTCAAAAAATCTACAAACAATAAATGCTGGAGAGGGTGTGGAGAAAAGGGAACCCTCTTGCACTGTTGGTGAGAATGTAAATTGATACAGCCACTATGGAGAACAGTATGGATGCTTCTTAAAAAACTAAAACAGAACCACCATACGACCCAACAATCCCACTACTGGGCATATACCCTGAGAAAACCGTAATTCAAAAACAGTCATGTACTACAATGTTCACTGCAGCTGTATTTACAATAGCCAGGACATGGAAGCAACCTAAGTGTCCACCGACAGATGAATGAATAAAGGAGATATGGCACATATATACAATGGAATATTACTCAGCCATAAAATGAAATGAAATTGAGTTATTTGTAGTGAGGTGAATGTATCTGGAGTCTGTTATACAGAGTGAAGTAAGTCAGAAAGAGAAAAACAAATACCTTATACTAACCCATATATATGGAATCTAAAAAAAAAAAAAAAAAGGCTCCAAGGAAACTAAGAGCAGGACAGGAATAAAGACGCAGACGTATTGAATAGACTTGGGGCCATGGAGATGGGGAAGGGTAAGCTGGGACGAAGTGAGAAAGTGGCATGGACATGTATACACTACCAAATGTAAAATAGATAGCTAGTGGGAAGCAGCCGCATAGCACAGCGAGATCAGCTCAGTGCTTTGTGACCACTTAGAGGGTTGGGATAAGGAGGGTGGGAGGGAGACGCAAGAGGGAGGAGATATGGGGATATATGTATATGTATAGCTGATTCTGTTATACAGCAGAAACTAACACACCACTGTAAAGCAATTATACGCCAATAAAGATGTTAAAAAAATATTGGACACTTATAACCCATCATAAGCCATTAAAATTAAATTTTCAGTGAATTAAAAGTTTTGTGTTTATTAAATTATAATCTCTTTGCTCAGATTGGTGAGATATTTTAACCAGGCAGGAAAAAGCAGCTATTTAAAAAAAAAAAAGATGGGCTACTTATAGAAATTAAAACTTACAAATATCAAAAGCACAGTCAATAGAAAATACGATATTAAGAAAATATTTTCAATCCAAATTACAGATAATCTCTTACAATTTAACCATAAAAAACCCTTACTATTATATAAATATTGGCAAAGTATATAGGTAAGGAATTAAAGACCAAATCAAAATAGCCAAATATACATTTAAATATAAGTTATTGGAAACTAATAGTAGTCAATTAGGGTAATCCATTAAATTAAAGAAGTTTTGTAAACTTTTTCTGTAAAGGTCCAGATAATAAATATTTCAGGCTTTGTGGGCCACATGACCTCTCTGACATGTCTTCTGCCATTCTGTTGTTGTAGCCATAGATAATAGGAAGTGAATCGGTGTAGTCATGTTGGAACAAACTTTACTTATAAAAATATGTGGTTCATTAGATTTGGCCATTTGCTGGCCTAATCAGATTTACAGTTTTAAAAGAGATTAAAATATCTTGCATCAGGTATGTAGGAAGAATAATACTTTGACACATAGGTATAAATATTAGTTATGGTAACCTTCTTGAAAAGCAATACTGAATGTACAAATACCTTTGATCCAACAGTTGCACTTCTGGGGATCTATTCCATTGCAAAGTTGGAGGAAACAGTTATACACATGGATATTGATTCCCATACACAGAAGATGTTTTGTGGACAAGGAAAAAATTAAAATACAGAAAATGTCCCCCAGTCAAAATATGGTTCCATAAATCATACCATATCAATAACATATCAGGCAACAATATATTAAACAAATAAACAACAAATACAACAATAACTACATCAGTTGCACAAGTACTAGGCCCATCTGAAGAAACACTTTTACTGCGAGCAAATGGTGAAAAGAGATAAACACCAATATAATGTAGCATCAGATTGTTATAAAAAAGTATCCTAGGGCTTCCCTGGTGGCTCAGTGGTTGAGCGTCCGCCTGCTGATGCAGGGGACACGGGTTCGTGCCCCGGTCCGGGATGATCCCACGTGCCACGGAGTGGCTGGGCCCATGAGCGATGGCTGCTGAGCCTGCGCGTCCGGAGCCTGTGCTCTGCAATGGGAGAGGCCACAGCAGTGAGAGGCCCACGTACCGCAAAAAAAAAAAAAAAGTATCCTAAAAGTATCTAGGCAAAAAATTCTGATTACTATCAAAAGAGAAAATTAACTTTGCCTAAGAGTTTTTGGAATACTAAATACTATAATACACAAGTCACTGATGCATCTTAAACCTTCCATTGTATTTGAGATTAAAAAAAAATAGGGTCCAAAGTATGATGTACATTTCGTGAGTAGATGCAAAAGTACAGGATACTCAGGTTTATTTCAGGAATGTTTAATATTAATGAAACTATATATGCACTAAATCAAATTAACAACTCAAGGAAAATTGCATTGATATACAAGATATAATTTTGTAATATTCATAGTTCCATTATTCTTTTAAAATATTATGAGATTAGTAATGAAATTAAACCACAGAAATATATTTTATACATATATATTTTTTAATATATGAAAAATTCTAAGCATTTAATAATAAGAATAAATGGCATCTCATTAGATACTTCACAAATGAAAAAAATTGAAAATATAAGAAATATTCCAATTGTTTTAATGATAATTAAATATTATATTTATTTTACAAAATTGGAGACATCTAAACTGAACATTACCATCATGAAAGCAAAGAAGTTACAGGTGGACACTCATATTTGAATTGAGAGTTCATATATGTACTGCCTTTCTAAAGCAGCTTTAACACTGTACATAATGAGCCTTGGCAAGTATATATGCTCTGTGCTGTATGAATAAACTGTTAAAGGTTTATATGTAAGATATGTTTGGGTAACTCATTATGTTATTGAGTTATTGAGAAAACTGAATTACAAAGAGCATGTAATTGTTATTGGATGATAGAATTATTTGTGATATTTATTACTCTATTTGCTTTTTTTTTTTTTTTTTTTTTTTTGCGGTACGTGGGTCTCTCACTGTTGTGGCCTCTCCCGCTGTGGAGCACAGGCTCCAGACGCGCAGGCTCAGCGGCCATGGCTCACGGGCCCAGACGCTCCGCAGCATGTGGGATCCTCCCGGACCGGGGCACGAGCCCGTGTCCCCTGCATCGGCAGGCGGACTCCCAACCACTGCGCCACCAGGGAAGCCCCTCTATTTGCTTTTTAATGTTTCATTTATTTTCAGTGTACATGTATTGCTCTAATATTCAGGATATGTAAGTAAATATATTTCCAAGTTGTCTTTAAATCTATTATATATAAACAGATTAACATTTTACTCACACGCCTTGAGGGGCTTCTTTCATATATAAACTATAAATTGGGAGAAGCTGTTCCATGCCTTTCTCCTAGCTTCTGGTGGTCTGCTGGCAGTCTTTGGCATTCCTTGGTGTGTAGGTGCATCATCTTCATTTCTGCCTCCATGTTCACATGACATTGTACCTGGGTGCTTGTCTTCTGCTCTTCACATGGCATTCTTTTTAATTTACTTTATTTTTGGCTGTGTTGGGTCTTTGTTGCTGTGCGGGCTTTCTCTAGTTGTGGCACGCAGGCTTCTCATTGCAGTGGCTTCTCTTGTTGCGGAGCACAGGCTCTAGGCGTGTGGGCTTCAGTAGTTGTGGCACATGGGCTCAGTAGTTGTGGCTCACGAGCTCTAGAGCACAGGCTCAGTAACTGTGGTGCATGGGCTTAGTTGCTCCGTGGCATGTGGGATCTTCCTGGACCAGGGCTCCAACCCATGTCCCCTGCATTGGCAGGCAGATTCTTAACCACTGCACCACCAGGGAAGGGCATTCTTATTATAGGGACAACATTCATAATGGATGAGGGGCCCTTTGTACTTTAGTATGACCTCATCTTAATTATATCTGTAAGAACCCTCCTTCCAAATAAGGTCATATTCTAAAGTACTGGGGGTTAGGACTTCAACATAGAAATTTGAGGGGGGACACAATTTAACCCATAATAGACCCTATAATGTATGTTCCCTGAAAATAAAAATATGTAGTATTTTACACTCTACAATTTGTGGTTACTTTAGTGATTTAAGATGTATATTTTTTAAAGTTTTTAATTTTCTTTCATTTTTATGTTTTTATTGAATGTGTTATTTATTAGAAAGAATGCATATTTAAAACAAAATTAAAATGAATAAACATATTGAAACATATCACACTTTGATAGAAAGTCATTTCTAAGAAATGTTTATAAGGATAGCTGTTTACCTTATTTTAGTTTTCCTGAGAGTAAAATTCTTGACAGTGATATTATGATAAATTATGTCAAGCCAAGATTTAAGTTAATTTTTTTTCAGTAATTGAAGGGATAGTTTTGAAAAAATTTCTGAGCTAATATACTGGAACAAAAGCAACACCAATCACTGAGTTTATGAAAAAGTTAAGTGACTCAGACTCATATAAGGGATAAAGGAGTCGGGGAGAGAGGGGCAGGGAAATCTGGGCAAGAAATACAAAAGGAAAAACCATACTCTTAAAATGATGGCTTGCGGAAGCCTCATTAGAGATTTCTGATCTTTTTAATGTGCCAAGACTCAGAAGTGCTATAAATCAGCTCTGTTTGGGGCTGGGGTGGAGGAGAGAGAAGGAAAGTCAGGTAAAGCTGGGGGTTTATAACCATATTGGATGCGTTAGGAAGGAAGGCTGGTGGGATTTTCATTCTCATTCTTATCTCTTTCCCCTCTTTTCCAAGAAAAGCAACTAAGAATAATAACCAGGTGATGCAAATGACTGAGTACCCTTCCCATGGGTTCCCATTTCCGTAGAACATCCCCTCCTCATACTCACACTCTAATTCGGAGTGAATAGGAGAATACAATTTAGGGATATAGGTTTGAATGAACACTTCAGATCTCTGACTCCCGAATACCTGAATGTGCTTGCTGAGACACAGAGACCATATCTGACCTCACTTTTTCAGTCTCAGATGCCAAAGAGGAGACCAGCCCTGAATGGTCATCTTCTGTAATTGTAATAGGGAAGTAGGAAGTATACAAGAATATTGATCAATCAGCTTAAGATGTTCACATTTTTCATCCTGAATAAATTTTTTTGAAGAACAGCAGTTGTTAATTTTGGCGTGTGAAATTAGTATGAATATTATGTTAGTGTTTTTGAAATAAGGTTGAATAACTATGTCCATGTCTTAAAGAGCTTTCACTCCATCAGCTTTCATATGTATATCAGCAGTACGCCAGAAATTTTTGTGTACATCGTGAGGCAGGAATACTTAAAGCAAAATTCACCAGCAACCTTTAAAAGGGAGGACGTTCTCTTTTTTATGAGACATCTATAAAAATATTGTTTTCTATAGACCTGTGTCTGTACTTGAATGGTTTTCAAAGAGTTGTCAACGTTGGAATTTCTTACATTATGTATATTGTAGAGTACATATGTATATGTGTATATAGTTTTTTTTAAGATTGTAAATTCAAGAATAAGGTTACTAAGTGTATGTTTAAATTATCTGGTGAGGTTATTTCTGTTAATGACTGTGGAAGCATCAATGGATATTATGTCCATATCTTCAAGTATATTGAATTAAATTAATACATTATGTGAAGAGCTAGCTTGCCTCTATGACCACGTGAACATCGTTATGAATATCAGGGTGAATTTTACCATAGCAACAAATGGGAACTTGACTGTAGGAACAACCTATCTAAGAAACAAACAAAAAAATACCAAAAGAAATGTTTGCTAAACATGGAAATGGCATTCACAGAAACAAAAGATTTCAGAATTCATCTCCTGCTGTCCAGCTGAAAAGTATACTAAATCTGGAAGCTATAAGAAATCTTATTTTCCTTTCTCATATTCTGATTTTATGCTCACTTAGTGTATTTTAAGCAAAAACGTAACACTATAAAATAAAAGGGACTCATTTGTAGTGGGCTAACAAAATGGATGGGAGACTGATTGAACTAGAAAACAGGTAAGATTTCATGAGCAGCCTTGTGAGCAGCCACTCACTCTCATAACCATTCTTTACAGTTTGGCTTTTCCTAAATCTTAAACTCAGAGAATATTCTCCAACCATAACCTCCCCATTTGCAAATTGCTTGCTCAGTTGTTCTTCTGACGCCTGATGTGTTAGTTGGCTCAGGCTGCCATAACAAAATACCATAAACTAGGTGGCTTAAACCACAGACATTTATTTTGTCACTGTTCTGGAGCCTAGAAATCCCAGCTCAACATCCAGCAGGGAGGTTTCTGATGAAAATCTCTCCAAGGCTTGCAGAGGGCCATCCTCTTGCTCTGTACTCACATGACCTCTTTGTGCACATGGAAAGAGAGAAAGAGAGCTTTCTGGTGTCCCTTCATATAAGGACATTAACCCTTTTGAATCAGACTCTACCCTCATTTCTCCATTTAATCTCTTTTTTAAAAATTTATTTATTTTATTTATTTTATTTTGGCTGCATTGGGTCTTCATTGCCGTGCACGGGCTTTCTGTAGTTGCGGAGAGTGGGGGCTACTCTTCGTTGTGGTGTGCAGGCTTCTCATTGTAATTACTTCCTTATTGACCCTATCTCCAAATACAGACACATTGGAAG
This sequence comes from Stenella coeruleoalba, assembly GCF_951394435.1. Taxonomy (NCBI): domain Eukaryota; kingdom Metazoa; phylum Chordata; class Mammalia; order Artiodactyla; family Delphinidae; genus Stenella; species Stenella coeruleoalba. The sequence continues at coordinate 22,826,871 of NC_137148.1, forward strand.
TTAATACTTCAACATATGAATTTGGGGGGAGGATACAAATATTTAGTCCATAACACTTGTTGTGTGAAATGATGGGATCCCATTCTCTTATATCTTGATTTTTCCCTTCTCCACCTGCTCTGTTTACATTCTCTTCCTGACCCTGAAACTATATTTCAACATATAACAAGGGAGTTGATAATATAAAAAAAGTGGCTAAAATTTTTCATGATGTAATCCAGGCTGGATAAGGAAATAAATGAAGGCAAGAGAGAGAAAGTAAAGGCATTAAGGAATTAAAAGTTATTGGTAAACACAATAATAGCTATAATTATAAAAATGTATTAGAGAAAATAGTTGCTTTCAAACAAAGATTAAATATTCAAGTTAAGAATTCATAGGTAGAGTATTTGGGGTTCATGGCAATCAACAGAATGGATACCTGAAGTACAATGGATGTGAAGAATTATCTTCTCTTAATTTGCTCTAAAGAATGAAGGGCAAGTTTGTTTTGTTGTTTGCTTGCTTGTTTTTCCATAAAAACATTAAAATTACCTAGAATGATGAAAAGAACTGTGGCTGGGAAAAATTATTAAGAACTATATATAAAAATATTCAATGCTTAAAATAATTTTGAGGGTTGATTAGTGGCTTAAATATTCTTTATTAATAGGAAGTACAGGGGATGCATATTTGTATATGTATTCAGATTTTAAAATATATATTTTATTTATGATCTATATATCTTGAAGTGGCTGAAATAATATTGTTAATTCCTGTTTTATTTTTAAGTCTTGGGTCAAGCTTCATCTCTTTCTCTGTTTCCTCCTCTCCACTGCTGTCCAAATTCTTGGTTAGTTGGTTCTTTTTTGTCTCTGCACATTGTTAACAATTAACATTTCCAGCCACTTATGTGTTCATATGTCTGTATCATCCACTAAATTGTAAATCCCTTGAGGAAATAGTACATGTCTTGTTATTTTATAAGCCACAGTAGGTTTCTTAAATGAATGAGTGAATGAATGAATGAAAAAATAATGATCTCCTTTCAACATTTGGTGTCTTTCATTCATGACAGTCATGTTTCCAATAGTGAAGAGAGAGGAATTTATTTTTAGTACCCAACTTATTTATTTTGATTTTTGACAAAGACCTATAAAGACTTTTGGCATTACTGCCAAAATAATGAGTTCACGTTACCAAAAGTTAAATATATCATTGCCAGTTACACTCTAAGTACATGTCAGTTATATAAGCAGTGTATTACAGAGTAAAAAATTCACAATAAGTTGCGATATAAGGAAATAATAATTGCTCAAAAATAATCATTGAGTGTTTATAATGTATGAACTACTGTTGTAGATATAGCAATGGATGAAAGAGAAAAAAATAAAATTCTTGTCCTCAGGAGTTTATACCCCAAATACAGATATTTATATTCACCTGTTTATATAGATATATTCACTGAAAATTGGTTGCTTTTATATTATCTCATGCTATTTTATACTGTACGTATAAAGTGCTATAAACATAATCATATTGCACATATTTTAAAATAACATACTGTGCTTCATTAAATAATATTTAACTTTACCTACTATGCTTCTATTTTCTTTGAAATAATAGTAATAATTTACAAGTTCAAGGCTTTTAGTTTTCTGTCCCTGTTATGCAAAAAATAATTTATTTATTCACCTATTTGCCCCTATAGATTTCAACCTACACATCTCCCTTCCCAACAAGGACATTCCACAGACACAGCAAGATACATTAAAATTTTATTTTTAGCATATACCTGAACCAAAATTATTAGGCAAAACTGACTTTTAATAGAAATGAAAACTCACTTTATATTTTAAAAACATAGTACAAGTTGTTGAAAGACACTTAAAGATGCTTGATTTTCCAATGTGCTAAAAACATTAATTTCCAGGGGTGACAGTAATGTTTTGTACTCAGCCATTAAAAAAAGAACAAAATAATGCCATTTGCAGCAACATGGATGGACCTAGAGATTGTC